>NC_133419.1:38877500-39502500 GCF_049350105.2 Macaca mulatta
TAAAGAGTTGATGAAGCTTCCTACAACTACCAAGGGTGAGAAACCTTTATCATTCTGAGGCCTGAAGGAACAAGATATAATAACCTAGAGACAATTATAGCTAGTGGAGAGGAAATCTGGAAGAATCTATGTGCTTGGATTGAGGATTACAGCCACTGCCAAACAAGAGACTGGCACAGACAGAGCCAGAGGAAAAAATAACCCAACCTCTCTTGTCTACATCTAAATCTGCTGCTGGTGTCTCCCACTGGTCAAACCTAAACAGTAGCTGGAGTTCATGAGAACACTGGGTTGTTGCAGTCCTTAGATAATTGCTTCCTGGGGCACATGGTAAAGTGGTAAGAGGGGCAGGATGAATCTGGAGGCACAAATGGAGATTACCCACTACAAATATACAGATATATAACTTCAGAGAAATTTTCAGCATAACTTTTTGGAGCAGAAAGCAACATATCCACTTTTACCACCAGAGACTAAAATTCAAAGTTTCGTTTGTTTGTTTGTTTTTTCATATACTGTGAGTACTCTAAGATGCTCAGAAGTAAATATGGAGAAGGTAACTACTGAGTTTGATTTATTTTTGAGTTTGCTTGCTAGCAGGACACAAAGGTGAACAATATATATTCAGTCCTTAAGAGTAACTAGCAAAATCAAAATGTATCTACTTCAATTACAATATATCAAGGTTCATGAAGAAAGGTCTCTAAAAATTTTAACACAAGACAAAATACCAAAAGAAAGAAAGTCATGAAGGGCTGTATAAACTGATGAAATTATATTTTAAGACTCCTGAAGGTGCAACGAGTGTCCTCATTTTTACCTTCGTCTTTGTGCACTATTCTCTAATTTGAAACCATTAGATAGAATTTTCTACATCCTAACCTTTTTGCTTTGAATGTTTTGTTTCTTCCCTCTTCAACTAAATCACACATAAATATTGTTTCATAGTTAAAACCTTCCTCACCAAAAACAAAATTCCACTCAAAGTCACATACCCTAACCCAAATAAGCTCATTTTCCTTGCTACATGTTCTCTTAACAATACATACTTTGCTTTCATAGAATTGATTATGTTTCCATTCATTTATTAGCTTATTATTTCACATATGGCCTCTCCAGTTTATAATTCCATTCCATGAGGGCTAAATTCATGTTTGTCTTTTTCACACACACAGCTTCAGTAGTTTGCACTGGGTCTGCATACACAGACAGTATCCAAATGAATAATTACTAAATGAAAGACTGAAAAAATCCTATTAATTAATTACTAATTCGTTCTGAAATGTGTTTATTGCAATACATGGTAGAAATTCTTTTTAGACAATAGAGAAATAGTAGTGAACAAAACAGATAAAACTCCGACCCAATAGACATGAAAATCAGAAACAGAATCAGAAAAAGTGGCTTATCTGAGAGCATAATTCCACACATGGTGGGATTTGGTATGGTTTGGATCTGCGTCCTACCCAAATCTCCACCTGGTGAGAGGTTATTAGATCATGGGGGCAATTTCTCATGATTTAACACCACCCCCCTAGCGCTGTTCTCATGAGAGAGTTCTCGTAAGATCTGGTTTCTTAAAAGTGTGTAGCACCTCCCCTTTCTCTCTCTTCCTCCCACTCTGGCCATGTGAAGTGCTGGCTTCCCCTTTGCCTTCTGCCATGGTTGTAAGTTTCCTGAGTCTTCCCCAGAAGACAAGTAGATGCCAGCATCATGCTTTCTGTACAGCCTGCAGAACTATGAGCCAATTATGCAACTTTTCTTCATAAATTACCCAGTTTTAGGTATTTCTTTATAGCAATGTGAGAACAGACTAATACAGAAAATTTTGTGTCTCCATGGGTTAGAGCCCCTCGCCTTGGTACCAGTTTTCTGTATTAGTCCAAGTACAGATCACTGGAGGAATTCTGGTAACTGACAGTTCTTCATCCCATCACATGTGCCTGTAATCTATGCCTCTTCATTTATTCCTATTTTGTGAAGGTACCCCCAAGTAATTTACATGTAAGCTTGAAGGACACAATGTGCAGAGAGAGAGAGAGAGAGAGAGAGAGAGAGACAGAGAATGTGTGTGCAGCAGTAAAAGAGAGAGAGAGAGAGAGAGAGAGAGAGAGAGAGAGAGAGAGAGAGAGTATGTGTGTGCAGCAGTAAAATGGGACTCCTGATCATCCCTGCTTGCTTCATGGAAAGAGATTCCCAGTGAGAACACATGTGGTTTAGATTAGGAAATAACATGTAAAGTCTTACAGTATTTCTGGCAAGCAGCAAAGTTTTTTAATGTTTACACTATTGCTAAGGAGAATGGGGAAGAGCCATACAGGCTGCTCCACAGCAAAGATCTCAAAATGGCATTTGGATTTTGGTGGTTACATGGACCCAGGAAGAAAATCCGTATTACACCCTGTTTCAGAATGGGGAGGTTCTGAAGTCCCCCATGACATCTCACAGGTTTATGATGGCATTTTAAAAAACTAAAAATATGTTCCAATCTCTTCCAGCCACACATTGTTATTGGTAAAATCAGTAACTCTACTAAAAGCAATTTTGTTGATGTGTAGAATGTGAACCCAAACACACCCTGACTAGTCTAAGCAGTACTGCATCAGGGCACAACCTGTTTTGTATTTTTAGCCTATTATTAACATTTGTAACCATAGAGCTTCCCACTTCTTGCCACCTGCTGCTGTTCTTACTTGTGGGTTTCTCCATGCTGTGCCAAAGGCTGAAAATTTATACATCTGTTTTTGAACATAGTTTGACATTTTATCATTGAAAACTAATTTCAAAACCTTAAGAATGGGAAAATTTATTTTACTAATGCTAGAAGAAAACAGAACATACTATTGATTCTCCATACTTTTTTCAACCAGTTCAGGGAGAGAAAATTGTAGTTGTTACTTTGGTATTTTGAAAAGCTATTTTTTAAAGACTAAAAATATGTAGTAAAGGTAGAATACAATGTTGTCACTGTTAACTGTTTATTATTTTTGTTTTACTAATAGTTAATTTACCACCTATTAGCCACCTACTCTTTTCAGTAATATTTATTTTAGAGAAAGTCAGAACTTGAGTTTTAATTTCCTATCATTTGGACCTTCATTTTTAACAATCATATTTTAAACATAATTGTTTACATTCATCAGGCAGATTATAATATTAGATTATACACACACACACACACACACACATATATATATATATATTTTCTTTATAATAGCTAACCAGCAACCCACGGAAGCCACTCTTCCTATGATGTAGCTCTGTTCTGTCTATGGAATAGCCATTTTCCTACACGGTGTTGCTCTAATAAGCTTGCTTTGCTTTCCCTTTATCCTATTGGTTGACTCTTGAATTCTTTCCTGTGTAAAGGGAAGAATCCTCCCAGGCCAAGCCCCAGTTTTGGAGCTTGCCTGTCACTTTTACTTAACAAAATGCATTTGAGAATTATCCATATTTTTTGTGAGTATCAGGAATTTGTTCCTTTTTATTACTAAGTAGAAATTCCATTTTGCAGATGTCTTGCAGTTTACCCATTCACCCCGAAAGGTTGTGTGCAGTCTTTTTGTGATTATGAATGTTACTGAAAACACACTTACAGAGGTTATAGATGTAGTACCATTTACTTATTTTTGCTTTAATTGTCTAAGCTTTTGCTGTCATCTCTTTAGTTAACATACCATTGGATTCATTTTCTAGAATCATGGAACAAGTGTATCCTTATATACTTGCTCTTGTGCCATGGTTCTAGAGAATGAATCCAATGGTATGTTAACTAAAGAGATTATAAACTGTAGTATATTTTTTCTTGGTCTTGCCCCTTTGCTACATTTGTTTCCTATGCATTGGGACTTGTGAAGTTGAAGCTGAAAACGGTAAAACTATTAGAGGATAGTTTAGCCAATTTAGACCACACCTTAGAGATAAATAATTTTCCTTCAACATTTCCTTGTGCTTACCCAGGCTTTGAAAGTATGTGATATCAAAATTCAAAATTAGGTGCAGGCCTAGAAGAAAGAAATCTAGGAGGCCACTAGATTTGCTGTTATTTTATATGTTAAGTAGGGTCCAGTTTCAGCAGAGCCAAGAATTTCACTGAAAACTTTGAGGCTAAGGCCCTAGTTAGAAAAAACTAAAACTACTGGGAGGCCGAGGTGGGTGGATCACCAGGTCAGTAGATCGAGACCATCCTGGCCAACATGGTGAAACCCCATCTCTACTAAAATACTAAAAACTAGCTGGGCATGGTGGAGCGCACCTTTAGTCCTAGCTACCTGGGAAGCTGAGGCAGGAGAATGGCGTGAACCCAGGAGGAGGAGTTTGCAGTGAGCTAAGATAAAGCTACTGCACTCCAGCCTGGAGACAGAGCAAGACTCCATCTCTCAAGGAAAAAAAAAAAAAAAAAAAAAGAAAGAAAAGAAAAAAGAAAACAAACAGAAAAACACTAAAGCTTTTCCTGAGTGTATCTTATGTCTTCTCTGCATATCTTTCTCATTAATCCATATTAGTCCTGGAAAATAATTACCCTAGGTCTCAACTAAATCTTTTTCTTAACACAACAAATACAAATCCTCAGGAATTCTATGCTAGCACTATTTTTCCATTATTCAAATTTACCAGAAATATCAACTCTCAAATAAGTCTGAGGGAAAACAAAAAACTGCCTTAAAATACACACTATTTTATTTGGGGTAGAGAAGGAAAATAAAGTTAAGATGCCCTTATGGAGAATATGTTTGGGTTTTCTAAAGCAAGGCCTCTTGTTATGTAAAATGGAATTCAATAAGAATACAATTGCTAACGACTAACAAAATCAATGCATAAAAGTATAATCACTATATCAAACTGAAAACAATAAGAAATTTAAGAATAATCGATTTAATTCAAAGTCTAAGTCAAAAACCTCAAAGGAGTCCATCACCTCAAAATTTTCTTTCAAAAGCTGTCCAAATACAATTGTACAATTGTTCTAATTTTGTGACTATGGAATAATGACCTATTTAACATTGACAGACTTACATTATAGAAAATAATGCTTTCAAAATCATTCACATTGTGCAGAGATTTAATACCCGGTTCAATGACAGAGGAAAAGAAAAACATGTGCCTGGCTTTATTTCCCTTGGTTTTCAAGAATTCACTGCTCCTTGATAGGTTTTCTTTCAATGTGCTACACAAAACAACAGAGATGTTTCAGAATTTTTATTTCCTATTCTTTAAAAAGGAAAGTGGAACAATAAATAAGGACATGTAAGCTCTTTTTGCAATAGGAAAGATGAAACAAAAAAAATGCAAAATCAAGCACAGATTCAAGACTGTCCTACTAGCTATTTTGTCTCTATTAGCAGAAACTGAAACCATAATTTATGATTCAGATATGCATTTCCATTGACATTACTTTTTTGCTTTTTACTGACTGTATAAATTATAAGCCCTTTGCGGTGAAAAAGAATGGCACTAGAATCAGTACAGATCAGGGTATAGCATAGAAATTACTGAAGATGCTCAATGTTAGCATCCTCAGTAAGGTTTGACAACACCTTTCTGAATACACTACTAGGTGAATGGATAGGTTTCAATAGCACTCTCATTTTAGGAGAACACACTGTCTTCTGAAATTCCTGCAGGTCTAACATATGGCATTTTTTTCATATGCCAACAACACAGTGGCCTTATGACAAGTCTAGGAATATTGAGGAGCTTCTAAAGACAGTCTAGGTAGGCCTACTAATATCAAGGTGTTGAACTGTCTCACACTTACTCCCAAACACACACACACACACACACACCCCAATAACTTTTATACAATCTGGCTCTGCTGTGGTACCCATGGATACTTCTACATTGTCACAAGTATAGAGGTAGGTAGGGAGAGAGGTGAGTGGCTCAAGATGAAAGAAGCCATCCTCTAAATCATGAACAATTTTTTGGAATTAAAACAAACAAATTGGCCAGATTGTAATGATCATTGACAATCCTGATAAAAAACACTTCATATCATTGAAAACAAAAAATCTCAAATCAAGGGATTGCTCTAGCACCGGATATGAAATAACTTTCTTTTTTTAAAATTTTACTATAAGTTCCTGTATACCTGTGCAGAACATGCAGGTTTGTTACATATGTATACATGTACCATGGTGGTTTGCTGCACCCATCAACCTGTCATCTAGTTTTAAGCCCTGCATGCGTTAGGTATTTGTCTTAATGCTGTCCCTTCCCTTGGCCCCCACCCCTCAACAGGCCCCAGTGTATGCTGTTTCCCACCCTGTGTCCATGTGTTCTCATTGTTCAACTCCCACTTATGAGTGAGAACATGTGGTGCTTGATTTTCTGTTCCTGTGATTGTTTGCTGAGGATGATGGCTTCCAGCTTCATCCATGTCCCTGCAAAGGACACGATCTCATTCTTTCTTATGGCTTCCTAGTATTTCATGGTGTACATATACACATTTTCTTTATCCAGTCTATCATTGATAGGTATTTAGGTTGGTTCCATGTCTTTGCTATTGAAAATAGTGCTGCAATAAACATACGTGTGCATGTGTCTTTATAGTAGAATGATTTATCTTCCTTTGGGTATATACCTAGTAATGGATTGCTGGGTCAAATGGCACTTCTGGTTCTAGATTCTTGAGAAATTGCCACATCATCGTCCACAATGGTTTAACTAATTTACATTCCCACTAACAGTGTAAAAGCATTCCTATTTCTTCACAGTCTCACCAGCATATATTGTTTTTTGACTTTTTAATAATTGCAGTTCTGACTGGCGTGAGATGGTATCTCACAAAGTTATAGGCGATTCCAGTTCCAAGATTGTAATATTTTATAGTTTTCAGTGATTAAATTCTGTCACTCTGTGTCTACGAGAAGTTTCAAGGTCTTTCTTTCAGAATTTATTATAGTTACCATGTTGACTGTACTTAATTTAACCTCCATTCAATTTCTTTATGTCTGCCACAGTAAAGCTGCCAATAAATGCAAGGAGGTTATAAATTCAGTTGACATATTCTCATAGACCTGAACAGTAGCTATTGTGCATGAATTCTCTGAAACGAATCCCTTTGTTCTGTTTTTAATGGAAGTAAGAAAACTCAAAGATTAAAGTTTTTAAAGAATTACACAAATAAAGTTTATGAAATTAGTGCATTGGGTGTGCAACCTTCCTCCCAAGTTAAGGGGTTAGTTTCATACTAAATTTATTTTTAGAAAATTTTAAATTAGATTTCCAGCATATTAAATTAGACAAAAATTATATTTCTACATATGGGTTGAAATAATAAGATTTCTCTAAAATATAGAGAGTAATTACACTGCAGTTGAAAAATTAGACAATTCTAAGGAAATACATTTATCTTCATATATGAGTTTGTCCAAAAAATGCATGGCATCCTTACCTTCAGATATTCTTATGCAGAAACTAAAATACATCATACAAACACTCTAATTAGTATTTGTAGCTAAAAAATAAAAGAAGTAATTTCTTTAGTAAAACACCTATATGAAAAGCATTTAGGAAGGATAGAATAACAATTTGCAAAAGGGTGTGATTGAACCAGGCAGCGTTTCCTTCATTTCCTCTGCCTGCTTTCATGATCACCATGGGCATCATAGTACCAAGCCAAAACACAGTACTACTGGTAAATATAGCACATGGCTGCCATGGGATTACAGGATGAGGTAAGAATATTCTTGCCATTCCCATTCTGAGGCACAAAAAATATGTTCCAGTTCTCGTGAGTCTCTTTAAAAAGGACCTCCAACTTCTGAAACAATAGTTATCCCCTAAAAATTCACTTACAGAAACACATGGAGATTTCCCTGGCTACATTTATGACATCAGAGATTAATGGGAAGCAAAATGAAACCAGGTATTCAATACACAGGAAAAAGGAATATGAGAAATATGGTTCTGAGTCACTACCTTTACTTTACCCAATAATGCACGTGCACGCGCGCGCGCGCGCACACACACACACACACACACACACACACACACACTTTCTTTTCTCTGCCCTTAAAAGTAAAGTGTCTTTCTTTTGAACCTGAATAGTACCTAATCTGCTTAACTAATACTGGTAATTTTTATTTGTCTTACAATTAAGCTATATCTTTACCACTTGTATAAGCTATATCTTTACCACAGAACTAAGCCCCTTGAGGTCGGGAAAGATAGATGATTTCTCATTTCCTTCACAGTGGTCTGGTCGGTGCTTTACATTCATGGGGATAACTTGAAGCATCACATAGATTTGAGTATACCAGCTGCCAGCGTGCTCCTCAAAATGTACCTTCACACACTAAAAATCCTAATATTGTTTCATTACTACAGTTACAATAAGTTGTTTGAATATATTATCTTTAAAATGTGTATACCCTGAGATATTACTCAGTTCTCATTTTTTTATTTTGATTATTATTTATTTCTTAAACAAATACTTTATTTGACCTTCCTATTTTTGTCTAGCCAAATATTATAATGACAATTACATTCATTAAGAGCTTTTTTAATGCCACACATTGTGCTCAACCACTTACGTATATACTACTGATCACATAAGATCTATTTTTATCCCCATCTAACAGGTGGCTGAAAATACAGGTTCAGATAGCCTAACTAAATTGCCTGGATTCATATAAATAGTAGAATTGACATTAAAAGCT
This sequence comes from Macaca mulatta, assembly GCF_049350105.2. Taxonomy (NCBI): domain Eukaryota; kingdom Metazoa; phylum Chordata; class Mammalia; order Primates; family Cercopithecidae; genus Macaca; species Macaca mulatta. Next base: position 38,886,164 of record NC_133419.1, read on the forward strand.
AGATTTGTATTTTTTTCCAAATCCTATGAGATTTTCACAAAAACGCTCTTATTTTTCTATAAATATTTTGAATTTTTAAATTATCCTTTACTTTCTTTAAGAAATGATCAGTATATAACTTGTAAATACTTGTTGGAAATCACATTAAAATTAACATGTGTAATGATTCATTTGACTCTAGCTCCTTCAATTTTCAGAATCAACCATATACATGGAGGTGCCAACTTCACTGGCCCTGTCTTGAAACATTACAAGGAGAACAGAAGATATGGAGTTATAACATTTAGAGTCTGGGGGGAAGGGAGGATAAGTCAACTGCAATCTTCAAATAGAAAGTGGCAAAGCAGTCATGCAACTTATTAATTGTACCTTTAAGTACAGAATACATAAAGTTACAAATGATAAAGAACATGAGAAAGGCAAAAATAATGGATGGTTTCTGCATACACTCATCTAATATTGCCATACTTATCTCATGGAAAGTGTGGTGAGTATCGCAGTATTAGATAAATGCATGCATACAAATGTGCTAGCATGTCACTTGGAGATGATACTGGCTAAATTTTGTGAGCATATTCCTAAGTGTTTTGACTTGATTCAGTAAAAGACAAGACTTCTTAGAATGAAAAATTTTCTTAGCATGTTGAATTTATTGAATAATCTAAACTAACTTCCTTTCTATAAGGTTTACTTCTATACTATCTAATATTCGCATTATGACTGGCATGCCTCCAAAAATTAACTACTGGTAATCATTGAAAACAGTGAAAATAGCAAACACTCTCCCACACTGGCAAAATGTTTGATATTTAAATAATCTAATTATTCTTAACACTTTTGTTATAATAAATGTCTCCTCTTGACTATAGCTTTACATTTACATCCATCTTCTCCATTAGAGTATAAGCTACATACAGTCAAGAGCCACAACTAATTCAGGTTTATATCTTTGAAACCATGAAATGCCATACTCTGCAAATTTTGCAGAGTAAGCAAATAACTAAATGAAATAATGAAATATTTCAATCCTCAGCTACATCTGAGTAGGTTTTCTATGTGACATGTTACAAATGGATGTTTCTTTCCCCATTGAAGTTAGGAAATGTTTATCTGTTTTCCACTCTAGTAAATCATTGCAATTTTAGCCAATAGATTTATCCTAGAGCCAGATAAGCCCCCTGTTGGAGATCCAGAAATGCCATAGCCCAGGGCATAAAGCGGCAATATCCTGAGTGCACAGGCAGCCCATCCTCCCAACAATGGAAATTTATGACTAATACTCCTCTAACATTTGACTCTGAAGTTCTGGTTGGCATGTCATTCCTCTGCTTCAAAACTGTCAATGGCTCCCTCAGTGTAGCCTATTCTACATTCAGACAGTTCCAGCTGTTAAGACCTTCTTTTCGTAGAGCAGAAATCTGCCTTCCTAAGGTTCTCCACACTAGTCTTTGTTCTGTCCTCCAGAAAATTGTAAAACAAGTTGTCTTTCTTCCATGTGACAGCTCTTCAAATATCTGCAGACAATTCTCATTTTTCCTTCCAATCCTTTCCTAATTAAACTAAAGATTTTGTTTCTACAGCTGTTTTGCAGGATATTGCCAAGCCACATCATCTCCCTTCAATTCCTCTGAAGGTGATGATTTGGAATTCAGTTTAGAATCAACTTGTGTTCAATTTCATTATATTATAATCTGCTTATTACTCCAGTTCTTTATATTACAAAGGTAGCAGATTACTTTCAACTACTCAGTATATACTTTCTGATATAACCTCAGTTAAATTAGACTTCCCTGCTTGTGTCCTCTTCAAATACAGGCACGCATCCCAATTTTAATTAAGTAATTCTCTGTAATATTTTGATTTTTGTCTACTTAGCTGCTATATTGTAATGCCTCAGAAGGCAAGAAATATGGTTTGTTCACAACTATGTTGTAAAACTACCAGAGAAGCCACTACAATGCATGGAACCTAGTAGGCAATCAATATATATACTGAATAGATACTGAATGCATACTTATTTAGTGACTGTTGAGAAATACCTGAATACTGAATACTACCTTTTCAGCTCTGTTTACTTTTATGAATGGCAACAGCATTTACTTTATAATTTATCTCACGTATTCATGAAAGTATTGAATGTGGCAGGGTCGAGAAAAATAATTCTGGACCAGGCTTGCAATCAGCTTACAGTCGTGTAGAAAATTACTACTGCATTGATCACTGTCGATGAGATATAGTCATTTAATTATTCAGTCACGTTAACAGTCAGTCAAATAGCTGCCTTGTCTGTAAAGGGTATCTTAGCATCATCTTTACTACATCATTTTGCTAGAAGCAAAAGGAGGATGTCACATAACTTAAAATGCCATCCTACTCACGCACAATTTAATATTCCTGCCAAGACACAAACAGAAACAAGCCAATTAGATGGAAATAATCTGATATAAAAAAATAGATGATACTCATTTCTTTCATCGTAGTTTCTATTTTGATGAATAAGAGAGATGTCCACGTTATTTCATCACATGTATCTCCATACTTAAGTTCACACTTATAAAGTAAATTTAATGTACTGGCATAATTCATGTAATTGTTGTCAATTCAATGTCAGGTCATGAAACTGTATAAGGCAGATGTGAGGTGTCAAGGTCGAGTGTTATATACTGGAGGTAGAAAAAACAATTTCATGTGCATTCTTCAAGGCCATGTCAGTTGACACCAGTCCTAGAGCGTCTTTCTTTCATTTACATGAAAACATGTAAACACTACATGTACAAAAACATGAACATACTACATTTATTCTAATCTGTCTATATATGTTGAGCTCTTACAATATGCCAGATATAGTGTCAGCTCCAGGGATAAAGGACAAGATAGGTAAAAAGGGGAGCCCTGGAGTGTGTAAGTACACTTACTAGAGTGTAAGAATTATTCTTGAGGTGGGTTTGCCAGTGGGGAGGAACAGAGAAGCCATCCAGAGGAAGTGATATCTAAAGTGGTTCTTAAAGAATAAACAGGAATTAACCAAATAAAATGGGAGAGATGAGTCTTCTACAGATAAATTATAACATGTAGTAACATCTGTATGTGAGAGAAAAGTTTGGTATTCCTGGAAGGTGGAGCAGAAGGCAAAAGAGAGTGGGGTAGGGGATGAAGATGGGGCTACGGAGCAGCTCTCAAATGGCCTGGTATGGTTATTGAGGAATTTAAACTTTATCTTAAGAGAAATGGAGAGCCATTTCAAGATTTTAAGCTACAGAGTGACATGGTTTAATTTGTATTTAAGGGTATCGCTCTGCTTTCAGTGTGGAGAATATATATGTAAAGGATGTGAGTAAAATCATGACAAGACGTAAATAGGATACCTCAGTAAACTACGGGAGGGCAGGTGATGGCCTGAAACTGTGGTTGTGGCTATAGGACTAGATAAAAGAAGACAGATTCAATAAAAGTTTATAAAGTTAGAATTCACAAGCCATGAGGATTTGATTGAAAATATTCATTTAATACTAAATATAGAAGAACATTCTGTCAGTACTAGAATATGTTCCAATGATATAGAAGCAGAGAGACAGCACCAGTTTGTTCCAAGTGGGGATAGCAGTAGTAGAAGGAAACGAAAGTCATTTGAGTTGGCTCTTTAAGAATGCATATGATTTTCAAAGGGTAGAGCTGAGTACTCAAAGTAATAGAACAAATGAAGAAAGGCACAGAGATAAACAAGTTCATTACATATTCAGAGGACTAACTGGAACACTTGATTTTAGAAATGATTGTTTCGTGTTTTCCAATCAGTGCGCAATGTTGAATTTTGGACTGTATGACATAATTGTTTTCTAACTCTGGCATATATATACACACACACACGCACACGCCCTATATATACACACACACCCCTATATATATACACACCTATATACACACACACACACGTATATATGTACATATATGTACATATATACGTGTGTGTGTGTATATATACGCACAGAGATGTATTTATATATGTATTTTTATATATATACAGGTGTGTGTGTGTATATATACACAGATGTATTAATATATATGTATATTTCAGTTTTCTATTTCCCAGCATTAAGAAAATTAATAAAGTCTTGATTTTGCTAAGATATAAATAATCATCACAAAGTTGACAGGAAAGAGTAAGATATTTTGTGTGAATCAGAACAAGAAAATTGGCAATACAGATCATCATGTTAGAAATCACTGGTAATGCCACCAATCCACACACACACACAGTGTCATAGATCATTGGACTCTACTGGACTGGCTTAATGGTTTATCTCCTGCAAAAATTACCATCTGGAAGTTAATGATATGTCATATGTCCAGTCCTATTTTGCCTATGTGAGACGTAGATCCACATGAACCGTAAACTTTCTAACTATGCCAAACCGGTTTTCCGAGGACCTTTTGATTCTCTGATAAAAATTCTATAGAAATATAAAACAGAGTTCCCAGTGAAATTGTTAAAAGTTGTATTCAGTGGTTGCTATGGTTTGAATGATGGTGTCCCCTCCAAAATTCATGTTGAAACTTAGTCTCTAATGCACCAGTATTAAGGAGTGTGACCTGTGGAAGTTGATTAAGTCATGAGGGCTATGTATCACGAATGGGAAAAGCACCATTATCACAGGGCTCAAGGTGGATGACAGCACTCTCTTGCTCTCTGCTCTTCTGCCAAGTGAGGGCATAGCAACCAGGACCATACCAGACACACAATAGGTCAGAAACTTGCTCTTGGAATTCTAAGCCTCCAAGCCCATAAGAAATACATTTCTACTGTTGACAAATTACTCATTCTGTGATATTCTGTTATAGCACCACAAATGGACTATGACAATAGTCTTCTAGCAACAGTTCTGAGTGATGAAACACGGTGCCTAAAAGCATTCTCAGTTTGATCCACTTTAGTGATTGTGCCATCAGGGCTTAAAATGTAAAAATATCACTGGAAACACAATGCTTAGAACATGAAAAAAAAACTTTTAGAAATTGTAGAGCTAGAGGACACCTTATGAAACTTCAGAGTGAGATCCAGGGCCACCTGTAGTATGTATTACAATGCAGATTCCTCAGCCTTTCTCAAGAAAACTTCTCTCAGGGAGGGGTCCAAGAATCTGAATTTTTAATACACACACTCATGCTCTCTAAATTTGAAAACTACTGATATAACATAATCTGCACATTCAATTCATAAAGAAACTGATAGTAAGAGAAGGTAAATTATTTTCTCAAAGTTGCATATGTAATTTTGCCAGTGTTAGGTCTTGTTTTACAACTTCTGGGTCACAACATTTGTTCTTTACAATCAGTTACGTATGACATTTATAGAGGGTAGCCATGCACTATCTTAATCACCTAATAGGTTAGCCTATACAGAATAATGGCAGATTGGCTATTAATATTCTGAGATGCAATGTCATCTCAATGGTTTTCAGTCATATCCTGCTACTGGGTTTTGTCAGGAAAAGTAACAACATCTAAAAAAAAAAAAACTAAAGAAATAATTAAAGCACACACATTTAGGACATATCTTCTAATTTCTTCAAGAGAACTTTGAAGAAAATAACTCCAAGAATGAAATTTGTGAGACTAAGAATGGAAGCTCACAAGAAATTTAGGAAATACTATGATATCCAAAGGTGACTGAGGAGAATTCTAGAAATGGGTTATTTCAAGCATCAGGAACTTCATGATATCACTTAAAGGAAATTATATTTTACCTAGTGAAATTATTCTTCTATTTTTGATGTTGAAGATTTATTATTCTTTCCCATGAAAGGAATAAAAATCCCACAGAGTGTGAAGAGGAGAAAAAAGTAATATTTTTTAAATGGCTATTGTTTTATATTATATTTGAGAAGAGATGAAGACACGGTAAGATATTTTTTTTTGTTCAGTCTCTTATGGAGTGTGACACATTTAGCCTGTCTTTTACGTTATTCACTCCTTGGATTTAGCTCCCAAATGGTGAAGAAAACCTGCTCCCTTCAGCATTTCTCACTCACTATAAGGATGGGTGAAAAAAAAAAAAAAAGATCCCTGGGAATTGTTCTAGATGATCACTTTCTTTTGTATGGCATACATTTTTTTATGCCCTGTACACAGGGACCTGCCTTATGTCAGTGCTAGCTTATATGATCAATTGAGTGCTTCCTAGGATTAAGATTTGATTATGAAAATGCACCAGCAATCCACTTTAACCTCATAACCAGTAATAATCAGAAACCATTTCTCCTGATGACCTCACATATTGAAGTGTCCTCAAATGGTTTTGGTTAATGCTCCAGATCAACAGTACAAAGGCAAAAACAAAAACAAAAAACAAAAAAATACACTTTGTTTTGTATAATTATTACACTTGGGTATATAGACCTTACCACAATGGTGTCACATCTTTACCTAAGGAAGTGATTTCATCTACAGGTGGTTAGCAGAATTATATGTATTTCTTAAGTCTTCCTAAATGCTGTGTGTTTTACTATGGTAGTCAGCCTTTGTAGACCACAGAATATGAGCAGTTCAAGTCCAAAAGCAAATATAATGTATCTCGGATTTGAGGAAGGCAGTCAATACCGTGAAGCCAAGAAACAGACAAACAAAAGTTGGGGAGGAAGCCTTACTTTCTAGTGTGGGTAAAGGAATACAAAATGTGTCAGGTTAAACTCATTTAAAATGTGTGGTTGGAGGTGCAGGAAAGGGGGCAGGAGAGGGACTTACACCTTCAAACATCAACAAAAGCAAAGGAGGCCAATCAAAGATGAATGAGAAAAAGTGAACAAACATTCTCTGAAAAAATAATTTACCCAAAGTAAAACTGCTGGTAAACGATTTAATTGAACTCCATTTGTTTCTGAAGCCTGAGCATCCTGCCACTCCCAGATATCGGCCTCTCACAGAGACTTGGGAACAAACTCCAGATGTTAAGTGCTGTAGTACATAGAATGTAGTGAGGAAAGTTGAAATGGTGCACAAGGACCTTTAGGGTCTTTAAAGTCATGCTGAAAAGTTCATATTTAATGGACTTTGTGTGTGTATTTGAAAGGAGGCAACTGAAGCCTCTTAAATGGAGGGTACCATTCTCTAAGAAAGATTCTGGCAAGGGTACTTTATCATTGAAAGCCCCCTCCTTCCCCATGGTCCTGTTTTGGAATGAAAATGCCCCTGAGAGAGGTGACATACAGTTTTAAGACTTCCGTGCAAAAGGATTCCTTGCAAAACTCACAGAAAAAGAATGATAGATGAAGGAAAGCAACATGCGGCTATGAGACGAGAAAAAGTGGTGAGATTGGGCAGAATTTTTTTTTTTTTTTTTTTTTTTTTTTTTTTTTTTTTTTTTGAGACGGAGTCTGGCTCTGTCGCCCAGGCTGGAGTGCAGTGGCCGGATCTCAGCTCACTGCAAGCTCCGCCTCCCGGGTTCACGCCATTCTCCTGCCTCAGCCTCCCAAGTAGCTGGGACTACAGGCGCCCGCCGCCTCGCCCGGCTAGTTTTTTGTATTTTTTTAGTAAAGACGGGGTTTCACCGTGTTAGCCAGGATGGTCTCGATCTCCTGACCTCGTGATCCGCCCGTCTCGGCCTCCCAAAGTGCTGGGATTAGAGGCTTGAGCCACCGCGCCCGGCCGATTGGGTAGAATTTTATCTTGCCAGATTTTGAGCCAGTTTGAGTTTTGCCAGGTAACACAGTATCAGTGGTAAACAGGAGTGAAATTCCAAGCTGAAGAGATATACAAGTATAGACTCTCCCTTTTACGACATTAACTGCTCCATCCACTTGCAGTGGCCTGTCATTATCCCATCACCTGCCCAAATTATACTCATCTTTCTAGACTGACTTCAAAAGTTACTACATTCATGAAGCTGGCCCCGTCTGCTTTGTTCACTGCAATTTGTAAATGGCACTCTCGTTATTTGTTTTCTTTTCTCTTATCTTTCCTTCCCTGGGCTGCTGCATGGAACATTCCAGAGGCCACAAGATCTATGATAACCTACGTGAATACCATCCCTGGATTTTTACAGAGCACTTTCTGCCTGCCTCCATGAGGAAGCTCTGTCTCTGCTAGACAGTGAAAGTACTGCTTATGTTTCATTCACCTTTATATCTTCCAAAATACTTTACACAGTAACTCTCAGTCCTAATATTAGTAATCCATCCATGTTACATTAAGAGATCCTATTTGAAAATAAATTTGAAAATTATAAAATATCCCAGCTATACAGAAGAAATATTCAATGAACATTCATGTAGTAAATAATCATACTTAACAAATACTAATATTTTGTTAAAATTGCTTTGGTTCATGCATTTTTAGTCTTAAAACATTGCACATACACGTGAAATACATTTTTTTATCCCTTTCCAACCTCATTCTCTCCATCCCTTCCCAAAGGTAATCTATACTCACAGGACCCTTTTGAAAATGTGTACCCATTCTCCTTGATTATATGCTGGCTGAGTTCAATATTTCCTGCAAAACTCACTGTAGATTGCTTTCAAAGTCACTTATGACATTTAGCCTCCCTAAAGTTTAGGGTGCCCAGAAAATCAAATGTAGCATGAGTTTAGGTACACTCTCCTTTGATGGATTATAAATCTGAGCCGCCACTTGGCATTGTACCTGTATATTTTTAGAATGCTTTTCTCCTAAATATTTAGTGATCTTTGCAGATTTTAATCATACATTTCATATGTAATACAATCCTGCTATACAGCACTTTTATTTCCAAGGATCTTTTTTTTTTTTTTTCGCCCATCCTTGTAGTGATTGAGAAAAGCTGAAGGGAGCAGGTTTTCTTCACCATTTGGGAGCTAAATCCAAGGAATGAATAACATAAAAGACAGGCTAAATGTGTCACACTCCATAAGAGACTGGACAAAAAAAATCTTACTGTGTTTTCATCTCTTCTCAAAAATATCTAGAAAGGTTTGTTAAAGCATAGAAAATTACAGTTAGTTCTAGTTTGATTGCACTGTGGTCTGAGAGACAGTTTGTTATAATTTCTGTTGTCTTACATTTGCTGAGGAGTGCTTTACTTCCAATTACGTGGTCAATTTTGGAGTAAGTACGATGTGGTGCTGAGAAGAATGTATATTCTGTTGATTTGGGGTGGAGAGTTCTATAGATGTCTATTAGGTCTGCTTGCTGCAGAGATGAGTTCAATTCCTGGATATCCTTGTTAACTTTCTGTCTCGTTGATCTGTCTAATGTTGACAGTGGAGTGTTGAAGTCTCCCATTATTATTGTATGGGAGTCTAAGTTTCTTTGTAAGTCTCTAAGGACTTGCTTTATGAATCTGGGTGCTCCTGTATTGGGTGCATATATATTTAGGATAGTTAGCTCTTCCTGTTCAATTGATCCCTTTACCATTATGTAATGGCCTTCTTTGTCTCTTTTGATCTTTGATGGTTTAAAGTCTGTTTTATCAGAGACTAGTATTGCAACCCCCGCTTTTTTTTGTTCTCCATTTGCTTGGTAAATCTTCCTCCATCCCTTTATTTTGAGCCTATGTATGTCTCTGCGTGTGAGATGGGTCTCCTGAATACAGCAGACTGATGGGTCTTGACTCTTGATCCAGTTTGCCAGTCTGTGTCTTTTAATTGGAGCATTTAGTCCATTTACATTTAAGGTTAAGATTGTTATGTGTGAACTTGATCCTGCCATTATGATATTAACTGGTTATTTTGCTCGTTAGTTGATGCAGTTTCTTCCTTGCCTCGATGGTCTTTACATTTTGGCATGTTTTTGCAATGGCTGGTACCGGTTTTTCCTTTCCATGTTTAGTGCTTCCTTCAGGATCTCTTGTAAGGCAGGCCTAGTGGTGACAAAATCTCTACGCATTTGCTTATCTGTAAAGGATTTTATTTCTCCTTCACTTATGAAACTTAGTTTGGCTGGATATGAAATTCTGGGTTTAAAATTCTTTTCTTTAAGAATGTTGAATATTGGCCCCCACTCTCTTCTGGCTTGTAGAGTTTCTGCCGAGAGATCTGCTGTTAGTCTGATGGGCTTCCCTTTGTGGGTAACCCGACCTTTCTCTCTGGCTGCCCTTAAGATTTTTTCCTTGAAGACATTCATACAGCCAACAGACACATGAAAAAATGCTCATCATCACTGGCCATCAGAGAAATGCAAATCAAAACCACAATGAGATACCATCTCACACCAGTTAGAATGGCGATCATTCAAAAGTCAGGAAACAACAGGTGCTGGAGAGGATGTGGAGAAATAGGAACACTTTTACACTGTTGGTGGGATTGTAAACTAGTTCAACCATTATGGAAAACAGTATGGCGATTCCTCAAGGATCTAGAACTAGATGTACCATATGACCCAGCCATCCCATTACTGAGTATATACCCAAAGGATTATAAATTATGCTGCTATAAAGACACATGCACACGTATGTTTATTGCGGCACTATTCACAATAGCAAAGTCTTGGAATCAACCCAAATGTCCATCAGTGACAGATTGGATTAAGAAAATGTGGCAGATATACACCATGGAATACTATGCAGCCATCAAAAAGGATGAGTTTGTGTCCTTTGTAGGGACATGGATGCAGCTGGAAACCATCATTCTTAGCAAACTATCACAAGAACAGAAAACCAAACACTGCATGTTCTCACTCATAGGTGGGAACTGAACAATGAGATCACTTGGACTCAGGAAGGGGAACATCACACACCGGGGCCTATCATGGGGAGGAGGGAGGGGGGAGAGGGGAGGGATTGCATTGGGAGTTATACCTGATGTAAATGACGAGTTGATGGGTGCAGCACACCAACAAGGCACAACTATACATATGTAACAAACCTGCACGTTATGCACATGTACCCTACAACTTAAAGTATAATAATAATAAATAAATTAAAAAAAAAAAAAAGAAAATTACAGTTAGTTAGGTAGAATAAGTTCTTATATTCTATACCACTGCAGGATCACTACAATGGGCATTTTTATACTTTGCAGTTTTAAATATCTAGAAGGAGGATACTGAATGTTCCCAACACAAAGAAATGATAAACATTTCAGAAGATGAATACGCCAATCACCCTGATCTGATCACTGTACATTATATGTCTTGAAACACCATTATCTACCCTAATAATATTTACAATTATTATGTGTCAATTAAAAAATAAAATTAAGACAAAAGTTATACAAAATATTGTGACATTCTTTCAAAGATGTTTCCTTTTTGTATAGAGAACTTCATTCCCATTTTTATGAAACAAACAACTTTCTCAGAGTAGTCTTGAAATTCTGTTATTCCAGTGTTTTGATTTATTTCTTTTTAATGCCAGATAATTTTCACTTGTACAAGAGGAAAGCAGGCTAAAAATAAAACATTATAATACAATTTGAATACTTCTAAAGCCTACGCTATGAGGTTAGATCTTACTCATCACAACTCTTAGAAAAAAACTACATGTACATTTAAAAAAACATCACTTTTACTTCTGAGAACACTGAGGTTCAAAGTACTTAAGTACTGAGAACTAAAGTACTAAGTACTGAGTACTAAAATGTCCTCAGTCCTTGCAATTAGGTTGAAGCACCTAATACAAGTTTCTTCATGTGTTAGTGATGACAATAGCTGCAGCCAAATGTGCTATGAACTGAGGAGAATGAGAAAGGTTCTGTATCACAGCCTTCCGGCCCCAGGGAATAATCCATTTTACTTTATTTGTTTTGTTTCTTTTTTTTTTTTTTTCTGTGAGAGGTTAGTTAGCTCAGACTTATTTATCTGAATCTTTATTATTATTATTATTATACTTTTAAGTTCTGGGATACATGCGCAGAACATGCAGGTTTGTTACATAGGTATACATGTGCCATGGTGGTTTGCTGAACCTGTCAACCCATCACCTACATTAGGTATTTCTCCTAATGCTATCCCTCCCCTAGTCCCCCACCCCCTGACAGGCCCCTGGTGTGTGATGTTCCCCCCCCTGTGTCCATGTGTTCTCACTGTTCAACTTCCACTTGTAAGTGACAACATGTGGCATTTGGTTTTCTGTTCCTGTGTTAGTTTGCTGAGAATGATGTTTTCCAGCTTCATTCATGCACCTGCAAAGGACATGAACTCATCTTTTTTATGGCTGCATAGTATTCCTTGGTGTATATGTGCCACATTTTCTTTATCTGGTTAATCATTGATGGGCATTTGGGTTGGTTCCAAGTCTTTGCTATTGTGAACAGGGCTACAATAAATATATGTGTGCATGGATGTCTTTACAGTAGAATGTTTTATAACCCTTTAGGTTTATACCCAGTAATGGGATTGCTGGGTCAAATGGTATTTCTCGTTCTAGATCCTTTAGGGATTGCCACAGTGTCTTCTGAGTGTAAATGGTTGAACTAATTTACACCCCCACCAACAGCGTAAAAGCATTCCTATTTCTCCACATCCTCTCCAGCATCTGTTGTTTCTTGACTTTTTAATGATCACCGTTAAAAAAGATGGTATCTCATTGTGGTTTTGATTTGCATTTCTGTAATGACCAGTGATGATGAGCTTTTTATCATATGTTTGTTGGCTGCATAAATGTCTTCTTTTGAGAAGTGTCTGTTCATATGCTTTGCCCACTTTTTGATGGGGTTGTTTTTTTCTTGTAAATTTGTTTAAGTTCTTTGTAGATTCTGGATATTAGCCCTGTGTCAGATGGATAGATTGCAAAAATTTTCTCCCATTCTGTAGGTTGCCTGTTCACTCTGATGATAGCTTCTTTTCTGTGCAGAAGCTCTTTAGTTTAATTAGATCCCATTAGTCAATTTTGGTTTATGTTGCCCTTGCTTTTGGTGTTTTAGACATGAAATCTTTGCCCATGCCTATGTGCTGAATGGTGTTGCCTACATATTCTTAGGGTTTTTATGGTTTTAGGTCTTCCGTTTAAGTCTTTAACCTATCTTGTGTTAATTTTTTATAAAGTGTAATAAAATTTTTTATAAAGTGTAAGGAAGGGGTCCACTTTCAGTTTTTGCATATGGTAGCCAGTTTTTCCAACAACATTTATTAAACAGGGACTCCTTTCCCCATTGCTTGCTTTTGTCAGGTTTGTCAAAGATCAGATGATTGTAGATGTGTGGGATTATTTTTGAGGCCAATGTACAAAAATCACAAGTATTCCTATACCGCCAATAATAGACAGAGAGCCAAATCATGAGTGAACTCTCATTCACAATTGCTACAAAGAGAATAAAATATCTAGGAATATACCTTATAAGGGATGTGAAGGACCTCTTCAAGGAGAACTACAAACCACTGCTCAAGGAAATAAGAGAGAACACAAACAAATGGAAAAACAAACTTTGCTCAAGGACAGGAAAAATCAGTATCATGAAAATGGCCACACTGCCCAAAGTAATTTGGAGATTCAGTGCTATCACCATCAAGCTACCATTGACTTTCTTCACAGAATTAGAAAAAATCTACTTGAAATTTTATATGGAACCATAAAAGAACCTATTTAGCCAAGACAATCCTAAGCAAAAAGCACAAAGCTGGAGGCATCAGACTACCTGGCTTCAAACTATACTACACGGCTACAGTAACCAAAACAGCATGGTACTGGTACCAATACAGATAAACAGACCAATGGAATCTTCTCTGTTTAGAAATTGTTGGCTGAACACTAACTTTAAACAGTGAGTTTATTTAAGCTTGCAGATTTGACCCCAAAATTCCACAGGGGTCAGGTCCCATAATATGATGTTGTTCCCAGGGGTCTCTGAAAAGATATATTTTTGTTTATTGATTGATTACTAATTCTGAGATCAACAACCATGTAGAAAGTTTGAAAATCTATAGAAATCAACTTTTTGTGTGCATTCAAGGCCAGTTGTGATGACTTAAGCCTGTAATCCCAGCACTTTGTGCAGCCAAGGTGGGTGGATCACATTAGGTCAGGAGTTCAAGACCAGCCTGGCCAACATGGTGAAACCCTGTCTCTACTAAAATACAAAATTAGCTTGGCATGGTGGTGTGTGCCTCTAATCCCAGCTACTTGGTAGTCTGAAGTAGGAGAATTGCCGGGAGGCAGAGGTTGCAGTGAGCTGAGATCATGTCACTGCATTCCAGCTTGGGCAGAAAGAGTGAAACTCCATCTCCAACCAAAAAAAAAAAAGAGAGAAAATGAAATCAGTTTTTTAATGTTTTCAATCTATCCCCTATTATTGAAGGCATTGGTCAATACTGTTTTCCTAGAGAGATTTGGAGTTTTGACCAGTTTTTCTATTTGGCCAAAGTTATCATTGATAGCCGCATTAGAGTTCTGTGGAATTTCTGACTTTCTAAACTCATTTGTAATATATAAAATGTTATCATCCTAGCCGCATTAGAGTTCTGTAGAATTTCTGACTTTCTAAACCCATTTGTAATATATAAAATGTTTAATAACTACATGTTAATAACTATAATAATGTCAGAACCAGATAATCTCAAAATTTCTCTGATTTTTTAACTTGTTTTCAGTTCTCATTCAGCTGAGGTTTTTCAAATCATCTCTTGTGAGTGTGTCTAGCAATCACTATAGAAAATATTTTACTGCAAATTAGAAAATATGATTAGAATTTTACTTAGATATTGAAAGTGACAGACTATAAAAGTAGTTTGGGAAAATAAAACCAAGTGGCTTATGGAAGTTCCTTTACAATGAAGTTGTGAAATTTTGGCAGTTAAATTAACTTCAGATTTCCTAAAATTTAAACCAAGTGTCTTTCTCAAGTTGGCCAAAAACATTCCATGATTTAGAAAGACCATTTCAATAAATGTTAAAATGCATTTGTAAACCAACCGAATATGTCCATAGGTTGAGTTGAATGTAGATTTATTTTAATACCTCTAGGTCAGAAAGAAAGTTTCAGGGAAATGTCAAAATAATCCCTTATATTTCAACTAAAGCATTAAAAAATTTAGCAGTATGTGCATCAACTATTTATGTGAAGTTTCAAAATATCTTTTTATGCCAATAACAACTCCCAAAGTATATTATTTTGTGACATCAAAAGAAAAAAATGAGACTAATATATTTGCTATCATTTCATGAAATTCAGAAGTCTTACATTTATATATTTTCTAAAAGTACTGAATACCTTCTGAAAACTAAAGCAGCAAATGTTAACCATTAGTATGATTACATAAATTTAATTTCAGCCAATATGTATCAATTAGAACTGATTAAAAATAGAATCTAGATGAGTTCAGAAATCCCCCTCCACTGTGGAGTGCGGCATGGAGCTCTTCATTGTATTATATTGGGAGGAACCTTGAACACAGACTTCTTGGTCTCTTCCATATGCCTATAGATATTCATTTCTTTCCCCTCTTTCATTCCCTCTTTCTCTTCCTTTCCAATAGAGGGCATGCTGCAGTGTTGTTGTGTTCATGCTTCTTTGAGAACAAAATTGCAAGTAAAGGATTCAACCTGCATTTACTGAGCATTACAAGGTAGACAGGACTGTGCTTGGTACTGTAGTATATACTCAGAAGCCGGTCAAGATGAGGACTGTATAGGGTATAAGGAGTAACAGACAGATTCACAAAGGCATAAAATGTGGCAAAGTATGATCAGTGCCAAAGAGAGCTAGGAGCAAAGAGGCCTGGAATAATCTTGAGAGGACACGTGTATCCAGTTGCCTCTATCATCCATAGCTTTTTAGAATTAGAAAGTGCTTTCAAAAGCATTTAGTCCAACCCTTGCCATGGGCCTTTCTGCATATTAACAGCAGAACTAGTATCACTGCCTATTATGATTCTCAAGAGATATGGATACTGGATTTAGCTATGTAGTTACAGAATTCACAAAGCATTTTCACATGCTTTTAAATTATGCAACAATCCATTTACCCACGTACCATTATTCCTATTTTAAGGATGAGGGACAGTCATTATGTTATACAAGGTTACTCAGCTAGTGAATAACAGAGGTTTGGCTTGAACCAAGGCTAAATAATTTAATAATCTCAAAGTTTACACAGTGGTTACAAACCACATAATCTTTTCAATTAATCCTGTTATTGTTATCTCTCTTTTACCCTCTCTCAAAAACATAATGCCAATTCCTACAAAAACTTAAGATAAAGGTCATTTTATAGTAGTACTTAGAGTTTATTTTCTCATTATCACTACTTGTACTGTATTTTTGTACCTTACTGTGCTAGCCTCCTAAATGTGTCTCTCAGGTCTCTGTGTCTGTTCTTTTCCAACTATAATTCACCCTGCAGACAACTATAAAATTACTAAAGCCCTTCGTAAACATAGTATCTCACCCCTATTAAAAACAGTGGTTCCCTCAGATCTAAAAAAAAAAAAAAAAAAGGTACAGGTCATGTTAATTCAAAGCCTTCCTCAATTTATACCACAGATTATATCAAAAGGTAAATCATATATAATTTTCTCTAACATATTGTCACTTAGACAACTGTCATCCTTTTTAAGTTATCAAACATACTCTAAATACAGTGTAAAAATGTTATTCTCAATTTTGGCTAAAGCCCAACACATTAGATGCCATATTCCAAGAAAAAAAAAAAAAAGGCAGGAATTCACCATGTAGGACACAGACAAAGGAGGGTTCAGAAAACCAGTCTTGTGACTCAATCTCCACAATCCCAGTGAGGTTATGAAAAGATCTGAATGATAAAGATTAGGAATAAAAATCTAGAGAATTTTTGGCATGCTGTGTGTCCCTCTCCCCTCAGAAAGGAAGGGTAAAGAATGTACTCCATCTTCATTTATCTTCAAGAAAGAGGAGTCATTAGGAAACAAAATGGAGAGCTGTGTTTGCTGACATTATTTGGACACAGCAGAAAGATGTCTGACTTATGTCTGAGACATCAAAATGGTGAGTGAGTGACTGACTGGCTAAAAGCTTTAACAATGGAATAAAACAGAAGTGTTTCTGTGTTAGAATCAGCCTGTGATCCTGAGTTTCTCAGGACAGAGAATGTATGAGTGTTTCCACTGGGTTAGATGTTGGCTACACATAAAAGAGCTAATGTGAGTGTCTTAAATAGAGATAAGGTCTCACAGAGATGGACCAAAAGGAGCCAGGAGCCAAAAGAAAAAGTTCTAAACAACCAACAAGAATGTATTATCATCTGCAAATAAGAGATCCACAGAGATTGCAGAAGTGAGGGGTTTCTTTAAAAACACTGAAAACACTTCCCACAGAGAAAGGGTTGGTATCAAACCGTTGCCAAAACTAGAAAGTGTGATGTGATCACATAAAAGTAATAGTGAAAGTAAAATATGCCCTACCCCTTCCCTTGACTCTTAAAGGATCAGAAATCAATGTTTGTGCTACTATTTAAATCCCCTGGAAAAGCCATGTTGAAACTTAATCCCCAATATAACAGTATTAAGAAATAGGAACTTTAAGAGGGTCATGCGGGCTCTGCCTTCATGAATGGATTAATTCATTTATGGATTAATGGATTAGCAGGTTAATGAGTTATCCAGGAAACAGGTTAATCATCATGGGAGTGGGTCTGTTATAAAAGCCAGGTTGTCTGCCTCTCATGAGCCCCTTTGCCATGTGATGCCCTGTCACCTTAAGCCTCTGCAGAGAGTTCCCACAAGAAGGCCCTCATTAGATGTAGCTTCTTGATCTTGGACTTCCTAGTCTCCAGAACTGTAAGAAATAATTTTTTTTAATCCGTAAATGTCCCAGTCTCAGGTATGCAGTTTTAGAAAGAGAAAATGAACTAAGATAGTTGGCAAAGTTGTGGAGGGAAAAAAAAGGACATTTCTTGCCCTTAAGTGGCTATCCTAATATGGTCCAAGATAAGGATTTAATATTTTTACCATTACCCTAAAGTGCACATATTAGCTCTTGGCCAACAAACTTGGAGGAGGTCATAAAGATGGTTATGAAACTTGCCCTACATTTTATCTAGGGACAAGAAAAACTAAGTCACTTGCAATGAATTTATACGTCACATACAAAAATAATGTTGCCTTTATTGTACCTCTTACAAGTCTTGCTTGTTCAATATCATCAACTTCAGTAACTATGTAATGATTCACTATATATTTATATAATATAATTTATTCAGCCAGTGCCTTATAAATATACATTTATTTCCTTTTTTTATTTAAACTATGTAGTTGTGAGCATTCTTGTGCTTACATTATAAAGTTCATATCCTTATTAATGACTATGAATAGCTTCCTTTCATCTCTCAGATAAACTGGGTTGGTACTCTGATGCTCTAGTGTTCTATGCATATAAGATTTCCCCATAAATGCTAACTTCCTTATCTTACCAAATACGTTGGTGGATATTGAAGATGTTGTTTTAAGAAGTGGTGATGAAATTGTCTAGCCACATCAACATTATTGGAAGGGGGTCAGATGGAGGAGAAGAGAAGAAGGGCACAGGTACTTAGACCAATAAAATAGAATAAACTAACATTGAAGAGTAAACCAGGGACAATTTTCCCTCTAAAATGAGGAGGGGGAAAATCTGTTTTCAATTACTTAGAGCTTAATATCTATCCAATACAAAAGAAATATTTGAGGCATAATTTGAGTGCATATAGTTTTGTAAAGCTTCACTAAAAGGACCTTAAAAGGCATTTCTATTAATATTCCAAGAGCTTCACACACTATTTTCTTCTAGCCACAAAATCACTTTCTATAAACTCTAACAGTTTGAAGACAATTAATAAAAGAGAGAACCCTGTTAAGTCAGGAAATGGTGAATAGATTATTGATGATTTATTGCCCTCTTTTTCCCCTTCTTATTTAACTTTTACATCTGCTATCAACTGTCACCTAACAATTCAGACCATTACACAAGTACTTAACATCCTAAGACAGCTCAGTATATGCTTCTGGAGGCACGTAGCAGAGGTGTATAGTGCCTTTTAATTATATTTTTAAAATGCATCAAGTTCATTGTAAACTTCTTTTAAATTCTAGAATTCTAGAGAGTATGCATGAAATTAAAATTTCAATACTCCTTAGAATCTTTTATCCAAAAAGAAAATAATACCTTTTCAAAAACTGCACAATGAAAAAATGAAGCACCATAAAATGTAACTTGAGATATTCAACTTTTAGACAAAATTAGCAAACATGTGGTACTTAATACATATTCATGATTATAATGTAAGGCTTTTCATAGGAATCACAAAATTCTTTTCAAATGTTAAAGTTCTTAAAGTCTCGAAAGAATGGTATCTATAGTCATCCATTTGAAAAGATATCTTTATTTGAAAATGAGCATATCACATTGACTAAAATGACATATATGCATATATTTATATTGTGCTAAATATGTGCCATATCTGGGAATTATTTATTCATTTACTTATTCTTTCATTCATTCATTTATTCAATTAGTTACTTAGTTATATTCACTCAGCCTTGAGCTTTACAAAATTCTTATAAGGTAGGTATCTACTATTAATATCCCCATTGTATTGATGAAGAAATTGAGACACTAAGAGATTAAGTCAGTCCAAGATCGGAGAGACAATAGTGGAGCTGGAATTTGACCCCAGACACTCTCAGTAAATGTTCTTAAGTTTCTTGCTATACTGTTTTGTTTCCACATTTTTTTCCTAAGAAAAAGAGAAAATATCTCTCTGACAAAATTGACTTTATCTTGGTGCTATGGAGATAGAAGAAAAATGTGTGAGTTTATAGGTTAATTTAACACATCAAACACAATTATCCTAAGGACTCACTGCCTGGAAAGAAATTCTGTGTGACTTACTTCTAAACATTGAATTTTGCATATCAAAGACAAGAATACTTCTAGTATTTGGCTTTTCTCAGATATAAAATGTTCAAACATAATACAGAATCTGGGGACTCTATTTGAGTCATGGCAGACTCCTACTTGAAAAATCTAACAGAGAGGAATGTATAGTAAACGTGTGTACAGGGATTTAGGGTGTGTGTACGTGCATGTGTGTATACACAGATAAACATGTATATGTTTATTTACACATACTTAATTCCCCCTTCCATAGATGCTGCCATTCTCACAATGAGGAGACACTGAGCCATCAATAGTGCCTTCAAGTGGCTCTGTGACCAGTGAATATAAAAAATCTGTCATGATGGGATCACTTCCAAGGTTTAATTTTAAACAATTCATTTACTTCTCTCTGCCTCAGTTTCCTTATGAGTAGAATGAGAAAACAGTTGTCAGTCATACATATATTGTAAAGGCTTAAATATGACATTTCATGCAACATACTTAGATTATTGTCTGTTATATTTAAATGTTTAGTACATTTTAGCTGTTATTAGATATTTAAAGGGATATTATAAAGATAAAATATTTCTAATAAAGTTGCATTAATTAATTTGTTGTGTATATGATACCAACTATTTTGTGTGGAGCTAATCTAAAGCCAAGACAGTAAGCATACACAACAGTGTTGTTATCCATAAAGGATTTACAGTCACTTTAGGAAGAATAACACCATATTAAATAAAAAACATTTCCTTTTTCCATGATGAAACACTAGATATTTTAAAGGGCTCATCTACTGACGTATTACTAGATTCTGGTTAAAACATATCTTAATGTATTTGGGTTTATAGGACATAATAGACCATAAATATAATTTTGGGGCCAAAAATACAACATACAAAGTTTATTAAAAAATAAAAATTATAAATCTAAAAGTTAAAAAATATACAAATATATAAAATTAAAAATATAAAAATTATAAAAGTACAATTTGAGGGTCAAAAATATAAATATAGTATTAAAAAAATCAAAGAAGAATAAAATAAATGACCATGATCTGGAACTAGAAGAGAGATAGTGAGTGGTAAGCAAATGAAAACCTGTCCCAGGATACTAGACCTTTGGCCTATTCCCAAGTAAGGAGCTGAAATTGTAATGTCAACACTAAGCTTGGACGATTAAAGCTGGGGAGGGGGTGAGGTGGGAGTGGTTCCAGACATATTGACCCCTGGCGCCCATCAAAAGAAAATGCAAACTCTCTCTGGAGAAAAACATCCCCTGATTTAAGCACTTGGCATTCCCACAGATCACATCTACCAAAATACATGTGCATAAAAGAGATAACCCAAAGACACAAAGAAAGAGACCTCTACTAATGAGAATCAAGGCGAAGAAAAGCCACAGGTTTAGATCTTCAAAAATTTTAGATATTGGAAAAATAACATGCAGGACATAAAGCAACTAAGAATAAAAGTTTTAAAAGATATAATATAGATTCAGAAAGATGAACAGGCAAAAAAAAATTCATTAAATTGTATTTGAGAAATTCATGAAGTAACTTTAGAAATTAAAACTATAATCATTAAAATGTAAAACTTAATAGGGTCATATAGTAGATTATATACAGCTAAAGAGGTAAGTAGGGTACTGGATTTAAATAATTTACATAGAAGGCAAGACAAAGAAAAGGTGATACAATAAATGAGAGAAAAATTAAGGGACATGAAATTAGAAAGTCTAAGATCCAGCTTTTATCACCTTCATCAATACTGCACTTGAAAGGCGGGGGTTGGTGGCTCATGTCTGTAATCCCGGCACTTTGGGAGGCCGAGGTGGGCGGATCATAAGGTCAGGAGTTCCAGACCAGCCTGGAACATGGTGAAACCCTGTCTCTACTAAAAACAAACAAACAAACAAAAAAACTACACTTGCACCAAATAACGATGCTTTCTCTTTCTCATTCTCTCTCTCTGTCACCCTCTTCTCCATTATTTCCATTATAATTATTATGAGACTTTTCTGAGTCTTTTCAGAGCTGCTGACATGTTGCCTCATCACCTTTAAATACTTAAGTGTGTCTCCCTTTCCCCAAAAACACAACAAAATACAAACAAAAATAACAACTTCTACCACTTACCTACGTAAACACATTCAACATTCCAGGTCAAAAAATCAACACGTTACATGCAATTTACATATATGATTAAAATGTTACTAATATACCAACAGTGTTCTTTTTTAACAAAATTTTGGGTCAGGATACCATCCAGGAATATGTATTTAGTTGTTTTCTCTTGTAGGTAACCTCCAAAATGGAATGCTTCTCAAGTCTTTGCAATTTTAAAGATTATATAGTCCTTACATTCTATAGGATAAAGCTTAACCTAAGTTAATATGATGTTTTCTCCTACATTCCTGGCACAAATACTACAGAAATAATGATGTATTCTTCTCAGTACGTTGGATCAGTGGGCTCAGTACGTCAACCCATTGCAACATGGTGATGCCAATATACATTACCTGGACATGTTAGTATCTGAAATGTTTTTTCACAATCAAACCACCATCTTATCATTTGGTAGTTGACTAGTCTTTTGTTGAGAGATAATATGAATTATGAAAATTCTATTCCTCATTAAACTTCCTCCCTCCAGCCTTAGCCTCCATTGAAACTTCCACATTAACTAACAAGCACTATGACGTATGCCAAAAGGTGATCTTTCATCACCATTTAGCATTGTAATGTAAGGAGGAGCCCACACATCCTCCATTTATTTATATACTTATTCATACTTACTTCTATAAATATGGAGTCATATTATAGATTCCTATGCATTCACTGGTTGTATTCCATTATTAGCATTATTTATTTTGATGCTAAAATTCCTCTGGATTTGGCCTGTGTCCGTTTTATATGTCACCACATTCTCTGAATACATTCTCACTTCCTAGCACAAAGAGTTATCCCAAACTCATCATATATTTTTCTACCCCATTAATCAATTCTAAAGAAGTCCTGGTTCTTTTTACTGGAAGATATTTAAAACTAGTATCTCAGCTCTTGGTGTGTTTGTCGCTACTAAGTGATCTTGTTTCTAGGTTCTCTCAGCAAAAAAGCAAAGAAATTACACACATACATGCATACATATGCTTATACATGTAAATATGTATATATACATACAAAAAACTTCACACAAACCTTTCAGCATATATGTGTGTGTGTGTGTGTGTATGTGAATGTGTGTAAAACTTTGACATCACATTCAAATTGATGTTTCCAGTTCCTGTCTATAGTAGGCAGATTAATATTCCCCATTCCCACGTATGTGCACATCCTAATCCCTGAAACCTGTGATACAGGATCTTGAGATGGAAGAGGAATATGGATTACCCAGATAGGCCCAGTGTAATCACAGGGGTCCTATTAATAGGGACAGTCACAGTCATTGTCACCTAAGATGTGGCAATGGAAGCAGAGATTAGACATTTAAAGAGATTTGAGGATGCTACACTGCATTGAAAGAGAAATAAGCCAGGAGCCAGGAATGCAAGCAGCCTCTAGAAGCTAGAAAATGCAAGAAAAGAGATTTTTTTCCCCCATAGCCTGCAGAAGAAATCAGTCATCCTGGACTTTAGTCCAGTGAGTCTAATTTTGGATTTTTGACCTCCAGAACTGTAAGATAATTTATATCATTTTAACTGACTACATTTGTGGTAATTTGTTGTAGCAGCAATATAAAGCTAATATATCAATACCTACCAAAGGATCTCACAGTTATTTCCAGATGTCCCCTTCTATATGTGTGTAAACACTTTTTCCAACAGTGAGAAACATGGCTCCTAATGTGCTAATTTTATCTCTCTACTTATTCAATCTGTTTTTCTATCTACTTAATCAATTCATTTATTCATTATGAGTCTTATCTTAATTGATCTTTTCATGCAATTTCAAAGTATCAAATGTTATATAACTTTACGTTAAGAATATTAACACCATGTGAGAAAAATTTTGAAGAACAAATAGGATTTAGCCAAGCTATATAAAATAACTTGAGAAAAGGGATAAGCATACAAGAGAGCAGAGGATTTTGGCACACAGAGAGGAAGAGCCTGAATAGGCAAAATCGAATTCTTAGAGAATAAAGTCAGACAAGGTAGAATTGCCAGGGGAAATTTTCCCAGAAAGATTGAGAAATCAAATCAAAGAGAGATGTTCACAGAATTAGGCTTGTCATGTTTTACCAGTTACAGTCTATTTGTGAAAGGAACAGTAAATGCTACTAAATTTAGAAAAGATAGTGTCTAGGGAGTAAGAACATAAGCACAAAAGCCAGCGAGAAGGCTACTGCATTAATCTAGGTGAAAATCGTGGTGGCTTGGCCTGCAATATCATTATATTAT
Organism: Macaca mulatta; assembly: GCF_049350105.2. NCBI lineage: Eukaryota > Metazoa > Chordata > Mammalia > Primates > Cercopithecidae > Macaca > Macaca mulatta. Next base: position 38,910,300 of record NC_133419.1, read on the forward strand.
AGGAACAATGGGAAAAACTGGAAAGATGTGGCATATGTTTGGAGTAGAACTAAAAGGACTAGGTGATGAATGAGTTTTAGAAGTAAAGAAAAAGAAGGAATCAAGGAAACGTGAGAATTGGGCCTTGAGCACTTAGACGCATTCTCTTTACTTTGAAAGATTTTCATGTACTCCTCTTTAAGCCCTACCTTATGTAGTCCATTCAGAGGTTCTCAGGACCTACATTTTTTGAGCTCATCTCGGAGCTAATACACATTATTCTTGCAGACTTCTCCGTGCACTGTCAGCTTTTTGCCTATCTTATGTCTAAAGTTAACTACTGCTTGTCTGTTTGCATTTTCCAGGGTCTACAATTGGGAGAGTAGACCCATGCCGATTTAACAATTGTTAAATTTATAATTTATATATATAAATTATATAAAACAATTGTTCTTTGTAAAGAACAATGTGTGGGGCTGGGTGCGGTGGCTTATGCCTGTAATGCCAGCACTTTGGGAGGCCAAGGCAGGTGGATCATGAGTTTAAGAGTTTGAGACCAGCCTGACCAACATGGTGAACATTTTTAGTCTCTATTAAAAATACAAAAATTAGCCGGGTTATTGTGGCACATGCCTGTAATCCCAGCTACTCAGGAGGCTGAGGCAGGAGAATCACTTGCACCCAGGAAGCGGAGGTTGCAGTGAGCTGAGATTGCACCACTGCACTCCAGCCTGGGTGACAGAGTGAGACTCCACCTCAAAAAAAAAAAAAAAAAAAAAAAAAAGCAAAAAAGAACAATGCAAAAAAGAACAATGTGTGGCACAAAGTATGTGCTATATGAAAGTTTCCTGTCTTTGTTTGTTATATTTTATTACTTCTAATTATTTACTATAATTTATTTGCCAGCTTTAGTGGAACAAAAAATAAGCAAATCTTATCAGAAGTCTGAATGTTGTATTTTTACCCTTCGCAGTTCAGGCCAAATCTTGGCACTTGCTTGAAGATTGTTTTATTTTTCACTGTAGTTATCTTAAGGTAAACTGAGGTTATTGTAAAGACAGTATCTGACATTTTACACGTAAGTATGTAATAGTCTAACGTCATTTAGGATAGGGTAAGCCGTTATATATATTGCTGTCATCTCCTAAGACAGTCAACCTACTACTGTGAGTTTAATTATTAGGAACATTCTAACATGTGATTGTTGAACCATAGCATCAAATGTGAAAAAAAAGTCAAGATTCTCACAGCTAAATGCCCAGCTAAACATGACAGAAAATGGAGTTTTAATGACCTACTCTGGTTAACATTTCTCAAAGTGGTCTTTGGGAATGCTTTTGCAGGATATTAGATACTGGTTAAAAAAAATTAAGCTTCATTGTTTTTAGAAAAAAAGGTTTGGTCAGTTTGTAAAATTAATGTGAATGTTTGGTGTGCTAATTTTTATTATTAATATCTATCTCAGAAGTGATTATGGGGTGGTAAATATTATTTTAAAAATTGCTACCTCATTTGATCACTAAAGTCCTTTATTTCTTTGCATATTTAGTAGGATACTACACTATGAAAAATATGGATGCAGACTTCATCTAGTGGCGCTCCAGTATAACCATGAGTGGATACCGCTTTCCTATTCTGGACTGAAGATCACAATGTTAATAGAATTTACACAAATCTCAAGTCAAGTATATTCCACTCAGAGTCAGAGACATCACAGGTTAGAATAATTGTAATTTCCCTATAAGGATTTGTAACTGTAGGAAAACAAGTATGACTCAAAAATAGTTATCCTCAGGGGCTACAACTCTTTGACTGTCTCCAATGAATGCCAATGTTTTCAAAACTACAGAAGGCACTCTCCCAGCTTGGGTAACACATATTTCTAATTACATAAGCAGTACAATATTTTTCATAGCCTTGGAACATCCTAAAGGAGGAAGAAACTAGAGTTTACAAGGCTAGTTCATCACTGTTGTAAGCTCATGCTAACAGATAGAAGTGGACTTTGAAGGAATATTTATGTAATTTGTGAGACATGATGACTAACTCCACAGTAGAGGAACTTTTGGGGACAACAGGCTGCTTCTATGACTGATGCTTCTTAGGTACCAAGCTTTAAAAAATAAGACAAATTTTTATAAAATTTTATTAAGGTATAAGTTCTACAATTATTTTTATCTGAGATATCATCAGAGTGGGTGGATGAGGGAAGGGGATTAAGAGCAGACGAGCCAAGTATAATGTGTTAGAGAATGCTCTTGCTGATTAAATTTTAATCTCCAGAAACCCCAGCAAACTGGGAAGTGTATCAGGCTAGCCACCAATTCTGAAGCTAGCATTGCTTTGAAAACTATCAGATAGCGCATTCATTGTACAGACACTACTACTGTTATTATAATATCAGCAGAGCCAATGTTACTGTCTTGGAACTTCTAATTTGGGAAATCCTAACTGAAATGTTTCATGATTCCATCATTGCTTAAGCAACCCATTTCACTTTTGATAAAACTGGTAAGCCCAGAAAGCTCTTTGCACAAACTGAAATATATCTATATATTAATAGATAAATTTCATATATATATGCATGATAATTAACCCAAAATTTGCTAGAATGTAGGGAGATAATGAAACATAGAATGAATGTATTAATAAAAATTCAGAATAATCCTATATTCAAAATACAGTTTGAGAAAGAATATCATCATTTTTCTGACATCAAAGGTATAATTTCAAGAAATAAAAAAATTGTTTTGCCATATGTCCATTTCATGTTTACTTCTAAAAATAAAATATGAATTCTTTGCTCTACTGGGAAGTCATCTGACAATCACTGTCCTTGGGAAATGGTCCTGCCTACAGTCCCCTGATTAGGAAAGCTCTGGACAAGTCATTGTCCAGACATTGTTTGCAATATTTTACATTAAACGCACAAGAATGGAGAGTTGGGGGTAGAGATGTGGCAAGAATGAGGATTTACCAGCTGTGTATATGAGAGCCAATAAAATTATTCTTTCAGTCAACAAACATGATACGCCTTTTATGTGATAGGTATTGTACTATGTGCTAGTAAACAAGACTGGTATTTACATTCAAATGGGATGAGCCAGTTCAGACAAATCAATAACTACATGAATAATTTGGCATAAATAAAACTTGATAATGGGATGGGATATAATATAAATGCTGTATAGAAAGTGTAGGCATAGTAGGAAAAAGCCTATTGAAAGTAGTGATATTGAACTGAGGCCTAACTGATGATGACTAGCTAGCTCCAGGAGAACATTCTAGGAAAAGCAAACAGTGAGTGCTACAGTAAAACAAAACTAAACAAACAAAAAACTATAACTCTTGTGGGATACCTTATAAATCTTCTATGATCACTTGTTTAAAACCTCCTGATAATTAAACTGAAGTTAGAATCATGGGTTGACTGTTTCAGGAATTGGCAGCAATTTACCTAATAGGTTACCCCAATCTCAATCAGTTTAGACAATTACATTCTGATCTTTAACACATTAGGCTTTGGTTTTCACAATAATCTCAGGTTACCTTTAGAGAAAAACTCCCTGAAAAAGGAAAATGATCCTGATTCAGGTGCCTCAATTCAGTCTGAACTAGGAGGAACAAAAGATACAGAATTTATGTTCTTACATTTGTTTTGTGTCCTCTTTTATTTCACTGAGCAGTGGTTTGTAGTTCTCCTAGAAAAGGTCCTTTACATCCCTTGTAAGTTGGATTACTAGGTATTTTATTGTCTTTGAAGCAATTGTGAATGGAAGTTCATTCATGATTTGGTTCTCTGTCTGTTACTGGTGTAAAAGAATGCTTGTGATTTTTGCACATTAATTTTGTATCCTGAGACTTTGCTGAAGTTGCTTATCAGCTTAAGGAGATTTTTGGGCTGAGATGATGGGGTTTTCTAAATATACAATCATGTCATCTGCAAACAGGGACAATTTGACTTCTTCTTTTCTGAACTGAATACCCTTGATTTCTTTCTCTTGCCTGATTACCCTAGCCAGAACTTCCAACACTATGTTGAATAGGAGTGGTGAGAGAGGGCATCCTTGTCTTGTGCCAGTTTTCAAAGGGAATACTTCCAGTTTTTGCCCATTCAGTGTGATATTGGCTGTGGGTTTGCATAAATAGCTCTTATTATTTTGAGATACGTTCCATCAATACCAAATTTATTGAGAGTTTTTAGCAAGAAGGGCTGTTGAATTTTGTCAAAGGCCTTTTCTGCATCTATTGAGATAATCATGTGGTTTTTGTCTTTGGTTCTGTTTATATGCTGGATTACGTTTATTGATTTGCATATGTTGAACCAGCCTTGCATCCCAGGGATGAAGTCCACTTGATCATGGTGGATAAGCTTTTTGATGCACTGCTGGATTCGGCTTGCCAGTATTTTATTCAGGATTTTTACATCGATGTTCATCAGGGATATTGGTCTAAAATTCTCTTTTTTGTTGTTGTGTCTCTGCCAGGCTTTGGTATCAGGATGATGTTGGCCTCATAAAATGAGTTAGGGAGGATTCCCTCTTTTTCTATTGATTGGAATAGTTTCAGAAGGAATGGTAGCAGCTCCTCCTTGTACCTCTGGTAGAATTCAGCTGTGAATCCATCTGGTCTTGGACTTTTTTTGGTTGGTAGGCTATTAATTATTGCCTCAATTTCAGAGCCTGCTATTGGTCTATTCAGGGATTCAACTTCTTCCTGGTTTAGTCTGGGGAGAGTGTAAGTGTCCAGGAAATTATCCATTTCTTCTAGATTTTCTAGTTTATTTGCGTAGAGGTGTTTATAGTATTCTCTGATGGTAGTTTGTATTTCTGTGGGGTCGGTGGTGATATCCCCTTTATCATTTTTTATTGCATCTATTTGATTCTTCTCTCTTTTCTTCTTTATTAGTCTTGCTAGCGGTCTATCAATTTTGTTGTTCTTTTCAAAAAACCAACTCCTAGATTCATTGATTTTGTGGAGGGTTTTTTGTGTCTCTATCTCCTTCAGTTCTGCTCTGATCTCAGTTATTTCTTGCCTTCTGCTAGCTTTTGAATGTGTTTGCTCTTGCTTCTCTAGTTCTTTTAATTGTGATGTTAGAGTGTCAATTTTAGATCTTTCCAACATGCTCATGGATAGGAAGAATCAATATCCGAAAAATGGCCATACTGCCCAAGATAATTTATACATTCAATGCCATCCCCATCAAGCTACCAATCAGTTTCTTCACAGAATTGGAAAAAGGACTGCTTTAAAGTTCATATGGAACCAAAAAAGAGCCCGCATTGCCAAGACAATCCTAAGTCAAAAGAACAAAGCTGGAGGCATCACGCTACCTGACTTCAAACTATACTACAAGGCTACAGTAACCAAAACAGTATGGTACTGGTACCAAAACAGAGATATAGACCAATGGAACAGAACAGAGTCCTCAGAAATAATACCACACATCTACAGCCATCTGATCTTTGACAAACCTGAGAACAACAAGAAATGGGAAAAGGATTCCCTATTGAATAAATGGTGCTGGGAAAATTGGCTAGCCATAAGTAGAAAGCTGAAACTGGATCCTTTCCTTACTCCTTATACGAAAATTAATTCAAGATGGATTAGAGACTTAAATGTTAGACCTAATACCATAAAAACCCTACAGGAAAACCTAGGTAGTACCATTCAGGACATAGGCATGGGCAAGGACTTCACGTCTAAAACACCAAAAGCAATGACAACAAAAGCCAAAATTGACGAATGGGATCTAATTAAACTAAAGAGCGTCTGCACAGCAAAAGAAACTACCATCAGAGTGAACAGGCAACCTACAGAATGGGAGAAATTTTTTGCAATCTACTCATCTGACAAAGGGCTAATATCCAGAACCTACAAAGAACTCAAACAAATTGACAAGAAAAAAACAAACAACCCCATCAAAAAGTGGGCAAAGGATATGAACAGACATTTCTCAGAAGAAGACATGCATACAGCCAACAGACACATGAAAAAATGCTCATCATCACTGGCCATCAGAGAAATGCAAATCAAAACCACAATGAGATACCATCTCACACCAGTTAGAATGGCAATCATTAAAAAGTCAGGAAACAACAGGTGCTGGAAAGGATGTGGAGAAATAGTAACACTTTTACACTGTTGGTGGGATTGTAAACTAGTTCAACCATTATGGAAAACAGTATGGCGATTCCTCAAGGATCTAGAACTAGAAGTACCATATGACCCAGCCATCCCATTACTGGTTGTATACCCAAAGGATTATAAATCATGCTGCTATAAAGACACATGCACACGTATGTTCACTGAGGCACTATTCGCAATAGCAAAGACTTGGAATGAACCCAAATGTCCATCAGTGACAGACTGGATTAAGAAAATGTGGCAGATATACACCATGGAATACTATGCAGCCATAAAAAAGGATGAGTTTGTGTCCTTTGTAGGGACATGGATGCAGCTGGAAACCATCATTCTTAGCAAACTATCACAAGAACAGAAAACCAAACACTGCATGTTCTCACTCATAGGTGGGAACTGAACAATGAGATCACTTGGACTCAGGAAGGGGAACATCACACACTGGGGCCTATTATGGGCAGGGGGGAGGGGGGAGGGATGGCATTGGGAGTTATACCTGATGTAAATGACGAGTTGATGGGTGCTGACGAGTTGATGGGTGTGGCACACCAACTAGGCACAAGTATACATATGTAGCAAACCTGCACCTTATGCACATGTACCCTAGAACTTAAAGTATAATAATAAAAAATAAATTTAAAAAAAAGATATGAAATTTAGATTGTGTTTTTCTTTTTCTTTTTTTCTCTCTCTCTTTTTTTTTGTTTTTGTTTTTGAGATGGAGTCTCGCTCTGTCACCCAGGCTGGAGTGGCAATGGTACGGTCTTGGCTCACTACAACCTCCACCTCGTGTGTTCAAGTGATTCTCCTGTCTCAGCCTCCTGAGTAGCTGGGATTACAGGCACACACCACCATGCCCAGCTAATTTTTGTATTTTTAGTTGAGACAGGATTTCACCATGTTGGTCAGGCTGGTCTTAAACTCCTGACCTCAGGTGATCCACCAGCTCAGCCTCCCAAAGTCCTGGGATTACAGGTGTGAGTTTTCTTATATTAAATATGTGCTGCTATGGTATGAGTGCTTGTGTCTCTCTGAAAATTCGTATGTTAAAACCTAATCCCAAAGGCAATGGTATTAAGATGTAGGGCCTCTAGAAGGTGATTTCATTAATGCCATGTAAAAGAGGTTTCAGAGAGCCTATTTATCCCTTCCACCATTTGAGAACATATAGAAGGCATCTCTGAGGAATAAGTGCTCACCAGACACCTAATGTGCTAATGCCTTGATCTTGGACTTCCCAGCCTCCAGAACTGTCAGCAATAAATTTCTGTTGTTTATAAATTACCCAGTCAAAGGTATTTTGTTATAGCAGCAAGAATAGATCAAGGCATGTACACTGACTCATGCTTTCTTATTTCTAATCCCTTTAAAACTAGCAAAGAAATGACAGTAGGAAATTTGAAAAGATAACCCACAAGAACAAGTAATACAAAATATCCAAATAAGAATAGTAACTAACACTTATATAACACATACTTTGTTCCAGGCATTATTTTAAGTGCTTTTCCTATAATAACAACCAATAATAGATGTACCCACAATTCTGAAATCCTAAAATGGCAGATAAGCAACTGTTACCTGACTAGAACTGAGATAGGAGAAAAACTGAGGATGCATAGAAAAGCCAACAAGAATGATGCTTATCAGTCCACAGAACCAAGAACAACTCAGAAGTTGTCGACACTAAAAACCCCTAAGTAAACTGCATGGATTGGGACATAAACAGGATTAACTAAAAAACTTAAAGTAATGGGAACTCTCCAATGCACCAAAATGCTCAAGGTGTTATTCCCACTTTTGCTTGGTTCTTTTTCTCCCCTCACTCTTAAAAGCAATTCATCACCTAGTTCTTTCAACTCTACTCCCAATAAATGCCAAATCTTTCCAATTTTCACCATTGTTTTTTTGAAACGGGGTCTTACTGTCACACAGGCTGGAATGCAGTGGTGCGATCTCTGCTCAATGAAACCTCCACCTCGCAGGCTCAAGTGACCCTCCCATCTCAGCCTCCTGAGTGGCTGATACTACAGGTGCATGCCACGATACCCAGCTCTTTTTTTTTTTTTTTTTTTTTTTTTCATTTTTGGTAGAGACAGAGTTTCACCATGTTGCCCAAGCTGGTCTTGAACTCCTGTGCTCAAGCAATCCACCCACCTCAGCCTCCCAAAGTGCTGGGATTACAGGTGTGAGCCACTGTGCCCAGCCCTTCACCATTCTTATTTCCAATGTTACACCAAGCCACAGTCATCTCTCACATAGATCACAGCCATGACTCCTAACTGGCCTTTCTTCTTGTACTTTTACTACTTTACACTCCATCCTCCACGGAGAAGTTTGAGTGATTTACAAATGGAAAATGGATCACATCACACTATTGTTTAAACAACCTGATGATTTATATCAAACTCAGAAAAAAATCCAAACTTTAAAACCAGGGTTATGAGATTCTGTATGGTCCACCTACATCTTTGATCTTTTCTTTTTCCACTGTTAACCAGGCCATCTTCTCATTCTAAAAACCTGACAGTCTCATCTTGCCTTAGAATCTTGGTAGCAGTTCTTTCCCTATGCCTTTCCAGGGACGGCTTCTAATTGTCTGCTAGTTATTTGCTGACGTGTTACTTCATCAGGGATGCTTTCTGTATGGACATTCTGAAGTCTCCTACTCTATACTGTTTCCTTCTCTGCATTGCCTATTATTATGTCTTGAGGCTTTTTTCTTTTTAGAGAAGTAGTTTGTTTTGTTCTTAAGTATATCAAATGAGACTTTTCTTTAAATCTCAGAATCTTAAAAAAAACTTAGTCTCCTAAAGACTTACAATAATACAAACTTTGCCAAGCACCTTACATCATATACTGCATGGTGGAAAATGAGGAAGTTTATCTTGGACCAGAGCATTTGTCTGTGTCCTTCTGGGTACAGTTAACAGACCCATTGACTCTCATCCAAAACTATGTACTCATATTATCAGGTATCGCAGGTAATATTTTGCTTCGATTTGCCCCTTTGTTGATACAGTCATTTTATTTTAATTGAAACCCCTCAGAGATAACAATGCATTTTTCATACATTTAAACTTATTTCTATTACATTTACCATTTTGTGTTTTCTCATTTTAATTTTTTAAAATTTTCTCTGTTTACTTTTTAATTTTCAAATGTGTGTTTCCCATATCCACTGCTGTGGAAATTACCTACTATGGTATTTTAGTGGTAAATTCTCTCTCTCTCTCTCTCTCTCTCTCTCTCTCTCTCTATATATATATATATATATATATATATATATATATACACACACACACATATACTTCATGAGAGTCTAAAGTTAACCAGTAACTCAACCCACTTCCTCAGTACTGTGAGGCCCCTAAAATATCAATTATAATGTTTTACGGTATTATTGCCCATTAGTTGAGATTTATATTTATTTACCAGCCCAAGATATTATACATTATTGTTTTTATTTACTCACATTTTATTTTCTTATTCTGCATTCTATTTTGCATATCAGGCTTTCGGTCTAAGTATTTTCCATATTTACACTGTATAAGTATGAAAATATAATGCTTTATACTGTCCTCAAATTTTATTTTTTATAATGTCACCTAGTTAGTGTTTCCTGGTACATTAAAAAAAAAACTCAGTTTTTTATTCTCTGCAAATGTCTTCCTTTCACATTAAAGATGGCTTTTTCACAAAGTATGCAATTCTGCATGGACAGTGATTTCTTCTCTATAATTTGGAGATATTTGTACCACTATCTGATAGCTTCTACTGTTACTCTTGAGAAGTTAGCTGTCTGTTTAATTACTGTTTATTTGTAGGTAATCATTTCTCTTTCTGGATGCTTTTCAGAGTTTTTCTTGTCTTAAATTCTGCAGTTTTACTACAATGGGTCTAGATATGTGTTTTCATTTATGTGTTTGACATTCATTGAGCTTCCTGAAATTGAAGATTTATGTCTTTCAACAGTTCAGTAAGCTTCCACCATTGTCTCCATTTTTCTTTTTCTAGATTTCCAATTAGACATGTTAAAGTTTCTCATGATGTCCTTTATATGTTAGCCTAGTCTTCAGAGTTTTAATTTACTGTTTTCTATTTTGCATTTTTATTCAGATTTATATTCGAGCTTATTAGTCTCTTCATCTATGTTGATTCTCTGGTTTAACAGTGAACTTTTTATGCTAATGATTTCATTACTATATATGAATATGCTCGTGTGGTTCCTTTTCAGATTTCCTTGCTTTTTATTTATTATCTTTATGCTCATATTTTCAAACACATTTCTTGACATAAATCACATAATAGTCTACACATTTGATAATTCAATATCTGAAGTCTTTCTGCAACTTTTAGTTTTGCCAATGCATGTCCATTGTAGTTTGTTCCATATATTGTGTGTATTGTTATTTGTGGAAATGTGGAACTTTTGAATAGTCAAGTTATTTTATTAGTGGAAATTCAACAAGGCCTACACTGAGTGTGATTTTCTCCAGGATATTTTTATTTTCTTTCAAGTGCACAGAGGCAGTACCAACTACTGCAAATGCATTCTTCCTTTGAGACTTTCTGGGATGAATCTAAGAATTTTTAATGTCGAATTTTTTTCTCCTCCTCACTGAGCCACAGCCAAGATAAACAAATTCTCTTCCCTCATTGTGGAACATATTTCCTCTAGCCCATTCTCTCAGTCATGATACAAGTAATTCTGCTCTGCATGGCTCCTATAAGGACAAATTTCAGTTACCCCAATTTAATTAAATAATACCAGTTCCCCAACAACACAGTTGAAAATTCCCTATCAATATCTATTAACTATTTGGAGTTAAATAAAATACAGAATCCGTTGCTAGCCCTTTACTCCACAAATTATTGCCAAAATAACAGTTGCACATCAGGATTCATGACCAATTACGTGACTTCTTTCAAAATTGTTATTTATTTTTATTCAACTTTTTTTTTTTTTTTTTTTGAGACGGAGTCTCACGCTGTTGCCCAGGCTGGAGTGCAGAGGCGCGATCTCGGCTCACTGCAAGCTCCGCCTCCCGGGTTCCCGCCATTCTCCTGCCTCAGCCTCCTGAGTAGCTGGGACTACAGGCGCCCGCCACCGCGCCCGGCTAATTTTTTGTATTTTTAGTAGAGACGGGGTTTCACTGTGGTCTCGATCTCCTGACCTTGTGATCCGCCCGCCTCGGCCTCCCAAAGTGCTGGGATTACAGGCTTGAGCCACCGCGCCCGGCCTTTTATTCAACTTTTAGCAGTAGATTCTTTCCCTAAGGAGAGATCTATATTTTTGGAGGGGGTAGGGGTGTGAATAAGCTTTGAGAAACATATTTGGTTGCAGACAGTGATGCCTTCGAAGGACATGTTTCAAGAAAATGCACAAGTTCCCTTTACCAAACTGCCGAGTTTTATTTTTATGAACTGAGGTAAACGATTTTCTCAGAACAAGGGTGGAAAATTAAAGTAAGAAAGAGATGTTTGAATGGAAAGAATACAGATCTATATAATGTGAAATGTAAAGTTCCTTTATTTATTTGCCTGTGATGTGAATATTTTGCCTGTCTTTTTAAGTATTTAATCAATTTTGTATTAATGGGTTTCAAAATTGGGTCTGTTTAGGTGACTGTTACTAAAAACTAAAAGCAACTTGGTAAAGCTTGAAGTGGGGAGTAAGTGAAGGCTGTTGTTGAAAGGTTCATGGATGTGTATAATTATTTAACTCTTTTTCACTCACGTACAATGACTTCTTATCATTTGGTAATCAAATACATGCTCTTTGGCATTCAAGATGAAGTGTGAATTGAACGTATCTTAAAGTCCACTGTCAAGTAAAATGCCTTTTCTTCTAGGCTGTAGTTTTATTCCCTTTACCATTTTTAACATCATGCTGTTCTTTGAATTGTGGGAATATGAATGCGTATATTTTGGAATGCATACTTTTCTTCTCTCCAGAAAAACTCCATTCTCCTGTCATCCTCACAGAGTAAAAGCAATGCAAAAATTAACTTCTGAATTTCAATCTATACTCATTGTTTTTTTGTTGTTGTTGCTGCTGCTGCTTGTTTCTTTTCATGGGGTCTTGGGAATTATATTATCTTCTCCAGCCAAAAATAATCTATACTTCTGCTAGTCTGTGACAGCTTTGCAATTATGTTGCTGCTGGATTTTTTTCTCTTATTGCCTCATGCATACATATCTTGGCTCTCCTTTTCTCCATTCAAAAGCTAAGCTGTAAACTACTTGGGCATAAAAACATGTCATGATTTTTGCCCTCTAAAATGTCTATCAGCACATGAGTTTACAGAAGATATGGAGAAAATTCTGCTGAATCTGCCATTGTTTGAGGATTTTAAGTGTTGTAGCCAACAATAACTCACTGATTCATTCAGGCTTGTAAACATTTCATTTTGCCACCAAATGCCAAATATTCATTGAGAACTTATTATTTGTAGATGAATACATTTCTGGACATTTGTATAACTATATAATCTACCAGCGGAAAGAGTTCCTTATACCAGGGTCCTTAACTCTGAGACAACAGACTGGTACCAGTCCATGGTCTATTAGGAATCTGGCAGTAGAGCAGGAGGTGAGTGGCAGGCAAGTGAGCAAAACTGAGCTACACCTCCTGTCAGATCTGTGGCAGCACTGGAGTCCCATAGGGGCACAAACCCTACTGTGAATTGCACATGTGAGTGATCTAGATTGTGCACTCCCTATGAGAATCTAATGCCTGATGATCTGTCACTGTCACCCATCATCTCCAGATGAGACTCTTTAGTTGCAGGAAAATAAACTCAAGGCTCCCACTGATTCCACATTATGATGAGTATGTAATAATAATAGAAATAAAGTGCACACGACCAGGCATGGTGGCTCACGCCTGTAATCCTAGCACTTTGGGAGGCCAAGGCAGGCAAATCACTTGAGCTCAGAAGTTCAAGACCAGCTTGGCCAACATTGTGAAACCCTGTCTCTACTAAAAATACAAAAAGTAACCAGGCATGGTGGTGTGCACCTGTAATCCCAGTTACTCAGGAGACTGAGTCAGGAGAATTGCTTGAGCAGAGGTTGCAATGAGCCAACATCATGCGACTGCACTCCAGCCTGGGCGACAGAGCAAGACTCTGTCTCAAAACAAAGCAAAACAAAACAAAAAGAAATAAAGTACATAATAAATGTAATGCACTTGAATCATCCTGAAACCACCTCCACTTTCCCTGTCTGTGGAAAAATTGTCAAAAAGGCTGGAGATAGCTGCCTTATACTTTCATAGAATAGAAGTCCATCAATTGATCATGGCCAACATCTCAATTTCAAAAGCCACACTGAAAAAAAAATAATTAAAATGGCAAATGATTATTACTCATTTTTGTTTCCCTTTATCAGAAACTTATTTGTTCCCTCCTAATGTCCAAGTTCTGTTATCTTTAAGATACCAATATTAAAAAATGATTCCAGTAGTAGACAAAAGCCTTAAAAAAAAACAGGTCTTCAGTAATCTTCAGTAATTCTAGTTGTGGGTCACTTCACTTCTAAGACCTATACAGGACTAGCAAGCAGCTCTCTTTGCCCCAACCATATCAAATCCCGAATGTGTATTATATTTCAACTGCTAAACATGATTTTTATTACCTCAAATAATATTTGATGCATAAATGATTTCTTTGCCACTCAAATAACAATAGAAATGAGAAAGAAACTGAGAATACCATAAAAGGAATATAGATCTTAAAGACAGTCTACCATATATGCGAATTCATTTCTACTTTAATTTACTCATGTTTATATATGAGTACCTGGAAAACACAAGTACTAATGACATTGTGAACCTGGAAGCATGTAATGTCTCTTAGGATCAACAAAAGCTGATACCATTTATATACTTTGCTGGGGTGGATGTGGAGGCACTACCTATTAATATGATTTAAATCTATATAAAAATTAAAACAGCAGTAAGTCTTGAAAATAGAAAGTATAAAAACTATAAACTTCAGACTTGTTATATTCAATCATCTTTTTTGGAAACTTACTTGTTGCTTGCTCCTTAATTGCTAAGATTTGTTAACATAGAATGCCTGTTCTTCCATGTTCTTATCTGCAAAAGACTTTTTACCAAACTGTTCATTACTTTCAAATTAATTTATATTTAAAAACTTACTACGTACGATGTATGCATGCCAACGTGTTTATGTCTTTGTGTGTGGGTAAAACAATTTGATCTTTATGACACTGTAAGCCCGGTGTGATTATATTTCATTTCCTAGATTTGACTAAACTGATACATATACCTGTAACTTGTTGGGGATCACAAAAGTAAGCAGTATTAGGACTACATAAGAACCAGAACTATTTAGTCCTAGAATCTAAATTATTACCTGATGTATTCATCTGTTTTCACACTGATATAAAGAAATACCTGAAATGGGGTAATGTATAAAGAAAAGCAGTTTAATTGACACACAGTTTCACATGCCTGGGGAGGCATCAGGAAATTACAATCATGGTGGAAGGCAAAACAGAAGCAGATATGTTCTTCACAAGGTGGCAGGAGAGAGAAGTGTGAAGAGCAAAGAGGGAAGAGCCCCATATAAAACCATCAGATCTCATTAAGAACTCATTTGCTGTTATGAAAACAGCATGGGGGAACTGTCCCCATGATCCAATCACCTCCCACAGGGTTCCTCCCTCAACATGTGGGGATTATAGGGATTACAATTTGAGATGAAATTTAAATGGGGAAACATATCCAAACCATATCACCTAATACTACTCTATAACTACCAACAGTAAAGAGTTGCAATTGTTAAAAAACACCATTTGCACTTATGTATGTGTGTGTCTGCCCATATGTACATAATTGCCATGCATTCATATGTATAAATCTCTTGGAATAATGAACAGAATAAACCAATGTGATGAAAGTTGTAATTTCTAGGTAGTAAAAGTTAATTTATGATGAATTTTATGTTATCCTTTATGTTTTGGGGATTTTTTTTCAAGTAATCTATAACATATTGCTTTTCTTCCACACAACATGTTTGAAAAATCTGATATTTATAATATGAATATAAATGTTCAAAGTGAAATGGCCAAACTATCTAAGATTTCAACTATTCACTCTGCCACTTTATGACCTCTTTCCTTGTTTAATGTTATATCTTTGGCACCAATCACCATTTGTTCAATATGTTAAGCATGTCCTTTACTTAGTCTTTCTCTGCCACCAGAATACTAACTTCCTCAGTATCAAAAATTTTTGTATGTTTGGTGTACTGCTCTACTTAGAACAGTACCTGGTGCATCCTAGCAAATCAATAAATATTTCTTTGATAAAATAATTGAGATAGTATAAAAAGCACTATTACTTAATTATTGAGGCGTGAACTAATAGGAAAATGTACCCAGTGAAGATGCTTTACAAAAGAGCAGTATTCTCTTCTACGAAAAGAACAATTCTTCAGTTAGGTTAATTAACATAGGTCTGACTTTTCATCGTGAAATGGACATAAAGGCTATTGTAATGGTTCGTTCTCATGCTGGTAATAAAGACATACCTGAGACTGGATATTTCATAAAGGAAAGAGGTTTAATTGACTCAGAGTTCAGCATAGCTGGGGAGGTCTCAGGAAACTTACACTCATGGCAGAGGGGGAAGCAAACCTGTCCTTCTTCACAAGGCAGCAGGAAGGAGAATAATGAGAGCTGAGCAAAGGGGGAAATTCCTTATAAAACCATCAGATCCCATGATAATTTACTATAACAAGAAGAGCATAGGGAAAACCACCCCCATGATTCAATTACCTCCCACCTGGTCCCTCTCACAACATGTGGGGATTATAGGAACTACAATTCAACATGAGATTTGGGTGGGGACACCACCAAACCATATCATTCCATCCCTGGCCCTCCCAAATCTCATGTTCCCATATTTCAAAACACAATCATGCCCTCCTAATAATCCCCCAAAGTCTGAACTTATTCCAGCATTAACTGAAAAGTCCAAGTCCAAAGCATCATCTGATACAAGGTAAGTCCCTTCCACCTATGAGCCTGCACAATCAATAACAAGTGAGTTCCTGCCTAGATACAATGGGCTTAGAGGCATTGGGCAAATACACCAGCTCCAAATGAGAGAAATTAGCCAAAACAAAAAGGCCACAGGCCTTATACAAGTCTGAAATCAAATAGGGCAGTCATTAAACCTTAAAGTTCCAAAATGTCCTCCTTTGACTCCATGGCTCATATCCATATCATGATGATGCAAGAGGTGGGCTCCCACAGCCTTGAGCAGTCACTCCCTTGTGACGTTGCAGGATATAATCCCTCTCCTGGCTGCTCTCTTAGGCTGGCGTTGAGTGCCTGCAGCTCTTCCAGCAGCATGGTGCAAGCTGTTGGTGGATCTACCATTCTGGGTCTGGAGGAGGATGGTCCTCTTCTTACAGCTCCATAAGGTTGTCCCCAGCGGGACTCTGTGGGGGGGTTCCAAGCCTATATTTCTTTTCCATACTGCAGAGGTTCTTCATGAGGGCCCCACCCCTGCAGCAAACTTCTGCCTGGACATCCAGGCATTTCCAAGCATCTTCTGAAATCTTCACAGAGGTTCCCAAAATGCAATTCTTGTCTTCTGTGCACCCACTGGACCAATCCCATGTGGAAGCTGCCAAGGCGTGTGGCTTGCACACTCTGAAGCAATGGCCCAAGATGTACCTTGGCCCCTTTTACCCATGGCTGGAGCTGAAGCAGCTGGGATACAGGACACCATGTCCTGAGACTGCACAGAGCTGGGTGCCCCTTGGCCTGGTCCACTGAAGAATTTTTTCCTATCTAAGCCTCCAGGCCTGTGATGGGAGGGGCTGCTGTGAAGGACTTTGACATACCCTGAAGACATTTTCCCCATTGTCTTGGTGATTCACATTCGATTCCTTATTACTTATGCAAATTGCTGCAGCAGGCTTGAATTTCTCCCCAGAAAATGGATTATTCTTTTCTATTGCATCACGAGACTGCAAATTTTCCAAATTTTATGCTCTGCTGCTTCTTGAATGATTTGCTGCTTAGAAATTTCTCTGCCAGACATCCTAAATCATGTCTCTCAAGTTAAAAGTTTCATTGCTCTCTAGGGCAGGGACAAAATGCTGCCAGTCACTTTGCATAACAACAGTGATCTTAACTCCAGTTTCAAACAAGTGCCTTATCTCCATCTGAGACACCTCAGCCTGGACTTTATTGTCCATATTACTAACAGAATTGTGGCCAAAGCCATCAACAAGTCTCTAGGAAGTTCCAAACTTTCCCACATCTTCCTGTCCTTTGAGCCCTCCAAGCTTTAGGAAGTTTCAAACTTTCTCACATTTTCCTGTTTTCTTCCGAACCCTCAAAACTGTTCCAACCTCTACCTGTTACCCAGTTCCAAAGTCGTCTCCACATTTTCAGGTATTTTTACAGCAGTGCCCCACTCTCTGTGGTACCAATTTACTGTATTAGTTCACGCTCATGTTGCTAATGAAGACATACATGAGACTGGGTGATTTATAAAGAAAAGAGGTTTAATGGACTCAGCATGACTGGGGAAGCCTCATGAAGCTTATAATCATTGTGGAAGGGGAAGCAAACATGTCCTTCTTTACATGGCAGCAGGAAAAAGATTAATGGGAGCTGAGCGAAGGCAAAAGCCCCATATAAAACCATCAGATCCCATTCAAACTTATTATCAGGAGAATAGCATGGGGAAAACCATGCCCATGATTCCATTACCTCCCACTGGGTCCCTCCTACAACGTGTGGGGATTATGGGAACTACAATTCAAGACTAGATATGGGGGAGAACACAGCCAAATCATATCAGGTATCAATTGATTTTTAAGGTTTTTAATCATTCCTAGTACATAGGCTGTTCTAAATAGGGTAATTTAATTAACATCCAAGAACAAGGTTTAATGCTCACATCAAGAGTAGTCTGACTATGAAGAGGAAAAGAAAAGAATGTTCACCTGCTTGATTTCATTTCCTTTTTGTACACTCAGCAGGGTTCAGGAAATTGAACCACTGATGGTAACAAATTGAACATCTTTGAGTATCCAAGGATAACTCCCAAATGATGATTCAGTGTTACACCAAACTGGGAAGATTCCAATTTAGAAAATAACAGTAAACAATAGAGTATTCAATAGTGTTTGAAGAAAAAAAAATGTAAGGAGATACTTTCTTTAAACAGGGATAGAACAGATAAAATAAGGATACAGTTAAAGGGATTAATTGGGTTAAGTATTTAATTTTTTAGTATTGTTAACAAACAAAATCAGACCATATTGAAATAAAGCTCAAACTGGAGAAGTATCAAGGGCATTAGAAAAAAGGTAAAGAAGAAAAAGGGAAAAACTTGATAACTGACAGAATATGTTTTCCTATTTTAAAAATCAGAAAATATTTAAAAATTAGTTTTATATAATACCTCTTAGCCTCAGATCTCTCATATTGAAACAAATTTTGAAAAGGAAAAGTGGTAGGAAAAGGATGAGGAGAATGAGTAGGGGAAGAAGGAGAAGGAGGAGGAGGTGAGAGAGAGGAGGAGGAGAACACTGAAAATTAGAAAATATCAAAGAGAAATGGTATAGTTTCCTTGACATTTTAATGTTTCCAGATGGCATCGATTTTGAAAGAGTTCCTAAATGCCCTTTTAAAATCTGATAAGAATTTCAGAAATGCAGTTTCTGTTTTCTTTTTTATTTTTTTTGCCACTTTTACTCTACTCACCTCCACACTTCCAACACACACATTGATAGGCATGCATGCACATACATACCCACACAGACTTATATGGCTTCAAAAGATTTCTATTGCTTTAGAGTTAAATTTAGCTGACCTATAATTTTTAAAAATGAAACCTTATTTGTTCTTATGAATATAGACCTTGTCAATTGGTGAGGGGGGAATGAAATTGCCTATGACATGACTGTAGATCTTCAGGCTTTTTGAACCATAAAGTAGAATGAATAGTTGATAAAAATTTTATATGGATTAACCAGTTTACCTTGAATATTTATATACATATTATAAACATTACATTTTAAAATAGGTTGTTTCATGGAAATAAAAGCTGTGCATTCTTATTATAGAGTACTTTGGAAAAAACAAAAAATATAAAGATAATATCAAAAATCACTATATAGAAATTACAACTTTTAGCGACTGATGTATTTCTTTCTAGCTATTTTTCCAGACCTAAAGATTTATACATACCAATGAACACATGCACACACACACACACACAAACACACACTTTTCCCTTCCCTCCTCTGTCTCTCTGTATCTCTCAATCTGTCTGTCTCTATCCCTTCTTCTCCCCCACCCTTTCTTTTTTCTCTTTCCATCTTCCTTTCCTTACACATATGGCACTGGTCAAAGGTACTATTATTCCATATAAACTAGGTAAAAATCAAAAACTAATTTTGCCAATTCTATTATTTTCAGGAAATGTACGATTTTATTTTTGAAATTACATTCATATTGAGGTTGATGTAAACTTTGATACAAATATAATTTATAAACTTAAGTTAGAGTTGGTTTAAAATTACTATAGGAAATCTACAGCTCATCATTTCTTCAAGCTTACTCTATAAAAAACTGAAGAGCTATCTATCATTATGTATTTGTATTCACAGTGATGAAGCAGAGAGCTTTCTCAGCACTTTTGGACAATAATTCTCTGTCACCAAGATTTGTTGCTCACTCAGGTGGAATTTAATGCTTATATATTTCAGGATTTCATCTGGAGAGAGAAATATAGACTATGCTATCTTTTAGAAAAACGGCATGGCCTTTCAGGTATGCATAGGGGAACAATACAGTGTGAATGTTTGTCCTCATCCATATCTCATGTTGAATTGCAATCCCCAGTATGAGAGGTGGGACCTAGTGGGAGGAGATTTGAATCATGGGGGTGGATTTCTCATGAATGGTTTAGTGCCATCCCCTTGGTGCTGTCCTCATGATTGTAATTTCTAATGAGATCTGGTTGTTGTAAAGTGTGGTACTTCCCCTGCCCCACTTTCTTTTGCTCCTGCTTTCTCCCTATGGCATATCTGTTTCCTCTTCACCTTGTGCTAAGACTGAAAGTTCCTTGATGCTTCACTAGAAGCCAAACAGATGTCATCGCCATGCTTCCTTTACTGTATGCTTCCATGCAGTAAAGCCTGCAGAACCACAAGCCAATTCAACCTCTTTTCTTTAAAAATTACCCAGCCTCAAGTATTTCTATGTAGAAATACAAGAACAACCTGACACAGAAATTTGGTACTGAGGAGTTGGGCATTAATATAAAGATAGCTGAACATGTAGAAGTGGCTTTGGAACTGGGTAACAGGCAGATGGTGGAAAAGTCTGGAGGGTTCAGAAGAATACAGAAAGATGAGGGAAAGTTTGGAACTTCTCAGAGGGTGATTATATAGTTGTGATCAAAATGGTGCCAGTAATATGGACAGTGAAGGCTGGACTGAGGAGGTCTCAGATGGAAAGAGGAACTTATTGACCTACAGCAATAGTCACATGTGTTATGTCCTAGCAAAAAGCTTGGTGCATTCTGTTCATGTCCTAGGGATATGTGGAAGTTTGAACTCAGAGTGACAACCTAAGGCATCTGGTGGAAGAAGAGCCCATAAAAGTTTGAAAAATTTGTGGCCTGGCCATGTGGCAAAGAAAGAAAAAGTGGTTTGGGGAGAGGAATTCATGCAGGCTATGGAGTAAGTACTCACGAGAGGTTTTGTATAATTAAAAAGGATCCAAGTGCTAATATCCAAACAATGAGGAAAAGGCCTCAAAGTTATTTCAGAGAATTTCATAGCAACCTCTCACCTCACAGGCCGGCCCAGAGGACTAGGAAAAAAGAATGAGTTTAGAAGCCAGGTCGAGGCCCACTGACCTGCACAGCCTTGGGACACTGCTACTCACATCGCAGCTGCTCTGGCTTCAGTCTCAGCTCAAAGGTGTCCAGGTACAGCTGTAGTCACTACTCCAGGGGGTACAAGCCATTAGCTGTGGTGGCTTCCCCATGGTGTTAAGTCTGTAGGCATGCAGAGTGTAAGTGTGAAGGAGGCTTAGCATTGTCCACTTGGATTTTAGAAGATTTATGAGAAAGGATGGGTATCCAGGCAGAAGCCTGCTGCAGGGGTGGAGCCCTCACAGAGAACCTCTACTAGGGAAGAGCAAAGGGGAAATATTTTGGGTTGGAAGCCCCAGAGAATCCCCACTAGGGCACTGCCTAGTGAAGCTATGGGAAGGGAGCCAGTGTCCCCCATACCCCAGAATGGTAGATTCATTGGCAGCTTTCAATCTACACCTGGAAAAGCTGCAGGCACTCAACAACCTATGAGAGCAGTCTTAGCGGCTGAACTCCATAAAGCTGCAGGAGTGGAGCTGCCCATGTTCTTAGGGGCCCAGCTCTTGCATCAGCATGCCCCAGATGTGACACATGGAGTCAAAGGACATTCTTTTGGAGCTTTAATGACTGCCCTGCTATATTTCAAACTTGTGTGTGGCCTGTAGCCCCTTTGTTTTGGTTGATTTCTTCTTTTTGGAATGGGTATGTTTACCAATGCCAATACCCCCATTGTACCTTGGAAGTAAATAACCTGCCTTTGAATTTACATGTTCATGGGTGAAATTAAGTAATTTCCAGATGAGACTTTGGACTTGGGACTTTTCAGTTAATTCTGGAATAAATTAAGACTTTGAGTGACAATTGGGAAGGCAGCATGATTGTATTTTGCAATGTGAGAACGATATGAGATTTGGGGTGGGGCAGGTGCAGAATGATATTGTTTGAATACTTGTTCCCACCCAAATCTCATGTTGAATTGCAATCCCAAGTATTGGAGGTGGGACCCGGTAGGAGGTGATTTGATCATGGCGATGGATTTCTCATGAATGATTTAGCACCATCCCCTTGGTGCTATTTTCATGATGTGAGTGAGTTTTCATCAGATCTGGCTTTTGTAAAGTGTGGCACCTCCACCCCCAGTCTTTCTTGGTCTTGCTTTCACCATGTAATGAGACTATTCTCCTTTGCCTTCTGTTATGATTGAAAGCTCCCTTAGGCCTCACCAGAAGCTGAGCAGATGTCAGAGCCATGCTTCCTGTAAAGCCTGCAGATGGCAAACCAATTAAAACTCTTGTCTTTATAAATTACTTTCTCTCAAATATTTCTTTTTAGCAACACAAGAATGGCCTAACCCAGGGAGATTTAGAGGGATGGGCCTTTCTGGATTAATGGAAATGATATTTTAGAATTACTGCCAAAATTTCTTAAAATTCTGGTTGAACCAATGAGGTTATTAAATGCAAGGAGTAGGTCTGATCCCCATGTTTCTGGATGATCTTCAGAGCAAACAGAAGTCAGACATGCAGAGATGGGGCTAAATTTGTCAACAGGCCCATTCTATGTGGAATTAAAAAAAAATTTCTTATTTGATTTGGAACAGCACCCAGGACCTTAAGAGTTACATGGACCCACATAAGTCAGTGGCATCTACTATGATATAGAAACTGCAAATGCTGCCATTAAAACATCTTTGATGCAAATATTAATTATAGTTTCTGCCAATCCACCTATTCTTCTAGGTAATATCACAAGTTAATGCACCCTTACCCCCACTATAAAGCCAGTCCTATAAGCACTGTCCTGGTCATGGCTTAATGGACCAAGTAGGCACTCCAACTTTGAAAAACTTTGAAAAGACAATCCTTTACATTCTCAAAAGTCTATGGTTCCTTCTTCCTTGGATAGATGAGTTAGGTCAGTTGGTTTTATCTGTTTCTTTTTTTTTTTTTTTTTTTTTTTTTTTGCAGTATATATTAGGGAACATGAAGAAAATCAGCAGTTATTACTAACAGCTGAAGCTGATGGTAGGCTTGAATAAAAGAAATGTCGTAGGAAGCAGTGCAATTTGTCTCAACAATATAAAAACAACCCAAGAATATATCCTCATAAATCACAGACTTGGACTCTGTTATTGACTAAGTTGTGTCCTCCCCAAACTTCGTATGTTGAAGCCTAACTCCCAATGTGACTCTACTTGGAGATATGCCCTTTGAAGAGGCATTTTTTTGTTAAATGAGGTTGTACACGTGAGGCACTAATCCAACATGACTGGTGTCCTGATAAGAAAAGGAAGAGACACCAAGGGATGTGCATAAACAGAGGAAAGAACATGTGAAGACATGACAAGAGGTGCCTGCATGCCAAGGAGAGAAGACTCCAGAGAAACCACACCTGCCAACACCCTCCTGAACTTAAACTTCAGAACTGTGAGAAATGCATTTCTGTTTCTTAAGCCACCCAGTATGTAGTATTTTGTTATGGCATCTCTAAACAGAACCCTGACTAATGCAGACCCTAAAAATGGGCATCAAAAAATTAAGATTTGTATATGGATTATATGATGAGTTTTTGTTCTGCCATTAATTACCAGAGTGATTTATGGGAAGTAATTTAATCTCTATGGGTCATATTTTCCTGACCTTTGATGAAGGATGAAAGAAGAACTAAAAAAATCCGTAAAATAGACACAAGTTTAAATGTAATGGTAATAAAGACATTCCCAATTATGCCAACCAACTGAGGTTTTCTACTTTCTTGATAAATGCATTTAACAGATCTCACCAGTCACTATAGGATAAATATCCAGTTATACAGTTTGCTCTTGATTGACACATGTATATTTGGTTTTCACCAATTGACCTTTAAGAGTCTTAGGGGAAGATTCCAAATTATACATTTAGCTAGTCATTTAAGAAACATTTATTAAACACTTACTATATGAGGTACTGTTGATGTTGACAATAAAATTATAAAGAGGGTATATATGATACCTTCCATCATGGTACAGACTAACCAGCAAAATTATACAAGTTAATTTAAAAAAGCAACTAACAAAATACAAAAACATAATTTAATATTTGTTTAGTGGATATTTGAAAAAGCAGTGCATTTTATGCTAGAGTTCACAGGAAGGTCTTCCCTTCCTCCAGTTTAGAAGATGAACTAATTTAGAATATGAACTGATAATCTAAGGCATATACCAGGAGCACAATTTGTTCATGTATTGAAAATCAGTGGTGAAATTCCCCTGGTTGGGGTCAGCCCTAGCCAGCATGATTTAATAATTGCTCTAAGGCCATCTGCTCAAAAATCTGCAGCCTTTACTTGCCATAGGTCATCCTTTAAGATAAATTGGCTCGCTCAGTGGAACAAAAGGGGTTTCGGGGTCATGTATATCTGTTTCAGAGTCCATAAAGAATAATCTGAATTTACTTAAGTTACATAAAATTCTAGGGCTTCAGTTTCCAATCTACCTTGTACTGTTATGAGAATTACAGGTAATATACACAAAAACTCCAAGAAAAATAACATAGAGTAGACACATAAAGTTTTTATTATTATAATTTTGTTTTGAAGCAAAATTGGCAAAATTATTTTTAGTGATTAATTCTGGCTTCCTGGTGTACTATCTTGAGAACAATTATGAGTGTGTGATTTCACTCATCAAGAGCCATCACCATAGTAAGTGAGGAATTTATGGCGTAGGCATCAGGGAAAGAAGCTGCAACCTGAGTCCCATTTAACTGCCATCCTCATATTTAAAACTCTTAATCCAAAGAGGAAATGGGAAATGGAGGGAGTAATGTACAACTCAATTAACTCCCCTGAATCCATGAATCAAGACACTAAGTCTAAAGAATTGGAAACTGTGCAGTCATTATGACATATATATCAGAAATCTCTGAGGGAGAGAAAAGAACAAAAAGCATTTTTAGAAGTCTAGAACAGGGTTTACCACCCACAGGCAGAGGCAGAATATAATTAATTGTTTAAAGAGTGAATGCAACAATCTTAAATAAATAGTTTGTTGCAAAAAGAAACCAGAGTGTCAAAAAACTAAAGATGAAAATTTATTGGTGGTTTCGTAAACGGTGCCTCCTTTCTTCTTTGGGACAGGTTCATAGTAATTGGAACAATATTTTCAAAAATATTAGCTTCTAAATTATAAGGGCAATAATCTCCAAAGTTGGCAGCTGACACCAGAAGCCTAATTACATCTTTTTTCTTCTTCACAATAAGTATATTTACTGCAAATGTTCTCTACTCTTTTTGCCTGACACTCATAAGAGGGAAGCACAAACAGAAGTTCAACTAAATCCTGACAATTACACCATCAATTATAGTACAGAAGGCAATTAAATCACATTTCTGTGTTGAATGCAATTATGTTTTATTAAAAATATTACAAAAAAGAATAGGTCTCTTCCAAACGCTGTTTCATTTTGTTCTGCCACTCTATAGGACAAAGCCTGGAAAAATAAAATGGCATCAGATTTTTGAAATGAAAAATTAAGCTAACATTCCCCAAATTTCTGTAAATATAGAACCTTACAAAAGCACCCACAAATCTATCATTCCTCAAGGCACTGGAACTCTTAACAAATACTCATTAAGAATCTGTGTACCTTTCATATCCAAGAATAGCTATTCATTATCCAGGCTTTAAGCACTAATCTCTGATATAGTTAAATTAGTCTTGAAATGAAATTAAACTGACTTTTCCTGACTCCTAGAAACCAAGTATAAAATGTTGTCACATGCTGAGTATAAAGTTAAATAGGATAAAATTTAGGGGTGACGGACTTACACACCTAATGCACGAACTTCTCTGAATATGCAACTAGAACCAATTCAAAATGGTAATTTACACAAAGATGTCAGGTTATCCACGTATTAACAGTAGGTATGTCACAAACATACTTATCACTTGTCCATCTATCCTCCAAACTCCACTAACACGAGTAAGTGTACAAATAGTTATTAATCCATTAAGTTAAAGAAAACATGATTTGATAATGTTGAGAGATATGAATAAACTTTTACAAATAAGGTAACAAAGCAAATTGACAAAGTGGAGTACAGAAAGCTTCAAATAAAAACATGCAGAGAGGGTTCCATGAGACCTTTACTAAGTGGTTCAGAATACAGATGATGTAATTTACCATGGAAAGCTGGGTGACACCTAGACCTAAAAGTAGATGGGCAATCTCTCTGCAGAGAGGTCAAGCCACCAGGTCCCTCTCCTGCCACAAAGGGGTGATGTGAGGCACAGGAATAAACTAAGTGGGATTAAATGAGGCCCTACCTAATAAAATTTATAGTCTAAGTCTTTTCTCCTATTCTCAGTAGAATGCCAACACTCCTTTGCATTTTCTACTTCCCCACCATCTTAGCAAGGGAATTTAAAAAAATCTCTATCTGATCACGCTGCAGGGAAGTACATCAGGAACCAGACCCCGCCCACAGACATTCTGGGTAGCTTTTTAGAACCTCAGTTCAGCCATGGATCCATGAATATTTAAGAAAGACTGCAAAGTGAAAGACAGAGGGAAAACCATATATAGTTAAAAAGAACCAGGAGGCAACAAAAGCAATGCAGTAAGTGGAAAAAAAGGGCGGGGTGTTGGGGGAAGCAGTGAAGAAACAAAATCTTATAAAAAGGAAAAAATGTCAGTGAAAATTCTTACAGAAATTTAAAAAACACTAAAAGATTTTGTATTCATAAATCAAAATAGGATTATGAGAATAACAAATAGAGAATAAGTACATATTAGAACTTATTCATATATTTAATATAATTTGTACTTTACATATAAATATAAAATTTCTATGTTGATTTATATAATTTATATGTAAGTTCCAATATATGAATACATTTAAATATAAATAAAAATTTACACACACACTCACACACACACACTAGTCTGATATAGTTCCACTCTGACCAAGATGTAAAACTGTTAACTAGATATTCCTTCCCATCTGAAGTAACGGTTCGCAAGAAAATAGAGATTAGCCGCCAGCAGATAATAATCTCTGAGAGATGGGTAACAAATAAGGTCATCCCTATGATTCTGTCAGTTTATTGCCTTTAAAGAGTTTCCAAGACATTGTGCACTAAGAGGAAATCCAATCGGGATTCAGCAGACTCCCTGGGTAGAGGAGACAGAGAATAGACTCTAAGGAGACCAAGGTGCACAGTGTTTGCAGGATAGAGTTACCAGAGAGGACACTGCTGCGTAGAGGGAGAACTCTAGAGATCTGCAAGATCCCCTTAAGATGTCAGGATAGTGTTGATCAGTACATACATGTGAAACTTCCTGAGTCCAGAGAAAGAACCATTGCCCAAAAAATTAAGAGATTGGTGTACTGTACATGGTGCTCACACTTCAGGGAATACTGCCTTTTCCAATTAGTCAAACTAGGAGCCCTGAAGATTCATGAGACCCCAAAAAAGCCTTGTCTCCATAGTGAGAAATAACCAGATTGAGCACTGTCCTGGTCCCACCTCACAGAACTTAAAAGCAAGAAATAAAAGCATCATCTGTTGCCAAGCTAATTTGACTGCCTTCTAGAACAGTGCTTGAGGATATTCATAGTAATATAAAAATTTCCAGCACTCAACAAGGTAAAACTGCTAGTGCCTGGTTTCTAATATAAAATTTTTAGACATTCAAAGCCCCAGAAAAATTTGAAACCTAATGACAAGATAATTCAGTTAATCAAAGTCGAACCAGAACTAACAGATATGGTAAAATGAACACATAAAGACATTAAAATAGTTATAACTGTACTCTGTATGTTCATGAAGTTAAGAAGAGACATGGAAGACATTTTTTTAAGAGACCCAAATTTTTACTTCTAGAAGTGAACACAAAATTTTATGAGAAAAACATACACTGGATAGGATTAATGACAAATATAGAAGAAAGAAAACAATAGTGAATATGAACATATAGCAAGAAAAACAATTCAAAATTAAAGATGAAAAATTTTAAAATAAAAAGAGCATGAGTGGACTGAATGAAAATTTCCTGTAGCTTAATACATGTGTAACGAGTGACCACAAAAAGGAAGGGGATATTAAAAAAAACTAGTGGCCGAAAGCATTTCAAATGTAATGAAAACTGTACACCCACATGTTTAAGAAAGTTAACAAACTCCAAACACAAAACACATAAAAATTATAAAAATAAAAAATACTATAATTGTAATTTAAAAAAATATGATGGTCAGTTCTCCCAAATTAATCTGTAGAGGCAATACAATCCCAATAAAAATCCCAACAGGATTTTAAGAGTTAAAATTGTTGCCAGGTGCAGTGGCTCATGCCTGTCATCCCAGCACTTTGGGAGGCTAAAGCAGGTGGATCACCGAGTCGAGAGATCAAGACCATCCTGGCCAACATGGCAAAACCCCATCTCGACTAAAAATACAAAAATTAGCCAGGCGTGGTGGTGTGCGCCTTTAGTCCCAGCTACTCAGGAGGCTGTGGCAGGAGAATCACTTGAACCCAGGAGGCGGAGGTTACAGTGAGCTGAGATGGCACCATGGCACTCCAGCCTGGTGACAGAGTAAAACTCCCATCTCAAAAAAAAAAAGAGTTGAAATTGTATTCTAAGCTTCATGTAAAAATTAAACACAGAATAGCTGAAAAGACATTAAGATAACAAATCTGAAGGAGTATTGCTAAATGATTTCAATATTTTCTATAAAGATACAGTAATCAAGACAGTATGAAGTTGTTGTAAAGATTGACAAGTAGAGTAATGAAACAGAAATAACCCAGTAACAGATCCACATACACAGGGACAATTGAGTTTTGACAAATTGCAAAGGCAATTCAGGGGAAAAAGGACATTGTGTTCAAAACATGATGTCAAAAAATTTGGACGGTCATATGACAAAAAAGCATTCTGATCCATATATTATTTAAGATATTTATGCAAAATGTATAACAGTTACGAATGCAATACCTACATAAAATGATGAAAAAACTTCTAGAAAGAAACACAAAGGGAAACATTTGTGACACTCAGTTATACAAATATATTTTAATACAAAACAGTGATCCATAGAAGAAAAAAATTCTACTTCATCAAAATTAAAAACACTTTCTCTATAAAATACTCTGTTAATAGGATGAAAAGCTACGGACTGGGATAAAAGATTTGAAAATCTTACATCTGGTGAACAACTTGTAGCCATAATATAAAATGAACATTCAAAACTCCACACTGATGACCTGATTTTTAAAAAAACAAAAATTGAAAAGATACATTATTAAGGATGATGTGTGCATATCAAATAAATACAACATAATGAGTCATTAGGCAAATTCAAATAAAAAGCACAATAGATACCACCACCGTGCACTTATTAGAATACTAACATTTGTATGTAGTTAGTGAGTTTATGAAGAAACTAGAAGTCTCATGTTTCCTGCTGATGAGAATGAAAACTGAGAAAACCATGTTGAAAATAAGTTTGACAGTTTCTTAAAGAGTTAATCATACACGCAGAATATAATTCAGTCATTCCATGCCCAATTATTTAAGATAAAGGAAATCATATGTCCATACTGAGATTTGTACTCAAATGTTCACAGCAGCTTTACTTGTAATAGCTGCCAAACTGGAAACAACTGAAATGACCATCAAAGGTGAATGGATAAGCAATGTTTTGTATATCCATATTGATAGGCTGAATAATCCAAGTCCTAATTCCCAAAACCTATGAATTAATCTCATATAGCAAAACGGACTTTGTAGATGTGATTAAGTTAAGGCTCTTGAGCTGGGGAGATTGTGCTAGATATATGAGTAGGCTATAAATATCATTTCCAATGTCCTTATAAGCTGGAGCAGAAGGGAAATTTGACTTCACAACAGCAGGCCATTTGGTAACAGAAGCAGGAATTGGAGTGATACGCCTTGAAAATATAAGGAAGGGGCTGCAAGTCAAAAATACAGGCAGTCACTAGAAGTTGAAAAAGGCAGGAAAATGGGTTCTCCCCTTAGAGCCTCCAGAAAGAACTAGCTATAGCAACAATTTGACTTCTGCCAAGTGAAATTCATTTTGGACTTCAATCTCCAGAAATGTAAGAGAATAAATGTATTGTTTAATGCACTAATTTGTGGTAATTTCTTGCAGCAGCAAAAGAAATTGAATACACATTATAATGGGATAATAATCAACAATGAAAAAGAATGAGCAATTCATATACACAACTTAAATGTAAAAAGCATTATATTGAGTGAAATAAAAGGATAAAAATACATACTGTATTATGTCACTTGTGTAAAATTCTAGAAAATGCAAAGGAATCTATAGTGACAGAAGCATACTAGTGGACACCTAGCAGATATAAGAGATAGGTAGGGACAGAACAGAGGCATAAAGGTACATAAATAAACTTTTAGGGATGAGCTATATTTTCATTATCTTGATTGTCATTGTGGTTTCATGGGTGTGTACATATGTTGAATCTTACCAAAATATATACTTTAAAGTATGTGCAGTTTACAATATGTGCTCAATAAAGTTATCTAAATTACTTACATATGTGTCTAGGAGGTTGTATATATAGCATACACACATATGTGTGTAGATACATAGATATTTATTTCATTTGGAATATATAGATGAGTGGAATAAAAAGAAAAAAAGACAAATAGGTGAAAAATGAGAGAGAATATAATAAAAAAACCAAAACACAAACCATGAATTCTAACATTTATTTTATAGTAGCGTGAGAAAGGAAATGGATAAGATTAAAAATTTGAGAATTGTTATAAAAATAATACAAGAAAACCTCCTACAACTGAAAGATACCCATTTATAGATTGGAAAGAAGTTGCTCACAAAGTGGCCAACATAATGAACAACTAGAAGAACCGTGCCAAGAATCAGCATTATGAATTTTCAGCCGGGGCTGGGCGCAGTGGCTCACGCCTGTAATCCCAGCACTTTGGAAGGCCGAGGCGGATAGATCACCTGAGGTCAGAAGTTCAAGACCAGGCTGGTCAACATGGTGAAACCCTGTGTCTACTAAATATACAAAAATTAGCCGGGTGTGGTGGCACGCGCCTGTAACCCAGCTACTTGGGGGGCTGAGGCAGAAGAATCGCTTGTATCTGGGAGGCAGAGGTTGCAGTGAGCCGAGATAATGCTATTGCGCTCCATCCTGGGCAAAGAGAGCGAAACTTCATCTCAAAAAAAAGAAAAAAAAAAGAAAAAAATTTCTGGGATACCAAATTAACGAGAAGACCCCCAACAGTACAGAAGAGTTGTGGATGAATGAGTTCTTTCAGAGAAAAACCGAAAGAAAATGAAAAACAAACATTTACAAAAGAATGATCCAGAATGACATTAGACTCTTTTAAAGATAACATTTGTGCGGAAGTCAGCAGCAGAATAATGCTATAAAAGTTTTGAAAGGAAAATAAATCCATATTAGAATTATTTATCTAGTCAAATTATCATTCAACTATACAGAAATGTAAAAAAGACATTTTATGATATGCAAAGGCTCAAAAAATCAACTCTTCACTATTTTTTCAATAAGCTGCTGGAGAATATGTCTCAGTGAAACAGGGAGCAAAGAAACTGAAAGACACAGGACCAAGAAAAGAGCCCTAATATAAGAAAATCAGACAGTGAAGTCCCAGTATGACACACTGGCACTAATTCAGAAAGCTAACAGCTCTTCACTGGAGCAAAATGAGACAGAGAAGATGAAGGGGTATCTTCAGAGGGAGAAAAAAAAAGAGTTATGATTTCATAAGCTTGAGTATAAGAAAACGTTATTGCTAGGCCTTTAGTAAATTACTTTGGAACATTAAAACAAATTATGGAAGAATTACAAGGAATATAAAATACATTTTTAAGAGACTTTTTAAAAAAAAATTACCTGAAGAGAAGTCAATCTTAGGATACCACCTGACTTCTATTTGACTACACATTAAACAATTTTAATATGAAAATAATATAAACATTGACTAAACAAAGTTGATACTTATTTACTGAGCAAACAAGGAAAGAAGAATTGTGGAGGTAATATGAAAAGTTAAATTTCAAATAATTCAACAGGAAATTAATGATAACTAAATTTAACAAATAAACTGCAACATAAGTATACAATTTAGAAATATGGAAGAATGTACCAGAAAAAAAATAGCAAGAGCTAAAGAGGCTGCTTTTGGGAACAGGGCCTGGGAAGTGCAAAGTGGTGGGACAGGATATACTGGAAGGTTTTTGTTTGTTTATCTGTTTGTCTTTTTGTCTTTGTCATTATCTCATTATTTTGTAATGGCTTTATTGAGGTATGATTGAAATTTAAGAACATATATTTAATGCATACAAACTGATGTACTTGGAGAAATTATGCACCTGTGAAACTATCAAGCCATCATCACTATCCAATATCCTGAACTTATTCATCACCTCCAGAAGTTTTCCTCCTCTCCCTTTTGTTTTTCACTTTTATGGAAAGAAGAGCAAATTTTTAAGTCTACAATACAGTATTGTTAATCTTAGGCTCTATGTTTCATAGTAGATCTCCAGATTTTTTCAATCCTGTACATATATTACACTAATTTTTAAGTGTTTAATGAGAAATCAGCAACTGTTGCCTTAGCAATACCTCCTAATTAGTACTGCTCTGCATAAGCCTCTCTAATCACCTGCTGAATCACTTATTTTCAGCAAAATATCTTTTATGGCAAAAAAGAAAAGGAACTAAATAAAGTATTTTAATAGAGGTCTAGATTTCATCACCCTTGCATTCCAACTTTTCAAAACTAATTTAAAAATTAAGTATCAACTGTGTGTCAGGCAATGATTTCAATTTTGGTGATATAAAGATAAATGAGAATGTGTTCTTCGACTTGTTAAAATTGGTAGTGATAGACAAGTAAAAAGGAATTAGGCCGGGCGCGGTGGCTCACGCCTGTAATCCCAGCCCTTTGGGAGGCTGAGGCAGGCGGATCACGAGGTCAGGAGATCGAGACCATCCTGGCCAACATGATGAAACGCTGTCTCAACTAAAAAATATAAAAAATAGCTTGACGTGGTGGCACATGCCTGTAATCCCAGGTACTCAGGGGGCTGAGGCAGGAGAAGCAATTGAACCAGGCAGTCAGAATTTGCAGTGAGCTGAGATCGCGCCACTGCACTCCAGCCTGGTGACAGCGAGACTCTGTCCAAAAAAAGAAAGGAAAGAAGGAAGAAAGTGCAGAAAGGAAGGAAGGAATTGAAATGAGGAAGGAACTGAAGTGAAGAACATGGCTGAGATTAGCCTTGAAGAAATTTGAAAAATTGGATAGATTCCAAGTAAGACAGAAATAATACAGTGTGGTCACAGGAGAATAAAAAATCCAGGCAGCAGTTCCACATGACTAACAAAAAGGAAACTATTGAAATAGCTGCACAAGGTAGGGGACGATAAGACCCTGAAAAGCAGAATGTGGGCTAAGCTGGCTAAGACCAACTGGACCAAACATGTCACTGGATTTGATCACAGACCTCATCATACACTCATCAGCATACCAAATCCCACACCCACCAGCACCGTTCCAGTCCAGGAAGAGCTATATTTGGTGTAAAAATGGGTGGCACCACAGTTCTAAGAAATCATCTTTTCCCAGGAGAATATTCCACCTTGTGATTAAAGAAACCCGTAAAGACAGAAGCTCCAAAGCCTGTTGGTATGTCCTGCATACACCTGTACTCCCCTTTCTTGAGTGTGTACTTTTACTTTGCAATAAATCTCTGTACTTTCACTATTTTATGACTCATTTTTGAGTTCTTTCTTGTGATGGTCTCAAGAGGGGGTCAAGTTCATATCAGCGTTTTGTAACCTCCCCTAGCCCACTGATATGATAAGCTTATAGAAAACTTCTTGGACTGACAAGTGTAATCAAGGTAGTAATAATGAAAGGTGTAAATGATCTAATATGTATTGAACCAACAGGCATAGGCAAGGCCATTAGTAGAATTACAACCAGAATACATACCTACAAAATAACTGAAGAAGTTGTAAATCAACAAACTAGTGTTAGGGCAAAGAAAGAAAGCAAAGAGAATAGTAAAGAAACATACAATCTAGGTAGCATAAAAACAAAAGGAAGGAAAAGGCACATTCATTTTGATAAATATTTATATATTAGAAATATCTTCAATCTATAACAAGATTCTAGGAAAATGGCTTCTTAAGGATAAGCATCTAATTCCCTCTATCTGAAATTTTGAAGGAAAATTGTCAAAAAGATTCAGGGGAAGAAGAGAGGGAGTAAATGAGTGAATCTTCATTTCTACCTCGGTGCTGGAAACTAGGAAAGAGTTATATAATAGGCCAGTCCAGAATCTAGACCCTAAAAAATAAAATATATTTTAAAAATAAAAAAATAAAATATAGACAGGATCTTCAATGTTCTCTTAAATAAAAACTAAAAACTCACTGCCTTCCGTTTCCAGCCTTCAGCCAGATCTCAAGGTGGATAACCATTTGCTCTAAGTTCACCTGCCAGTTCAGCGACAGGGTCTTGAGGTAACTTGAGGAACAAATGAGTCCTTGGGTAGTAAAGACTTTTTTTTTTTTTTTAGTTAGTACTTGAAGTGTTTGTTCAGTCTGCTCTGCCATGCCTCTAGACCCAGTTACTAATGAAAATTTATTTTTGTCTAGCTTCTACTTTATACATATTGTATGTTTTTATCTGATTTATTCCTGGTTCTCTTTCCTACTGCACCAAGGTAAGCCCAGTAGGATCAATGAAAAATCCCAATTCCAGTTGGATTTCTATTTCGTATGGACACAGTTGCCCTGAGCTATTGCTACTCGGCTGTTAATACATAGGGATGAAAGCATGCCAAACAGTCCCTTCGTCAGCCCTCTCTACCTGTCTTTGCATTTTTAATCAAGGGATATTAGCATGGTCAAACTAGGATCCTATTAAATTAAATTTAGCCTAACACTGTTTCCTTGTAAGTTCAACCTAAACATTTCTCCGTACATAGTGAACTGTAACCTAACTGGACGTGTAAACAGACTGTAACCTACTCTTTTACCAATCACCGAGTTTCAACCAACGAAAGGTGGCCAACTGTTCAAATTGTGTTTAAATAAGGCAAACACCAAGCTATAACCAATTCAGCTGCTTCTGTACCTCACTTGTGTTTTCTGTAAGTCATTTTCCTTTTTCTGTCCATAAATTCTCTATGACCACCAGGCAAAGAATCTTTCCCTCAAGGACAATAACCAGAAATTAAGTTATAGGAACAATGAAAATGCTTCTTTTTTTTTTTAATAAACATAAGAGAAACAGTATGTTTTGAAGGTTGCAGAAGAGTAAAACTTTTAACAAAACATGTTACAATTTAAAAATAAAATATATTTTAAAAATGAAAAAATATAGACAGGATCTTCAATGTTCTCTTAAATAAAAATAACATTCTCAAAAAATTAAGTAACATCACATTAAAATAAAAACAGAGCAGGGTAAGTTAAAAATGTGATTTAGGGTCACATATAACTTGGCAGATATTTAAACTGTTAAAGAAAAAAACAGAATGCACCGATGGAAAAACTGAATTATTGACATAGAAGACCATCTTAAGCAGCATTACCAGAATGTAGAGAAAAAAGGCAAAAATTAAGACAACAAATAAATGTTATTGATTTAAGAAGTGTATATCTCTGAATTTATACAATTAATTGTGATGGTTGAACAAAGAGGTATCTGAAGGTATCAGGAATAATAATTAAAGCATTACTAGGATAAATTTGCTGGACTGACAACACTGTACAGCTCAAAAGTTCTCCCTACATATCAGGCAAAAATGATAGAAAGAGATTCAGTACTCCTACATAATTTCTGGAAATTAGATTTCATTGCTAATGAGAAAACTTACAAGAATTTGGGCAGAAAAGAGCACCTTATCCCTAATAGAGAAATATAAGACTAAATTTAGACTTACCTTTCGCAGTATTGAATTTCAGAAGATTATGGAAAAGTTATGTTGGGAAAAAAACTATTCCTAACTTTAGCAGAGTTAAAATTTTTCATTCACATATGACGGTAACAAAAATGTATTCAATTAGATAATTTGTGTATTTTATGAAAAATATCACAACATTGTACTCTTCAACTGAGCTATTATATCAAAATATATATAACTAAAATATGGAAATTTTTAAAAAGATTGAACCCTGATTCACTGAAACATAGAATTAAGCCTAAGTAAGCTGGAAATAGACTAAATAGATTAAAGTCAGAATCTAAATACATACAAATTGTTCAAGATTTTTAAAAAATTGTAGCACGTAGAGTTTTAAAAAAAGAAACAATTTCAAAGTTTTTCAACTTTCCTACAATAATCATGTGTTATTTGAAAACTAGAAAACAAAAATTTAGATCATGTGCAAATATAATTGCACAAATGTATTTCCCCCTAAGCAGCCTATTTAGACTTGGTGAACAGCTAGAATTGGTAACAGGTCCCAGCCCAGCAAGCCCATACTGTGCAGGACCTACCACATCACTCATGCTGATGGGTGTTTCTTGACTAGTTTCACTCATGCCTCCCAAAGGAGAATGGACATGACTTTTACTCTTAACCACAGTCCTCCTAAAGAAGTTTGAAAATTGGGTTCCCGGTATTGATAGTTGAACTGGCTTCTAAATTTTGGGTTGCATTTGTCAGTTTCTCCATATAGATCTGTTTCTTTCTTCTCCCCCTTTCCTTCCTGTCTCCTCGCCAACTCTCTTTTCCCGTCTCTTTCAGATAAATGATTTCTAAGGGGAAGGGGAAAATGCCAGGAGACATCTGCTTCTCCATGCAAGGAGGTCACTGTACTTAGCCTTCAGTTTCTGCTACTGTCAAGGCTCTTCCTAACACTATGGAAGATTCCTTCTTCACTGGATCATTAGCTCCTTTAAAACAATTATCGGCCGGTCGTGGTGGCTCACGCCTGTAATCCCAGCACTTTGGGAGGCCGAGAAGGGCGGATCACGAGGTCAGGAGATCGAGACCATCCTGGCTAACACGGTGAAACCCCGTCTCTACTAAAAATACAAAAACAAAATTAGCTGGGCGTGGTGGCGGGCGCCTGTAGTCCCAGCTACTCGGGAGGCTGAGGCAGGAGAATGGCGTGAACCCGCGAGGCAGCACTTTCAGTGAGCAGAGATCACACCACTGCACTCCAGCCTGGGCTGCAGAGTGAGACTCCATCTCAAAAAGCAAACAAACAAAAAAAAACCAAACAAAAAAAAATTCTCATTTCTCAAGTGACTTATAATAGTAAGTAGCAATTTCTGCCAAATAGTATCATTTCCTATTAGGGCACATGTGAAAATGCTGATTAAAATGATAATAATTCCATATACTTGAGACATGTGTGAATGTTTTTTATATCATATTTTTGATGTTATACACTATAAACAGTTGCACAAGTTTAAGGCGTTATTAGAACAACTTCAAATTACCTGTTTTTACTTTAATTTCAATAGTAAGTTTCAGAAGGAATATCTAAACTTAGATTTTACATTTGAATGTTATTTTAAAGCTCAGCCTTAAAGGTCAAACTCTAAGCTATGTAAGGATTAAGGTGCCAGCTACAAATTAAAAGAAATTATTTTAACTGAGTCGGGATCAATTACTAGTGTATAAGTCAATCAGTAAATAGTATTTTTCATTAACACAAAAATCCATGTAGTAATAAGAAGTCCATGACGTCTTCTTTCAAAGACTCTCATAAACCTCTGTGCTTACATGAACAATGGTAAGTCCTCCATGGTAACAAGTTTCGAAATGAAGCCAAACAAGCAAAAACTCAACAGTTTCACAACATCAACCATAACCTTCTCCTGAAAAACCATTTCCTCATCTTAGGCAAGGGTTCTTCTTTCCCACATAACTATGTCACCTGGTGTACACCCCTTCAGTGTCCTTGTTACACTCCACTATTAATGTATGTTTCCCCAACAGTTTCACCATAAGAATGTGAGATCTAGAGAGAGCAAATAACACTTCTGATGTTTTTCTCCACAGCCCTTGTACTTTCCACAGTGCCTTGTAAAATTTGTTGAATGGGTAAATAAAATAGGAGTAAATGACTGCTTTTGTTATGTTTCAAGATTCATCCAAAACCTGATCTGCAAGAAGTTTGAGGGGTTAACCATAAATATGCGATAAATAAAAGTTAGGTTAAAAAGTTTATTTAATGTCTGTTATAACCATTGCTGTGATCCTCTTAAGGACAGGAATTTATTGGCCGTCTTTATAATACTAAGCTTAACTTAGCTTACAGATTCTAAATTTTAGAATGCAAAACATGGTAAGAGTTCCATCAATATTTTGTAAAACAAGTCTATTATTGATACCCAGGCCAGAACTGCATGAGCATGGCATTAATGTCTCAGAGATTCTTGAAGGAAGGTCATATGCCTTTCATGGTATTAGAGGTTTAATGTATATAACATGAACTTTAAATACACATGAGAAGATTACTTTCTATTTGACAAAAAGTATCAGTACTGTTGTGGTTATAAGTTATGCTTAATTATTTGTTCAAAACATATCTAACTTCATAAAGAATTTTTATGCTTTCAGATTTATGCTTGTTTCAAGATCAGGATCAGAAATAAAATAAGAGGAGGAAAGAAAAGAGGGAAAGTATTAATGAAAAATAAGCCATATGTTAAAAGAAATAGGGAAGACATGAGATTAATGACAAAATGAGTGACATTTTTTGAGGTGGCTATTTTTGAGTTGGGAGAACATTTATACCTTTTTCCTTCACCTTTGCAAAGAGTACCCAATGGGCAGGCCAAGGAGGATTACTGGTAAATCATAACCAGAGCCTCTTGGGCCGGGACTCTTTTCTTACTCTCTATAAAACACATGATATTGTACAAGTTTTTCGAGTAAAGCAAATAATACCTAGAGTTTTAAAATATAAAGTAAGCAATACCTGGATTATTGATTAGTTTTGTAACTACATCATAAGATGCAATTCCAAACTTTTTTGCCTTCCTCTAATTCCTCTTTTGTTTTCTTTTGTCTACGCCTTCTGTCTCACACAAGTACTAATAAAAAGCAGAAAAATTTACCACCTTGTCCTTAAAGAATTAATAAGGATGGGCCATGTGCCCATAGCAAAGTGTAAAGGAAGAAATGATGTTGACGAATTTTCAGCATGGGAACAAGCAGAGATATATTCCTGATTCCATAATAAATTTGACAGAATGATTTCGTTTTCACATGAACTCCATCCTGAGATTACCATGTGAAGTATTCTGAAGTCTGGTCTTATCTCAGAGAAAAGGACACGTGATCAGTTGGAACACAGATACTCACCTTCCCTGCTTCCTAGCATCAACGCTATTTGTTAGATATCCAATAAATATCTGTTGTTTGTCGTAATTGGAATAATAGTTTTGATAATCAAGAAATGTTAACCTCAACACTGTTAAATAGTTATTAGCTGCCAACTCTGTGGCAGGCACTTTACTGGTCCTACTAATTGTGCCAATTGATTCAAATATATCACCATATTTAATCCTCGTGGCAACCATAGGAAGCACGTGTTATTTTACACATGGAAGAGTCCAGATTTAGATAATATTTGAAACAGTCAAAATGACACAGTTATTAAGTGATGGAACAAGAATTTGAAGCTTCTGTATGCAACTACCATCTTACATTACCAGCTAACAAGAATTAGATACTCTGAAATTGTATTAAAATACTTGCAAAACATAAATATGGGCAGCACATTTTGGATTTCAGTGCTGGATCAGCTCCCAGGAGTTTATTCCAAGGATTAGAATGGCAATGGCTGTGTATAAAATGGTTCTGCTGGCTTTCAAATTTTTAAGTGTTTCCTTGACCACAAGAATACTTCTTTTTTTTTTTTTCAACTAAAGATGGTGTCTAAAATGCTGACAGCCAGTTATTTCTTCAATAAAAATGATTGGCAGACAGCTGTATGTTGGAGCACCATGAGTATTGACGAAAATGTAAGTGGATCTTCCTCAGCAGATGTCAAATTTTGTTAAATGTTATATTTTCACTTTAGTGCAGTACCTGGCACATGGTAGGCATTTGATAAGTATTTGCAGAAACACAAAAGCATTGAGCTTAGGGTAAGTCACTTCATCATCTCTGGTTCCTTGTCATTTCCAATCCCAATGAACATAACATTCAAGTCTATGCACATCCAGGTGAAATAACATAAATATTAAGTCCAGATTTAAAAGATATATTACATGTCACTAAAAATTAGGTATTCTGAAGGAAGGTGGTTTAGAATAGCATGGAATGAAAGTCTTTATGATATGGTGAAACAATTATTTAGAGCTTGTGAACATCCTATAGAAAGTGAGATATAGCCTGAAACAGAAATTCTCAGAGTCTCTTGTCAATAGCCCTATTGCGCCCTGTAAATTACTAAATTTCATAAGGGCCTATAATCTCCGTACTTTGCCAGAATTATTCTTTATTTAACTCTTAAACCATTTTTTTTTTCAGGGTGACTTAAGGCAGAAACAAGCTTAAACATAATATATCTCACAGTGTATAGCAGGTTCATGGGATTTTATCCCAAGTTTTCCATGTATTAGCTATGTGGCCATGTGCAACTTACTTAACATCTCAGGGTGTGCTTCCTTATTTATAAAATAGGGATTTCCCTCAAAGTGTAAATATAAGATCTATGTAACATAACATGTGCACAATAGCCAGCACATTGACAGACACACAGCAGGCCCTGAACTATTATCGGTTCCTTTCCTCCACCTTGGTAAAACTTTTATAGTGTTTATGAAAACAAGTTATACAGCCATATCGCTCACTCAAATTCCAGCTTTTCTATAAACTTATATTACTGAGTAACTATCACTCTGTGACTTTTTTTCCTTCTGCAAAACAGAGCTGACAGTATCTATTTTGGCATATTTTTGAAACAATTACATAAGTTAATGCACATCGAGCACACAGTGATGATTGGCACACAGTAAGTTAAATTACAAATTCTCCCATGGCTTTAAGACAAGAATTTTTTTCAAGTGTTCAATAAACATTCAGTAACATATTTTCATTTACTGAGAAGTTGAAGAATATATTTAGATCTGACAACATATTCTTGGTAGAAATAAACTTCAAATATATTGAGCTTTTTTTTTTTCTGCTAAGTACAGT
Source organism: Macaca mulatta (assembly GCF_049350105.2). NCBI lineage: Eukaryota > Metazoa > Chordata > Mammalia > Primates > Cercopithecidae > Macaca > Macaca mulatta. The sequence continues at coordinate 38,951,503 of NC_133419.1, forward strand.
TCACATCAAGGATATTTTTTGTTTGTTTGTTTGTTTGTTTGTTTTTTCGAGACGGAGTCTCATTCTGTTGCCCAGGCTGGAGTTCAGTGGCGTGATCTTGGCTCACTGCAACTGCTGCCTCCTGGATTCAAGCGATTCTCCTGCCTCAGCCTCCCAAGTAGCTGGGACTACAGGCACATGCCACGACACCCGACTAATTTTTTATTTTTAGTAGAGACAGGGTTTCACCATGTTGGCCAGGCTGGTCTCAAACTCCTGACCTTAGGTGATCCGCCCGCTTCGGCCTCTCAAAGTGCTGGGATTTCAGGCAAAAGCCACTGTGCCCAGCAAGGATTTTTTATCTTAGTTGAAGGAAGAGATATCTGATAATTTCAAAGCTTTGATGCCTTGATTGTCACGATTCCAATTTTTTTAATTGATCAATACTAGGTCTGAAGAAGAGAGAGATTGCCCTACCCCATTTTACTGTTTTACATAACATCATTTCATTTTATAGACAATATGGTAATTTCCATATCAGTCTCAGATTACAGGAGGAAAATTTTAAGAATATCTTAAACATTATATTTAACAGAATATCCTTATATATGTATTCATTGTTTAGTTTTCTCATTACACTGTGTTTCTTTAGAGCATGTAAAAGTAAGTTTTACAAAACATGAATTAATATGGAATATATATACAAAAGTAACTTCTATCCATGATTTAAACTCTAGAGTAATGCTGTCTAAATAGGCATAAGTACGTCTGAGTGGGTGATTTCTTCACATCTGGTAAGAGCTATGACTAATTGCAAGCTGTTCACTGTGGTGCTTAACCACCAACTCACTTATCTTGGAGTACTGTGGGAGAAACAGAGATACATCATTCAAAATATTAGTGGCCCAAAGGAGAAATTACACCAAAGACAGTCTTTAAAAAGACAATATTTTTCTCAGTAAGGAGATCTGAGTGTACTGTTTAACTCCCAATTTGTTGTCTATTCTTAGGGATTGACATCATTAATTTTCTTACTGTTTCATATTATAAGATGCATACAACATGGTGAAAAGAAAGATGTAATTTCAACCTTAATACAATTCTTTTTAGATGCCATTTTCCATACTTTCACCCCATGAATAATATTGCTGTCTATTATTTATCAGCACAACAGGTCATAATCAGAAATTACTACTGCTATATAAGAAATAAATGCAAATTCAGAGATAATTTTGATTTCTGAATTTAAATCCTATTATTTTGAAACTTAAAAGTACATTATGATTTTTTTAAAATCTGCCTAAGAACTGAACAATAAGGAAAGTGTGTTAAATTTGAATTTTAGTGGATTCAGTTTTTGTAGGAATCATGTTAGAATGTCTTAAGATGATTTAAGATCAGAAAAGGTTTCAGAAAAAGTGGGAGGGAGGTAGATTGGTAAACGTCTTATTGTTTTAGTATGTACTACTACAAACCATTCTCAAACAACCTTATCAGTCCCAATTTATGTAGGAGAAGAAGTGAAACTTGGAGAAGAAAAATGATGGCAAAGGTCAGACACTCATATACAGAAATTATACAGAAACAACATTTGAATCTAAGCTACTTGAACTCTACACTCCAGTTGGCAACTATAATGTATCTCCTATTATGTTAGACGCCATCTTATGTTGATATGTTCAGTCTGTACTAAAAGTAACTTCAGGCAAGTAGAATGTAAATGCACGACTAGCTGCAAGTGTACCATGGTGTCGTGAGTGGTGAGGATGTGAAGAAAAGGGAATCCTTATATACTCCTGGTGGAAATGTAAATTGGCACAGCCGTTATAAAAAACATTATGGAGGGCCCCCCCAAAATTAAAAATAGAACTTCCATGTGACCCGCCATTCCCATTTCTGCATGTATATTCAAAAGAGAAAATGAAATCTGAATCTTGAAAAGATATCAGCATTCCCATGTTCACTGAGCATTATTTAGAATAGCCAAGACATGGAATCAACATGTGTGTTCACGTGAAAGATGAATGCATAAAGAAAATGTGATATATAAATATATACATGAGATTAGCCAGGTACAGGAAGACAAATATTGCATGATCTTATTTTATGTCGAATCTAACAAAGTTGAACTTACAGAAGCAGAGAGTACAATGGAGGTTATCAAAGGGTAGGATTTTGGGGAACATGTGGTGATATTGGTCAAAGGGTACAGTTTCAGTTATGTAAGATGAGTAAGTTATGGAAATTGAATATCAGCATGGTGACTATAGTTAATATTACTGTACTATATACTTGAAATTTGCTAAGAGGGTGGATATTAAATATTCTCACCAAAAATTGTGTGAGGTGATGGATATTTTAATTGATTGATTGTGGTAATCATTTTACAAAGTATGTATATGTCAAAACATATAAAACACCCTAAATATATATACAATCCTTATTTGCCAATTATACCTCAGTAAAACTAGAAAACAAAAACATAAAAAAATAAAGTGATAAAGTGTGAAATGGTGAAACCAACCAGTTAGTGGATGTTATTCAGATAAACAGCAAAAACCTTTTTCCTTGGAATGGATCATCTTTAATCTAATTTATTTGGAGTAAGTATAGGAACTACTGGCATTTTATAAATACATTAGTGACAAAGTTGTCTTAGTCTATTTGTGCAGCTATAGCAAAATACCACAAACTGGGTAGTGTGTAAGTTATAGAAATTTATTTCTCAAGATTCCAAAGGCTACAAGGTGCCAGTAGGTTCAGTGTCTAATAAGGTCTAGTCTGCTTCCAAGATGGCATCTTGAATTCTACATCCTTTGGAAGGGACAAATGGTATGGCCTTGCATAGGAAAAGGGCAGATCAGCAAAAAGCAGTCAAACTACTTTTCTTTAGCCCTTTCATAAGGCACTCATCCTACATTAATCTACCCTCATGAGTTCATCACCTCCTCAAGGTTGCATCTCTTAATATTGTTACATTTTTGTTAAGTTTCAACATGAATTCTGGAGGCGACACAAACATGAGACTACAGCACATGCATTTAGCCTGCTATATAGCAGTCCCTAAAGGAGGTACTATTCATATAGAATTGCTAATCCTCATAATATTTCTGCCTACAAGATGGGTGCCTTAACTCCACCACTCCTGGTTGTGTCACCCTGAACTCTGACTTAACTTCTCTGCCCTTCCATTTTCTTATCTGTTTTAATGGTTAATATTGTGTGTCAACTTGACTGAGTTAAAGGATGCAAAGTATTGTTCCTGGGTGTATCTCTGAGGGTGTTGCCAAAGGAGACTAACATTTGAGTCAGTGGACTGGGAGAGGCAGACCCACCTTTAATCTGAGTGGGCCCCATCTAATCAGCTGCCAGCCAGGCTAGAATAAAGCAGACAAGAGAAGATGGAAGAGCATCTAGCCTCATCTTTCTCCCATGCTGGATGCCTCCTATCCTCCAACATCAAACTCCAGGTTCTTCAGCTTTGGACTCTTGGACTTACACCGGTGGTTTGCCAGGGATTCCTGGGCCTTTAGCTGAAGGCTACACTGTTGGCTTCCATACTTTTGAGCTTTTGGGCCCTGGACTAATCCACTACTGGCTTCCTTGCTCCGCAACTTGCAGACAGCCTATCATGGGACTTTACCTTGTGATCCTGTGAGTCAATTCTCCTTAATAAACTCCTTTTCACATACACATCTATCCTATTAGTTCTGCCCCTTTGAAGAATCCTGACTAATATATCTGTGAAATGAAATAATAGGAATTTCTCCTTTTTATTAAATGGTTTATAAGCAAAACACTTTTAAAAATGTCTGGCAAAGAGTAAGAATTTAATAACGGAACTTATGTCTGTTTTCATAACTAAAGAAACTGAAACCCACTGAAATTAATTAGTTTGCCCATGACTACTTACTGTGTAACAATCTTAAGATTCAAACACAATTTTTATGACATAATATCTTTTATTTCACACATTGCCTTTCCTACAATGACTTTACATTATTAAAGTGAATTTATAAGGAAACACAAACCTAATACACATTTTCCCTATATATAAATCAAGGAGAATTATAAGCCTTTCATTATGCATTTTTTTCAAGTCATTCTGAGATGTTTCTTTACGTGAGGCTATACAGCAAAGCCCTCTCTTTTGCAAAATGTTACATAGTAAAAAGAAAGGAAAGAAAGAGGGGAAGGGAAGGGGAGGGGAGGTAAGGGAGAGAAAAAAGAAAAGAAAAGAAAACTAACTTCGTTCAGGACCTAGAACAAAGATAAAGAATTGACAGCATTTGGGGTATTTACAAGGGACATGATTGAACAACCGAAAACAAAGTCTAAACATTCTTCCCTACAAGTCTAAAAACCCATTAATTAAAGTGTCCAGTTTGACATGAATTAGTTGAGAAGTTAACAAGCATAGAACACATAAGACAAGACAGCCAAGGCCATTTAGGAACCTTAACAAAACCTTAAAAAGGAAGATAGTTAACATTAGGAAAACACTAAAGTTACATTCCATTGGATGAAATGCATGTATACAACTAAGTATATCTAGTATCTATATAGCTTGTCTTTACTAATAAATATAGCATCAATTGGCAATTTACTATAGTTCACTCACTTAAATTCATTCTCTAATTTAATGTGCACATAGTTATAGTATTGTATTAGCAAATTGTTTTTGAAATTGACTCAATTGTCAGACTCTCCTAGGGTGCATTTTTGTAAAAAATACAGATTTCTAGTCTTCTGCCCTGGAGTTTAGATTCGGTAGGTCTAGAGGGACTGAAGAATTTGCATTTTAACAAGAATGTTAGGTGATTCTTCAGATCTCACAAGCTAGGAAACCTAGATAGTATAGATGTAGGAAAATGAGCTAAAGTAAATGAAATAAATTGCTCCAGATATCAGGGAGTGCTGGAGTGTGTGTTTAAAGGCAGATCTTGTGCACACATTTAGAAATTAGCCACCACCACCCTCCCAAACTGTTGTTATTAGTGTTCCAAAGACAAATATAAAATATATTAGGTTGGTGTAAAAGTTATTGAGGATTTTGCCATTGAAAGTAATGGCATTTGACGTTTTACTTGTGCACCAACAAAATACACAACTTTAGGAGGTATTTTTAGGAAATGCCTTTGGGTCAGCCTAGTAACTAAGAGTACAATGATAAGAAATGTACCACAACCAATACAATGCATTTGCAAAAATACTTTCAGTAACATAACTTTCAGGCAACCCAGTTTTACCCTCAAGGAACCTCTCTCCTCAGCAGGCCAACCACATCTCGGTTATAGTGAGGGGGTGAATATGGGAGATTCACGCTTTGGTGAATCTGTATCCCGCAGCTGCTGCAGGCTTCCTACATAGCTGTTGCATTGAAACCAATCGGAATTTAAAGTAATTGCTACTTGCAGTGCAATTTAAGAGGAAAGAATAAGAATAACCAAACGGACAGCCAGGATGGTTGTACTAATACACTACAGGTTAAGGATATTATTTCACACTTCTGTAACTTTTGATGAACTGCAGAGTCAGAAGGGAACATGGAGGGGTCATTCTGCCAGATGTTTTCATTTCAGATATATGGTGACTGAAGTCACAGAAGGGATGGGGAGCTACCCATGATGAAGTTAAGAAACAATAAAAATCTGCCCTGAACTCTGATAATATTTTTAGGGAAAAGGTGTAGAGCAAGGAAACTATCTACAGACAGCTGTGGTGAAAATTAGACAGGACTGAAATGCTTTTCAGCTGTTTAAGTGTTTCATTCTCCAAAGAACCTGCAACAATTAGGCTTCTTTGTGGAATGGACAATGGTTAGAAATGTGGACTTTGGGCCAGGCGCGGTGGCTCACGCCTGTAATCTCAGCACTTTGGGAGGCTGAGGCAGGCGGATCACCTGGGTCAGGAGTTGGAGACCAGCCTAACCAACATGGTAAAACCCCGTCTCTACTAAAAATACAAAAATTAGCCAGGCATGGTGACGGGGAGCTGTAATCCCAGCTACTCAGGAGTCTGAGGCAGGAGAATAGTTTGAACCCAGGAGGCAGAGGTTACAGTGAGCCGAGATCACTCCACTGTACTCCAGCCTGGGCAAGAAGAGCAAGACTGTGTCTTAAAAAAAAGGGGGGGCGGGGGACTTTGGCATCAGGGAGGGCTGTGTTCAAACCCTAGCTTTTTCACTCATTAAGAGTTAACTTGCAATGCATATAAGTTATCTCAACCTCAAATCCCTTACCTTGAAAATAAGAACAATAAGAAAATTATTAAAGCCTTAGGAAGTATAAAATAATGCAGTGAATGTGTATCTTTGAACTTTGGGAACAATGGTGTGTCCAGAATTTATTCCTTCCGGTGGGTTCTTGGTCTCGCTGACTTCAAGAATGAAGCCGCGGATCCTCCCGGTGTGTGTTACAGCTCTTAAAAGATGGTGTGTCCAGAGTTTGTTCCTTCAGATGTTCAGATGTGTCCAGAGTTTCTTCCTTCCAGTGGGTTCGTGGCCTCGCTGACTTCACGAGTGAAGTCGCAGACCTTTGCAGTATTACAACTCTTAAAGGTGGCGCATCCGAAGTTGTTTGTTCCTCCTGGTGGGTTCATGGTCTCGCTGACTTCGGGAATGAAGCCAGAGACCCTTGCGGTGAGTGTTACAGCTCATAAAGGTAGTGCGGAACCAAAGAGTGAGCAGCAGCAACATTTACTGTGAAAAGTGAAAGAACAAAGTTTCCACAGCATGGACGGGGTCCCACCAGGTTGCTGCTGCTGGCTCAGGTGGCCAACTTTTATTCCCTTATTTGGCCCCACCCACATCCTGCTGATTGGTCCATTTTACAGAGCACCGATTGGTACGTTTTCACACAGTGCTGTTTAGTGTGTTTACAATCCTTTAGCTAGACACAGAGCACTGATTAGTGCATTTTTACAGAATGCTGATTGGTGCATTTACAATCCTCTAGCTAGGCAGAAAAGTTCTCCAAGTTCCCACTCAACCCAGGAAGTCTAGGGGGCTTCACCTCTCAATGTGTAATAGTGTCCACACAGTATTAGCTTTTGCTGTTGTTTTTGCTGTTATTTTTATTATTATCATTCACTACAATCCTGAGAGGTAGATGTTACTATCCTGAAACTTTGGATAAGGAAACTATTGCTCAGAAAAGGTAAATGCTCAAAGGCACAGAGGTGGTAACAGGGGTCAATCTCAGGGAACTTTGAGTCAGTGCTCTTTTCAACAAGGTACAACTACATTACATTAAGCCATAGTTTTGTTTTGTTTTGTTTTTTTCTTTTGAGACTGAGTTTCACTCTGTCACCCAGGCTGGAGTGCAGTGGTGCAATCTCGGCTCACTGCAACATCCGTCTCCCTGGTTCAAGCGATTCTCCTGCCTCAGCCTCCGGAGTAGCTGGGATTACAGGTGCCCACCACCACACCCAGCCAATTTTTGTATTTTTAGTAGAGATGGGGTTTTACCACGTTGACCAGGATGGTCTCAAACTCCTGTCCTCAAGTGATTCACCACCTCAGCCTCCCAAAGTGAGCCATAATTTTTACGCTAACATTTAATAAACATCTGCAGACTTATAAGACATTGAAATAATGACGAGAAGGTTGAATTTTTCTTGGATTTTTTAAGGGTTTGAGTTTAAATTGTCTTTTGATAAATTGGTTTATATAATCATCAACTCCAAATATGTTATTTTCAGAAACATTCATGTGCAGAATATAATTGCAAATCCCAGATTCAAATGAAAACTTCAGCTCTCTAGAATCATCAAGGAATGTGCTATTTTAGATGAGTAAAATTCTAGATAGCTTTGAAACACATTTTAAAATTATAATTACTTTAGATAGAATTAATTTTAAACTCCATCACTTCTCTCCCTTACTAAGTAGAGGATATATATTTATCACATAACATATACTACTATTCTTGCTAATTCAAAGCCATCATTTTAAACAGCACTGTTCTTAGTTTGAATTAACACAGTAATTCCTCTGAGCCATCTGAGGTATATATGCAAGATTTTTTAAGATACGGTCCCAGACACTTGTGTTTTTTTTCGGGTTGAAATATCTCTATATTCTTTTTATAGTTTGGCTCACTCTTACTGGGGGATTGTTAATGGAGAACTGGAGTTCCAAATATCTAGGAAACCTTCTGTGTAAGGAAAGAAAGAGAAAGGTGAAAATTAAAGGACAGAGTAGAAGACCAAATGGGCTCTAAATTAGATTAGACTCCCAATTCTTTCTAATGATCCAGGTTGATATTCAGTACCAGCCTAAGAAAAGTATAACTCCTTACCTTAAAATATCTCCCCCAGTGATTTTTCCTATACAACTTAGAATTATTTTAATGAGAGACAATGCCTCCTAAGCTTTAGTCATAAATAAAAGAATAGACTGTGAAAATACCAGGAAGAGTTAGCACAATGAGTGAATGAAATTTTGTCACTGTATAAATGGCTCCAGATTTTTTTCTTATTTCTCTAATATAAGGGTATAGGGAGGTTCTAGATTCTAAGGATGTCAGTTAGGAGAAAAGGAGATGAAAACAGTGGATATCAGAGATTCTGAAACAAGATATTTTCCCCAGGATTGTCCTTCTAAGTAATCTGAAGTCAGAACTCGACACAAAGCAGGATAGTTGTGCCAAGTGGCTTCATGGATGTACACTTGCAATAGCAACTAATTAGAGAAAAAGAGAAAGAAAATACTTTGGTCTGTAAGTCTCATATAAGCGTAAAATATTATTAAATGAGTTGTGTGAGTAGTAAATGCTTATTTCTGCGGAATTACTAAAAACACTCTCTGTTTAACCAAATGTCCTTTAGGATAATGATGAATCACTTAACAGCCTTTGCTGATCCCATTAAGCCCAAGTCTTTTTGGACAGGCTGTGTTTGATTTGATCTATTGTTCTATGAAAAGTCTTGGTAGCTGTACTGGTAAGGAGAAGCCACCAGAAGCCAGATCTATCATTGTCCTTTTCTTGCCCACCCTTGTATGACACATGAGTTCATCATAAATCAAGCAAAACATAGAAAGCCAGGCTAGGAAGCAAAGTTGGACTTTCCCCAGAAAAAACTGCTGATGTGTCAGCTAATGTGTTCTTACAAGATGTGCTAAGACAAAAGCAAACATACACTCTCGGTTGTCTATAACCATAATACACTCCAATTTACCCTTGGGACATCAAAAATAAGCAGACTGCCTCCCCCTCCCCACCACTGCACAGATGTCTCACTTTTTACTTCCTAACCTATTAAGCCTCTTAATAAGATAATCTAAAATTTACAGTGGATTAAAGTTCAAAAATATATGTGTATATCTTCTTCATAAACACAACTGGCACTGCCAAAAAACAAAATGTCAACGTTTTCCTGCAGAAGTGCAGGGTTGTCTGCAATTCTCATAAAAGTGTTTAGCAAATCTCTCAGACTCCCTATTGTACCAATTCCTTTAAGGAGGAGGGTTTGGCAGCACCAGATTCACCAACAAAAGAGTACCGAATAATGCTATTACTAAGCACAGTCCCCGGCATACACGCAGCAAAAGCATGGTACTTAAGAGTGGAGAGTGAATAAATACCATTTCTTGCAAAAACATTTTAGATTATAAAGTTAATTGCAAACCTAAAAATTTCTATGGGAATGCTTTGGAAGTTTTCCCGAGGGATGGACATATGAATTGCGGAGAGTTTGTGATTGTTAACTCCAGACTATTTTAAAGAACCATCCGTAGATGGTCTGGAGTCCACTGTTTTCCTTAAGATGAATCTCAAAGTAATAAAGCTGCATGATGCAAAAGAAAAAAAAAAAAAAGGCAAGAAATTATAAGGGAACTGCTAAGAGTCCAATATACTACTAAAGAGCCAACCAAAGATGAATGAGCCTGGATGAATTTTAGTAAGAAAAATCACTAAATTTTTTGAGCCCCAACTGTGTGTCAGACAAACTGCTAAACACCTTATAACACTGCAAGATAGATAAAATTATCTTCATTTCACATAAGCAGTAACTGTGGCTTAGTTGATATTAAATGACATAACCTATAAGTAGAATGCATTGGATTAATATCCAGGGCTCAAAACAAAGACCAGAGATTAAATTAATGAATAAATTAAGACTTACATACAGTATTTCATTTCACAGATAACAAGTCTGGCATCTATATTTATTTATACTATACTTATACTTACCTATCAAAACAAATTTTGATCGGGGATTGGTTAATACATAGCTCTCAAATATAAAGGAGAATCCCTATGCCTTTTGTAGAGTTTATTGATTGAGTGTGTCTGTTTTTCAATTAAGGGGGTAACCTTTTAAAATAATATAATAAGGGTGATTTCTGGATATATCTAGATATTTTAAAGTTGAAATCAAAATTTTTAAAAGAGACATTGAGCTCACTAGATTAAAACAAAAGTAAATTCCATCAACTGGATTTTTCAGCTAAATCAATTTGTAAAAGTAAACTAAAAGCAAGGCTCTCCTCTTTATCTGGTCCTGGAAGAAATCATCTCTGCCTTCACATGCAAATTGTCCCTCCCATTAAAGAGAGGAAGAGAGATAGAAAAGGCCAAAGGGATTAGGAATGTATTCTGTTCATCCTGTATATGAAGCAAAGTCCAAAGAAATTAACCACGTTGTTGAAGATTTCTCAGCTAGTAACAAAGGCAAGCTTAGAACCTAGGAGTACAGAGTTCCACCAGAGAATTTTCTCCATTTTAATGTGCAATTTCCAGGTTAATTTTATGGTGAAAAGCACATCTGAATGTTTTGTTGTTGTTGCTGTTGCATACCTCCTGGGACAGATAACATCTAGAGAATTATTTTGCTTCTTCCTATCTGAAGAATAAAAATAGCTAATCCTCAGTTTGGTCTGTTTTTTTCCTAATGTCCATGCAGGATTAAGAAGCCATTAACCAGAACCACTTAGTTAAAATGAATCTTGCTTCCTTCCTACTGGAGTACTCCTCCTCTAGATTTGTATCCATTTGCTGAAGTTGCCTTTTGTGCCAAACAGTAAATACTATACTTACTTGAAACTAAATGGCTCATAATGCATCATAAAGGAAACAATATGAAATGCCAGCAATTGCACAATTTCTTATCACTCACTTTGAGCAATAACAGTCGGTCCTACAGTTGGCAATTATTTCCTTCTTAAAAGCACAACATGTATCCATACATAATACATTGTTGTGGGGGTCATTTGAAGCTTCCAGATCCCAGAAATGAGTCACCCATAGCCAATGCATCAGAGGAGGTACTCATTCTGTGAGGCCGTTGCAAAGTTCCTACCATCTTTGTCTTCATTCTAAAAGTTTATATATGTTTAAAACCATGATGAAAGAGAACACAACTTCTTGAAGCAGTTTAACTTTCTTTGAAACGTTTAGAGTTGAAGTAGAAGTGCATACTAGCTGAAATTTTTGTCTACCCCCACAGTCTCACACATCACTCCCAATTTCAACATATGTTTGAAACATCCTAGAGAACTTGGGCTTGAACTGAGTACAGAATAATGGTTCTGGAAACTCAGTCAGTCCCATATTCTGTCTTATGCAGGAATCCCTTCGAAATTATTTCTTGTGTGCTAATCTAGTTTTTGTTTAAAAAAAAAAAAAAATCAAGGGCCAGGCGTGGTGGCTCACGCCTGTAATCCCAGCACTTTGAGAGGCCGAGACGGGCGGATCACGAGATCAGGGAATCGAGACCATCCTGGCTAACACTGTGAAACCCAGTCTCTACTAAAAATACAAAAAAAAAAATTAGCCCGGCGTGGTGGCGGGCGCCTGTAGTCCCAGCTACTCAGGAGGCTGAGGCAGGAGAATAGTGTGAACCTGGGAGGAGGAGCTTGCAGTGAGCAGAGATCCTGCCACTGCACTCCAGAGTGGGCGACAGAGCGAGAATCTCAAAAAAAAAAAAAAAAAAAAAAAAAGCCCTACAAAAAAACAACTGTCGACGAAAGAAATACAAATAATATCTGGAGGGTGGGGGATGAGAATATTTAAGTAAATATTTACTTTGAATGAACAAATTCAGCATTCCAGAATCCACACATCTTAGGCACCCTATGGTTAACTGTATCATTATTGTCATTATTAATTCAGCAAAGTTGCAATTGTGTTAGTTATTGCTTCTGGATAATAAAACTCCAAAAACCGTGAATGTGCCTCAAAATAAAAATGCTCCGTAAAAAGCCTTTTAAACCAAATTAAGAAACAAAGATCAAAGAGTGAGGATAACTTGAACATACAGATTCTTGTCACTATGGCCAGCAAGAAACTTGAGGGAGAAGCTAAAAGACATAATACGAAGCCTCTAGAAGAGAAATCTAACATCAAGAACTTGAAACCCAGAATCCAGCATGGAACATGGGCAAACAATAAATTTTCCCAAGGAAGTGACAGAGCCCCTTTAACTGCAACAGGCCAGCTCTGGAACTCTCCCAAGAATTCATTTATCTTATGATTGTGTAAATGCGTCTCAAGGAGTAGACACACTTTTGTGAAGATTACTCAACATTTGAACCACAGAAGACGGCAAATACTGTTGAACATTTCTGTCCTCACCCCTCAGAGCTCTACTGAGCTATTTGGACAATCCCTACTAAGCGGGGTTTACTGCAGTGCATTGAAACAATCTTCACAGAGATATACATTAAGTCAAGTCCTGAAATGACGAATTCCGCTACTCCCAGGCACTGTGCGGAGGCTCAGAAAATCACTCATCTAGGATGCAGAGTGAAGAGGTATTTAATTTTTTTTTTTTTTTTGAACTTCACAGAGTTCCCCACCTCTGTGTCGCATAAGCCTGCAAAGGATGCTCCTACACAACTGCAAGGGCATGCAGAGGGGGAAGTGACGCCCGCAGGGAGAGGGGAGCAAGATTCCAACTGACCTTTCTGCTGTTTAAAAGACTGAATGGAGCCTGAATGGTGGACCATTTTCACTCTGCGCGTCCCAGCCGGCTTAGGGAGCTGCCCGAGAGGGAGGCGGAGGAACAGTAGCCGGACTCAGAGGCTCCAAGGTCCGGAGCCTCGGCGAGCGCGCTGCAATCCGACACCTGCTTTAGCCGGCACTTCGCTCCCCAGGCTACGCGCCCGCCGGTGTCGTTGCCATGGGAACGCGGGAGGGCGGTCTAGCGTCCGGCTCCCCTTAGCGGCTACTCGGGGAATAACCCCGCATCCCCCGCGCGTCCAGTGCCGCAGTGAGGGTGGGCGTTGAGCGGGGTTGGCTAGGAGTGGGAGCAGAGGACTTTACTGGAGGATGAGATATAAATCAGAGCAAACCTCTAGAGCTGCTACTGATGCCCTCTTTATCAAGCTTTGAGGCTGGTTATTTATTTCCTAAAAGTTGGTAGGTAAACCCTGGGACTTTTAAGGAAGGGCAAAGTTGGTCTGTGCTCTGAGAGGGTATGCAGTGGCAGATGCAGAGACGTTTCTATTTTTCTCTCTTAAGTAGCGGGGGCAGAAAGCCACCCCAGCTTAGCCAGCAGCGTGTTTAATTAGGTAAGCTGTGTTCTGTGTCTAGCACTTTTCACTTGAGTGTTCCTCTTCTGCTTCTGCCATTCAGGCCTTGAATTATCTATGATGATGATGATGATTGAGGACCATTTATTACCTACTTAGTCACAGGGGCTGGAAAAACACTACCCACGATGCTCGATTTAATCTTCATAAAGCCCTATAATGTAGGTAAAATATGATTCTAATATTATAAAAAGAAATTTAAGATCAGCGCAACAAAGAGTTCTCAAGACCACATAAATCAACACCTTATTTGAAAGAGAAGGCACCTGATATCCAAAGAAGTGAAGTAACTCTCTTTGTTTAGTTTGAGAAATTTTATTGTATTATTTATTTATTTACTTCACCAATTTTTTTAAGTTCCGGGGTACATGTGCAGGATGTGCAGGTTTGTTACACAGGTAAACGTGTGTCACGGTGGTTTGCTGCACAGATCACCCCATCACCCAGGTATTAAGCCCAGCATCCACTAGCTATTCTTTTTAATGCTCTCCCTCCCCCTCCAACAGGCCCCAGTGTGTGTTGTTTCCCCATTGTGTCCATGTGTTGTCATCATTCAGCTCCCACTTATAAGTGAAGTAACTTTTGAAAGGCCAAACTGCAGTGGCCAAAATGTGACCAGGAGCTAGCTGAACACATTTTTCAGTAGGATCTCCTTTCCTCCATCTATCCCTGCTCCCTGATTCAAAGCCCTAAGTTCTTCCTGGAAGATGTAGGATGTTATTGAACAGACACATCGCAAGAGTCCATTGCTTCCTGAGTTTCGAAGTTTTATGGGATCAACTCAGAATCAGGTGAATAATCCAAATAAAAGCAGATGAAAAATATGCAGAAATTTCCAAACATTCGATACCTCAAAAATATTGAGCTATTATTGTATACTGTTTGATTCACCTGTGGTGCATGATACAAAAGAGTGAGGGGAATATAGCTTTGAACAAGCAGATGCCCCAATGATGTATGGATGCATAACAAACCACCCTGAAACTAACCTGTAAACTGCAATTTATTACTATTACTTATGGATTTTACAGGTTGGCTAGGTTCAGTCAGGCGGTTATCTCTCAGAGTCTCTCTTGATTGTTCAGTAACTGGTCCTAAAGTCATCTGAAGCAAAAAGAGCGAAATTGGATTCTACTCTCAGTGGGAGGAATAGCAAACAATGTGCTACGTTCTTTAATGTATCATAATGGTCTTTCCAGAAAGAAATGCTGAGCATTCAGTAAGAGCTCAGTATGCAGGCATTGAAGAAATACTTGGTTACAGACAATGGACTCAGTGTGAGTTCACTTCCAAATGAAGATCTAAAACAGAGCTCAGAGACTATCTCCACAAGGGCTTTTAATACAGATATTGTATAGATGAGGGCACTGAAACCAAGAAGAATAAATGTCTTGCTTGAGGATTTTTTTTAATTTTGTTCATACAGAGTTAAAATTCTGATAGAACTCAACTTACAGATCATTCTGATGTGAACCAACTCATTGATTCTAACGCAACCCAGTTCTCCTAGGTGAGGATTAGACAATGAATTTAAGAATGGCAGAAAACTAACACCCAATACATACTAGTCACTGTTATAATTATGACCCCTGTAGATCTCATTTAAATTTTTAAAACCCTTTTAAATCACCAGTTTTATAATCACAAATATTTTTGAAATTTAAACTTTAATTCAATCCCTGGTCAGCAGGACTAGTTAAAAGAATTAAAGTCCCCTTGCCAGGCATGCTGGCAGGCGCCTGTAGCCCCAGCTACTCCAGAGGCTGAGGCAGGAGAATGGTTTGAACCTGGGAGGTGGAGCTTGCAGTGAGCCGAGATCGCACCACTGCACTCCAGCCTGGGCAACAGATGGAGACTCCATCCAAAACAAACAAACAAAAAGAATTAAAGTCCCTCTACTCCATACTTCCAGATACAGGTATCACCTTTACCTTCCTAAGATCTTTTTCTGTTGATCTCTGATTCTCCAACCTACTCCCTGATCCAAAACCCAGCAGGAGGCAAATATGTATCTGCCAGAACTAGAAATGAGTTGAGATTTTGAACCTCATTGGATTTTTTCCCAAGGAAAGAATGTTTATTATTATTTCTAACACCCTTGCACCCTAACCTCCTTGCTGCAGCTATGATTAAACTATCTTGTCGTAAAGTTAATTACTTTTCTTAAAATTAGAAACATTTTAGGTTGGACTGCCAGATTGACTAGCAGGGGATTCAAAGAACATCTTTGCTTGTTTTAAAATCAGTCTTTTAGGGGAGGTTGCTAGAGGAACAGCTTTGTGAGGGGCCGAGGAAATTTGAAGCACCATCTGCTTTATGGGAAGACAGTGCAAAGAGAAGAAAAAGATTCCTCTGTGTGTGTGTGTGTGTGTGTGTGTGTGTGTGTGTGTGTGTGTGTGTAAAGAAAGAAAGTACGTTTTGAAAGTGTAGAAAGAGGAGTTTGAGCAAAAGCCCTCTTTTTTAACTCAAAATAATTCTGTGATGTGGTAAAAGGAAGCATTTTGATAGACTGACATCTCCATTGTGGAAAGTTTAAGAATGGATAGCAAATAGCCTTATTAAGGAAAGCTAAGCTAACTATGAACTATGTTGGTTTGCTTTTTCCTACTATTTTTAGTTTCAAATATTTTTCTCCAAATTTTAATGACATGCAAAATGTGTATTTTATATAATGTTTTATGAGGGGGCATGATTAATATATAATACACCGTATAGTCTTAACTCTGTTTTCCAAAGTAGAAAAAAAAAACAACAAAAGCCTAGAAATAAACATGTGAAAATGTCCGGAGTAATCATGCTTGCAAGTTGAGTTAAGGGTAATATTTTTTATACTTTCATATATTTTTATGATTTTCATACTTTCTATCAATGATATGTGTTGATTTTATCCTTACTACATACATATATCTTCAACCCCCCTACCCATGTACCTGTCTTGCTACAACTTCAGTTTTTCTCTTTTTTCTGTTGGGACCTAGGGTTTTATTCCCCTTCATGTTTCTGCTGCTCTTGCTCCCCACAACTCACAACCTGTCTCCTGTCCTCCTTAAGTAATTAACTTTGCAGCCCCCCTGCTAACATTTGCTCCCCAGAGAGGTAAGAAACTCTGATCTTTACATCACCGGGAAGCTTTTTATTCCTTTGAATTTCAAAACAGGTCCCTCAGCTCAGTCAATTGTGAGTTTCTCTGTATTGTGCTCTGTCAAAGGGACCGAGAGAGTCCTGTTTCTGCCTCTTTGGGTCATGAATCACCGCCTTAATTAAAATTGGAATTGTGAATGATACTTCTCATTGCCTAAATGGTAACAGAAATGGAAAAGCAGTACTTTCCTGCTTCTAGTTTCTCTCCATATATTAAAGACACAAACCAGCTCTGTAAAAAAAACTCATATACTATCATAAAAGGAAAAATGGAGTGAAATTTAACAATTTTCTCCCTAAAAGCCTGTGGTTTCTGGCCACATATGACAGTATAACAGCAGAATTAAGTAGATTCATCCTGCTGATATCCAGGCTGTATGCTCCGAGTAGCATTCAGAAGTGGTACTACTGATGGATGTGTCTAAGATAAAGTCATGGAGGAAGATCAGCAACCTCAACCTTCTCTGAGTCCAGCCTTAAGAAGTCTTACAAAACAGAATTAAAATAATAATAATTCTCAAGTGCATGGAGCACATGGCATTTTAAAGAGACAGGAACACAAAATGATTTGTGTGAGAAGACAGCATCAAGAGAAGGGAGATGTGCGGGACAAAGGAGGTGATGATGGGTTAAACAGCAGTTCATATCTTAGACCCCTGCTGAAAATCTTAATAATTATTTCAAGTTGCCTATAGGATTAAATCCATGTTGTTTAATCTGTCATCAGCTACCTTGTCCCATACATTCTTTGGATATGTCTGTTGCCTGGATTGTAGTGATAGCATGACAGGTGTTTGCACATGTTCAAGCTCATAGGACATTAAATATGTGCAGTTCTTTGTATATCAATTATACCTCAATCATGTTATTAAAAATAAGCATAATTTATTTAAGCAAAAATCATCAAGTCCATGTTCACTACCTTACCATTCGAGGAGCTCCATATTTCCTTGCAGCACTTTCCAATATTGTTTCAAAGGCTCTTTTACAAACTCTTTTAATCCTGTATTGCTTTCTTCTTTGTTGGTCTGCTTTTGCTGCTGCTGCTGTTTTCTCCACTGGGAATGATTGTCCTAAAACTCCTTCGAGGAGCAATGACATTTCTTGTATGAAGATATATTTTATCCACATCTACTGAGTACACAGCCAGTTAGACCCAGTTAGATGTAGATTTAGCCTTCTCCAATTTCCATCAAGCATGAATAACATCATTTAATTGCATTTTTATAATGTTTCTACCATGCATTTACATGTATGATTTTCAAAGTAGGCACATACTTTTCTACCCGTCAAGAAGAAATCTTTTAAAATAGACTTCAGGTTGACTCACTTTTCTATTTGCCATGGTGCCTAAAAATGACTGACACATAAAAACTGACCAAATAAATATTTGCTGAATAAATGGCTTTCCATAATCCTCAACTACTCTTTATTATTTGTGAAAATAATCTAGTAATAAGACATTCAAACAAATTTCAGTGCGCTAATTGCCCTTTGAAATTTACATATATGTCTGTAGATTTGCTTCATGACTTTATTTCTTCTAGGCAGATAATTTCATAAAGACTCATTTTGCTGTACTGGTTTGAAAATGTAAGAACGTAATAATCGTTGATTTATTTGCCAGGTTCTGCCCAAATTTATAGGCTCCTAAACTGATACTCTGGTCATATCAACAACTTTACTTTATTTTTGGTGAACTGCCATGCTTTTGAACAAAGCTGATACTCAGCAAGTATCCTGGGTGTGATTGAACTGGTTACTTGTTGCTGATGTATCTTCTGATAGCTTGGCCTTTGCCTGACTGGTCTAGGCCTGTGTCTTTTTGGTTGTTTAGGTGTTTGTTTGTAGAAAGATGGAAATGGAGGTAACCTTTGTAGTTATATATTTACTTTCCAGAGATAGTATATGCTTGACCCCCAGAGGCTAGGGTGACTAATTGAGTGAGCAGTGTGGTCTCTATTTGAATATGACTAGGCCAGTTATAAGAGTAACAACACAATGCTAAGCAATCATTCAAACATTAAGTGTGCATGAATATTTATTCAAACATTAAGTGTGCATGAATATTTATTTACTGAGAAAAATGATTCTAACACATCATTTATTGATAAAAACACACTGCAAAACAATATTGATCCTTTTGGCAAAAAAATATGTGCATAGATATATCCATAATGATAAAATTCAAAATATAGCTAAGCCTAGATGGAGGAGATGGAGTGAATGGGTTTATTTTTTCATTTTGCTTACTGATATCTTAATTTTATTGTCCATTCATTCATAGAGTGGCTTTATGTTCTGGGTTGCCTTTTATCTCAGTGTAATTATTAATAGCCTCAAACTTTTAAAAAGTGTGCTGGTTTGGACAGTAAGTTATGTGGTCATTCTAACCATCAAATGTGCATTATTTATGTTATAAAAATAAATGTAAAAAGGGAAAAATGATAGCTATGTTTAAATTACTTGATAGAAAATGGTTTTATATGCCATTTTAATCCAATAATAACATAGATTTGAAATTGAAAAAAAATCAGCATTTGGTCATGGAGGGTCTCTTCTTGACTTAGCAGAGATATGTGGAAAGAGTGCATTGCTTTGGGATTCTAGATCATAAACTCTGTGTCCTAGCATGCTGTCTAACTGTGGGAAAATAAGTTTGCCTCCTTGGATCTAGGTCTCTAATCTGTAATGATACTGATGAATTAGATGTTCTCTAAAGGTTATTCCATCTCCTCGTATTCTAGTCTTTGCTAGAAGAGAATTTCATGCACTCTGGCTTCAGAAATATCATCTTTATGGCTGGTTTGACCAGGGGTTATTCCTTTTTCTCCTCTAAAGGAAAATAGTGAAAATAGTAAAGGAAATCCTCATTGATCCAAATATACAAATAGAAGCTTTGTAGCAATCTGAACTTGAATGGGATTTGAAATCAAACATTGTGATATAATGAAGAGACAAATAGTTTGACAAAACAAAAGTCTTAGGATGAGAAGATTTTTGAAGTATTTAATTTACTTATGAAAATAAATATTGATGACTTGAAACCATTTATGTATCAATAATTAATCTGCCAACTACAGTCTTTAGATTCATTGAAGTAAATCTAAATAATCCATATTTAACATCACTGAATAGTCAATCATATAATGATGCCTTGGAAAATATTCAGTAAAACATATTTTATATCAAATAAAATTATTCTTACTTCGTTTCTGTAATTCCTCTAAGCAACAGGAGAAAGCTGTGTATTTTCTTTTCAGTATAGTTAACAAATATATACTGAAATCTATGTGCAAAATTCAGCTAGGATATATATTTTTAGTCATTGAAAGCTTTATGCCAAAAAAAATACCCTGCACATCTTTGTAATTACATTAGGAATAGATAGCAAATGGTGACATAAGCCCTAAGTGTTTGAAGCGTCAAGTCTTCCAAATTCATGGTGTTTTATTGTAAAACAATGGTGGAACATTTGGAAAAAATTTTATAGTATTACATTTTGCACAATAAAAACAAGGGTTTGTATATGGTCCCTTTCAGGGAAGTTTGCATTTTAACTCTAGTGACTACATTTTCCGGTTCCCAAATCGGATTTTGTCACCAAGAAATTGAATCCTTGAGCTCATCCTTTTCCTTTCCCACTGGTTCAGTGCAATCAGGAGCAACCAATCAATTTAATTATATCTATTCATTTCACTAAAATATTTTTTAAGGTATTTAATACATTATCACCCAGAAACTTGCCTCATATAACGACTTGATTAGGAGTACCTAACAGTGATATAAGTAGTTTGTGTATTTTTGTTGTTACATGTCTCCAGACTGCCTTTGGACTCAAGTTTGAAACATCAGCTCTTGGGTTCCCAGCCTACTGGCTGGCACTGCAAAATTTTGGCTTACCAGCCCCCATGTGAGTCAATCCCTTAAAATAAAGTGTTCTCTGTACATACATCTAATTGGTTCAGTTTCTGTAGAAAACATTGGGTAGTACAGATTTTGGTTGTTGCCTTGGTTGATGAGTGTTTATTTAATAATGAATTTTGGCTTGGGCTCATTTTTAAAAGTGTATATGCTTTGTGTTGTCCAGTCATTGGCATGTCTTTCAATTTCTTAGTAGTCAGCTAATTTGATAGAGATTTCCTTAAATGTTGTGATACGATTAAATCTTCTACTTCTTGCTGAGGGTCTCAGTGTGTATTCTGGGGTACACCTGGCAGGCAGTGTACAACTTTGCCTACACCTTCACTTCCGGCTTGCACAGTCTCAGGGTCAGCTGAAGTGAGAGATAGGGTCTTTTCTGGGCATATGCCTGGCTCCACAAACATATGTGCTTATTTAGATGTCCAAAAATATGTCAAAACTTTTCAAAGTTCCCTATGAATAGCTCATTGCCAGATTTTTCTTTTACATTTTTCGGTCAGCCTCTTATTTACCTCAACTGCTGTTGCCCCCTCAGTCAGCTGCGATATTAAATATTGCCTCTGATTGTTTTTGACAAATACTCTTAAGATAGGGTTTTTCTTATCTACCAAGCTCTGAGTCAGATCAGATAAACATAAACCTTGTGAATGTGGCTTTAACAGATAGGTCAAATAATGACATTTCTCTGGAGAGGGAGCACGTGCTGCTAGGCAGCTGGTTTTCACAGCTACTGTGTTTGTAAGTCTACTGGTTTTCAAGAGTATCACAGAGTTGGTAAGACGGAGGTGGGAATATGGGAAATTAAAATGCCACAAAGGGTACTCTTCTTACCACAATTCAGCTTTTTTTTTCTAAATAAACACATTGAATTGTTGAAAGCTTTGGATTGACTTCCAGAATTCTAAGAATTAATTTTTCAGTTTTTGCCAGTATTTTCTTTGCTTTAATGGAAGAGAAATTGTTTTAGGTCCTTACTCCATAATTCTGGAAGTTATTTTCTTCTATTCTTGATTCTCTGGTATTCAAGTGTTGGTTCTGCAGGCACATTGAGTCTGTACTTCCTCTGACGCTGGGAGAGCACGGGAAGCCCATGCGTTTTGAAATAGTTAATATAGGTTCTTTTTTTTTTTTTTTTTTTGAGATGGAGTCTCGCTCTGTCACCCAGGCTGGACTGCAGTGGCCGGATCTCAGCTCACTGCAAGTTCCGCCTCCCGTGTTGACACCATTCTCCTGCCTCAGCCTCCCTAGTAGCTGGGACTACAGGCGCCTACCACCTCACCTGGCTAGTTTTTTGTGTTTTTTAGTAGAGACGGGGTTTCACCATGTTAGCCAGGATGGTCTCAATCTCCTGACCTTGTGATCTGCCCGTCTCAGCCTCCCAAAGTGCTGGGATTACAGGCTTGAGCCACCGTGCCCGGCCTTAATACAGGTTCTTAAGCAAGGACCAATGTCTACTGAATGACAGACCCATAAGAAAAGATGCTCCTTTACATTCACCCACCCCAAGCAGTTTATTCAGTCATTTAATATTCAACCACAGTAAGCCCACAGTCCCAGTAAGTCTGGGGGGAAATCCAACCAAAGGATTCCAGTGGTCAGAAATAGGGAAATCAGACAGAGCAAAATGTATACACAGTAAAACAAAACTGCCAAAACAGATATTCATCCTTAAATAGTTTTTAAAAATGTACTCAAGATAACCTAAAAGAAACAAGACTCTAATAGCACCTCGCACCCCATATTTTGGTTTCTGATACCTTTCTCTAGTAAAAGGGCCCAGGGTTTTTTGGATAAATAGCTGATTTCAGGTCTAGGGCAGGGGATATACCAGTTGAGCCTTGAGCATCTTGAAATCCCAGAAAGTAAGAAAGTGATTAAAAACACACACAGAGACATTGATGAAGGCAGTCAAAGTGGTCACAGAAACCAATGGAAAGAGGTCTCAGTGGTCACAGATGAGAAAATTTGGGCACCAAAATAAATGAAGTAATATTGTATCATAACCTGAAGTCTAAAATATGTATCCATGAAGTTCACAATGACATAAGTAATTGACTAAACAAATGGGGAAGAAAAGACAAATGTTCCTTGCAGAACAATTCCAAATAAGTGATGTAATCACTCTACCCTAAAAGAGGAGAAGCATGACTCCCTATTCCTTAGTGTGAGCTGGGTACAGTGACTTCCCTCCTATGAGTACGGTATGGAAAAGAGAAAGAACACTACCTTTACAGTAGAGAAACCTGATAAACATTACTTCAGCCAGGTAACTAAAGTCAACATCAATGGCCATAAATCTAATTGATAATATGTACCTTTCATATGCTGTGAAAATGGCACATTCTTTCTGTGTACCTCCCCAAAACTGATAATTCCTTTCTAAGCATAAGGAATACTATTAGAGGAGTATACTATAATATACGTGACCGATAATGTATGTATACTGGTTCATCAGCTGTAACAAACATACAAATATTAAGATGTTAATAAGAAAGGAAATTGTGCAGGGGGAGGGGTATATGGGAATTCTCTGTATTATACACTCAATGTTTTTATAAATTTAAAATTGTTCTTAAAAAGAAGTATATTAATAAAAAACCAGATCTTCAATTATATTCAAGTGCAAGTAATAAGAAGATTTTCTGGAGCTAAATACCATGGTTTTTAAGCTAAAAAAATGTGGATAAACTGAAGGAAAGATTCATAGTTAGAACCAAATTAGTGATCTAGAATATCAAAGGTAAGAATCATCACACAGCCAAATAACAGTATAAGAGGAAATGATAGGATGAAATATAAAAAAGCTTGAGGAATGGAACCGTGAACACTGTTGTAGGAGTAATGAAAATGCTATGAAAAGCAAGAAGAATAAACACTGCAAGTGTAGCAATAATTAAACAATCTCAGAAATAAAGATAAAGCTTCCTTGAACATAGACTAGAAGGTTAAGAAAAGACACTAATCCTGACATATCTTGTAAAATTCCTGATCACTAAGGAATTTTATAGGACTGCAAGTGAAACTAATAAAATATTGATGAAGGGAAACAGGAAGGAGATTGACATCAGACTTCTTATTTGCCATGCTGGAGGCTAGAATAGCTTCTTTAGATTGCTGATAAAAGATGAAAACATCCCAAATCACATGGCTAGACGAGACATAATTTATTCTCGAGTGTAGGAAGACATTTGAGAATTTGTAATAATTTGAGGAATATATAGCTTGTAGAACTTGTTTTATTAAAATAGATGAGAAAAGAAATCTAGTCAAAAAACACATCAGAAGACAGACTCCAAGATTTCTGAGTAAAATATACTCATATCAAAATTGTGTCTATTTATTTATCTAAGTGCAAGGGAATAATATTACACTTTCCAGGGAACTTAATATAAGAGCCAAAAAAGATACTGAAAAGAAAGGAAACACTGTTAAATAAATTCCTGTTTGTTGTCAATTCTCTCCACAAATCCAGGTGGTTGGGAGTAGGGGATGTAAAAATGTTACAGAAGTCTGTCAAGGGGATGAGGGATAAGAAAGAAAAAGTAAAGAGTGAAAATACTCTTAAGATTTCCTTTTATTGGGGAGGGATCAAGTAGGAGGGAAATAGAAGCATGCATCTTGATGACAAAATAGTTTTATTTAAATCATTTGATTATGAGAACAAAGAAAATAAAAGTGTTATGTAATGAATGAGAAAAGAACAGTACATCGTCCTAGGAGAACACAAATGAAATACATTGCATCTTGATCAAACCAGGAACAATAAGGAAAAGGAAAACATGTGGTCATCAATGGGAAAGAAGTAAAAAGTGTCAAACAAGACGGAATGAATACAATCAAACATATCAGCCGCTACTCAAACTATAAACAGATGCTTTGTTTTCTACTAAAATACAAAGAGCTAAATTAGATCAAATCAAGATATGCACATTGGAAGAAATAAAAATATTTAAGGCAAGGTAATAAAGCAGTGGGCAAAGTGATTCCAGGTAAATGCAAACAAAACAGTAATCAGGACTGGTAATGTTAGTACCAATCAAGGTAAATTTTCATATTAGAAGAACTAAAATGTGAAACAGAAACATGATGTAAAGGTATGAGTGTAATTTATAAATAAGATATAACACCATATATATTTGTGCACCAAACCATATAGCACTTAATATAAAAGTAAACTATTAGACAACTAAGAAATTAATAAATTACAAATACAATGGGAAACAATATATACATCTAAATTTTAAAAAAGAGTATAGTAAAAAGTAAACAAAGATCTAGATTACTTTCTACATTCTGTTTACTTCATTTAACAGAAGTTTTTAAGAGTCTACAACACCTTTGTAGATTGTGGACATTTATGAAAACTGGTTGTGTGCTTTGTCATATCTGTTATGTGTCAGCTTTGCTAAACTATAACTGTGTTCTCTAGAATCTCCTTCCCTTTGTGGTTTCAGGTTAAAGCTAATCAAAAGAGAATTTGCACAAGACTTGGGAAGCTGAAGGGATGCAGCAGACATTATACTCTGAAGGTCATTTTGTTTAGGAGTGATTGGAGACTAAGACTAGTAACATGAGAGATGAAGATAGATTGTAGCCAGAACTTGTTCTTGCCAGCACTGTATCCAGCTCTTTTTCTCTATAGGAATTCCAGCCCAGCAGGAGATAAGAGAGGCAATAGCTTGGCCATAGACTGTCCCATCAGTACTGCATCATAATCTCACTCCAGATTCCCTGGAAGCTCTGATTTGTCTGCCACACCAGTGTTTAAGAAGGGCTGGTTCGTGACATTTCTCTGATCCTCGTGCTTTCCCTTTTGGATTCTCATTGTCTCACGAATCTTACAACTGGGTAAGTTCTTAGTTCTAAAGCCCTTCTTCTACAATACTTAAAATAGTTCTCATTCTGCTCTCTTGATTGTACATTGATTGATAAAAATAAAATAGAAAGAAATATTTTTAAAGAAATAAAGCATTTTAAAAACATTGTCAAATTCTAATCAAAAATAAATAATTTAAAGTGGTAAAATTTTTTTCTCTGGAAGTCGTAGAAATATAAGTTAAAATAAGGTATCTTTAACAGCTTTTCTCATTAGTAAAAATGAAAAGGAGCCCTGATACCTATTTTTATAGGATATGTTAACAAAGGTGTTTTATCATACATTGATTTGGAGCTGTAAGGTGTTAGAGACAATGTTAACCAATAATCCATCTCCTGGATATCTATGCCATACAAACAAAGCAGCCGTAAGTAATGACCCATATGTCAAGGTGTTTATTGCATCATTTTTCTTGGCAGCAATAAAATGGAGACAAAATTAATACCCAACAATATAGTTAATGATGGTTTATCCTACTAGAATTATCCTAGGATAATTGATAATCCTTCAATTATCCTAAATAATTGAAGTCTATCCAATTATTTGAGGAGGTAGAAAACATATAGAAAGTTACATACTAGGTTATTAACTTGGGTGGGCAGCTTAAGATGGGAGGATGGAAGAAGAGAGGGAAAAGGAAGAGTCAAAAAAGGGAAAAAGGGGCCCACGCCTGTAATCCTAGCACTTTGGGAGGCCGAGGTGGGAGGATCACTTGAGTCCAGAAGTTCCAGACTATCCCTGGCATCATAAAAGGAACCTGTCTCTACAAAATAATAATAATGATAATAATAATAATAATGTTATCTGGAAGTAGTGGCACACACCTGTAGTTCCAGCCACGTGGGAGGCTGAGGTGGGAGGGCCATGTGAGGCTGGAGGTTGAGGCTACAGTGAGCCATGGTCCTGCCATTCCACTCCAGTCTGGGCAATAGAGTGAGACCCTGTCTCAGAAAAAAGTACAAAGGGCTGGGGGAAGAAAACAACTATATATTCAAGAGAAGATGTATTGCCACGTATATGCATTTGTGTAAAATTATGTGTATGTATGGGTAAAACAAAACCAAGCATTAAAAAAAAATTCTTATACATTTAGCCCAACGTAATTTACCACCAGATTTATCCATATTCCTTAGTAGGAACCCTCAACTTGCGTCAAAATATACTCCTAGGCGTGCCTCATAAAAATAACCCAAAATACCTCATTTTGTTTCCTCTTTTTGGAAAGTTCTCCGCCTGATGCTCATCATACAAGTTCTCCAAGGACCAGTTGATGTGTCGTCTCTCCTCTGAATACACCAGCCCACACAACGTCTCTTCCGAACTTCTTTATCCTTACTAAATAATTTAGCACTTAATTATATAGAACCATGACTTGTTCTCTGATTCTTTTATGCTGTCAGTCGTGTCTCCCTACCGATTAGTCCTATTCTCAGTTTCTATTTCTTTTAACAGATGCATCACCAAATTGTACCTTTCAGGTGGTGATTGTTCTATACAGCATAATGCTTAGTCTTTGGTTTCCAAACAGGGATGCAGCTGGGAAAGTATGCAGTCATGACCTCAGAAGACCTTAGTTAAAATTACATTCTGTTAATTGCTGTGGAATGTGCCTCAGTACTTTGTATTTCTCTCAGCCTTGGTTCTAATATCTGTAAAATAGGTCTCTGAGGCTTTAATTACACTTTAAGTTCTGGGGTACATGTGCAGAATGTGCAAGTTTGTTACATAGTTATACATGTGCCATGGTGGTTTGCAGCACCAATCAACCTGTTACCTACATTAGGTATTTCTCCTAATGCTATCCCTCCCCTAGTCCCCAATCTCCCAACAGGCCCCGGCGTGTGATGTTCCCCTCCCTGTGTCCACGTGTTCTCATTGTTCAACTAGCACTTATGAGTGAGAGCATGTGGTGTTTGGTTTTCTGTTCTTGTGTGTGTTTGCTGAGAATGATGGTTTCCAGCTTCATCCATGTGCCTGCAAAGGACATGAACTCATCCTTTTTTATGGTTGCATAGTATTCAGTGGTGTGTATGTGCCACATTTCATTTATCCAGTCTATCATTGACGGGCATTTGGGTTGGTTCCAAGTCTTCGCCATTGTGAACAGTGCTGCAATAAACGTACATGTGCATGTATCTTTATAGTAAAATGATTTATAATCCTTTGGGTATATACCCAGTAATGGGATTGCTGGGTCAAATGGTATTTCTGGTTCTAGATCCTTGAGGAATCGCCACACTGTCTTCCCCAATGTTTGAGCTAATTTACACTCCCACCAAGAGTGTAAAAGTGTTCCTATGTCTCCACATCCTCTCCAGCATCTGATGTTTCCAGACTTTTTAATGATCGCCATTCTAACTGGCCTAAGATGGTATCTCATGTGGTTTTGATTTGCATTTCTCTAATGACCAGTGATGATGAGCATTTTTTCATATGTTTGTTGGCCCCATAAATGTCTTCTTTTGAGAAGTGTCTGTTCGTATCCTTTGCCCATTTTTGGCTGGGGTTGTTTGTTTTATTTTTATTTTTTGTAAATTTGTTTAAGTTCCTTGTAGATTCTGGATATTAGCCCTTTGTCAGATGGATAGATTGCAAAAATTTTCTCCCATTCTGTAGATTGCCTGTTCACTCTGATGGTAATTTCTGCCAGCTCTTTATATACATTTTAAAACAGCTTGGATTGTGGAAAGCATTCTGAATCAGCGAACCTGACCTTGAGTCTGAACTCTGTAACAATTTATCTCATATAACACCTATCAATTTTTTACCCGTCCCTCTGCATCCATGTTATTTCCCACTGAGACTAGCTAAGGCAGTTGTGCTACCCAGAACTAGTGTTACTTTAAAATTTATTTTCCTAACAGGCATACCTTTGAACATGAAAGGGATTGCTATTAATTATTACACTGAATGGGGCCACAGGCATAAACCAGGATTGTCTCTGGTCAACTAGGAACTTTGCGAACCACATCTAGAGTAAATATGCAGCCACAGGTACCTCATTTGTGTGTAGCAGGAGATAGTTCTGTTTCCTATTTACCCCTCTGTTCTCACACTTAACCCCAGTAGAGAGGAAAGGTCTTTAGTGAAAGAGTGCAGACACTCTTTGTTGGCATAATTAATCAGTTACTCTATGAGGTAGAGTCAATATTAATAGGGCTATGTTTTGTTTGACTTGCCCCCTATCAAACATTTTAAGGTTATAAGGCAGTGGTTTTAAGTTGATGAACATGAGACAATTCTGGGTTTTGGGTTGTCTTATTGGGTCTACGGAATATTTCTTTAAAGGATTTGAAAGCATATCCAATACTCTAAAGTGAGATAGGTAGGTAGATAGATAGATAGATAGATAGATAGATAGATAGATAGATAGATTCAGATTTGCAATTTCTCTTGAAAAAAGAACATCTCTTAAAAGTGAAACTTCATTCCCACTTGTCAACAATCAAGTGGAGCTGAACAGTTAATTCTTCCTAATTTTATCTCTACTTCATTATACCTCTCCTAAAGTTGATGGTTAATTATATTTATTCTTCCCCACGAGATAGCATGGTCTGCCTGCCTAATTCACCCACATGTTCTGCCTAGAACCTGAAAGCGTTAGATTTTCTGAGCTTCGGGTAAATCTCCCTCCAGCAACTTGCAGCAGAGACTTTTAGAGTGCTGCCAGAAACAAGGTGGAGAGCAGAAGATTAGAAAAACTGAGGAGAATTGAGGGAAAGTCACTGGAGTCTAGAAAAAGAGGATGGACTGTGAGCTGCTCATCTGAAGTGGATTTTTGTGGACTGATAATTAGATAGGAAATAATAGATAATACATAGATATTTTTGGACTGATAGAAAAAAAGATGACTTGCTCTTCATCTGAATGCCATACATAGATGTAATCATCTACAGCTATTTTTTTCTGAGAATATACATAATATAGACCTACCTAGGATTTATGAAAAGAAAACAAATATTACATATAAAATAAAAACAATAATATTTACTCATAAAACTATTGGGATTAAACCCAGAAATAACAGGATATAACTTATCAACTGCACATAATTATACAATGCTGAATGGCTTGATGATGATGGAGAAGGCTCTATATTAATGGAGCATGATTTTCAGTTTGGGAGGTTGATTAGATTACCCAGATAGTCTTTATATCTTGCTTCTTTGACTCACATTTACTGAACACCTCTTGTTGAAAATAGAAGAGAAAACCCATTAAGTCATTACTAATATGACTTGAATCAAGTTATCATTTATTTCACATATTTATTATGTTTCCTGAGCCCTGAGACCCTGGAGTCTCAGAGAGGAAAGACCAACATCTTTACCCAACAGTGTGGGATGACAGCAAGAGGCTCCAGACAAACTGAGTTCTAGAAACTAATACACAGAAGAAGACAAAGAAAGAAAAAGAAGGAGGGGAAGGTTGGCTGACTTGCCTTTCTCACTTAAAATCATAGGGCACTGCCTCACATCTCTCCACAGCATCCTCCTCAATCCATTTTTGGCCACAGGAATTTTGTGTATTGCCCCATTTACAATGAAAAAGCAGTAAAGAGTAGAATAACAGCAACTAATATTTAGTGAGATTTTTAGCATGCTAAGCACTTACCTCAGTCCTAATACTATCTTTATAAGGTCAGCAATGTTATCACAAATTTATAAATGAGGATATTGAGAAAGAGTTGAATTAAGTAACATACGTAAAATCATGCAGCTGGAAAATGCATAACTAAGATTTGAACGCAGATAATCTGACTCAAAAGTCCAGGAAGATGACTGCTGTGCAGTAATAGCTCTATAACCCCTCTTCTCAGCTGTCTTATAAGAGGGAATACACGACATGTTAGCGAGCGATTTCCATTTCAAGGCCTGATATAAAGGCTACTCTCTTGATAAGGCCTTACTGAATTTGCCACATTGAAATGAAACTATCTCGCCATTGTGGGCTCACAACACTGTATTTCTGTCTAGGGACAAAGATATATTGCCTTTTATTATAAGCACTTATGCATTTTTCTTCTACTGAACTTTTCATGTTGAGAAAACACCCTGGCAGTCATGCTCACTTCTGTCTTTATCTCTTTCTTTTTTATGTACTCTTTTTTTATTATATTATAATTTATTATAATATTTAATTTCATTTAAATATTGACTTTTTGTTGTAATCACAAAAAGTATACATTTATATAGCATTTAGCAAGTTGTTTTCTTTTTTTTTTTCAGTTTTATACTTTATTTTTTTATTTTTATTTTTATTTTTTTTTAAATTTATTTATTATTATTATACTTCTAGGGTACATGTGCATAACGTGCAGGTTTGTTACATACGTATACTTGTGCCATGTTGGTGTGCTGCACCCATCAACTCGTCAGCACCCATCAACTCGTCATTTACATCAGGTATAACTCCCAATGCAATCCCTCCCCCCTCCCCCCTCCCCATGATAGGCCCGGTGTGTGATGTTCCCCTTCCTGAGTCCAAGTGATCTCACTGTTCAGTTCCCACCTATGAGTGAGAACATGCGGTGTTTGGTTTTCTGTTCTTGCGATAGTTTGCTGAGAATGATGGTTTCCAGCTGCATCCATGTCCCTACAAAGGACACAAACTCATCCTTTTTGATGGCTGCATAGTATTCCATGGTGTATATGTGCCACATTTTCTTAATCCAATCTGTCACTGATGGACATTTGGGTTGATTCCAAGTCTTTGCTATTGTGAATAGTGCTGCAATAAACATACATGTGCATGTGTCTTTATAGCAGCATGATTTATAATCCTTTGGGTATATACCCAGTAATGGGATGGCTGGGTCATATGGTACATCTAGTTCTAGATCCTTGAGGAATCGCCATACTGTTTTCCATGATGGTTGAACTAGTTTACAATCCCACCAACAGTGTAAAAGTGTTCCTATTTCTCCACATCCTCTCCAGCACCTGTTGTTTCCTGACTTTTTAATGATCGCCATTCTAACTGGTGTGAGATGGTATCTCATTGTGGTTTTGATTTGCATTTCTCTGATGGCCAGTGATGATGAGCATTTTTTCATGTGTCTGTTGGCTGTATGAATGTCTTCTTTTGAGAAATGTCTGTTCATATCCTTTGCCCACTTTTTGATGGGGTTGTTTGTTTTTTTCTTGTAAATTTGTTTGAGTTCTTTGTAGGTTCTGGATATTAGCCCTTTGTCAGATGAGTAGATTGCAAAAATTTTCTCCCATTCTGTAGGTTGCCTGTTCACTCTGATGGTAGTTTATTTTGCTATGCAGAAGCGCTTTAGTTTAATGAGATCCCATTTGTCAATTTTGGCTTTTGCTGCCGTTGCTTTTGGTGTTTTAGACATGAAGTCTTTGCCCATGCCTATGTCCTGAATGATACTACCTAGGTTTTCCTCTAGGATTTTTATGGTATTAGGTCTAACATTTAAGTCTCTAATCCATCTTGAATTAATTTTCGTATAAGGAGTAAGGAAAGGATCCAGTTTCAGCTTTCTACTTATGGCTAGCCAATTTTCCCAGCACCATTTATTAAATAGGGAATCCTTTCCCCATTTCTTGTTTCTCTCAGGTTTGTCAAAGATCAGATGGCTGTAGATGTGTGGTATTATTTCTGAGGCCTCTGTTCTGTTCCATTGGTCTATATCTCTGTTTTGGTACCAGTACCATGCTGTTTTGGTTACTGTAGCCTTGTAGTATAGTTTGAAGTCAGGTAGCGTGATGCCTCCAGCTTTGTTCTTTTGACTTAGGATTGTCTTGGAGATGCGGGCTCTTTTTTGGTTCCATATGAACTTTAAAGCAGTTTTTTCCAATTCTGTGAAGAAACTCATTGGTAGCTTGATGGGGATGGCATTGAATCTATAAATAACCTTGGGCAGTATGGCCATTTTCACGATATTGATTCTTCCTATCCATGAGCATGGTATGTTCTTCCATTTGTTTGTGTCCTCTTTTATTTCACTGAGCAGTGGTTTGTAGTTCTCCTTGAAGGGGTCCTTTACATCCCTTGTAAGTTGGATTCCTAGGTATTTTATTCTCTTTGAAGCAATTGTAAATGGAAGTTCATTCATGATTTGGCTCTCTGTTTGTCTGTTACTGGTGTATAAGAATGCTTGTGATTTTTGCACATTAATTTTGTATCCTGAGACTTTGCTGAAGTTGCTTATCAGCTTAAGGAGATTTTGGGCTGAGACAATGGGGTTTTCTAAATATACAATCATGTCATCTGCAAAGAGGGACAATTTGACTTCTTCTTTTCCTAACTGAATACCCTTGATTTCTTTCTCTTGCCTAATTGCCCTAGGCAAAACTTCCAACACTATGTTGAATAGGAGTGGTGAGAGAGGGCATCCCTGTCTTGTGCCAGTTTTCAAAGGGAATTTTTCCAGTTTTTGCCCATTCAGTATGATATTGGCTGTGGGTTTGTCATAAATAGCTCTTATTATTTTGAGGTACGTTCCATCAATACCAAATTTATTGAGCGTTTTTAGCATGAAGGGCTGTTGAATTTTGTCAAAAGCCTTTTCTGCATCTATTGAGATAATCATGTGGTTCTTGTCTTTGGTTCTGTTTATATGCTGGATTATGTTTATTGATTTGTGAATGTTGAACCAGCCTTGCATCCCAGGGATGAAGCCCACTTGATCATGGTGGATAAGCTTTTTGATGTGTTGCTGAATCCAGTTTGCCAGTATTTTATTGAGGATTTTTGCATCGATGTTCATCAGGGATATTGGTCTAAAATTCTCTTTTTTTGTTGTGTCTCTGCCAGGCTTTGGTATCAGGATGATGTTGGCCTCATAAAATGAGTTAGGGAGGATTCCCTCTTTTTCTATTGATTGGAATAGTTTCAGAAGGAATGATACCAACTCCTCCTTGTACCTCTGGTAGAATTCAGCTGTGAATCCATCTGGTCCTGGACTTTTTTTGGTTGGTAGGCTATTAATTATTGCCTCAATTTCAGAGCCTGCTATTGGTCTATTCAGGGATTCAACTTCTTCCTGGTTTAGTCTTGGAAGAGTGTAAGTGTCCAGGAAATTATCCATTTCTTCTAGATTTTCCAGTTTATTTGCGTAGAGGTGTTTATAGTATTCTCTGATGGTAGTTTGTATTTCTGTGGGGTCAGTGGTGATATCCCCTTTATCATTTTTAATTGCGTCGATTTGATTCTTCTCTCTTTTCTTCTTTATTAGTCTAGCTAGTGGTCTGTCAATTTTGTTGATCTTTTCAAAAAACCAACTCCTGGATTCATTGATTTTTTGGAGGGTTTTTTGTGTCTCTATCTCCTTCAGTTCTGCTCTGATCTTAGTTATTTCTTGCTTTCTGCTAGCTTTCGAATGTGTTTGCTCTTGCTTCTCTAGTTCTTTTAATTGCGATGTTAGAGTGTCAATTTTAGATCTTTCCTGCTTTCTCTTGTGGGCATTTAGTGCTATAAATTTCCCTCTACACACTGCTTTAAATGTGTCCCAGAGATTCTGGTATGTTGTATCTTTGTTCTCATTGGTTTCAAAGAACATCTTTATTTCTGCCTTCATTTCGTTATGTACCCAGTTGTCATTCAGGAGCAGGTTGTTCAGTTTCCATGTAGTTGAGCGGTTTTGATTGAGTTTCTTAGTCCTGAGTTCTAGTTTGATTGCACTGTGGTCTGAGAGACAGTTTGTTATAATTTCTGTTCTTGTACATTTGCTGAGGAGTGCTTTACTTCCAATTACGTGGTCAATTTTGGAGTAAGTACAATGTGGTGCTGAGAAGAATGTATATTCTGTTGATTTGGGGTGGAGAGTTCTATAGATGTCTATTAGGTCTGCTTGCTGCAGAGATGAGTTCAATTCCTGGATATCCTTGTTAACTTTCTGTCTCGTTGATCTGTCTAATGTTGACAGTGGAGTGTTGAAGTCTCCCATTATTATTGTATGGGAGTCTAAGTCTCTTTGTAAGTCTCTAAGGACTTGCTTTATGAATCTGGGTGCTCCTGTATTGGGTGCATATATATTTAGGATAGTTAGCTCTTCCTGTTGAATTGATCCCTTTACCATTATGTAATGGCCTTCTTTGTCTCTTTTGATCTTTGATGGTTTAAAGTCTGTTTTATCAGAGACTAGTATTGCAACCCCCGCTTTTTTTTGTTCTCCATTTGCTTGGTAAATCTTCCTCCATCCCTTTATTTTGAGCCTATGTATGTC
Source organism: Macaca mulatta (assembly GCF_049350105.2). Classification (NCBI taxonomy): domain Eukaryota; kingdom Metazoa; phylum Chordata; class Mammalia; order Primates; family Cercopithecidae; genus Macaca; species Macaca mulatta. Next base: position 38,986,141 of record NC_133419.1, read on the forward strand.
TCTGCGTGTGAGATGGGTCTCCTGAATACAGCAGACTGATGGGTCTTGACTCTTTATCCAGTTTGCCAGTCTGTGTCTTTTAATTGGAGCATTTAGTCCATTTACATTTAAGGTTAAGATTGTTATGTGTAAACTTGATCCTGCCATTATGATATTAACTGGTTATTTTGCTCGTTAGTTGATGCAGTTTCTTCCTAGCCTCGATGGTCTTTACATTTTGGCATGTTTTTGCAATGGCTGGTACCGGTTTTTCCTTTCCATGTTTAGTGCTTCCTTCAGGGTCTCTTGGAAGGCAGGCCTAGTGGTGACAAAATCTCTAAGCATTTGCTTATCTGTAAAGGATTTTATTTCTCCTTCACTTATGAAACTTAGTTTGGCTGGATATGAAATTCTGGGTTGAAAATTCTTTTCTTTAAGAATGTTGAATATTGGCCCCCACTCTCTTCTGGCTTGGAGAGTTTCTGCCGAGAGATCTGCTGTTAGTCTGATGGGCTTCCCTTTGTGGGTAACCCGACCTTTCTCTCTGGCTGCCCTTAAGATTTTTTCCTTCATTTCAACTTTGGTGAATCTGGCAATTATGTGTCTTGGAGTTGCTCTTCTCGACGAGTATCTTTGTGGCGTTCTCTGTATTTCCTGGATTTGAATGTTGGCCTGCCCTACTAGGTTGGGGAAGTTCTCCTGGATGATATCCTGAAGAGTGTTTTCCAACTTGGTTCCATCTTCCCCCTCACTTTCAGGCACCCCAATCAGATGTAGATTTGGTCTTTTTACATAATCCCATACTTCTTGCAGGCTTTGTTCATTTCTTTTTCTTCTTTTTTCTTTTGGTTTCTCTTCTCGCTTCATTTCATTCATTTGATCCTCAATCGCTGATACTCTTTCTTCCAGTTGATCGAGTCGGTTACTGAAGCTTGTGCATTTGTCACGTATTTCTCGTGTCATGGTTTTCATCTCTTTCATTTCATTTATGACCTTCTCTGCATTAATTACTCTAGCCATCAATTCTTCCACTTTTTTTTCAAGATTTTTAGTTTCTTTGCGCTGGGTACGTAATTCCTCCTTTAGCTCTGAGAAGTTTGATGGACTGAAGCCTTCTTCTCTCATCTCGTCAAAGTCATTCCCCGTCCAGCTTTGATCTGTTGCTGGCGATGAGCTGCGCTCCTTTGCTGGGGGAGATGTGCTCTTATTTTTTGAATTTCCAGCTTTTCTGCCCTGCTTTTTCCCCATCTTTGTGGTTTTATCTGCCTCTGGTCTTTGATGATGGTGATGTACTGATGGGGTTTTGGTGTAGGTGTCCTTCCTGTTTGATAGTTTTCCTTCTAACAGTCAGGACCCTCAGCTGTAGGTCTGTTGGAGATTGCTTGAGGTCCACTCCAGACCCTGTTTGCCTGGGTATCAGCAGCAGAGGCTGCAGAAGATAGAATATTGCTGAACAGCGAGTGTACCTGTCTGATTCTTGCTTTGGAAGCTTCCTCTCAGGGGTGTACTCCACTCTGTGAGGTGTGGGGTGTCAGACTGCCCCTAGTGGGGGATGTCTCCCAGTTAGGCTACTCAGGGGTCAGGGACCCACTTGAGCAGGGAGTCTGTCCCTTCTCAGATCTCAACCTCCGTGTTGGGAGATCCACTGCTCTCTTCAAAGCTGTCAGACAGAGTCGTTTGCGTCTGCAGAGGTGTCTGCTGTTTTTGTTATTGTTTACTGTGCCCTGTCCCTAGAGGTGGAGTCTACAGAGACAGGCAGGTTTCCTTGAGCTGCTGTGAGCTCCACCCAGTTCGAGCTTCCCAGCAGCTTTGTTTACCAACTTAAGCCTCAGCAATGGTGGGCGCCCCTCCCCCAGCCTCGCTGCTGTCTTGCCGTGATATCGCAGACTGCTGTGCTAGCAATGAGGGAGGCTCCGTGGACATGGGACCCTCCCGGCCAGGTGTGGGATATGATCTCCTGGTGTGCCTGTTTGCTTAAAGCGCAGTATTGGGGTGGGAGTTACCCGATTTTCCAGGTGTTGTGTGTCTCAGTTCCCCTGGCTAGGAAAAGGGATTCCCTTCCCCTTTGCGCTTCCCAGGTGAGGCGATGCCTCGCCCTGCTTCAGCTCTCGCTGGTCGGGCTGCAGCAGCTGACCAGCACCGATAGTCTGGCACTCCCCAGTGAGATGAACCCAGTACCTCAGTTGAAAATGCAGAAATCACCGGTCTTCTGTGTCACTCGCGCTGGGAGTTGGAGACTGGAGCTGCTCCTATTCGGCCATCTTGCTCCGCCCCCCAGCAAGTTGTTTTCTAATTCAGTAATTCTTCCAGTACTCATGCATAATCTAAGTTTGTGAACTATGTATTATCACTTGTATTTTTCTTTCTTTTTTTCTTTAATTTTTCTTTTCTTTTTTTTTTTTTTTTTTTTGAGACAGAGTCTTGCTTCATTGCCAGGCTGGAGTGCAGTGCGATGATCTCGGCTTACTGCAACCTCCGTCTCCTGGGTTCAAGCAGTTTTCCTGCCTCAGCCTCCCAAGTAGCTGGGACTATAGGTACGCACCACCACACCCAGCTAATTTTTTGTGTTTTTAGTAGAGATGGGGTTTCATCATGTTGGCCAGAATGGTCTCGATCTCTTGACCTTGTGATCCACCCACCTCGGCCTCCCAAAGTGCTGGGATTACAGGCATGAGCCACCATGCCCGGCCTATCACCTGTATTTTTCTAATAAAAATTAAGAGACTCAAAGAAGTTATATTACTGTGCCTAATTCAATATTGATTCTTCTAATTTTGAATCCAGTGTTCTTTTCAGAGCCTTTTCATGTACTCTCACACCTTGCTCAGTGTCTGTTACAAGAAAAATTCCCAACAATGGTGCAATAAATGAATGAGTGAATGGACACATGTCCTAATAAGACCCTCTGTTGTACATATTTTGTACTGATAGTCTAGGTACAAAATATATTTTGCATTGATATGCTAGGTACTCACCTTTTATCCAAGGAATAAAATGACTTGTGTGAAGACTGGACGTTTCTAGTTTGCATTATAAAAACAAAACGATAATAGGAACAACAGATCTGAAACAATTAAGATTAAAGTACACTCTCTCTGAAGAATTTGGAATTAATTGAAACAATTTCCAAAACAAATGATGGAACAGTATATTTACTTGATATTTAATTATTTACAATGTTCATGAAAATAGAAATCTGTGCTAAAATAAGAGAAGGCTTTTAATCAATTAAGAGGGAAATATGAACCAATTCCCTAGAAAACTCACATGAATCTCCCCGCAGTTAAAAATTTGGCTTAAATTAAGACAGAAAGACATATCAGAGTACAGGAGGTAATTGGTGCTCTGCTGTACACAGCAGTCATGGACTTACAATAAAACTAAGGACCTTTGTAAAACTGTGAATTGTTTTTGAAAAATCAACTTAGAGCTGCGTAACAACTTATCCTTCTCCTCTCTAGTAATATCTTCACCTATACACAGAAGTTGAGTGACCTATCATGTTAGCATACATTTTCTAAGACAGGTCTGGAGACAATGTAAAAATATTCCTTTCCAACAACTCTAATCCTAAATTTCATAGTCAGTGGGAATTTTGTATTTCACTAGTTTCAAGGCTTATGCCAATATCTGTGAATGATGAAAAGCTCTGTCTCTTCACGAGACAGATGTGGGTTCAAGTCCCGTTCAGGCCTTCAGGAGGGCAGAAGTAGCTAGAACACTAGTTACTCATCACTTCACATGTCTAGTCCTCATTCACCTAATCTTAGTAGTAGCACTGGCCTCATAGAGTTGTTGGGAACAGTCAATAAATCCACACAATAGACTTAGTCAAAGAACCAAACACAGTACCTGACACATAAGAATAATTTCATGAATACCAATTTCTTTGAATATTCTTATTGTTCTTAATGTTATCCCAGAATCTGCTTTTACTCACTTCACTGATTTCCCATTTCTCCTTTCTAATTTCCATTCCATAACCCACCTTTCTTTGAGTATGAAGAAACTTCTGATAATGACCTCTACATGTTATTTAATATGAGAAAGACATTTATGGGCAAAGCAATGAGGGATAAAATAGTAAAGAAAAAAGATAATAGTAAAGTTTATGCCAGAAAAAATCTAGCTTACTAGTTGCTTGGAGGCATCCCAAGGTGGCTTTTACCCTGTGTATGGTGAGAGATTGATCTTCACTTACCGTCTCAGAAATCTGACTTTGGCAGAAGGAAGCAGAAGCTTTTCCTAAGGTGGACTCATGGTAAACAAGTCCACAGAATATACTATAATATCAATATAATACTAACAAAATTATTCTTGTGCCATGAAAAATAGTACTGCTGTGGGGACTGGCAGTTATAGTGTCTATGTAGCACATAGATTTCCAAAACACACATATTCACACTACACACACATGAGTGCAGACTAGAAAACATGTTAAACCCGAGATTTCTGCCGACTCCAGAATCAAGGAAAGGTAAGTCAGTCATATGATTAAAAAAGTTAATAGCATTATGGTAGTCCAATGTGCACCTCTCAATTTGGTGTTCAGGCAGAAGGAACTCTTGTAGTAAAGTAAACTCTTCTATGAAAAATTCTCCAACAACTATGGCCAATATTTTACTCTCTATTTTATGTTTTCTCATGCGAATAGCTACCTTCTGAGTGATCTATTCTCCATCTAACCCTGATAATGTAATTGATTAACTCAGTTAACCAATAACCAATCAGTTGGTTAACCAATAGAATTGCTCTCTCTCTTGATAATTGGGCCTCAAAAAGGAGTTGACTGCTAAGTACATTTTGCATTTATCTGATTTCATCTATTATAGTTGGTTTATTGCTAACTATTCAAGGATTTTAGGGCTGTTTGCTATTTTATATATGTAGCTATGTGTGCATGTATATAAATGATTATCATATTAAAATCTACATTAAATACCTTTTTAAAAAGTAATGTAAGTATGTATATATCAAATGATTTGTGTAAGGCCTTTTGCTGATTAATTTATTAATGCTTACTGAGATTGCAAAGTTATTTTGGAATGTAAATACTTTCTTAAATGGTGCAAATGTTTTTGTATGTGAGCTCTTGTATGAGACATTTATAAGTAAATGCATTTTTATTAGAAGCTTAGGATAAAAATATATTACATATGTGAATATGCTTTGCAAAGTGCATGATGAGCTAAATGTCACATAGGGTAATTATTAACATGAGACTAAATTTGTGTTAAATTTTCACACCCCATAAAGGCTCTGGAGTTGCTACCACATTATATTGAAGAACAGAGTTGGTGGGAGCTCTTGAAACACCATCCTCAAGACTCACCTTCATTATATGTGCCTTTGGCAGCCCACACACTCTTCTCAAGCCCACGATGAGACAAGCACAACTTTTGCAGGCCTGTGAGAGAGAACAAAAGAGCAAAATAAAAATTGCTCAGAAACTCAGTAGACCAGAAAGAGAGTAGAAAATTATCATGGAAAAGAAGAGCTTTTCATGTTGACTATAGCTGCAGTAGAACTACTATCTGGTATAGGTCAAATCAGTTCTGAAGAAGTGTGTAGGAAGATACAATTTTCAGTAAATTGCATTAGAAACTAAGCAGGTGGGTAGGTTCTATTCACTGTTATGCAAGCTGATTTAGCTGTCATCTTTGAAACAGCTTAGAATGGACAGATTTTCCAATTACATTTTCCTAGGGTGGGTAACACACTCTTCTAATATTCTACCCACCCAAATTCGGAGGCTGAGCCTTTTCCTTTGCTCACTCTGATCTTTTCTGTAGGCATGCTAAATCACCGGAATTATTGAGCATAACCCGTCCTTTCTAACCTCTGCTCAGCCTGTTGTCTGTGTCTAGAATGCCTTTTTTATCTAACAAGTCAATGGAAAGTCTGCTCTTGTGATTCAACTCTTAGAAAGACAACTTTTTAAGTGACACCTCCACTTAGGAACAGTCCTTCCTATTAAAAAAGCCTTTCTACAGAAATGTATGCAATCCTGAAATAATGGTAGTGGAAAGACTACATTCCCATCACTCTAACTATATGAACTTGGGGAGATTAAAAACTCTGACCTCAGTTTTTTTTTCTCCTACAAAATAGAAATAATAATAAGAACTACCTTGAAATGTTGTAAAAATGAAAAAGTGCACAGGCTATCTAGCTTTTGTGTATGTTAATCCCTGGGATAGATCCTGGTTCATAGTAAGTATTCAGCAAGTGGTAGCAATCAACAACTTTTTCTGCCCATAAATATAGAAATTCCTTTATTTCTATGCCTCCCTCATTAGACAATCACTTCTTTAATGGTAGATACCATATCTTTGAATTCATTTCTGTATAATGTTTGACAAAGTACCTTGTATTTAACAAGGTTTTGTTTTCATTTTAATATAAGTTGCCTAAGCTTATTCAATTGATATGTGAAATAGTTAACCTCACCTTTTAAGTAGCCTGCCAATTGAATAAAATTAGTTTTATGTAATAATAGAAAAAATATTCTGTAAAATATCTGCTTAAATACTTTTACAAGAGTATAAACTTGTTTGACAGATAAATGAATAATAATGTACAGTCTACTTCATTTATAATAGTAGAGTGTATTTTATAATGGTTGAGTGCGTTCTGTACTAAATTGTATGAAATGCCCTTAAATATCAGTTTATAGAACGTAAACTGGAAGGAACCTTGAGGACTATTTAATCCAGTCCTTATTTCACAGATAAGCAAACTGAGACCCAGTATGTGTAAAGGGCTTATTAGGAGATGTGCAGCTTGGAAGTCACAGAGAGAAAACTTGAATCCAGGTCTCTTCATTGTTTTTTCTTGTCTAACACTTTTGTGTTTTTGGAGAAAGATATTTAGATTTGCCAACTGTGCCATCAACATGATAAAACAGATAAAATGATTTTGAGTAGACTAAGACCAGATGTTCAGAAAAACCATAATAAATTTGAACTAAATATCTTCAGTTAAAGATGGAAAGCAAGCTGAACTCCAAAAGTAGAAGGATTTGGGTAGACCAGGGAAATTACAAGGTAACTTCAGGTGTGAGAAATAATGTGAAAGTGTAAAATCAGAATAGACAAAGACTTTTTGAGAGGAAAATGGGGTTAGAGAAGCCTGTTTACAGAACCCTAGACAAACGCAGAAAAGGCATAATTATAAGAAAGCTGAAAACACATAGTGCAATTCAATCATGATGGTGAACAGAACTAAATAATCTTGTCTTTTTCATTAAATTATTATTATTATTATTATTATTATTATTATTATTATTATTTAGAGACGGAGTTTCGCTCTTGTTGCCTAGGCTAGAGTGCAATGATGCCATCTCGGCTCACTGCAACCTCCACCTCCTGGATTCAAGTGATTCTCCTGCCTCAGCCCCCTGAGTAGCTGGGACTACAGGTGTGTCCCACCATATCTGGCTAATTTTTGCAGTTTTAGTAGAGATATTTAAATTTTTAGTAGAGACTTTTCACCATATTGGCCAGGCTGGTCTCAAACTCCTGACCTCAGGTGATCTGCCTGCCTCGGCCGAAAGTGCTGGGATTACAGGCGTAAGCCATGGCACCCAGCCCCTTGTTAAATTATTAACTACATCTGGAGGACATTAAAAAAGAGACCATTTATTTATTTATTATTTTGAGACAGAGTTTCGCTCTTGTTGCCCAGGCTGGAGTGCAATGACTCAATCTCAGCTTACTGCAACCTCTGCCTCCAGGGTTCAAACGATTCTCCTGCCTCATCTTCCCGAGTAGCTGGGACTAGAGATATGTGCCACCACGCCTGGCTAATTTTTGTATTTTTAGTAGAGGCAGGTTTTACTGTGTTGGCCAGGCTGGTCTCAAACTCCTGACCTCGAGATCTGCCCGCCTTGGCCTCCCAAAGTGCCAGGATTACAGGCATGCGCCACCACACCCAGTTAATTTTTGTATTTTTAGTAGAGACTGGGTTTCACCATGTTGGCCAGGATGTTCTAGATTTCTTGACCTCATGATCCAACTGCCTTGGCCTCCCAAAGTGCTGGGATTACAGGTGTGAGCAACCGCACCTGGCCGTCTTTTTTTTTTTTTTTTTTTAAATAAACTCTCATGCACTAACCACTTTTTAGGAATGAGCTATTCTCCTCACTTCTCCAAAGAACCAGATAAAATTCAGTTTATGTGTAGGAAACTATATGAGATAGATACCACATGATGACTGGAAGACTGATTGAATCTTGGCAGGTACCTTCACAGCCTCTGCCTAGTACCTGTAGCTTGGCAGGGCTGCATCACCAGTCTCTCGCCTACTTTGCAATTTGTGATATTAGTAAATTTCTATCATTTTTTACCGTAAATGATCTTCTAAAACATGCAGGTCTATATGTGATGGGGCTTAGAAATGAGATGATACAGTAAAGGTCTGTGTCCTCTCACTCTGAGCCTACTTGTCTTTTGAGATTACATCAATGGGGGCGGGGATAAAACAGTCTGTTCTATAAGGTAATTAAAGGTTTTTGTGACAGTAGGGATGGAAGAAATAAAACACTTTATCATATAAGGCATTTAAGGGTTTTTGCAACTGTAGGTATGTAAGAATCTTTTACCTGAAGTTACCACTCATTTTTCATTCTCTGTCTCTCTTTTTCCTTCTGTATCTCTCAATGCCTCCACTCCTCTACATAACATAATGTGTTTATGGAGTGACAGAGCTGGAAGAAATATTAGATCTTCCATGCTACTTTTAAGAATTGTAATCCTTGGAGCACTTGAATTCCATGCAGCTGTCTGAAAGAAACCTAAAACAGTACAAAGGTGTTCAATGAGTGGCCAACTGGATGCACCAGCCCTTGTTTAAATAAAAGTACTTCAGTTTCATTTATGCTGCTATTTTACAATTATTTTAACTGCATATCTAGTCCATTTTTCTCATTTAATAAGCAAAGAAACTAGAGACTCAGAAAGCTCAATTACCTAACCAAGGCTATAAATAGGCAATGTCAGAATTAGGACAACAATTCAGGTATTTGGTTTTTAAATTCCAAACGGAAAGTAGAAAACCAATGACAGTGGTAACAATCTGTCATTCTGGGTTTGCCATAGTTTATGAAATACATTATGAAGAGGCATTAAGAAAGTAAAGAGGCTGGGTGTGGTGGCTCATACCTGTAATCCCAGCACTTTGGAAGGCCACATGAAGTGGGTGGATCATGAGGTCAGGAGTTCGAGACAAGCCTGACCAACATGGTGAAACCCGGTGTCTATTAAAAATACAAAAATTAGCCGGGCGTGGTGGTGGGTGCCTGTAATCCCAGCTACTTGGTAGGCTGAGGCATGAGAATCGCTTGAACCCAGGAGGTGGAGGTTTCAGTAGGTGGAAATTGTGCCACTGCACTTCAGCCTGGGCAAGAGAATGAGACTCCATAAAAAAAGAAAGAAGGAAGGAAGGAAGGAAGGAAGGAAGGAAGGAAGGAAGGAAGGAAGGAAGGAAGGAAAGAGAGAGAGAAAAAAAGCAAGCAAGAAGGAAGGAAGGAAGGAAGGAAGGAAGGAGGGAGGGAGGGAGGGAGGGAGGGAAGGAAGGAAGGAAGGAAGGAAGGAAGGAAGGAAGGAAGGAAAGAAGGAAAGAAAGAAAGAAAGAAAGAAAGAAAGAAAGAAAGAAAGAAAGAAAGAAAGAAAGAAAGAAAGAAAGAAAGAAAGAAAGAAAGAAAGAAAGAAAGAAAAGAAAAGAAAGAAAGAAAGAAAGAAAGAAAGAAAGAAAGAAAGAAAGAAAGAAAGAAAGAAAGAAAGAAAGGAAGAAAGGAAGGAAGGAAGGAAGGAAACCAGGCAACAGTAGTGATATTATCCTAACAAGAATATGTATAAGGGATATTATTCAGGGTTAGGTTATTTTGCTTCAACTGAGTTATTGAATATATAAGATAATTTAAGTTGAGCATCTTCTAAGAATTAGCATATACTTTTTCTATACACCTGTTCCACAGACGCATATCTATAAGGGAAACTCCTAGCAGTTTGTTCCTATGTGACTGCCAAAATCTGGGCCAATCCCTTTTAGCTGGTCTTTAGTCTCCCCATCTATAATGAGGAGAATGAGACTGATCTCTAAAATAATTTTCAATTCTTACATACTTGGTTATTTAGTTGGTGTGTGCTATAAAATGGAGGTCAAATGTCGAGAGAGAGAAGGAGAGCTAATGAGAGAGAGAGAGAGAGAGAGAGACGGAGCTAAAAGGAAAACAAAAATAGCATAGGGAAGATGTAAAACAACTTGTTTTTAAAAGTAAGGTGTGTGTCTGTGTGTGTGTCTGTGTGTGTGTCTCTGTGTGTGTGTCTCTGTGTGTCTCTGTGTGTGTGTGTGTGTGTGCACGCGCGCGCGCATGCTCGCATGGTCATCACACTTCCTCCATACTCATATCTGTGCAATTAAACCACAAATGAAGGAAAAAACATGCCAACATACAGACTGGTCTTCCTCAAATTCCTGATAATAACCCCACATGAGGGATTAATGGTGCCCAGCAGTCAAAATATGTTTGCCAGGTCCAGTTATTCTCCCACTCTCCTAGAAGACTACTTCATATTTTATTCCTTCATTTCAAACCATGTCTTCCAACACCTCCTCCCTATATCTCACTCTTAGCTGATAATTTGGCTTCCTATTTCACTGAGAAGATTGAAGCAATGTGAAGAAAACTTCCACAGCTCCCACCCACTTATTGGCAACTGTGTGATCATATATTCTGCCTTCCTGACTGATAGTCTAGATAAATGGACTGTATTCCAACAAAGGTCATCTCTTCCACGTATGGAGTAGTTTCTATCCCCCACCCCTACTTCGGGACAACAGCCCAATAATTCTCCATACATGCTCTCTCCCTACAGAATCAGGTCCAGTCCCTGCACCCACTGCCATTCTAGTTGATAATTATCATCACATATAAGCATGCCAGCCTCCGCCTCCCAACTCTAGTTGACATTTATCATCACTATACAAACAGATCTTCTAATCCCTAAATAAAAGGAAAAAAAAGGCAGTCTCTCTCAATTCCAGTTTTCCTGGTGGCTTCTTCTCAACTTAATTGTTGCCTTTTGCTCTACTAGTCCACAAAAGCAGATAAAGTTAGAACCAAAATTTACTATTTCAAATTCATTTTTCTAAAATCCTCTACAGTATTTATTTGTTTTCTTCTTATCACTTCACTAAGACTGTCAAAATTACCAATGACCTCTTCTTCACCAAAGTCATTGATGAATTCTTAACCTTCAGCTTCTTTGATATATCAGGGCCGTGGTATATAATTAATCACACTTTCCTCCTTGATACACTGCCCCCACTTAGCTTTCAGAATACCGCACTGTCTTGATTGTTCTCCAGCCTCACTAACTGCTCCTTTTCAGCCTCCATTGTCATTCTTCTCTTTCTTAACCTTTTAACTTTGCAAGACTCCAGAGACCTCAAACCTTAGACTCTTCTCTTTATTTCTTATGCCTGCTAATTTCATCCTGTCTCATGGTTTTATATATCAGCTGTAGAATGATACTTCCTAAATGTACACCTCCAGTCCAGATCTCTCTTTCTCACTCCAGATTTTTAAACCACGTGTATGTCTTCTTCACATTTCCATTGGTCTGAAAGAATCAAGTCCAAAGTCAACATTCCCAAATAATCTCTCTGATCTTCGCTGCCAGACCATATTCAGTCATTATTTTGTCATTTCAATTGATGGAGAAAAGCTTGGGGCCAAAAATCTTGACTCTTTTTATCTCATAACCCTCATTCAATCTACTTTCAAATATGTCCGAAATCTAACCATGACTTCTCACCATCTCCACTGCCATCATCTATCATACATCTCCTAAATGATCTTGGTCTTGCCAAAGACAAATGATCTGTCTCCATTGCCCAAAATGATGGTAGGTTTGGGTTTGGAAATGAGTAGACATGAGTCAGGTGATATTAACATGAAATTCAGCTAATACAACTCATTTGTTTAAAGGGCTTCCTTCATTCAGTGAAGTCCCACTTTACTCAGAGTAAAAGGTTAATTACTCAGAATAATTATATGAAAACAAGCCCTACAAGGCCTGAAATAATCCTGCTTGGCATTGCAAATATTGAAAACACAACTCTTTCAGTGAACAGTTATTCCATACCCCTCATACTTCCATGTGTAGGGACTTCTGTTGGGGAAAAATTCTAGTTTATCTGGATTATATGATTTTTTAGCTTAAAAAATGTCTAGGAAAGATTGGTTCAGCAATTTATTTTTTCCTCTCCATTTTGGCCTGTTTTCTCTCTCCTGTCACATGGTATGTGATCCATCCCTGTGTGGGGTGCCCTGGGATCCCCTGGTTGTGCCAGTTACTGGGTGGGTAGTTATTAGATTGAGGATGAGGAGAGAAATTTGGGCAAGCTCCTTTGGCCACATATCTAAGTCCTATTTTCCAGCTTACATCAATTCACAATTGACGTTTTGATCTCTGTCTCTATTTCTAGCATTCTTTTTCTCAAATATTTTCTGAGAATCCTGATAGAGAAGATAAAAATGTTATCTACTGATTCTGTTGAAATCCCAACATGTTTAAGGATTGAGATACTAGTTTCCATGCTCCTCGTTTTTGCAGGCACCACCTGCAGATAGGAAGGAGGGTGTAGTGGAAAGAATGGGGCTGTGGTGTCAGATGGTCTTGGCTTCTCATGTCAGATATGTTACTTACTGATTATGTCACCCAGAGTCAAGTTATTTAACTTCCTCAGCCTCCTTTCCCTGATATAAACAATGGCACGAATAATGACTCTCTCACTGCATTGTTGCGGTGTTAAAAGAAATGATACACATGGAGTTCTTAGAAGGAAACTTGGTACAGATGGATACTCAGAATTATTGCGTTTTCCTTTGTAGCAGTAACCCACTGAATGAATGATTGAAATCAAGAGAAAAAGTTGTTTACAAACTATACAAGTTGAGTTGTAGGAAGAGCATTTTGGGGAAAATGAGCAGTCTTTTATTTCGAAGGGAGAACAAAAAGAATTATCATCTTGGAAAACTAAAGTAGACTAGTGACAATAAAAAGGCACCAGTAAATCTGTCTGAAATGTCTACATTAGCTAATGTGGGTGGATTAAGAGGACCCTTGATTCGTTCAGCCCACTGCCTGTGTTCCGCATAATTACAAGTGCTTATGGCTTATGCAAGAATGTTGTTGATCATTATGACAGGCCCACAAGTGTTTGTCTGTGTTAAAACAGCGACACTCACTGGTTATTTGTGATACTGACAGAAATCCTCCCTACTAAAAAACATCCCATTATAAAGCAAAATTTAAAATGATCCTCATAAATATCAACAAGCCAAAAAAGGGATTAAAAAAAGAAACACAGATATACTGGAGGGTAAAAAGAAATTCACGCACACATACACATACACAAACACACACACACACACAAACACAATGGTTGATGCAACTTGGGATGTTCCGCCAGGAGAAGAAAGAACAGTCAGTGATTACTATTTTTAAATTATAGGAAGTAAGCTAAAACATAAAATCCAAAAGTATATCATATAAATATTTTGATCAATATAATTTTAAGAGTTATCCAATATGAAATGAGCTATCCTGGGTGTGGCTACCTGTCTCCAGAGGTACTCAAGTGTATTTTGAACAACCATTGACCAGAGTACCCTAGAGAAGATTCATATATAACATTAGGAATTCTAGATGATCTCTAGAAGTGTTTCAGCTTCAAGTTCCTGATACTCAAAGGCTCAGAGCAAATCCACATTTACATGGCTTGGAAGCTAATCATATTTTTCATAGTCAAAGCTGTCTCCTTCGCTGATATATATATATTTATGTATATATATTTATATATATAACTATATCTATATCTATATCTATATCTATATTATGAAAACATTTTCTTAATTGTTAAGGTCCTACTGGCTGTGGAAAGGTGAGTGCTTTTCAAATCAGTGTCTGTTATTCATCAATGATAATTACTCACTGCAGTAAGATATAATAGAAGTATCTCCCATGTCTCACCTGTTGGATGATTTTATGTCACCCAACACAAGATAGTAAGAATGACTGACCCCCTGTTTTCCTAACCCCTAACCTCAGTAAAATATTCAAGTCTTATGGTAAAACTAATCTCAGATTCAAGGAGGAAATCAATCTGTGTGAGCAACCAGTAGGACACTACCCAGAAGTCATATTATATTTTCTGTCCCTCATAGGCTGGTAAAAGAGAGACATGATCTGAGTATCAATGAGTTAGATATGCTGCTTAATATTCATAATTCCCGAAAGCATTGAAGAGAGTCAATTAATCTGGGGCCAGGATAAGCTGGAGCATCTCTTGTAGATGTTTTGTCATTTCTTATTTTAGAGATGTTTAAATTTGGAGATTCATAAAAAACTGCCAACTTGCCTAAGGCAGTAGGGTTTTAATAAACTCATTTATATAATGAGAACTCATTTTTCTTAGGTAGCAAGAACATTTTCATATATAAATCAGTGCACATAAGATCAATTGCTAACACAAGAGAAAATGCAACCTTACTGTCCACCGCCAATTTACGACTGAGAATAATAAACCACTTTGTTTTCATTTCTTTATTTTGAAAAAGAAACACCTACTTGGACAATAAACAGCAGTGGCAGCAATTATGTTGAAGTTTGCTATTTCAACCATTCCCCTCTTCAGTTAGCATTGGGGTGTTGATATCACAAGATAATTTTCAGGTTTATGAGTAAAAACAGAAACATCTAAAGAGAGGCAGCTCTGTAATTTCAGAGTAGAAAGGAGACAATTCCATGAAGAACATAAAAAGGGTGGAAACATGGGTGGGAATGGAGCATGGGAGGAATTTGGCTCAAAGTGTTAGGCTCTGTTTTCTTAGATTTATTTCCAAACAATAGCATCTGCAAGAACCAAACCCAGAAATATATTTAAAAACATCTTTAAAATTTTCAATCTGATCTGACATCTGATGGAGATTTGAGGTATTCTATTTCACACCTGAACATTTCTAGAAATACATAATTTTAAAATAAATTTAAAAATTAATAACTTTTTTGGCTACATGATAGCTTTATGTATTACAAAATATCATTTAATGTCTTAAATTAGGCTTACTGCTATCTATTATTATTTTTATTTATTTATTTATTTTTATTTGAGACGGAGTCTTGCTCTATCACCCAGGCCGGAGTGCAGTGGCGCAATCTGGGCTAACTGCAAGCTCCGCCTCCTGGGTTCACGCCATTCTCCTGCCTCAGCCTCCGGATTAGCTGGAACTTGCAGGCGCCTGCCACCACGCCCATTTTTTATTTTTTATTTTTTATTTTTATTTTTTGTATTTTTAGTAGAGACGGAGTTTTACCGTGTTAGCCAGGATGGTCTCGATCTCCTGACTCAAATGATTTTTGATATTGGTAAAGGAAAAACAAAGACCTTATTATCATAAGAGGGGTATAAAATAATGTGTTAGAAAATGGGTGAGCTGACGCCGTCGCGGTGGCTCATGCCTGTAATCTCAGCACTCTGGGAGGCCGAGGTGGACGGATCACGAGGTCAGGAGGTCGAGACCATCCTGGCCAACATGGTGAAACCCCATCTCTACTAAAATACAAAAAACAAAACAAAACAACAACAACATAATTACCCTGGCATGGTGGCACACGCCTGTAGTCCCAGCTACGCAGGAAGCTGAGGCAGGGGAATCGCTTGAACTGGGGAGGCAGAGGTTGCAGTGATCCGAGATCTGCCACTGCACTCCATCCAGCCTGGCAACAGAGCGAGACTCCGTCTCAATAAGTAAATAAATTAATTAATTTAAAAAAAAGAAGAAAATGACCCAGCTGAAAGCCTGTCAACTGGCGACATCTACATTCATTGCCTCAGATATGTTGATGTCTATTAAATACCAAAAAAATGAAAGACATAAGATTTTTTCAATTTGTTTTTAAAGTTTCAAAGAAGAATGATAAAAATCAAACTATAGTAAGTCACAGGCAGTCTTTCTGAGTGAGGGGCAAAGTCACTGTGTAGGTGATGGAGCCAGAGAACACGACCTGAATCTTGCTTCTGTCAATTTTGTGGCATGACCCCACAAAGGTTGCTTAACCCTACTGAACCTCGGTTTCTTCACTTGGGGAGTAGTAATGATAATTTCGCTAATAATAGCAATCATGATTTCTAGAATAGTGCTATTCTATTTAGCCATTCCACAATGCATATATATTTTGAAACAACATGTAATACTTGATAAACATACACATTTTTTATTTTACAATTCAAAATAAAATTTAAAAAATAAAGTGAAACAAAACAGCACTATTTTGAAGATCCAGTGATATCATAATATATAAAGCAGCAGCACAGTGGCTGGTGTGGATAAACACTAAAATACACAGAGGCTCTAGAATAGCTCAATGGCTCTCTAACAGTCCTATGGAATTCATGTAGAAAACATGATGACAGTCTTGAGGCAATCATCGTATTTTCAGGATAGATCAGTTTCTGACCCTCAAGAAAAGATTATAGACTATAATTTCCAAATGTGTGGACTGTAGTTCTCTAAATGTATTTTATTTCCACCGGGCCCACTTTCTACTCTTATTCTTTCGGCTCCTACTGCACATCTCCCTGCAGCTCTCCAAACAGACCCTGTTCCTGTGGACTCCTCCACCAAACACAGAGAGACTCTTCCATTGAAGTGCAATCAGAAACATTGGCAATGCAAGAAAGCTACAAAACTATTTAGGTAAATAACACCCAAATCCTAGTTACATCACTTGAGTGAGTTATTTAATCATTCTAGTGCCAGTTTCTTCACCTATAAATTGCTATTGTAATTCTGTACCAATCTGATAAACTTATTGAGGAGAATAAATTTAATGTGAAAAGCATATGCAAAGTGCAAGGACATGTAAGTAGATGCTCAAGAAAGTTTAATGTCCTTTTTATCGCTGTGGCTCAATTTCTTCATTGTAAAATGATGGATTTGTGCAGGTGATCTTTTAGTCTCTGTTAGAGTGAAATATTCTGTCTCCATGTTTCCATAAAATGATCTTTGCTTTTTAATGGGTTTCTTCTACATATTACAAAGCAAAATGTGAAAAACAACAGGAATATATATATATTTATATATACATATATATTTATATATGTATATATGTATATATAAATATATATTTATATATAATATTTATTTATATATATTTATATATAATTTATAGACCCACTCTAGACTGAAATTGATTCTTTTGAGTGTCAAAAATTCCAGAAGCATAGGTCTCATTGTTTATCAGTAATCTAAACCTGGATCTAGTTCCTGGAAATAACAATTGAGCAAGTTGTAAAAAATCATCAGGGAGAAAAAAATGCTCACTAGAGTAACAGGGTAAGAGAAGGATTTTCGGAAAAACATTAGCCTCTCTTGTTTTTCTATTCATGTATTTTTTCAAAAATTCTTTGAAAACGTTGTATTATGTTAATTAGATCCTGTATGCCTTTTTATTTAAGTTTTGCTTATTTTAGAATATGAGGCAGAAACTCACAATAATGTTTTCATCAATGGCCTGTGCAATTTAGAAGAATAATTTACCTTTTCAAAATACCTTTTAAAATGGGTATTAAGTATATTCATTAGAGGATTTGGATTAAGGTGAAGTTGACCCAAATTTGTTGCCTTTAATTTAAAGATATGGGGTGGATTTTCTAAGGGCAACTTTTATTCCAAAAAAATACGTGAAGTGTGGTGGTATAAAGTAGCAAACGTTTGAAGTAGAATGAAAAATCAAAAACCGTATTTTATAAAATAATTATAAAATAATTTTATAATTATTTTATAAAATAATTTTATAAAATCAAGTTATTTGATATCTTACTCATTGCCCCACTAAAAAAAAAAGGATATTTTCAATTGCTTTAAATTTCACATAATATGATTTTTTCAAGTGTATAAACTGAATTTGCTTTTCATTGGTTGATTTGTAAATTAAAAAAACAAATAAACACCGGCCACCTGCTGTGTTGTAGACACCGTTCTTGAGGTTGAGAGAATAATGATAAGACACCTCTAAATATTTCTCTTAGAACTTTAGATATTTATACCAATTCCTCATTGAAATGTAGTAAAGTAAGAGTATCATCTGAATCAGGCACAAAGGTCTCAATAAGTAATTGTTTTATTCATTGTGTGGATGTTAGGTTAATTCATTGAAAATCAATTCATAAAACCCAGCTTCCTAAATTGCCAATTAACTACAAAGCAATTACTCAAGTGATCAATTTCTGCCAATGACCAATTTTCTACATTCATCAAAGCTTGTTTTTTCAATGTAAATAAGGCTTTTATATTCATATTAAGAACAATGGTTTTAATAATCTTTGAAGTGTTCTATGAAATTTTAAGCTTTTTATGTTTAATATTTTTAATTAATAAAAATACTTTATTAAATTTCAGGAACTTGGGATTTTAAAAAAATCTTAAATATTTGCACACAAGTCACCACTATACTTTCTAGAATAGTTGAAATTAACATTTCAAGATTGTCACATATTTCCTTGTGTCACGTAGCACAGAAATCCCAAATCCTGACATTGCCCCCAGATCCTTTCTGGCCATGACTACCAAGTACTCTATTATTCTAATAGAGGACAGTGATAGAAGTGAGTAGAATATTTAAGGAGATCAACTGTGCATGAGCATACTATAACTGAAGTGATAAGAAGATCAGTTCCAAAACTATGCCAGGTACACTTTGGAATGCACAACATAATTTGTTTGTATTATATACAAGTTTTCCTTTTGTATTCTTGTTTAGTTCAGGATAAAGCTGCATAAAATAAGTTGCTAGTCCCCGAGGAGCTCAGAAATTGTCAAAGGTCAAAGCAGAGACTTCCTGAAAATAAGACACTGAGGAATCATAGAGTTCATAGAGTTCATAGTGGAGAGCTGCGAGCTCTGTGGATGTAAGAGACAGGACAATTCTTGATGGCCTATCGAGAACTAGGTGTCAAAGCTGGGGCTGCCATGATAGCAGCTCAGTGATACTTGTTGTGTTGAGGGCACTTGGGAATTGAGAGCTACATTCAAAATTTAAAAACAATGCGCTAAAGACTGGCAAGACAACCTGGGGGATGGTAGCTTGCTAAACCATGGTTAACAAACGATTTTTAATTTTATCTTCCTAACAGCGTTTCATATAATTTTTTTAAGCTAAAAGTGGAAGGAGGATTCAGTATTCATTCAGTATGTCAGCAATATTTAGTATGTCATTGATATTATAAGAATATATTCACAAAAGTAAAAATCAGTAACCACATTTGAGAATACAATTACTTTAATAATGCTGATATGAATACAACCTAAGTGCAGCTATTTGTCAAGATAATCACTGAGGAATTAACCTACCTCCTCCAGAATGACAAGGAAGCATAGTATAGCAAAGATCTTATGTTTGAAAGGTAGGTTTGGACTCAAGTATTCATTATGTGATATACTAGCTCTATGACTTCAGAAATATCATTCAACTTCAAAGCCAAAGTTTGGAATCCATATGTGATCAATAAAATAAGATACCTAACACACAGAGTTGCTATGAGGATAAAATGTTATCCATAGTAGGAAAAATCTGCCATGTACATACATTAAGTAATCAAGGCACGCTCACACTTCAAGGCTGCTCTTGTGAATTTTTGTCCTGTGTCCTGATGCTCACAGAAATAAAAGCACATGAATTATTTTAATTGTATATGAGAGAGGCAAACCCACTGAAAAAGACCCAGAGAATGGGGCTGGAACTCTACCATATACAGAAATATGTTAGAATATACATATACATATATGTATGTACACCTATTATATATATATTATACATGTATACATGTATATATACAGATATTAGAATCAAAGGTAATGTATATGAAAATTCTTGGCAAAATAGGCAGTGCTATATAATATTATAATATATAAATATTAAGGATTATTATTATTAGAATGATTATTGAGTGCCAAATATGTTTTCGGTTTGGTGTCAAATTACCTGTATTCATAATCACCAATGTTCACAATGAGTATTATTATCCCATTTTTACTACTGAGTATGCTCAGTTGAAAAAATGAAGTTAATTGCTTAGTAAAACATAGAGCAAATGTGTGGTGTTCCCAGCACCTAACTCCAAGTCTGCTGATTTCAAGGCTTATCTGTTTCCTGTTACTTTTTTTTGCCTGTCATTATAAATCCCACACAGATAAATCTCAATTGATGGCAGTTTATATTAAGAGATAAAATGTGAAGAAAGTAAAAAATTGATTTAAAAAAACTTAGAAGTAATTATTCTAGTCTACCTTGGACCAGAATTGAAAGAGAAGAGAATAAAAAAGAACAAGCTTGGTAATACTCTACTGAATCACTCAAGGAATTTTGGGCTGCAAGTAATAAAATGCTTTATTAAATATGAATTAAATGAGATTTTAGTAAATTATGTCAATTTATAATAACTCCAGTTGTAGGTGGTTTTAGAATTGATTCATCAGCTCAACGTCATTAACTGGAACTCAGGCTCTTCTTTGCTTTTCTCCTCTGCCATTATCAGTGGTGGTACAAGTCCCCCTCATGATCACAAGCAAATGCTAGCATTCATATTCACAAATAATGATGTCTGAAAGCAAGAAAGGGAAAAAAATCATATTTGTCTATGTTTCTGCAGATGAGAAATACTTTCCAGAAACCACAAATGTTCTTTCCAGTCACACTGGCCAAAACCAGGTCACGTGCGCCTTCCTAAACCAGTTTCAACAAAATCGCAGAGGATTACCATTGATTCTGAAACCAATAATCCTTCATGTGTAGGGTTCCAAGAGACAGCCCCACATTCCCTGGGCACTTCGCCTCCTCACCCTTGAAGGAAAGAGTCCTGTGATCATCTAAGAAAGGGGGAATGGCTCTTGAAAGGCAACCAGTGGGTTCTGCCCTATGTACCTACTGATAATTTCTGCCGTAACTAATGAACTTGAACCACAGAAGATATTACTTAAAAACTGCTTGCATAATATAGTATTCAATATTCTTAAGGTAAGAAATGCAATTTACTATGTGACATTTGAAATGATAAATTCTCCTCTGGTGAAGTCCCATTGTAATAAAACATAGAGCAAACTCACCTGGTTTTTCATCCTTATGTAAAGGAAGAAATATGCTGCTAAACAATTCTACACTCAATTTATAGTCACTATAAAATTTTACAAACCTCTAAACTGAATATCTAATGAAAAAGAGCTAAAATCAATGTTTAAAAAACTAAAGGAAACTATTCTTAAAAATGGAAAAGAAGTCATGATGACATTTATTTGTGCTCTTCATTTTTTTTTTTAATTTAAATTAACATCCATGTCAATTGTTTTCACCCTGAGAAACTTCCTTTAACGTTTCATATAAGGCCGCTCTGCTAGCAAAGAATTATCTCATTTTTTTTTGGTTTTGTTTATCTTGACATGCCTTTATCTCACAGAAGATTATCTCACAGAAGATAAAGGCATGATCTTTCACACTGAGAGAACCCATTAAAAGGGTTCTCTGAATATGAGAAATGGTATTGTCTACCATGTGATGCCTTGTTATACCTGGGCCCATCCATGTTCTCTGTCTATGCCACATCAGAAACTCAACATGTGTAGAAATGAGTATTTGCAGTAATAATATAATTTCTTCTATGTGAATAACTCACGCCTAAATTACTTTCTGGTCTAATTAAGACATGTCTTAAATTGCTTACCAATGATCTACAAGATACTTTGGAGAATTCATCTGCTTATGGCTCTGCCAGTTTGAAAATGGCGATAAATTCACTGAATCTCTTGTCCTGCGCCTGGGAGGATTCTGTAACAGATTCGATAGTCAAAGTGCAGATGCAATAATCTATCAGCCAAGGCATTAAGAGGTAGGCAGAGGCAGGCACTTCTTTTATCTTACAA
This sequence comes from Macaca mulatta, assembly GCF_049350105.2. Taxonomy (NCBI): domain Eukaryota; kingdom Metazoa; phylum Chordata; class Mammalia; order Primates; family Cercopithecidae; genus Macaca; species Macaca mulatta. The sequence goes on from NC_133419.1 coordinate 39,008,102, forward strand.
TATTCACTCGTGAAAACCAGTGCCACATAAAAGCTTGATTTCTGGGGAGCACCATGCTGCAAGAAGCCCAAGCCATGTAGACAGGCTCTAAAGAATTGGCCGGGAGAGGTAGCTCACGCCTGTAATCCCAGCACTTTGGGAGGCCGAGTCGGGTAGATCGCTTGAGCCCAGAAATTCGAGACCAGTCTGGGCAACGTGATGAAATGCTGTCTCTACCAAAAACATAAAAATTAGCCAGGCGTGGTGGTGTGCACCTATAATTCCAGCTACTCGGGAGGCTGAGGCAGGAGAATTTCTTGAACATGGAAGTCAAAGGTTGCAGTGAGCCAAGATCATGCCACTGTACTCCAGCCTGGAAGACAGAGCTAAACTGGGTCTCAAAAACAAACAAAGAAACAACAACAACAGACAAACAAAAAACAGAAAACAACAACAACAACAACAAACAGAATGAAGCATTTTGTGAAAAGAGAGACGTGGAAATGCCATTTTGGAAGAAGACCTTCCAGCGCCAGCCATCCCAGGTGGAGCCAAATGATCAGAGATAAAATAATTTTTCCTGAATTCCCGACCTACAAACCCTCTGGCTTTCACTATTGGGTAGTGTTTAATGCAGTAAGAGGTAACAGAAATATTCCCCATATCCAAGCTACTAATGTGCTCTGTTAGTGAAACAGGAAAGGTTCCCTTGTTCCCCATGCAGGGCATGCGACAGGGGGAGTGGCTTGCTTCCTTGGTGCCCTGCTGCTCAAACCTCTAGGGGAGCATACAGACGGGCTGGCTGTGGGACTCTGACCATGCGGCAGTGTCTGGGGGTGAATGTTTACAGCTCCTGAAGCCCCAGTAGACCTGTGTTACAGCGTGCTCTTTTAGTTTTGCCATCTATAGTCTTGTGTTAATCAGTTCAATTAGACCCTCTACCTTGTCACAAGGACAGACGGCTTTCTGTATCCTGGCTTCTTGCTTTGGTGTACCAGAAGAGTCGGATCACACCTGGGCTTGAAGAATGAGTGCAAAGTCGTATTGAGTGGAAGTAGCTTTCAGCAGGTAGAGGAGCCAGAAGGGAGGTGGTTTTTCTCTGGAGCTGGACCAGTTGGTGACCCATGCTCTTCTCCCACTGCCCTGGCCATCGTTCTGTCGGTGGATGGACTGCCGGCATGCCGGTGCCTGTTGGTGTGCTCCTGACGTCCTCTCCACGTCCAGCCACTTGTGTGTTCCTCCAGCTATGTGTTCCTCTTGACATCCAGCTGCTTGCATCTTCTTTCACCCAGCTGCTTGTATATTCTTTCGCCGATCTGCTCCTCTCGACGTCCAGCTGCTTGTGTGCCTGCCTGTTAGGGTCTTGAGGGTGTGTCAGGCCGTGGTGGTCTTGGGAAATGCAACATTTGGGCAGGAAATGCCTGTCCTCACCTAGGTCCGTGGGGGTGGAGCCCGAGCCAGGGACCTGCCTTTCTCTACCCAGCACTTCCCTCCCGCCTTCCCGTATCATCAGCTCTACTTCAAAATGTATGCTGATCCTGTCAATCTCTCATTCATACCTCCACTGCCCTCCTAGTCCCAAGCAGCATCATATTTTATGAGATGAGTACAAGAAACTTTTAATTATTCTTCCTCCTTTTGCCTGCACAGAAGTCCCTGCACAGAAGCCATGGTTTTCTTTCAAGTTAAATCAGAAAATAATACTGCTTTACTTAAATTCTCCATTGATTTTCCATTGTAATTCCAGTACATTGGTTCATGGTGGCCTATAAAGCCATCATTAATTACCCATGTTTACGTCTTTGATCTATCTCCTGCCACTTGCCCTCTTGGTTACTGCGTTCTACCCTATAGTGTCTTCTTGATGTCCCTGGAACACACTAAGCTCATACCTGTCCCACGGTCATTGTTCTTGTTTTCACCTTTACCTGAAATACTCTTCTCAAGTCCCTCACTGACCCACTTTTTCTCACTGTTCATCTCTGCTTATTTTCTCTAACGAAAACCCTTTCTTAACAACCCTAGATAAAATTGCTTCCACCCAGTTAATAGTCATATGACTTTAACCTGTTTTACTTTTTTATAACACTTATCAGAGCCTAAAACAATTGTATTTAGTTGTTTTTCATTGTTTATTTCTCCTCCATTAAAATGTATAAAAGGAGACCTGATATGTATGGTTTACCTCTATATTCCTAAGGCCTAGGCCATTGCTTGAGAGTAGGCCCCCTATAGTTGTTGAATGAATGTGATATTAAAATCATTCCAAAATCCATTACCCCGAAACTTTTTATTATTAAACGACTGAAATCTACCAGAAAACCAAAGATTGTGCTAAGTTGTAATAAATTTGAAATCTGGATATTGTACTTCACCTACCTATTGTAGCTTCCCAGAAGGACATTGGCAGGCAAATAGATTTGGCATATTAGATCCATGGCACCATTTAATTTCTTCAATTTACAAATGCCAGTGTTGACTAATTTAGTGTATTCAGATGGCAAAGTAATATTCCTCTCACCTCCTATCCTATCCTGCTGCTTTCTCAGGCATGGTACAGTTCAAAAGAAGAGAATGGTTTGCTTAGATGTTTTCTTTCCCTATTGCTCCAGACCCATAATGGCCAGTGAAATGGGTCTGAAATTGAAAGGAGTGTAGAGGCCAGGGGAAGTATACCTGTTTATTAACCCCAGTTTGTGTTCATTATCATTGAAGCTAAAATGGAAAGCTCTTCTGGGAAGGTCAGAAAAACAAAACAAGGAATCCCTTTCCTACCCACTCATAGAACGCTGACAATTTAAGAGTGCAGATTTATAATTTGTCCTATACGTAGGTTTTTAGAACTTAACAACAACAACAACAAGGAAAATCCTACTGTTACTGCCAGCTGACATGGACTCTGTGTCTTTCTGAACAACCAGTCTCTCAAATGTCAGTGATAATTGATACCTCCATCATAAACTTCCACTTCTTTATCTTAAAAGCAAGTAATTAAAGGCAGGCTGATGATTCCACTACTAAATTCACTGGCCTTTCACAGGTGAAGTCAGCGTTGCCAACCACCCTTCTTTTATGCCTCTCCCCTTTACCCTGCTTCCTCACTTAGCCTCCTGGCCTAGCAGACGTTCTGATTTCCCACAGAAAGGAGTGTTATTATCTGCCTTTCAGAATAATCTGATTAATTTTTGACATTAGTCTACCCTCTACAGTGTGAACAACCCATAATATACCTGGAGAAGAATGTAGAAGAGAAATTAAATTCACAGAAGATCCTCCTGATGCTCTTTGGAGGTAAGCATTTTCTACTATTTGACAAAGTTCTCCATTGGTTTCAATAGCCAAGAGAAGAGGAACTTAGAATTTAAAGAAAATAAATGTGAGTTTCAACTCATCCTCTGCCATTAATTCCAGTTTGATATTTGACTATGGCACTTACATTTCTTTCAGGGCTCCTTTCACGCCTAGTAGGTGGTTTCTAACTAATAGGCTAATTGAGAAACTATAAATTAGTCATTAACAAAGGCTCTGGATTTATAACCTGGATTTGAATCTGCCTGGGTTTAAATCCTGGTTTCACCAATTATTAACTGTGTGACTTTGGGTAAGTTGCTTAGAGTCTCTGTGCCTTTGTTTCCTCACCTGTAAATGAGTGACATTATAATAGTACTTATTATATATTTTTGTTATGAACATTAACAGGATACTGGCTCTGGAACCAGAGTGCCTGGATTTAATGTCTGTTTCTATTGCTTAATGACTGTGTGACCTTCATAAATCACTTGACCTCTCTGTGCTTCACTTCCTCTATCTAGAAAATGGAGATTCTCATCTGCATCACTGGGGTGTTATAAATAGTAAATGAATCAATAAACAGATGTGAGGTACTTAGACCACTGCTTCGCACATGGTAAGCATTCAATACATGTTAGCCATCATTATTTGGAGGACTAAACTAAATACAGCATTCAAAGCTCACAGCATATTTACTAATTGTGTATTACATATTGTGCTAAGAACATGCAATAATGTTCGGGACAGACTGGGCTCTGCTCTAGTGGTGCAGATAGTCAAGTCTAACAGAATATATTAGTCATTCTATCAATTCTGCTTTCTCCTGCCCCACAGTTTCTGACTTGGTAGAAAAGCATGTCAAATATCCATGAACCTAATTTTACTTACAATAACTAGTGACACAATAATTGGGCAGGTAAAGGCAAAATCTTGTGCTTCCATTTATTTATAACACTTTGTTAGTTTATAAACTCCTTCCTGCAAAAATCTGAATGTCTGTTGGCCCAGAGTTCAAGAAAGAAACCAGATTAAGCAGAGAGTCTTTAGAAGGTTCTGGTGCAAAGCTAACGACTCTAAAAAGATAGTCTGGAGGTAAGCCCTGTTTGTTTTAACATTCCAAGAGCTTCTGTACCATCCAGTAACAATAAATATCAGCAAATGAACAGAAAGAACCCCTGCATTTGAGGAGCTTTGTGTCTATCTTGTATGGAGACCAAAGCCCACCCTCATTGCCAGTTACTGAGTGGTGTGTCAACAGCCATATCGCCATCTTCTGGGAGCTTGTTAGAAATGCAGACACTCAGGCTTTGCCCCAGACATGCTGAACTTAACTGTATTTTAACAAGATCCCAAGGCAATTCCTATCACATGAAGGCTTGGGAAATGGATATATAATTACTATGCAATTATTACACAATTGGTCACATATTAGAATCACCACACATTAGAATCACGGGGGAACTTAAAAAATGATGAATGCTTGGGTTTCAACCAAAATAATTGGGACTTAACTGTATGCCTGAACATCTGAAATTTAAACATTTTTCCAAAATGATTTTGCTGTGCAGCCAGAATTCAGACCCCTGAGCTAAATATTGACAATCCCCAGGCCTTTTTATCAAAATATAACTATTTATTTCATGTGCTCTAAATGAAATAAATGTTAAGGTATACTGAATAGAAATCTTTTGTGGTTAAGAAAGTTCCCTCCTACCCTTTGATTATTTCACATGCTGTTTTCAGAGCCCTGTGAACTATTTCTCCCATTGTCATTTCAGGATTTAGAGTGCTGACCTGCTTATTTTCCTATGGAAGACAATAACCTGATTCCCTGTAGGTTGAACTAATGACCATCTGTTATGATGGGACAATGCTGATTCAAAAAGTGTCGTTTGCCACTTTGTCTGATGTCAGGAGGCAGCACATGAAATCCGAGGGCGTTTAATAGCTCACAACACCTTGTGTGTAAGATCCCCAGCGGAAAGACAACCCCAAATTAGAAACACGTTTCACTGGAAGGGCACTCACTTACTGATACCTTAGGGACTCCACTTTGAGGGATGCCTTTATCATTCATACCTTTCCATGGCATGAATGGAAACCTGCTGAATGCTGCTTCTGTCCTCATGCATTTCATGAGTCAGCACATGACACAGGGAAGGGACACCCAGGTCAGCCCCATCATTGTATCTAAAATCAACGCTTCGAATATAATTGGAATGATTACATACGATTCTACATGTTAAGTGATTAGCACAGCAACTGGTGCCCAGTTGGTTGCTATTATTATTGTTGTTGTTGTCATTAGGATTATGCTTATGGTTATTTTGTGTTATTTATTAAATGAATATACTTATCCCATATGACTCCAACTGCTCCTAAAACTCCCCATGGGTGACAAAATTTGTCTCCCATAATGTATGGCTTTATAAGAAACAGAGATTCAGGGACCATGTTTATAAGATAATCTTTAATTGTTCTTAAATATTTATTAAATATTCATTTAAAATAAGAGTAAAAATGCACAATAAGACGGAACCAAAATAATTTTATAAATTGTAATAACAATGACATCTATCAAATTTTATACAACATGTCTTGCTTTATTTTTAGAGTCTTTTTCCATCACAGTTTAATTTAGGTGCTTTGTTGCCATTATGCAAATTATGAGTTTATTTTTCTTCCTGTATTTTCTTACTCTAAAGTTATTGGTTAAGACTCTTTTAACGAAAAGTTTTTGGTCAGGCTCTTTTACAAAATATGCATTACTATTTTCTAAAAGATAACAAAGTGAACTTTATTAAGATTAAGTTTGTGGGTGATCAGTAAATACTAACCTTACAGCAATTAAAAAAAAAAAAATTGTACACAGTAAATAAACCACATAGTGGTAGCTCCCCCTAGTGGAAATTCTGAAGTAAAGGTGGCTCTAACAAAACACTATATTTGTAGGCTTGATTCAAATATATCTAGAGATCAGCTATGCCAAATATCCACAAACTTAGAGGAAGAAAGACGTGTATTAAAAATGTGCGTTTTTTTTTTTTCTTTTGAGACGGAGTCTCACTCAGTCGCCCAGGCTAGAGTGCAGTGGAGTGATCTCGGCTCACTGTAAGCTCCGCCTCCCAGGTTCGTGCCATTCTCCTGCCTCAGCCTCCCGAGTGGCTGGAACTACAGGCGCCCGCCACCAAACCCGGGTAATTTTTTTTTTTTTTTTTTTTTATTTATTTTTTTAGTAGAGACGGAGTTTCACCGTGTTAGCCAGGATGGTCTGGATCTCCTGACCTCATGATCCGCCCGTCTCGGCCTCCCAAAGTGCTGGGATTACAGGCGTGAGCCACAGCGCCCGGCCCGAAATGTGCATTTCTTAAAGCAATAAATCCAGGAAACTATTGATTTAGATTCTTCCACTTCCGAATTGAGAGACCCGCGGGAAGTTAATGAAGCTCTCTCATTCTCTGATTTCGTAAACATATAATGAGTACGAAAACACTCAGCTTACAGGGTTGCTGTAAGGATTAAATAAAATCTATTCCCCATTTCCAGTTTATCTCCACATCAGTAAAAGTCTGCAGTATGCGGGAATCAAATTTGAATCCTCTTTCTCCCTTACTTTGCCTCCCGTTCAACCCATCAGGAATTCGTGTTTTATTCTATGCCACTCCACTCCATATTGGCACCTAATCATCTGGCCCAGACCACCATCACCTCTTGCCTGTATTATTAGAATAGGTCCAAGCTGCCCTCTCTGCTTCCTTCTCGTCTCCATTAGCTTCATGCTGCATGCAGTAGACTGAATGAAAGCTATGTCGTGTCAGCCTCGGGTCCAACCCTTTAATTGCTTCCCACTGCACTTAGAGCACTTCTGGGCCTGTCCTTCAAGGCCTGCAGTTACCTGGGAACTGCTCGTGCTTCCCTCCTCACGCCATACTATCCACCTACACACCTGCCCCAGCGCAGTTCCCCCACATGGGTCAAATACTGCAAGTCTCAGGACTCCTAACTGTTTTTCTCGTTTTTCATGTGTCTAGTTCTGGTGCATCTTGCAGGTGTCAGCTTAAATAACCTTTACAGATTTCCCTATCTAAATTTGGTCTCCTACCTCTCAGTTTTCCTTTTCATGGCATCCCATTGGTTTCCATCAGAGCATTAATTACAATTTGCAGTTAGATGTTTGCTGACTTACTTTCTGTCTCCTCCATTCGAATTTAAGGCATCAAGTCTGTCTTGTTAACCATTAGATTTCTAGTACCCTGGCAAGTTGGTGTTTTAAAGTCTCGATTGAATAGATAAATAGATTGATTCATTTTTATAAAATTACTCGGCACACATTGGCCTGAGAAATCTCACTAAGTGACAATCCTTTTCTCTTTCCAGCAAAGTATGTGCTCTATTAGGTCTCAGTTCTGGTCGTGATTATGAGCTACTCTTCATGTTATACTGATTGTGAAATGTTTTACATAATTAACCAACAATGTGGTTTGTCTTCCCAGGCTTGGAGAACAGATTTACACTGAAGCAAATAAACCAAAGCTCAGAGTCACTCATTTCCCCTGGACCTTCTAAGAACAAAGAAAAAAATGCTCTCTCTCTCTCTCTCTCTACATATATATATATATATACACACACACACATATTATTTGTTTATTTTGGTAAGACACGGTTATGCTAACAGACTGGTGAATGTAACATTAATTCAAACAGGATTAGAGAGTAGCTCCTACACAAGAAAATGTGACATGCAATAACATCATATACCTCGTATAAGAAAGGAAATTGAAAGAAGACTTTCCATTTTTGACAGTAATCTGAAAAATGTATATGGCAATACTAATAAGTTATGAAGCAAACCAAAAATTTAAAAATTATAATGCAAAATAGTTCATCAACCGTTTTAGATGAAGCAATGATTTCTCTTTCAATTTTTTTCTGTAGAAAATATTATTAAAATGCATTCAAATAAAGACTCAAGGAATATGTGGTCTACAGGTAAGAAAAATAATTATAGAATTGTGATAGGTAGTTACTAAGACACATACCTCGTATTATCTTTCTGGATTTTGTGAGTGATGTTTGTGGGTTTTATAGCCATTGACAAATATATAATTTCTTTTATTTCCTTATTCACTTTCTAATTCAAAATTTATAATTTTGTATTCTTTTTATTCAAAAATTTCCCCAAATTTAAGACTACTGAGGCTTCATGAAACCTGAATCTTCCCTGATGCTTGGTGAGATGATACAGACTAAGTATTGTTTTCAACTGGATACACTGGAAATATATTCTTGTTTTTGTTTTCTTTTTAGTTATGTTAATTTGTTTTTTAAAAATGACACAAAGTGGCCTACACAATTCCAACAGTAGTGGATTCAATTTCAATTTCTTAATTAAAAAATATATCTTATCTTTTAGAGAAAGGAGTAAATACACATAGTAATATTTTTCAAAGCCAAGAAGAAATGGAATAAAAGAAAATACTATTGGAAAAAGATCAATCTAAAAGTTAAATTAATATGTAGAATGCAGTCTATGACTTCATCTAATTTTATTAGAAGTTCATAAAAGTTTATGTCTGAGCTTCCTAACAACCAACAATAAGAGATAAATTCAGACACATTAATCAGATAATCTATTACAGAAAAAAGAAACAAAAAAATTGAAAACCTGTTTGTTTATGAAAAGCACAGTTCGGATTTACTTCTGGACTTTAGATATATACTTTTCTTTGTAGCTGATGCAGAAAACACTCCATAATGATATGAACAGCATCATCAACTACATTTTCAAGTAAAAAAATGAGTTTCAAAAATTTTTGTCTAACACCCTCTGAAGCAGGTTAATGATATAAGTAAAATTTAGGAAAAACAAGCTCTATTGACTGCCCAAATAATGTATCCCCCAGCCCTGCTTCACAGGCCCCTGCTGCTAGTATTCCAAGAATAGAGTGTGTCAATGCAAAGTACTGGTTTTCACGTTTTTGCTTTGGCCTGGGAGGATATGAATTGTGACTAATCCACATGGTTGTATAGATGAACTACATATCTTCATATGCACATGTGCTGGATAGGAGCAAAAATATTCCAAAAGAGATGAGGAGCTTCATGAAGACGTTTGCCTGAATGTCTTCAAACTTAACTTGCTGGCCGGGCGCGGTGGCTCAAGCCTGTAATCCCAGCACTTTGGGAGGCCAAGACGGGCGGATCACGAGGTCAGGAGATCGAGACCATCCTGGCTAACACGGTGAAACCCCGTCTCTACTAAAAAATACAAAAACCTAGCCAGGCGAGGTGGTGGGTGCCTGTAGTCCCAGCTACTCGGGAGGCTGAGGCAGGAGAATGGCGTGAACCCGGGAGGCGGAGCTTGCAGTGAGCTGAGATCCGGCCACTGCACTCCAGCCTGGGCGACAAAGGGAGACTCTGTCTCAACAACAACAAAAAAACCAAAAACCAAACTTGCTATAGTTGCAGAAGGACAATGAGCAAAGATAAGTTACTTTCAGGAACTTATCAGCATATCACCCAGGTCTTAGGCTTTAGAATTTTATATAATCTTTAAATGAGCATAAATATTTTCATGCTTTCCTGACAAAATATTTTTATTTAATTGCACCTGTACCTGTTAGAATGTACAAATAAGAATAACAATGTTTTGCCGACTCCTACTTCCCCAAGTGAAAATTCCTAGGGTGGGGTCAAAATTTATTTTGCATAATTAGCTCAGATGAGAAGAGCTTTGTTTGCTGATTTTAGTTTAAGTGTGAAGAGGAACCTCTCGCTCAAGTCATCGGAGGTGAAGTTTGGACAGGTTCTTAGCTAGTAAAAATTTAGGAGTAGGGTCCCTCTAGGCCTATCTCATTATTTTAGTCATAATTTTTCTATTCTCGTGAGGAGTTCAGAGTGGTTCAGAAATGCTCTTTCAAACATGAATATGATTAGGAAATGGTTATTTCCTTTTCATTCATTCAGTCATTCATTTCTTGAACAGAAATTGAGTGTCAACTATAGGATTATACACATTAATACCAGAGATTCTGAAGCCACTATGACTGTCATTTATGATCTGTATGATCTTAGACAAATTACTTAGCCTTTCTATATCCTTATTTCTTCATCTTCAGAGTAAAGACATTAATGTTAAGTATTTCACAGGGTTATAACAAGAATTAAATGAGATGCTACATGTGAAGCACTTTCAATGGTGTTCGGTATCTAGTAAAGTACTGGCACATCTACTATGTGCCAATGCAGGGGATAAAATAATGATAGAGACAGACATTATTCATGTTCTTACTGATTTTCGTAGCCATGAGAATGAGCCTGTCAGATCTCCGACTCCCAGGAGCATGCATGACCAGCTTCCCAACTGCTGTGCTGTAAAATCTATCACTGCTTTTGTGCAGAGGCCTTATGGCTGCTCCCTGTCAATAACCAAGTATAGCAGGAATACTAAGGCCGCACCATTCCTGGGAGACAGGGAACTCTTCTAACAGGTGACTGATTTTAGAACACATTGGTGCTTACTCGGTGTGATGGTAAATATTGAGTGTCAACTTGATTGGATTGACGGATGCAAAGTATTGATCCTGGGTGTGTCTGTGAGGGTGTTGCCAAAGGAGATTAACATTTGAGTCAGTGGACTGGGAAAGGCAGACCCCCCCCACCTCCTAATCTGGGTGGGCACCATCTAATCAGCTGCCAGTGTGGCCAGAATAAAAGCAGGCAGAAAAACGTGAGAAGACTAGACTTGTTTAGTGTTCCTTCCTACATATTTCCCCTGTGCTAGATGCTTCCTGCCCTCAAACATCAGAGTCCAAGTTCTTCAGCTTTGGGACTCGGACTGGCTTCCTTGCTCTTCAGCTTGTAGATGGTCTACTGTGGGACCTCACCTTGTGATCATGGGAGTCAATACTCCTTAATAAACTCCCCTTTATATATGCATCTATCCCATTAGTTCCATCCCCCTAGAGAACCCTAATACACTAGGATTTCGGGATGGTAAAGACTAGTGGGGTAGATGTGATAATAAAAAGAGGTGACACAAGAAAACTCTTTGTGGTGATGTAATCGTCCTTTATCTTGAATTCAGTAGTAGTCGCACAACTCTGCACATGTGGTAAAATGACATGAACTATACACACATATTGCACCAATGCCATTGTCCTGGTTTTGAAATTATACTCTGGTTGTGAAAGAGTTAACAATTGGAGAAGATCATCATCAATAATGGTAGCATAAGAACCCTTGAAAATTCTTTTTCATTAAAGCAATGAGACAACTGACAAGCATCATCAGTGTCATTTTTTTTTCCCAGAAATCTGGAAATGAACCAAAGATTTACACTAATCCAGGGAGAGTTATTGAAGAAAAATGGCTTAATTCATTAACAAATGCAAGTATTTATTTTGCATTTTGACTTATTCTATTCCCATCCTATTCTAATTAGCTCTGTAGTAATCTTAAAACGGCCTACAATCACAGTGAAAATAAGGAGTCTTGAAGTTGCTGGATGGACACAAAATGAGTTTGGGGCCCCTTTAAAGCCTCATTCCCAGTTGTCACTATTTATCCGGTTTTCTGGTTCCCTGGGAGACCCTACTGCAAGGGTATCTTGACTTGACTTGAACCAGTGCTCACAGAAATTTGCAAAAAGACAAATGATGTTAAATATCTTTCCATGTGCTTCTTGACTATTTGTACACTTCCTTGGAGAAATATCTATTCAAGTCCTTTGCCCCTTTTTAATAGGGTTACTTGTCTTTTTGTTGTTGAATTGTAGGAATTCTTTATTCTGCATATGAAATCTTTTTCATATACATGATTTGCAAAGTTCCTTACAATTATGTATCCATAGGACAATCTTTCATTTCATGGACTTGAAAACAACAGCAATAGCAAAGCAATTCAAAGAGGCAGAAATATGTTAAGGATTCTATTTGTACGCACTATTTGTGTTGGAATATTATTTCTAATATTATAAAATAATAAATTTAACTTAGGTAAAGTTGTGAAGAATGTTCAACTTCTCTGTTTCTAGACCTGATCTCTTAAAACTTGAAGGGAACTAGTTGAGATAGGGATCCATAAGAAAAAAGCTTCAGAGACTCTAGGGAAGAAACATTCATTTTCTCTCTCCTGGATTATTTGGATGGTCACCGGACATTCTTTCTTGCCTCTAGTCTCTCTCACATTCAGTCTATCCTGCATACAAAATTGCCTCTTTTCAGGACACTAGAACTTCCCTGACCTTACCATTGAAAGCCATGTAGGGTGATCTGTAAGTACTGGAGCATAAAGGTAGAAAGGTAAAGATGTCCACATAGCAACTTCTATTATAAAAGCATCATAGTATACAAATTCCAAGATACAACACACATACTCACACACACATATACACACACAGACATTAAGTCTAGTTTAGGTTCCCTCAGAAGAAGACTGAGAAAAATTTCAAATACAAATAATGTGCTTAAGTCGTGTAAAGAATACCAATAGCCAGCTGGGAAGGTGATAGAGGAAAGACAGATAATAGAGTATATTAACTTGAGACTTAGGAAATTTAGTACTGTTTGTATTTGAAATTTTAGCCACTGTAGAATTTTGAAACAGCAGTGCAAAATATAATGTCTCAAAATTAGTACATTTGAGGTTCAAATTGGTCATGATTTGTGCCAACTCTAGAGAGCCATCTATTGGTTGCTTCCAACTTGAGCCCAGGTAAGTGAGAACAAACAGTAAACAGTAAGTCCTGAAGGGTACATATGACTCTGCATTCCATAAAAAATTTTTAAAACCCAGTCTTAATTGGATCACATTCTAAAATATTCTGTATTGAGTCATTACTTTATATTCTCAACACCACTAAAACCCCAATTTGTTTGCCTCTCTGATCAATTATCCTAATACTGGTTTAATATGGTAGCAAGAGAGTGGTAGCAGTCCCATTCCTCACAATTTTCAAGGTTAGTAGGCGGGTGGAAAAGTGTGAGTTTCTTTTCAAGGAAAATGAACACGGGTCTTCATGTTGTTCATCCTAGAGTTAATTGCCAATGCCAGAAGACTGTGATGCTCTGATTAGCCAGATCTAAACAGAACATCAGAATGACAGCAGAATTGAGTGAAGTCAACAGCACCAGAAGCACACAGGCGCACACAGAAGCAGAGAAAGAGAGTCTGGGAGTCGTTCCTAGACTGATAGGACCAAGAGTCTTTAATAAAATGATGGAGAGTGGATGCTGGGGTGTGAAAATGGCAGACACCACCAAAATGTCTTACAAGGAAAACCATACATTGAATTAAGCTCAGTGTATGTCCACCCATTTATGCTTGGAAATGCAATGCATCTTCTTTATATATTAAACCCATCTTTTATTCATAAAGATGCCTTTACTGGGAATTTTTTAGATCACAGGCAAACTAACATACCTTAAGAAGACTGTCCAAAACTCACAGTCCAGAGATAATGTAGTATGAAGTTCAAGGTAAAAGTAGGAAAAAGAAATAATCTGGAAAGTTTTACAGAAAGATAATGTTAAGCCAAGAAAACATTATTATCTATTTGGACAAGTCTCCTAAAGAGAAAAGAAAGAAAATGGAAAAAAGGCATTTCAAGCAGAAGGAACAGCCTATGTGAAAGCATGTAGTTATGAAAAGATATGACTTCTCTAGGTTAGTGCAGTTTGATTTGGCTAGCATCTCAGGATTCAAAATGAAGGAGCAGCAAAAAATTAAAAAAAAGATTTTGGGAGCCAAATTGTGAAAGTTTTATTTACATTGTGTTAAGGATTTATACATTAACTTATTGCCATTAGGATCCACTTAAGGATTCTTAATAAGGAGGTTAGATGACAAGATGAGAATTCAGACATCCTGGGAATCAAAAGAAATTCTTTAATATATATCGTGATCCATCTATGCTAAAGTTTAGATGTAGCATGGACAATTCTATCTTTTCCTTCAAAATTGTTTTATCCTTTATTTATATAATGAGAAATATATTGTTTAGCCTTTTACTAAACACACACACACACACTCAATGCATTACTTACAACTGCTTTTTTATTAAAATGTTACTCATTTAAGTTCATCAAAAATAGTTACTAAGAAAAAAAATCACATGAAGGACAATGTTATTTTGTGAAATAGGGAGATATGTACTTTTTTATGTGGATGGATTTATTTCTGACTTAAATTACCCCTGCCACCAAGTAAGTGAAGGTAGAACCAAATTCCTTCAGTGCAATATTAATGGTAGCCACTAGAGGGCAAGCTTACCGCGTGCTGTGATCAGATACCACACAGCTGCTTTAAATTAGACCACATTTAAGCAACTAAGGTGACCTCAGAGGAGGTCACGAGGAGCCCATTACTGCAAAAGGAGAGGTCAGTCTCTCAAGTGACAGAGATGAAATATCATTTGAGTCCCTTTGAAGTCACGCTGACCAATTATACCCATCAAAGCCCAAAAGTAATGAAAACCAAAGAGGTGAAGGATATCATTCTGATGGAGATGACCTTTAGAGGGAGGTAGGAGTAAGTTTAACCAACTTTGTTTTTACGTGAAAGAGATGGGAGCATATTTCAAACGCATTGAATTGGCTTTGAAAGCGTGGTCTAACCTAGTGTATTCCTAACAGAAATAGAACAAAGTGGGTGATGCTGTTTTAACTGAAAATCATGGCTAGTCTTCTGCTGAAGTATAACTCCTTAGGGAATATTCATTTTATGGAAGTTTATTTGTTTAGAAACGGATCCCTATTTGAACACAAGCATGACCATCCTAAGACAGCCTGTATGCGGTTAGCCTCATTTCACTTAAAGTGTGGGTGTTTTTTGGAAAGAGCAAATAGTTATACAAATACCAAATTTGCCTATAAAAATGAAGCCAGAGTTTCTCGAAGGGGATCTGATGGGCTGCCTGCTTCAGAGTCACCTGGGGATAGTCGCTAAAATTTTACTTCATGAGTTCTTTCCCAGATCTTCCTAATCAGAATTTTTAAGGTAGAGTTTACGCATATGCATTTTTCACAAGAGCCTTTGGTGATTCTTGTCATATGCAATGATATTTGAGGGCAAATAAGTGTGGTATCTTTTGGGATACCGATATGAAAAATGGGTGAGACACCTGGTCCAGTCTCCAAAGTGCAGCCAAGGGTTATCTGTTTGCTGATATGCAAATACACATACTTTCAGCAAGCAGGCAAGGCCTCCCTTGTGCAGAACACCCATATTTGGCCGCAAACTCTAGTACACATTGTGTGTATGTGTGTATATTACTGTATTTTAATCTTCCCCAAACCAGTGAAGATATTGTTATTCTGTTGAGCAAATGACAGTGAATACAGCTTCAGAGAGGTTAAGTGACTCATTCAAAGTCACATATTTAGAAAGCAGCCAAATGAGAATTAAAAGCAAGATTATTTAATTAAAGTTCTTTAGCTAAAAAAGGAGACAAGAAAGGAAAATCTTCAAACATTTATGTAGTTTCTTGTATTAATTCTCTCACTGCATGTTAGTCCTTGGTTATTGGACTCGATGCCAGAAAGCACTTCAACACCACCTTGAAATCTGCTGCAGTAGAATATTCACCTTATGTCCTGAGATCTGACCTCCAGAGTTATGCAGGTGAAAAGCTAACCTCTGACCTACAGTATGACTTTAGAAAACAGCATTAACTCCTGCCTCCATCCTGAAAGGAGGGATGAGGACTTCCTCATGGTTTTTCCTTTTGGGGGAAAAAATCCATTTTAATGGTTGCTTTGAATTACAGATGTGTTTGTAGGATTGTATGAACTATGGACTTCAGTATTTAGTCAAAAGAAGGTCAGGTACCTCATGGCCACCAAAAATAAAGTGAATAAAAATCCTGAAAACATTATCGTAGCATTTTTTTACATTTCTTTAAAGAATCATATTTCACTCTAGGGAGAGTGTAGCCATGAAATACTGTAGCATAAAAGTGAAATATGTCTTTATTTTCTCTTCTTTTTAGTGGATTTGGCCATTCCTATTACATAAGAAAACATGTATCAGTAAATTCTATTTCATTTTAGCAGCACGAATCTAAGTATGTCAGCTTAAGAACAAATCCAGATTCCATTTCTTTTATATATAATGCTGGTCTGCCCCACAAATAATTGAATAAAGCGATAAAACACAAAAACGAAGCCTTAAAATCAAAGAATTTACAGAAAATTCCTCTGAAATCAATGCAATATTGACAGAGGTAAAGATAAATGATAGCATTTTGAGGTAACCTTTTAAAATGTTTAACTAATGAAATTAGTATTTTATAAACAATAAATTAATATATATTTGTTTAAGGTAAAAATTATGTTTCCTTCTTTCTCTTCCCCTACGTTTCTCCTTCCTAACCATGCTCATGGTTCGCTGTGTTTCCTTTCATATCTATACAGATAAATCAATAGTTGAAGAAGGGTAAGTAGGTAAATTAAAAAATCTAAACAAAATTATCTAAACAAAATTAAAAACTGGTATATCACTGAAGTACCTCTGCTTACTTTATTCGAATTTTCATAGTTCCAAAGTGCAAAAGGATGTCCTAACCTAAAGCAAAAGTATGACAAAGTAACCAACAGATGATATTATGTGTCATTTGTATGTAGCCATTTTAGACTTATGAATTAATTGCTTTATGTTCAGAGTTTGGGAAAGTAGCATATTCATACTATCACCATGTCAGTACCAAGGATTTACTTTCTCAGTGTCACACAAGGCAAAGTTACGCTGTGGTAATAACATACGACTCTAAAGTTCCAATGGATTTCATCAACAAAGGTCTTTTTCTCATTCACGTTATGTAGCAAACAGGAGTGGGTAGCTGCTGTATTCTAGAATTATTTGTATTCCTGAAAAATTAGTAACAACATAAACATACACACATAAGTTATGATGCATTTACATGATGAAATATTATGAACCATTCACAAGCAGGTGATAGATGGAGCAGATTGTATTGTTAACATTGTATATTGTATATTTGTATATTGTTAAAATTTGTATTATTTGTATGTTGGTAAATATTTTTGTATATTTGAATATTGTTTGTATATTTTATGTTTTTATATTGTTAAAAAATATTCACTTATCCTCCTTACACACCTCAGATCTGTTGACGTCAAGCTTGACCAAAGAACTTAAACAGGGCAATAAAATGTGAGCAGAAGAGATTTTCACTCTCTGCCTCTTTTCAACTGAATCATCCACTGTCTATTTTTCTCTTCCCCTTGTGCCATGTCCCAGATGGTTTCTGTCCCATCATCTGTTCTCATGATGGCTAATCATTTTGCTAGTGATGTGGAGAAAACTGAAAATAAACATGATCACAGCTTATGTGAAGCTCAACATCATGAATTAGTAGGTTTTACATAGTATATGATTTGCTTTCCTTTAGTCTACAGCCTTCTAGATGTCAGTTTGTTTTCTGGCACTGCTTCCTCCATGTCTTCTTCCTCATGATCTGGCACTGGTTTGGAAGCAGTCATCTCCGTCAAGTCATCTTCTGTTAACTCCTCTGGTGTGATGTCTATTCGTTTTTGAATTTCTCCAAGATTTACATCTTGAAATCCTTCACCTTCCCCCTATTTGTGTGTGTGTGTGTGTGTGTGTGTGTGCGTGCCATATCCACAATCTCTTTCATGATTTCTTTGAGTTGCTCTGTCATAAATCCTGTGAAGGCATGCAAAACATCTGTGCTAGTTTTCTCTAACAGAAATTTATTGTTTGGGGCTTGATGGCTTGTCCTGTAACAACAATGACAGCTCAATGGTGTAATCCTTCCAGACTTCCACGATGTTTTCTCCATCTCAACTCCCTTTCATAGCATTGACAATTATTTCCATAGACTTACGTGTGTAATGAGCCTTAAAGGTCCTTATGATCCCCTGATTTAGAGGCTGAAATCGAGACATTGTGTTTGGGGGCAAATAGACCACTTGGATGGCTTCGGTGCTGAACTCATGGGGTCTCTGGCTGGTCAGGGCATTGCACAATATCAAAAAATCTTTAAAAGGCAATCCCTAACTGACAAGGTACTTCCTGATTTTAAGAACAAAGGATTGATGGAACCAATCTGGAAAAACGGTTCTTATTGTCCAGGCTTTCTTGTCGTACAACCAAAAGACTGGTAGCTGGTGCTTATTATTTTCCCTTCAGACACTGGAGTTAGCAGCTTTATATTTATAGGTATTTCATTAAGTATGCACAATACTTAATATTACACAATACTTAAATATGAACATGTTTCCAAGGTGCTCGATAAATGAATTAGAAAGAGCTAGCACAATGCTAAGTATCAAGCATGTACCCTAATGTAGGTAGCAGATAAGGGCAGATAAAGGCAGTCCTGATCACAAAGCAGGCTAGATTTATACAAAGCAGAGTTACCCTATCCTGTCCTGCTTTATATCCTGGTGTTTGTTTATCTTCCTTATTAGTGAATGTCCTTTGTGGCATCTTAAAAGGACACTTTCATCTGCATTAAGAACCTGTGCAGGCAGATAGATATCCTTTCTCCTCAATTATTTTTTTAATGGCATCTGAGATCCTGTCTGCTGTCTTAAGCTGCTTCTCCTGATCTTGACATTTTTAAAGCCAAATCTTCTACAATTATCACACCATCCTTTGCTGGCATTAAATTCGTCAGCTTCAGATGGGTCACCTCTTTTTTACTTTAAATTGTCATAAAATGACTTCATTTCTTTCTGGAGTCATATTAGAGTCTATAGGTATAGACTCTTTCTTATACCATATTAGCAATCACACAAAGGCTGCACGTACAAGTTAAAAAAGATATTTCACAAAAAATGCAAAGTTTTCATGCCTGCTTGGGACAAATTCGCAAATTTCCTTTTCATTTTCTTAAAACAATGGTCCTTATGCTAGATTCATTTATTTTGAAATGGCAGGCAGTTGCAGACATCAATCTACAGTATATATCATATCAAGCAATTCAACTTTTTCTTGTAATATCATGACTTTTCTCTGCTTCTTGGAGCTCTTCTAGCATCACTGTGGCATTTCACATGGATCCCATGTGTTATTCAAGGTTTATGGTATTGCAGTAAACATGACGAAAACTATGCAAGAACTGTGGGAGATCAGTTTTTACTAATAAACCATTTACTGGAGAGAAGAACTGCTCACTGGGAGATGATTAGCATCACATGGCATTTTCAATGGATACTCACAACACTTGATCTCACCACACTAGCAGCAGGATCTGGCTATGGAGTTTTGTAAGGATTAAAAGATATAAATACCTAACTCAGAGTATATGCTCAATACTTAACATTGCTGCTAGCCATTTCTAATTCATTTATCCAGCACCTTGGAAGCATGTTCATATTTAAGTATTGCATAATATTAAGTATGTAACATACTTAATGAAATACCTAAGTCAGAGAGTATTGCCCAGAAATTCTCAGATATACAAATTACTGTCCTAGGCCGAAAGAATATTGACTCTTAAATAATTTTAGAAGAAAACCACCATAAAATTGGACAGCAAAGTCTTAAAGCAGCATTGTGAAATAATCTTAAGTTTATAGTGTTTATAAAAATCAACTAAATTTCTTTTTCAAGTAGTGACATACCTCTAAATTATTAATTATACAAGAAATAAAAACAGGACACTAAGACAATGAAGGGTAGTAAAATGGATAGAAAGAGCTTAAATAAAAGAAATACGAATGCTAATGCATCACAGTTAAATAGATGTTGTCCTGGATAATATTCATAAAATCATATTTTCTGTTATGTAATTGACACTCCTGAATATTTAATAATATCATTTTGTCTATGATTTTCCTTCAGTAGAGGATATTTAGACATATACACACATTCTATGCCCTATATCAGGACTCCTTCTGTGGCTTTCAGCCATGTGCCAGCAGGGGCAAGTTTACCTCCCATGACATGTATCTATTTCAAACTAGATAGGAAGTAGAAAAAAATGCCACCTATGGGTCTCAGCCTGGCTCATGTGAATTCCACTTACGTAACACGTTTCTCCCTGGAATCACTAAAACAGCATCTTAAATACTTGCTCTTTCTACATTCTCATTCTCTTGAAAATGATCTCTCACTGTTTTAGAATTATCTTTTAAGAACTGCAATCTTGTTACTAACAAAATTAAATCTAGGCCCTTAGCTTGTTATATTCATCCCTCCAAGATCTGGTTCCTGGCCAACTGTACAAGCTTTTCTTTTGCCCCTTCCTGCCTCCTACCTTCTACCACTCTTTTCAGTACATACTCCAGCTGAGATGAATTAATAGGAATGTCCTGAACATGTCTTTTCCAGAGACTTCTTTTCTTTTATCCTCCAACTGATGCAGTATTTTTCATGATTCACCTCAAATATTCTAAGTCTGCTCTGACCATCTTCGTTTGCATATGCCCCCTATGTGTACAAAGCATCTTTTTCATATGTCAAGGAGAATATTCAAGGAGATTGTAGTGTAGCTGCCTACCCCAATAGATTATAAACCCTTGGAGGAAAGGTCTGTATTTTTCTAATTTCCCGTATTCAGATATAGCTTATTCTTAGCCAATAGAGAATTCCCAATAATCATTGAATGAATAAATGAATTTGTAATATATTTCTAAAGGAACTAATTTCTGAGCTCCTATTTCCTGGCTGCTTTGAGATTGATGGGAGTGAGAATGTTAAGAAAATACCTCCTCAACGTAAGCACTAAAGAATGAGCAAGTGTTTAAATTTAAAAAGAGAGAGATTTTGAGCACAGAAAAAAAGTATGTACACAACCAAAATGTGAAAGTATCACAGATTCCAGGAGAAGAGAATTTATCACTGTAACTGAAGTAGAAGCTTTGGGCTGGCTAATCGTAGGTGATTCAGTTAGATTTTTTCAATAGAGTAATTTTAGTAGATTGTTTTCACCACTCTCCCCCATCCCCAATCAAGAAATTTAAATATTATCTTTAGGACATTTAGGAGTTGTTAAATCATTTGGCAAAAGTGAATGATCTGATAAAAGATTAATATTCCAGTGTACATAGTGGAGAGGGTCTAGAACAGGGTTGCTAATCATTTAAGAGAAGCAGGTAATATATTTCCAAACCCAAAAGAAAAATGAAAGCTGAACATTTTAAAAATATTTACAATGTACTTGAACTGCCTATCATTTTCTGGCAAGAGCAGCACGCTGATAGTTTGGGTTCTGAGGCCTCTGTCCTTGGTTTCTAGATGGCTGTCTTCTCCCTGGGGCTTCACACGATCTGTTCTCCGTGTGTGTTTGTGTCCTGATCTCTTCTTAGAAGGACATCAGTCACGTTTGATTAGGGCCCATGCTAATTACCTCCTTTTAATTACCCCATAAAGACCCTATCTTCAAATATGGTCACATTAAGAGGTACTGGGGATTAGGATTTCAAGATGTGAATTTTTTGGCAGGGTGGGTGTGGGGCACAATTTAGCTCATAACTGTCAAACCGGAAAAGGTAGCAGAGCGTGAATGTGAATCCAGCCATCTGACTCCGGACTCCATGCCTCCTTAGGATCACACCTTCTGCCTCCACGCAGCGCGGCACCGGATGATGACTGAGAGGAGCCGGAGCACGGAGCTGGAGAGAACTGAGCTGCCAGGTGCTAGAGAAGCCAATTAAGACAGCCGGTCAAAATGAAGGAATCAGTCGAGGCTTTAATCACTTACTGCCAAAGGATAAGCAACAGTCTGAACTGGAGAAGGCGCTGGCTCCCGATTCCACATTACCCCCCATAGAATAACACCGGTCTAGGACCAGCTGGATTGGCACAGATTTGGGCGTTACCTCACCGCTGAGAGCCGCAAGAGAGATGGGAAAAGTAAGAGGGAGAGGCGCTAAGGGCAGAAAACTGCTACGTACTAAGAGTGAAGAAAACATGCCTTCCACGTCTCGCCGCTCCACACCCTCCAATAAGGAGACTCTGGCAGAGGTGCCTGAAGAAGTCCTGCCTGACAGGTGAGTGCCAAAGGCCCCTGATAAAGAGGCCGCTGAGTTGAGCTGCTTGTTCTGGAAATGCAGATTATGTGTAAAAGCTTGGCCAGTATGGAGGGTGGAGGGAGCTGAGTCCTGAAGTGTATTATTGACTTTACACCGAGTCTTGTTTGTGAGCGCCGTTTCCTCTGATGAATCTTGTGAGGTATAGCCTCTTGTCATTGCTTCTGGTTGGGCCTGGGTGATCACAAATAGGTTATGGCCAGAAACCAGATTCCTCAATAACTGAATGTTTCTGAGTTGAGGGAACCTCCGCTAGGACTCTGAGCCTGTGAATTTCAGGGAATGTCATATTTATACATGTGGAGTGATTTTTTTTTTTTTCCTTGAGGTGCTTTCAGCAGGTCACGATGTCTGTTTTGTCTTCATCACATTCTTCCAGTGGCTTATTCTTACTGCCTTCTAGGTCTGTTAAGCCTGTACGGTGTTGTATGGGGCAATTAAGAAAACTATGTTGTCAGTGAAATCATTTAGGCCGGAAACCTGCTCAGCTGAATGCAGCTCAGCCGTTGCGGTCGTACTGACCTAGAACTAGGAGAGTTGTAACTTCTTTGGCAGATATCAGAGATGTCAAACATGGCCTTCGGAGCACAGCTCTGGCAATCTCCTCTTAATTTAAATGATGCTTTGGAAAGCCAATAAGTAAGTGTTACATACATGTGTAAAAGCTGACGCCTTTGGCTCACCCCTTCAGAAGATACTTTTTTTTTTTTTTTTCTCCAAGTAAAAGAGGCCTTTGACATTCCCTTATCCTACGTTTCTGCCTTTGCCTAACAAAAACTTTGTATGCCAGAGGGCGCTGGAGGGATCAAACCCCCGAGTGGCTTTATTCTTGGCATCATCATCGCGGTTTTCTTTACATTCATTCGTACAATGCTAACAACAGTCACATTGAGAGATACTGTCATCTCCATTTTGTAGGTGTTAAAAAAGCCAAAGATTGGATATTGATACCATTAATCCCTTTAGAATATAAATTGAATAAACTTATACTTTCTTTGGAACAAGCTCTACCTGGTTTCAAATAACGGTTTTGAGACTATGCATTGCTTTATGACCTTGAAACAAATATTGAAATGACCAACTATTTACTCATGCATTTATATTTGGTAGTGCTTCAGGCAGTGCTTGACACATAATACTCAGTAAATGCTGATTTTCTTATAGTTCTTTCCTGACCAGTACATGTGATATGGAATTAGGTATTTTCTCAACAATGCAGTGATTCCTGTTGATCTTATTAGTGCCATGTTTTTAAATTTTGCTCTTAGTTATTCACAGATTACTTTAGGATTTAAAAAGTTTTTTTGCTAAATTTTTATTTTAGCATATGATTCAACATTTACATGCCAAGATATCAGAAAGAAAGAAAAAATGAGGCAGAAGAAAGTTATAAAATTTTGCAGAGAGAATTAGGGCAGGCAGAAGCTTTTAATCTCAGGACTTTTCCCCAGTGGACACAGTAAGGGGAATATTATGTAAATAAGTGCACCAGATTATTTTGAGGAGCATTAAGAAAAGCAAGAAAATTGGCAAATGTAACTGCACAACAAATCTAACTTAGCTAATGCTGAATTTGAAAAGAGATGTTGAGTCTCTACTTTTAAAAGAGGAAAACATTATGGAATGATTGTAATTGTGTTCAATAAATCTTTCACACTCTCTTAGCTGATGGTGATAGTTTTAAAGTCACTGATAAAAATAAGAGCAAAGGAATTTTTGCATAGTTACCCACTGAACCGAAAATGAAATAATGCAAATTGATAAAGCAGATATTTTTAAAATATATTTTCCTTATCCGTATAAAAATACAGTGAACTCTTCATATGAATCCTCTATAGAAGGAAATACTTGACATGTAATATAAATTATTAGTGATGAAATTCTGGCAAAAGACTTTAGGTAACTTCAAGCGTTTAGGATTTTAGGGAATCACTGCAAATACTCTGCATACATGCTTTCAAAGAGAATACTTCATAGTGTCTTTGGAGAGCGGTAGAAAGATGCCAGGTAAATTTAGTTTGAACTATTGTGGACATTTGGGGTGTGTGTGTGTGTGTGTGTGTGAAGGTCCTACTCATACATGCCCATGTTTGACTTTAAATATAAAAGTCTTTTTCAAATACTTGCCACTGACCACTCTGCACCTGCACTTAGAAATATTTACATGTGGTGGCCGGGCACAGTGGCTCACGCTTGTAATCCCACCACTTTGGGAGGCTGAGGTGGGTGGACCACAAGGTTAGGAGTTCGAGAGCAGCCTTGTCAATATGGTGAAACCCTGTCTCTAATAAAAATACAAAATTCAGCTGGGTGTGGTGGCGGGCACCTGTAGTCCCAGCTACTCGGGAGGCTGAGGCAGGAGAATCGCTTGAACCCGGGAGGCAGAGGTTGCAGTGAGCTCAGATCGCACCACTGCACTCCAGCCTGGGCGACGGAGTGAGACTCTGTCAAAAAAAAAAAAAATTAAATTTGTTGTTTGAATTAACTTTTAATTATTGGATTTAACCTCTGTGAGAGCTAGAATTACATGAATTGTTTGCCATATAATAGGTGCCCAATAAATAGTGTTAAAATCAATTATTGAATATATTCTAATTAATAAACCTTTAAAATCCGAGTCATGAGGAAAAGAGAAGTGTTGAATGAGGGATGGGAAGTCTCTAAGAAACTGAATGCTGGGTGTGAGCAAGTTTGAAATCATTTCTAAGGAAAGCAACTTTGCAGAGGTAGATGAAAAAAAATCTTAGATAATTTATAGAGGCATTTGATAGATTCCAGCATAAATATCTAGTTAGAAAATTATATTGGGTAATAAATTTCATTTTAAAGATGAGAGATAGAAGGTTATTTGAAATATATTTTCCTTACTCTCCAGAATGTTTCCAGTAAAGATGGGATGACACTGACAGGATTTTCCCCTTCATTGTGTAGCTTGTGAAGTAGGCTACTAAGTCGGAATTAAAGGCTTACTTGATATTTATTCCATTCATCACTGACATTCTTTGATTTGTAACCATGTCACTTCTAGGATTTTTAGATTCATACTTTGTCGTGCATTTTGCTCAAGTTAAAAGCCACTATACATAAATTACTGCTTCCCACCTGAGCTTTGAGAAGTGGACTCAGGTTTCAGGGTTATTTGACTACTACCTAGCTCAAGTCTTGGGCCACCATTACTTGTGCTAGAAAGGATTACTAACCTCTGCCCAAGGGCTGTAAGGCTTATTGTAGAATTCTACTTACCTATAGAATAAAGCATGATTATGGATTGTAGTATTGCTCATGGTGTGTGAGTAACATTTATTTCTTATGGGGTTATTTCATTAAACAGTTTGAGTAATGCTGAGACTGTCTTATTATTTTTTATTATTTTATTGTGTGTGACACAGGATACAGAACAATATTTGTTGAATCAAGAAATGATGTTAATGTAGAACCTATTAGGTTAGGTTCCCAAATCTAACCTTATCAAAGCTAAGCATTGATAATATGGAGAGTACATAGCTAGTATTTGTCCTCAAGGAGCTCTGAGGTTAATGGAGGCAATAGGTGTATATGATTATTGTACCAGAAGATAACCCTACTGGGTCTGATACATATCCAGAAGGACAAAGAAAAACCATTGAATTCAAATCAGTGAAAGTGGCAAGATGAAAGGTTTTGTACAGAGGATGATGCTAAAGTTAGTTCTTGAAGAATCTCTACTAGGGATTAGCCATGAAAAAATAATAACAATTGTTGACAAAAAAGTAAATACAAAAGTAGAAAAAATGTCAGGTTAGTAGATTTCTGAGTATTTCTTGGTGAGAAGCAATTCTCCTTTTCTTTTTATATTTTTTATTCTAGATTTTCTATTTTCCACTTTATTGTTAGCACCAAACCACCGACTTCAATATATGTTACCTCCAAAAGAAAATTCAATTACTCTATGAGTGTTTTGGGCTGACTGTGTCTCCCCTATATTTATATGTTGAAGTCCTAATACCTATTGCCTCAAAATATGACAGTTTTTGAAAAAAAAAAAGGTCTTTAAAAAGATAATTACATTGAATAAAGTCATTAGAGTGGGCCTTAATCCAATATGACTATTGTCTTACATAAAAATTGAAAATTTGGATACAGACACACACAGGAATGGCCATGTGAAAACTCGGGGAGAAGACAGCTATTTATAAGTTAAGGAGCGAGGCCTCAGAAGAAACTAACCCTGCTGATAGTATGATCTTGAACTTCTAGTCTCCAGGACTGTGGGAAAATAAATTTCTCTTATTTAAGCTACCCAGACTGTTGTCCTTCATTGTGGCAGCACTAGCAGACTAATGCAATAAGAAATATTAGGTATCCCCCCTCTATTGGCATAAAAGATAAATTTCCTCACCCAAATAGTATCAAAATAAAGATTCTCACATCATCACTTTGTATTATGAAAAATAAATCAGAGCAGCTGGCACATTAGCTTCCTCTGGGTCTTGATATTCTCTTTGCTGTATTACTTGTGTGTTTCACTGAACTTCTTGCAGGGATTATCTGGTGCCAAATTGTTAACCTAAGTATGTGGTTTGATAGTATTAGTGCTAGTTTTTCTATGAAAGCATTCTTCATAAAGATGCATAGTCATTTGACTCATTTAATTAAAATTATTCAATAAATTGATTTCCTGGTTACATTGAAGCTACATATTCTAGTTTAATTTCTTGGAAATATTTCAAAATCTACTGAGACATATTTCCTTGAAGAACTTGCAGAATCTTCCAGGAAATATATTCTTACCACTCCAGCCCACATGGACCCTACCCCTCCTTGGGTTGAAGAAAATCTATTTTGCAGAATTTCACAGGACAGAATGAAGAGTATTTAATTTTAGTCATTCAAATGATAATGAATATGAAACTAATGTGACTATATGGAACTGAATGTGATGGCTTTACCTTTAACAAAAGAAACCTGATATTCTGAAATCATAAATTAATACTTGTTATGGCTGAGTTTAGGTTTTTGACAGAGTAATAAGCTATATTAGTCTTTATAGGAACCAAATGATACTCATGTGTCCATTCATTACTTTCATTTGCATTTGCTATTATTTCAATTTCCACAGTTTCCAGCAATCATTGAAACCAATATGATGTGAATGAATTATGTACTCACTGAAGTCCTTCAGAAAACATGGGATTTTCACTGTAATTTTAAAAAAACTAAGAAAAAATTTAGCTGCTTCTTGCCCATATGTCTAAATTCCTCTCTTAGATAATCCTTAGTCAAGTTCCAACCAGGAAAAAAAAATTCGTCTTAGTATTAAAAACAAAAAAGTCAGTGTACTAAATACTGAGGCTGTGGAAAAGCAGAGAGGCTAGGAAGGAGATGGCAAAGCTACCCAGAGATGAGTAACACTGGGAAGGAGCAACTTTCTTGGAATGGAGTGACAACAGGAAGAGTCAGTGTCACTGAAAATCAGGGTATGGGATAACCTGGTAGAACATGAAAGTATGACAGTCTTGTCAGGTAGGGACTTGAACTGAGGGAAAGATGCAGCCCCTACAGAGAAAGAGGAAGGTAAATCCTCTGGTTTCTTTCTCTTCTGCCCTCTACTCTTCAACTAGTTCCCGCAGAGGCCTGAAGGCAAGAAAGGCTGGTTAATTTGACTCATTGGTTTGCACATAACTGCATATTTGATCAGAATTAAGAAAAGATCTTGATTCATTTTCATGTGACTATAATTTAGAGTCTGGAATTTGGAGATTAAAATAGAAATCAAAAGAAAGAAGTAACAATGGAGGAAACAAAAGGAAGGACTGGCAGGGAGAAAGCTTGGTCTTGGAATGAAGAATATGGGCAACAAAATAGAAATAAATCACATTGCAGATGAAAATAAGAACACAGACATCACCCACCCATTCATTCACTCACTCATGTATTCAGTAAACATCTGATGAGTATGTCTCAGTATTTAGGGCTATTACCACAGAAGACCTTAGACTGGGTGGCTTAAACAACGACTTGTTTCTCACAGTTCTGAAAACTGAAAAGCCCAAGATGAATGTGCAGCTCTTGTTTAGTGTTTGTGGAGGGCACACTTCCTGGTTTGCAGGCAGCCATCTTCTCATTTTATCCTCACTTGGTCACTTGGTTGAAAGAGAATCTCTCTCTCTCTCTCTGTGTGTGTGTGTGTGTGTGTTTCCTATAAGGATACTAATCCTGTTAATGAGGGCTCTACCTTTCTGACCTAATGCCTTCTCAAAGGTCCTAATACTGTCTCCCGATACCATTACATTGGGTGTTAGGATTTCAATATATAAAGTTTGGGTTGACGCAGGCACAAACATTCAGCAGATAACAGAAGACCTATTATATTTCATGTACTGTGCCGTCAAGGAAAGCAAATATAATATCAATGATTGTCATCCCACAGTGTAGCCTTATAACAGAAGCTGAACATATAACCTCAAATTTAATGCATGTTCCTAAAGGCTGATGAAGACAAACATAGTGGGTTACTGGGCCTCAGAGAAATAGCGGCAAGATAGAATAAAAAATTAAAATGTGCCACTTGATTTTTGTCTTTGTAAAATTTAGCTAAATGAAGAAGAGTATTGAGAGGGTGGTAGGTTACTTCAATCAGGGAGAAGAGTACATAGAGAAAAATAGAAGTACGAGAAAATAGAGCATTTTCACAGAAGTATAAGCTTGAAATTAATATACAAAAATATTCTTGAAGTTTTAGATAATGTTCTAAAGGTAAGCTGGGCAATGTCATAAGGGTGTTGTGGGATTAATTTTCTCTATTCTACTATTTCAAGCAAGTATAGACTATGAGAAACTTTTCTTATCTAGAGAACTTCAGAGATTTATAGCACCTGCTATCACAGACAAGGATACTGGCCCTTACATTTGAACATTTTACTCAAAGTTACTCAACCTCAAAAAACTCTTAGCACTGACCAGCCTTTTACAGCTGGTGCTGGTGGTCAGCTTCTATTCTAAGAGAAGGCATATGGTGCATATTATTTCGGATCCACATTCACTTGTTGAATCCTAATTCAAACGTTTCAGAATACAACTGTATGTCAAACTTATTTGATAGAATGCTCTCACCTCCTTTTATAAAGCTAAGCCATTACTCTTAAATTTTCAGAAATATATTCACTCTTTGTCCTTCCAATTGGCAAAGTCTATTGAGATTGTGACAAAGTAAAGGTTAAGTCCCATCTGAAATGGAACAGTTTGTCTTGGTGTGCCCTAGTGGCTGTCAGTTGTGGAATAAAGTGTGATGCATGAGATCATTATGGCCAGCCATGGAGCAAGTCATCAGAGAAGGCTGCTGGCACTGGTGGGTAGTCCAGCCAGACTCATGGAAGCCTCTAAAAGGGAGGAAATTTATACAATGGGAAGAACAAGGAAAGGTAAGGTAAACAGGGCATTGATCAAAGCAATCAGGTAACATTTTTTTTTTTTTTAAATGAGGCAAAATTGTTTTTAGCTTTTCTCGATATGTTTCTTGTCCTGGTCAGAAAACCTTTCAGGGCATGGCTAACATTAGAATGGTAAGGATCAGAAGCTAGTACATCTTGAGAGAGGGTACAATAAAAAAGGAAGAAAGCAAGGCTGTTCTCTAAATATTTGTGTAATAAATAAGCGTGTAGATTGAAAATAAAGTCATATAACTTTTTTATGGACAATTAAAAAAAAATGGTGAAAAGCCATCCCAAAGTGACCTGTCAAAAAATAAACTGATAGTTCTGGTTTAATATGTTGTTTAAAAGCTATTTCAGGCCCGTTAGAAGAACCGGAATGTTAAATTCTCTCATCTTGTTGATGTTTGTTCTCTGTGGAAGATTATCTTCTGATACAGAGAAGCTTAGAAGGGCTCTGACAAAGTATGTGATATGTATGGTTAGCTGTTTTGTTGACATATTATTCTACTAAATGCTAATTCTCTAGATATGCACATGCTCTTTTGGGGTCCATGTGCCTCAGTAAGTTTCTCCTGAGTCATTTTAAAGAGGCTTCCCAGCATCATAGATCTACCAACCATGGGAATGGCACCACCAAGAATCTTCAGGCTTAACAAAAGGGAAAATTGCCCAGGAAAATCTGTACATTGTGTGCATTAAAGTGATCTGAAGCCATGAAGCGAAAACAGCCCACAATAGGTTGTATGGATATAATTTTTCATGGTGCCTAATCCTTACTTCCTTGGCAGTGGTGACATTTATATTGGGGTTGAGAGTCAGTGTTTGCTGAGTAAAGGAAGAGGGTCTGGAATCACACACTTTGGTTAAGATCAGAATCTCCTTTTTTGCCGTAGTTTCTGGTTGTTTTTATTGTTCCCCTCTAAAGTGTCATTCTCCTTTTCCAACAATCTCAGGCCCCCTTCAGAACTGTTCCATGCTGTGATTTCTCTTTCTTGAGGTTCTGTTCGCTTATTGTCTCTTCTCATGTACTACTTTGGCAGTAGTCAAGTGATCTAATACTTGTAGAATAGGATAAATCACAAAACTTCTTTAAAATTTCAATGTCTTCACTTATAAAAAATAATAATTATACTTCACAGGCATGCTGTGGAGATTAGATAATATTTATGTGAAAGTGGTGTGTAAACTGCAGAGGTGTAATATGAAAATACTATCATTCTGGTGTCTGTTGGAGAAAGCAATCATATGTGCCCAGTCTTTCAACCTGGCTCAGCCACAGAATAGTGGGTCTGGACCCTGGAACACTTCCTTATCAAGAGATGAAGAGCCCAAAATGCCTGTGCCAGAAGTATCCCTTTGTGTGGGGCATCTTTCCCTGTTTCAGACTCAGGGAGTGTTCCTTTGTTCTGCTTAAGTTTGTACATTAAAAAAAAAAGCACTTTAAAATTTTAAATCCCTTAGCGACCATCAGACAGGGCCCTAACTGTCAGTATTAAAGACTCTATGGGGTTAGGGTGAGGTCCTTTTACTGTGGCGGCAAACAAGTTGCTCTGTGCCAGCTGCCAGGGTAAACTATTAGCCATGAGGTACCAATGCCATACTATTGGAGTTGGTCTTGCTTTATGTATTCTCTATGTAAGTAAGAAAATTTTCTTTATGTAAGCTGTGTTTCCCCTGGCATATCTGATACCAAGAGGCAATGGGCAGAAGTGCTTGGAGCCCTCCCCTGGGACTGATAAATGGTGCATAGTGTTCTGCTCATTAGTATCCTTCTATTAATGAATAAATATTATTTACTTTTGTCACTTTTTGAGGTGGGGGTAGGGTACGGAGTCTTGCTCTGTTGCCAGTCTGGAGTGCAGTGGCGTGATCTCGGCTCACTGAAATCTCCACCTGCCCCGAGTTCAAGCGATTCTCCTGCCTCAGTCCACCGAGTAGCTTTGACTACAGGCATGCACCACCATGCCCAGCCAATTTTTGTATTTTTAGTAGAGATGGGGTTTCACCATGTTGGCCAGGATGGTCTCAATCTCTTGACCTCATGATCCACCTGCCTCGGCCTCCCAAAGTGCTGGGATTACAGGCATGAGCCACCTCACCTGGCCACTTTTATCACTTTCTATTCACCTCCCTTTCTGTTTGCATATACTTACATAAGCAT
Organism: Macaca mulatta; assembly: GCF_049350105.2. NCBI lineage: Eukaryota > Metazoa > Chordata > Mammalia > Primates > Cercopithecidae > Macaca > Macaca mulatta. The sequence continues at coordinate 39,039,964 of NC_133419.1, forward strand.
ATACTTACAAATGAGAGAGATACATACACACAATAGTCAATCTATTCAACAAGAGAGAGAAATACAAACACAATAATCAATGTATTCAATCTATTTCTCTATTCAGTGGCAGTAGAAGAGAATATGTGTATCCCTCAAGAGCCATATAAAATTCCTGGATTTTGCACAAATTTTATTACCTTAGAACTAAGTATTATCACCAGAGGAATATAAAACATTGGTCTTAGGCCTGAACCTTTCATTGTGAAAAGAATGGACAATCAGGGTTTAATTTTAGTCAGCCAAGGTCCACCTGTGAAGTCAACACAATCTAAACTCCATGAACATGTCACTGTGGAGAAACAGTGGGATGACTGTTGTTCAGATATCTGTAGTGCCCACAGTAGATATTCAATGAAAGATGTGTCTGCCTATTTAAAGTTAACTTATTTACACCACTTCTCATTCCATAAAAAATTTGAACCATCTTGAAAGGGGCATTTTGAATTTTTTGTTGATCATTCTTTAGACATTAATTTTAGACTAGCCGTTGGTTATAGACTAAACTGTATAGATTTAATATGAACGCAGTGTTTAGTCTTGCATCTTAATTCTATAAGACTCAGATTGGATAGGAATAAACTAACATGTTAGGAATGCCCCTATGGAGTTTGAGGGAGATGCAAGAATTTAACAGAGAATAAGTAGTAATACTATGAAAAGATGAATCAAAAAGAGACAGTTATGACGGAAATTAACTCAACTATGAGGCACTTAAAGACATGCAGAGTGACTGTAATACAGCTTCCAGTTAGACCTCAAGATTCTTACTCCAATTTCATTTTTAGAAAGTGAACTTTTTTATTTGTAAGTATTCTCACTCATAGCTGCACAGTGATACTTAGCACAATGATGAGCAGCCAGTAGACATTTCATAACTTTGTATTGAATGGTTGACTAATATAACTGCTTTGTAAATGTGTTGTGAATATGATTATAATACATTTTTTGTTCAATACGACTGTTAAGTGAGGTGTCTTTTTGAAATTTAATTGTTCAGATCCTTATAAGAGAGTCAAAGAGTATTATACTTCTGGGACATTAATCAAGAAAATCATTATAAAATATTAGTTAATACATACTTACTTTTGTAAGAACCAGAATACCTCAATTTTACTCTGGTAAAATCTAACATTAGTATGGAAGTTTTCTTGAAAATCTTGTGGTATTAACAGTCTTAAATCTTACCAGAAATGAGTACTCTTTTATTGAAGACACTCACATATGTTATATCCGTCTGTACCCTGGGGGTTTTTGATAATTCTTGTTCTCATAGGAAACATGAAATAAAACTGTGTGGTCAAAGCTGTGTAAATTTTTCTGTAGTATAAATTTTATTTCTGTTCAATCAACCTTAATTTCATCAGTAAACACAATAGTTTTTACTTCTGAAAGGAACACTAGATTTTTAGAAATTTATTATTCTCTCCTTATTCTTTATGATTTGTCAGAAATGTCGCTTATCCAAACAGGAGTTCGTTCTCCGTGGGACAGAATTTTTATTTTTATTGATGTCTATCTATATAGAGTACTGACAGGACCATTGTTTCAGCAACATAAAGTTAAAATTCTTCAGGTATAATCAGTGATGAGAGGGATCTATCAATCAGTGGGCATAGCAGCTTGCATTTTATGGTACTTTAAAATTTTAAAGTGCTTTTATTGATTTCATAACTTTGATGCTCATACTGACTCCATAATGTACATGAAAATGTAAAATCTTTTAAAAAATATTTTTTTACTAAGTAGAAACCGTAACTCAAAAGGATTACATTCTTAGTGAAAGAACTGAACCATTAAGTGGCAGGGCCAGGATTTAAACATCGGGAGACAGCATTGCTTAATGATTTAAAGCAATGGTTTTGGAGTCAAAACACCTGAATTTAACTTATGTCTCCATCAGTGGTTACGTGTCCTTGGGTCAGATTGTATGATATCATCAAGCCTCCTATAAAAATGAGTATAAAATAATCAACTTCATTGAATGGTATAAAACAAAATTAGATAAGTCCAGTAAAAATATATTTTTGTGTGCATGTTTGTATATGTATATTCATGTACATATATGCATACGTACATACATGTATACATACATACATATTTCGCATAGTTTAGTCAACAAATACTAATATTTATTGATATTAATGATGATCTAGATTTTAATGATTCCTTCAATTCTATAGTCCTTTTAAGTAAAATATGCATCTAATCAATAATCATCAGACAATTTTGATCTGCATTGTTCACATTTTGGGATGGATAATTTTTTTATTGTTGAGGGTTCTCCTATGAGTTGTAGGATGTTTAGCAGCATTTCTAGCTTCTACTTTCTAGATACTGGCAGCATCTGCCTTTCCTGTGGTAACAACCGAAACTAACCACAGATATTTTCAAATATTCCGTGCAGAGCAAAAATCCTCCAAACTGTGAACAATATATTTAAATAATGTGGAATAAAAAATGACACACCTATTTTAACTTTACCCTGCAAAACTAGAAGTTTAGAAAAAGACAGCAGAAAAATAAAATAGCTTAATTGTGTACATTGTCACAGGGATGGTGGCTTTAGTTGCTTTCACATACATTATTTCATGTGACCTGTTAAACAACTATATGAGCTGTTTTTATTATCTCAAGTTTATATTATAAAAAACTCATAGGGTAGGAGTAATAAGTATATTGCCTATAGAATAAGTATTCAGGCTCTTGGGATTAAGGTGAACTAACTTATATAGTTAGTAAGTGGTGAAATTAAAGACTGCATCTATAAATTACTAAAACTACCAAGTTTTTATTAATCTAATATTTTATTACACATCTGGAAGACAAATATTATTATATATTTAAGCAAAAACATAATGAAGAATTTGAAAAGTCAGAGAAAGAAAATATGCAAGCATTTGAATGAATCTCTAGTATTCAGTGGGGTTTTATTGAGCCATTCAACAATTGAAAGTAGGAACCTCTGGTTTCAGTCCAAACTCCATCATAACCTTTTGGAGTTTGAATACATGATATAGTTTCACATGGTAGAATCTTGAAGTGCTAAGACATTTTCTAAAAACCAAGTAGTGGTTTCAATCCAAAGGGGTCAGCTTTTTTCCCCTATCCTGTTAACTTACAGAATACAGGGAATGTAGCCAATGAATTGTCTCCAGGCTTAACAGGTTTTTCCTATGTTGCTCCCGCTTCCTGATAGTGTCCAGCCTTTCATTCACTTCTCCCCATATTGATCACCTTTCTAATTCCCCTTTTATAATTTACTATCCAATCAAATGAATATCTTTCCAGAGGCCTACTGGCAGATGGCTGAGGTCTACAGTCTGTGACTGGCCTTGTCTAGTCAAGTCTCTGGGGTGTTAAACAGGGTTCTGAGGATACTTTCCTCTAGCATCTGCTGTGATTTTGCTAAGAATTGAAAGCATTTTTGTCATCATGGCTTAGATAAGACTGTAGAGCATCATGATTTAGTTGTTTGTTCCAGGAACTCTTTGTCTGGGAAAGATAAATCTATAAACAAATAAATAACTTAATTGTTGGCTCTAGGAAGTTCCTACTTATCAATTAATCAGAGTCACTAGTCTACACTAGTCTACTCAACTAATGGCTGGTGCACATAGGAGATTAAAATCCCCCTCCCATCTTTTCTAGCTCGTCTGTACTTTCAACACTTTTTCTTGGGCTCTTATCTAGCTGTGGTTCCTATTAATATGGGTCAAGGCAAATTAAAGGTAGTACTATCTGAAAATGTATGGAAAACATTGTAGAGTACTAAGACTTCTCATGTAAAGTAATGAATGGGCTACGATTAATATGCACCATCAATGTTCCATACACAGTACATATTTAATCCTGACAAGGATCCAAAAAAGTATCTGAGTTGGAGGAAGCTACCAAATATCAGTGCTAGAAATGGTGATACTTAGATTCAAGTCTATCTAAACCATAGCCCATTTCTTCCAGTCACACAACACTTGTGTTGATCAGGGAAATAATGTCAGATGGAGGAGTACAAAGTGAAATTAGAAAGCATGCCTTTGTTGCCTGCAGATAACATTAAGACATTTACTCTAATTGTACCACAAATACTCCAGTGAGTTTTCTAATGAATCTCTCTAAGATACATAGAAAGAGATGCAAAACTCCAACCTAGTTGTCAGATCGCTTCCTAATGGAGCATAATAAACAACAAGTCTGAACATATGGGTTACAGAGGAACAGCTGAATGGACTGAACACAATGTGGGATTGGGTTTGAATTCCGGATCCGTCACTCAGTTTCAGCAACTTATTTAATCTTGAAGAAGTTGTTTTTTCATCTATAAAACTGGGATATTGAGGACAATCTCACATCATTGTTCCGAGGACTAATTGAGATAATACACTGTCAGAGTGTTGTACAGTAATGCTGGGAATATGATTACCTCTTCTTTCTAAGTACTTAGAAATACTCACTGAGCTTCACATAATTGTTAATCCCAAATTACGCAGTTGAATATAGAAACTCTGCTATTTAGACATGTTTTTATTACAATGTATTAATATTTGCTTAGTATGTGGATTAAGAGTTATTCTATGCCAAAACATATCATGTCTCAAGTTGATATTTAAAGGGTAGACAGCGTGTTGTTTAAAATAGCATAACGAAATGTATAATAGAAGTGGAATTCTGAGTAGAATTCTTTCTGCCAGCAATGAGTAAGACTAATCCCAAGTTTCAGAAAGAAACAAATGCATTTTTCTCCATATGCTAAATAATAAATTCCTTATAGAATAGAAATGTTAATAATACTTTTAAATAATTTAGAAAGGGATTGTAATTTAATTTCTGATAATATGGTCATTTCAAAAACAAGTTATCTGGCCCAGATAGTTTATTTCTGCAACTCTGACGTTATTTTCTGTGTGTTCATTTGCCTTTTATCGATTTTTGAGGTCATTCTAGTTAAACAAAGTGCAGCAACATATTAGTTCCTAAACTATTTAGGCTTTCTGACCCAAAGAAATGGGTTGAATTGGGGCAGCTATAATCTTTAGTGCACAATTTGACCTGGGAATATCTTTCTTGTAAATGCTACAAGTACTTATAAGTCACCAGCTTGAAAGGAAACATTTTAGCTTTGTGTATGTCAAAAGCCTAGACCATTAAATTTGTTCCACATGGCTGAATTCATATTGTAAAACAGAATCAGCGCGCTGGTAATTCCATCTAGAATAAAATTGCAGCTTTCAGGGGACTTGGTTAACATCACATGTGAATGTCGAGCATGCCTTCTTGTTTTTTCCTAAACTAAAATCCTGGACCCTGTAAAATTTGCTCAACCTTCGGTAGCACAGGTAGAACAAGCCTATAACCAGTTTGTGCCAGAGGCCTTGTCCTTGGGACCCCATACAAATTAAGGAGGAGCATGGACACACTCTAATACAGAGATTTGCCATCTCGCTTGGTAACATGAGGTGGGGTGGCATAGTAAATTAGCAATTGGGTCTTCTGGCCTCAGATCCCAGCTTTACCATTTACTGACTGTTGGCCATGGATAAGACTCTCATTACATCTGAAGTTCAACTTCTTCATCTACAAATAACCAACATTTGACTCCTTGATTTCTTAAGCTTATTTCAAACCATAGCATTCAGTCATTGCAAATTGTCAAAATGTATCCAATGAATTTTTTTTTAAACGTTTAATTTAAGTTCAGGGGATACAAGTACAGGTTTGTTACATAGGTAAACTTGTGTCATGGGGGTTTGTTGTACAGATTATTTCATCACCCAGGTGTTAAGCCTAGTATCCATTAGTTATTTTTCCTGATCCTCTCCCTCCTCTCACCCTCTACCCTCCAAAAGGCCCCATTGTGTGTTGCTTTTCTCTGTGTCCATGTGTTCTCATCTTTTAGCTCCCACTAAGTGAAAACCTGTGGTATTTGGTTTTCTGTTCCTGTGCTAGTTTGCTAAGGATAATGGCCTCCAGCTCCATCCATGTCCCTGCGAAGGACATGATTTCATTTTAGCATATGTTTGTCATGTAAAGCATTAGTGCAGCAGGCTGTTGTGTTTTTTGTGTGCAGAGAAGTGTTGTGTACCACAGCCATGGCTTCCACCAAATATAGTGCAGTATGAAAAGGCTTGCCTTCTGTGGACATGGCAATCATTATTGCGAAGTGTTAAAGAAGCCCTCTGCTTCCTTTGTCTCCATGCCCAACGGGATGGCTGTGATCCCAGGATCATATTCCTGTGTGATTTGGCTTTCAATCACGTAAAACTTAGCAATGGAAGCTGTCGTTTACACCATTTGAGTGTTTCTTTTAGAGTCAGTGACTTATGAGAATGTCTCAGATCGATGGTTCGAATGGTTTATGAGGCCACTAGCACACTAACATTACACCTTAAATGTGAATTTTGTTCATACTTTAGACATAGCATAAAATGAGAAAAAAAGTTTTAACTTTCATGAAAGTGGTTTACTGAGTATTGAAGAAAGAAAAATAAGAAATAAAAGAGTGTAAATACATATGTATGCCTATCCAGTCCCTACTTATATGTATAAATAGGAGTTTATGTTGGGGTCGAGGGGTGTTCAAATGTCTGCTTAACTCTGTATGAAAAAAACCCCTGGATAAAATAAATGAGGGGAAAAATATAGATTAAATAATTAGGAATATCAGGTGGCCAATATCATTCACTAGAGTGACTTTACTACAGGAGGTGATGAAAATAGCATTCCAGGGAACAGTCTAAAAACTGTTCAACTGATTTTAATATTCGAAAATCAAAGAACACAGTTCACATGCCTGTTCTCAGGGTTCTTACTGGCTTCACGGCATAACAGGTTCTGAACTTCCAGAAACCAAAGGGAAAACTGTCTGGAGAGCAAAAAAAAAAAAAAAAAGAAAAACTTCTCTAAGGATTACAATAATTCATGGCTTTGCTAGCATGACAGTATCACTAGGATTACTTTTCTTATGACGCGTTTGTGTATTTTATACTCTAGAATCAGACTAAGTCAGTTACAAAACAAGTATGTCATTTTAAAAAGTTGTATTAAATAACGTGACTTTTTCAGCCTCCTTTGGAGTCAAGGCTAAAGTTGAAATTGAACTTTAGGAAAAGAAAATATTTTATATGTTGCATAAGATAATTCTACTGGTTATGTATTTAAATTATTGATATAAAAGTTTAGACACATGTTTTTCTCTAGAAAAAAACATTAAATAAGGAACGCTTGAAACCATTTTATACATTGCATATACATGATATAGCCTCACTGATACAGTTTCGGACTGTGTCATCACCCAAATGTCATCTCAAATTGTAATCCCCAGGTGTGGAGGGAGGTATTTGGTGTGAGGTGAATCGATCATGGGGATAGTTTCCCCCATGTTTTCCTCGTGATAGTGAGGGAGTTCTCCTGAGAGCCGATGGTTTTAAATGTGGCACTTCCTCGCTCTTTCTCACACACTCTCTCCTGCCACCAGGTAAGATGTGCCCTGTTTCCCCTTTGCCTTCGCCATTATTGTAAGTTTCCTGAGGCCTCCCCAGCCATGCAGAACTGTGAGTCAATTAACCCTCTTTTCTTTATAAATTACCCAGTCTTGGGCATTTCTTTATAGCAGTGTGAGAATGGACTGATGTACTCACTAAATCAAAATACGATCCTTTGCTGCCTTTTACTTTAAATGTTAAATAAATGCAGAAAAACAGATTATCTCATTAAAGAGAAACTCGATTCATTCATTTGCTTAATGTTTGCAGTGAATTACTAATTTTGATCTATACCAAAAAGGCACAACCAACCTCATTCTTCCTTTTGGATTATAAAAGAGATTTTGATTTGAAAAATGTCTGAAAACATCTGTTTCACTGGATTTCAAAGCCTATTTCTTTAAGACCTAGAATTAGATAGCTGTGCCTCAGCTTTGATCCAGAATCTGGGGGAACCTCATGTTTGCTTCCTATGCCTCCTTTTCAGTTAGAAAGCTTTCATTTTCTTGAATATACATAGGGGTTGTAAGGCAAATTTCATGAAAAAAAGTGTTTTGAGTGTTTCATAAATACAGCTCCTCAATTTACAATTGCTTGACTTACAATTTTTCAACTTTGCAATGGTGTGAAAGCGATATGAACTCAGCAGAAATTATGCTTTAAATTTTGAATTTTGATATTTTCCTGGGGTAGTAACACTCTTTCATGATGCTGAGCAGTATAAGAGAACCACAGCTCCCAGTCAGTCACGGTATCACAAGGGTAAACAGCTGACATGCTACAGTGTACTATGTTGCTAGATGATTTAGCCCAATCGTAGGCTAATGTATGTGTTCGGAGCACTTTTAAGGTAGGCTAGACTTAGCTATATTTAGTAGGTAGATGCACTAAATGCATTTTTGACTTATGCTATTTTCCACTTCCTATGGATTTATTGGGATGTAACCCGACCTTAAGTTGATGTATACAAATGTCCATATGTACAAAATTTGGAAAGAGACTCATATACTAGCACGTTTATTTAACAGATTAAGTGACTAATGCATGGAGAAGTTAAGTGAAATGCCCAAAGAGGAAAACAATTAACCAGTGACAAAATGAGAAAGATAATTTAGTTCTCCTGATTACCAACTCAGTACCTTAAGCCTATCTTTCAGATGGTAAAGTGCTTCAACATGGAAGTAGGGCAGTGATGAATCCAACAGAAATTTTTGCATAAAATCAGCTCACTGACAGCATACATAAGCCTCAGGTAATAGAAATAATGTAAAACAGTGTCCTTTGGAAGTTTAACCATTTGACTGTGATTTGTACTTTGGAAATAAATAGATCTAGATGCCAGAGACTGTTGTGGTCCTCTTCAGCTCAGAATATAATAAAAATGTTACTTTTTCCTCCAGAGAGAGAAAATGATACTGTTTATTATTAATGCATATTCCTAAATGCAAATGGGTGGAACAAAGAGACAGCCAACGGGAAAACATAAAATACCCATAGCTGCTACAGGAGAAAGAAAACTTCAAACATATGTGAAAAGAAAAGGAATATTTTCATAGATTAGTGAGCAGGCTTTTTGCAAAGCAAGTGATAGAGACAGTTATTGTTCACCTTAATATTGTGTATGCTCCTTAAATTTCCCATCCTCCCTCGTAATTAGGTTGTGGTTACGTAGGGTTATGAGAATAGTTGTGGCTAGTGGCCTTTGGAAGCAACAGTGACAGTGATGTGGGCCACTTCCCATTAGAAATAACAACAGATGTTGGTTTTTCATACTCTTCATTCCTTCTATTGCAATGAGAGTGGAAGTGACATATTGTGAGTAAAGCCCTAATCTTTAAATCTAGATACCTGAGACAGTGTGTGGAAGGGAACTGCAGAAGACTTTGCATAGGAAAAACAGTATCACAGGTGTTAAGCTACTGAGGTGTTTTTTTATTGTGTTTTTCTTTCTTTCTTTCTTTTTTTTTTTTGTTTATTTGTTTTTTCAGCAGAGTTTAGCTTCGACCAAATCTCTGGAGGGAAATTTTAAATAAGAGGCAATTAGAAACATTATTTAATGTTAATTTGTACAGATTTATAAACAGAGTTTGTAGTATTAAATGAGATAATATAAAATATATTTAACAACATAACAATGCTCCAAATATTTATATTTCTTTTCATTTAGTCATTTTTTTAAAATCATGAATTAAATTAGCACAGCCACCAGGGCCACAAGAAGAAGCACATAACTATATAATTCAAGAAGTATTATATACCAGAACACCACACAAGTCATTCCTTTAGCCAAAGCTGGCTAATGACTTGCATCAGTTCCTTTGTGTAGCAAATGGGAATTAAAATATCACTCTCTCCCTTTCAATGTGTTGTATATTGTATCTGCTATGTTAGCTTCATAGTAGAATGTGTTTAATTTTCATTCATTTTTTTTAAGTAACCTTCTGTTGCCTTCACAAAGTCATTTATAAACAAAACACTGCTGGTATACAATTACTGAAGGATATCTACATTAAGTGGGTCTTGTTTAAATTTGGCAATCAATATCCATATACCCCAGTGGCAAAACCAGGCAATCAGTCTCCATTACAAAGTATTTTGAAGAACTATGCAAATATAAGTTATGGTCAATATTTTATCTTTGCTTATTTTAGTTGCAATAATAAAGAAATTAAGAAATCTAAATCAACAGTCTCCAACCGTTTTGACACCAGGGACCGGTTTTGTGGAAGACAATATTTTCACGGAGGCAGGGCATGGTGTCAGAGGCACTAGATTCTCATAAGGGGCACACAATCCAGATCCTTTGCATGCACAGTTCACAATATGGTTCGAGCTCCTATTTGCATCCAATCTGATCTGACAGGAGGCAGAGTTCAGGTGGTAATGGATGCTCAACGGTCCCTCACCTCCTGCTGTGCCAGTAGGGTTCCTATCCAGTACTGGTCCCTGCCCAGGGTTGGGGACTGCGATATAAAGGCAAAAACAAAACAAAACAAAAAAACAAAAACAAAACAAAACAAAAACAAAACATACAGTATATTCCATAGAACAAAGAATACCAGAAAGAAAATATTTGAACATTCAGCAGAATCATTGCATCTGAATCAATGTCAGCATACATAATCTAATTCATTTCTGCTAATTGATTTTAAAAATATAAAGTTGAAAAAATTCCTTGAAAGGAAATCTTTTTGTGTTTTGTTGTAATGAATATTATTTGACACATTTTAAATTCAGTTTCTTTATATTTTCTGTCACTGATTCAAGTAAACAAAAATCAAAGTAAATATCAGAGGCATATATGATAACTCTCTCATTAGGGAAAGAACTAACTTGAAAGAGATCAGCTTGGAAGAAATAAAATTTTAAATCTTTCCTTTTTCTGTCTTTTTTTTTTTTTTTTTTTTTTTTTTAATTTTGAATCAGAACCTTACTCTGTTGCCCAGGCTGGAGTGCAGTGGCACAATCTGGGCTCACCACAACCTCCATCTCCCAAGTTCAAGCAATTCTCCTGCCTCATCCTCCTGAGTAGCTGGGACTGCAGGCATGTGCCACCACGCCTGGCTAATTTTTGTATTTTTAGTAGAGATGGTGTTTCACTATGTTGGCCAGGCTGATCCTGAACTCCTGACCTCATGATCTGCCCACCTGGGCCTCCCACCATGCTGGGATTACAGGCGTGAGCCACCGTGCTCAGCCAATCCTTCCTCTTAAAAATGACTAGAGCGGCCAGGTGTGTTGGGTCACACCTGTAATCACAGCACTTTGGGAAGCCGAAGTGAGCGGATCACGAGGTCAGGAGTTTGAGACCAGCCTGGCCAACATGGTGAAACCCTCATCTCTACTAAAAATACAAAAAAATTAGCTGAGTGTGGCGGCAGGCTCCTGTAATCTCAGCTACTCAGGAGGCTGAGGCAAAGAGAATAGCTTGAACCTGGGAGGCAGATGTTGCAGTGAGCCAAGATCTCGCCATTGCGCTCCAGCCTGGACGACAGTGTGAGACTCCGTCTCAAAAAAAAAAAAAAAAAAATGACTGGAGCTATGGCTAAATAAAACATCTGGGTTTTTCAATAATACTCTCATCTCTTCAAAATGAATAATCACATGACACACACAGAGACAGTAATTGAAAAAGACTCCAGCAGTAATTAAATTGAGTTAAAACAACTGTTTCTGAAAATTCCATTTCCTTCCACTCCCAGTAGCCTGTCTTCTGATTTCACTGACTAACAAAACCAAAATTACTCATAATTCTAATAGTCACTGTGTGGCTGATGAAGTATGTTCCCCTTTTGGTACTGGCATATGGATACACAGATAGCTTGGTGAAATAAAATAAGAAAAACTGGAAATAGATTCATGTACACACAGAAATTTAGCATCTGATGAAAGTGGCATTGAAATCACTGGAGAAAGATGAAGTATTATAGCACATTGTGAGACAACTGGATCACGATTGGAAAAAAGATAGTACTGTATTCATACCTCACATAATACAGTATGTAAAAAATAAACTTTATATGAATCAGAAATCTACATGTAAAAATTAAACTACATAGCACTCAATAATAATTGGCGTTTTAATCTCAGTGTGAGGAAAGGCATTTTCATTGGAGTCAAAAATTCTGATTCATTAGAAGAAATTATTTTTAAATTGAACTACATTAAAACTATATTAAATAAAGTTAAAAAATTAATACTTTAAGAAAATACTTTCAATATATCACAAAAGTGGATAATATAGTAATATTTTATATATTATTGTTTTCGTCCATTCTCATGCTGCTATAAGAAATACCTGAGACTGGGTAATTTATACTAGCTCCCAAGCCTCAGTGATCACACTCAGTTTTTCTTTTCTTTTCTTTTCTTTTAGACAGAGTCTCGCTATGTTGCCCAGGCTGGAGTGCAATGGCATAATCTCGGCTCACTGCTACCTCTGCCTCCCAAGTTCAAGCAATTCCCCTGCCTCAACCTCCTGAATAGCTGGGACTACAGATACCTACCACCATATCCAGCTAATTTTTCTATTTTTAGTAGAGGGTTTCACCATGTTGACCAGGCTGGTCTCAAACTCCTGACCTCTTGATCTGCCCACCTCGGCCTCCCAAAGTGCTGGGATTATAGGCGGGACACCACACCTGGCCTCATTTTTTTTCAAAAACAACACATACCAGGGCTTCATTTAAGATTTTTCTGAGCATCTCTGGAATGTGGCCAGATATTTGAATTATTAAAAAACCCAAAGAAGCAGATGGAATCAAAGCAAATCGATTCCTCCATAAGATCTTGAATTGAGATTCACTGATCAGTGGTGTTATTCTATCCCCATGAAAATTTTTGGTGGCTATTTATCAAAGTGTGCTTTGCTTCTGAGAAGAGTTAAAATCATAATGGGGAACTTTCTACTGCATTTCCAGGAACAAAGCCAACCTTAGTCAACCAAATAAAAGTGAATCTTTTATCTAAGCAAAATAGCTTTCTCTATAAATCTCTGCAATTGTGTAGATTCCTCTTTTTTTTTTTTTTTTTCTTTATTGCAGCTCTCCTTTGCTCTTTGTAAATCAGAGAATTGTATGAGAGGGCTTACGTATGCACATCAAGGCTTCTATTCTTGCAAAGAACATATAATCTAGGAAGTCCTGTGAAAAGAAGAAGCCTTTATTTTATTCTTCTAAGAGAAAGAGAAGAGAGTGAGAGAGGGTGAGAGAGAGAGAAAAATAATTGATTAGAAAATAAATCGATTATACCCAGCCTGGCAACAAACTTCTGAAGATGTGTATTGTTTTTTAGCTGAGAGATTTCATTGGCCACGTCTCTGTTTGGCATTTCTTCATTCTTCAAAATATGGTCCCTGGACCATCTTTAGTAGAGTCATTCGGGTGGCTGTTTAAGCAAGAGATTACTGCTCCTTCCCAAGACCTAGGAAATCAGAGTCTTTGGGGGCAAAACCATGGAGTCTGTTTTTTAACAAGCTCCTTAAGTGATGATTGTATACAATAAACATCAACACTAAAATTGAGAAATGTTGCTTAATTCTTCATACATTATTTCTAAATGTCTGCCACTGGAACTTTCTGTTTATCTCAACAACAGTAATAGTTACAGTTACCATTTCATTGATGCTCACATTGAGCTAAGGGTTTTATATTTACTCCTCAATTTAATCTTCAAAATATTGATTTCAGGGAGGTATTTAATGCACGCTTTTGGGATGAGAAAATCAGATTTTGTAATTAACTTGCTACTTGGTAAGCTAGCAAATAGCAGAATTAGTATTCCCATTGAACTGTGTTAGACTATGAAGCCCAATATCTTTACTGCTATTATAAAACTTTTCCATCTAAGAAAACTGTCTGGTAAAAATTTGTGTAGATAGAAAATTATTAATGGATGTACAGAATGATAAATAATGCATAAACTATATGGTGGAATAATGAGTACCACGGAGATGAATAGAGAATGCAAGGGCTACGGAACTGGATAAGGTGGATATGGAAAATTCTTTCCTTGAGGGAAATATTTCGTAAAGGGAAAGGCATTTCTAAACTCGGCCTTGGAGATTAAGTGGTGAACACTTTATTTTAAAATGGACAGGTGCAAATCTACAGAGTAGATTTCATATGGATGGAATAGTATAAATGAAACAATAGCAGTAGGAAAGCATGAAGATAGTGAAAGGAAGTGCATATTACATTATGTAAATTACATAGTAGAAGACAAGAGTGAAAGATGGAACTAGACATTTAGGCTAAGGGAAGATAATATTGGGCTTTAAATGCTAGTTTAATTAATTTGGACATTGTTAATGAGGCAAATAAATGTTTTCAACAATTTCAACTATCATCAGCCCCTCTTTCTTTGCTTTTGTTCAGGCTATTTTCCTTGCACAAAACATCTTTTCTTTGATCATTTGTCCAGAAAACTATACATCCATTGAAACTCACTTCAAATGTTGTAGCTTCTCTGTTATTTTCTTTGGAAGTTCTCTATTTTGCATCCCACCTAAAAGCTTATTAAATCTTGCTTCTGTCCTCTTAGAATGATATTCATACACTGATTTTAGCAGAGTAACTAAAAGTTTGGACCCTGGATTCAGATACTGTCTGGGTAGGAAACCCAGCTTCATTATTACGTGCTTTCTGAATAACCCCAGATACATGATTCAAACTCTCTGTGCCTCAATTGCCTTGTCTGTAAAATGGAGATTTTATTAGCACTGCATGATATAATTATAGGAATCACCTAAAATAAGCTTTAAAATTATTATATTAGATTTTATTAATGTAATAAATTCTCCGCCATTACTATCTATTAATTGTTACTATGATGACACTTTTTATTCTGTACTAAAGTTATTAGTCTATATCGTTCTTACTAAACAGTAATTTCTTTAAAGGCGGAAATGTGTCAGGTCATACATGGGAAAAGCTCCTAGTGAATTAATTTGTACAAAGTTGGTATAAAGCATTTGTTGCTAGGTGTTAGGAGTATGAGAGTAAGAAAGTAAGAATTTTATGATGTAGCTTAAGACCCCAGACAAAATCAGGGACAGTATTTGGGGAATTAAATGTTTTTAGGTTCTATGTCTCGAACTACTTTTCTGTCTAAATCCAGAGTTGTCAAATCTCATATGTCAGAAAGGTCCGTTACTAGGATTGTATTAGTCCATTTTCATGCTGCTGATAAAGATATACCCAAGACTGGGAAGAAAAGGAGGCTTAATGGACTTACAGTTCCACGTGGCTGGGGCAGTTTCACAATTGTGGTGGAAGGCAAGGAGGAGCAAGTCTTATCTTGCATGTATGCGACAGACAAAGAGAGAGAGAGCTTGTGCAGGGAAACTCCCATTTGTAAAACAGATCTCACGAGACTTATTCACTATCATGAGAACAGCATGGGAAAGACCTGCCCCCATGATTCAATTACCTCCCACAGGGTTTCTCCAGAGACACGTGGGAACTCTGGGAGTTAGTTACAATTCAAGAAGAGATTTGAGTGGGGACACAGCCAAACCATATCAAGGATGAAGCAGATATTTTAACACAGGCTGTCATAAGCAAGGAATTTTATTTATACATATTGTAGAAATTTTAAAATGTTAAGAGAGTCTGAGGAATATCATACAGAATATTCAAGTGTAATAAGATATACTTTTCCATACATGGCAGTAGTTTAATTTAAGTGTGGGCGAATGCCTGGGTCAAGGGAGTTATTAAGTCACTATCACATATTAAGTTTAGGTGAAATTTAACTCACACTACTTATCCAGGTAGTCAAAATATTGTTTTTTATGAAATGGGAAGTAAAGAGCAGAACAGTATATTTAAAGTGCATTTTAGCAAATCTCAATTTTGATATTTTATGTATTTTAAAAAGTCAATGGAAATATTTCACAGATAAATCACAAAACTGAGGAACATGAGGATGAAGCGCATTGCTGGTGCCATGTATAATTTCCACTTAATACAGTTTTCAGCTTTCACATACTCAGCATCTTTGAAATAGTCCATATTTACTTAATGTTTTGTTTTTGTATAATAGGACTTACCAAATGCGTCTCTGAAAACAACTATACCATCAGGGGAAACACTGGTATAATTAAAGATGCAATTAGTACTTTAATTGCAATTTTATTCACAACTTCTGGTTATATAGGGATTATATGTTCTTTATATTATATGCACAAGTGCCATCACAAGAATGAAAACTATAGTCACTAAATAATAATAAAAACCCTATTGTCTTACATTTACTATGTACTATCAGAAATATTTAAGAGGAATAAACTCACTTAGTCCTTCCAATGACATTATAAGGTGAATACTATTCTTATTTTGATTTTGTAGATCAAAAATTATGTGACATGGAGGAGTTAAGTAATTTGCCCCAACAAGTGGCTGAGTTAGAATTTAAACCCTAGCAATCGAGATCCACTTATAATCTTAACAGGGATACGAAACCTACTATATTATACTATACTGTAATATGCACTATAGCACTCTCTTCTCCTCTACTCAGACATAAATACATTTTCTTTCTCCACAAATTGTCAATTCCCATATAATCTTTCAAATAAAACTCAAGTAGAGTAAAAATGTTAAATTATGGAGAAAAAGAAATTGCCTGCAATATTTTAGTCATCAGAAACTTAGGATCTTCTTCATTATTTATTCCACATTGAACAAATATTTATTGAGCACTTACTATGTGCCGGTTACTCAGGTGAGACTGGGGTTATAGAGAGACCAAGACAGACAGAAGCTGGGCATGCTAAGGTAGGAGGACAAGGTGTTAATAAGGAAGCAAAATAAACAATTTCCCTTCAGTTCTATGGGTGATATGAGGGAATGTGACCAAAAGTAAAGGCTACTCCAGTAGCATGAAAAGAAAAATCTCTTTGTTGAGATGATGTTTGTGTTAAGACCTGTGTTGTTGGAAGGGGCCCCTCTGCTTGATCTGGGGAAAGGGACTTCCTGGCAGAGCGACCAGCAAGTAGAGACTTGTGAAGGCAGGTGACTACTTGGCATTTACAATAAATAGCAGAGAAATTTGAACCATAGTTATGCCCATTTTCGAAACGTGACTGTAAGTGAAGATGAAAATTAGGCAGGCTTCTTTCTCCAATGCTATGAAGCAGAACTCTGATTAGCATAAATGGGAGGTCCACAGCTTGCTGTCCCACGTGAATATGGAGGTTCTTTATTTTAATGATAATGTATTTGGAGTACTATTTTTCTGCCTAAAGAAGCAATGCATTATTATGTAAATATTTTAATAATGTGTCTGCATTTATAAATATGTAATATAATTTTTGTTAGGTAAATAATTTCATATTCAGAAACATGAACCTCAAACTGTAAACACCATTTACAGTTAATCCAAATTATAATTAATGTAAATATTAAATTATATTAATTTATATTTAGAGTACATAATTCATAATTTTAAATATTAAGATTAATATTTAAAATGAACATACATTAACACAATTCCATAAAATGCAAAAAGAAATTATCTCTAGCTAGCAAAACTTTTGATTTACATTTTCCAAATTTTGAATAATGATTTGAAACAGCTTAACTATACAAAATAGAGTGGAATTAAATATATTCTGAAACCCATATGTAATGAATTATTAGGCAACAAGTAAGATGTTGTTTGCAAAAATTTTGACAAGTTCTCCCAACCCACTTTCTTCTGCTCTACATTTTATTTTATATACATTGATCACCTTCTAATACAGTATGTAATTTCCATATGTTATGTTTATTATTAATTTTCTCCTATTTTAGAATATAATCTACTCAAGGGCAGAAATCATTGCCTAATTTGTTCAATTATGTAGAGCCCAGAACATTTTCTGTCAGTAGGCATTTACTCCATGCAGAATGAACAGATAAATAAATAAATGAATGTACATGCCATTGTTTTTAATAGTTGCAACTGTAAATATTTTGGGGTAAACTGTAAATTTTAGAGTATTGATGTTAAATCAGATTACCTCCTAACCTTTTCAGTCTTAACCTATGATGATTCTAAATTAAGACTACTGAATTCAGCAAATTTTGAACATATTTCAAAATAAGTGTATGTCACAGTAGTAAAATACTAGTTGTCCAGTTTTGGCTCTACATTTAAGAGATTCTTACAGAAATTGTTCCTAGGAAAGTTATGCTAACAAAATAAATAGGCAAGTATTCTTTTGTGATTTTGATAGGCTAAATTGAAAAGCTGTCTAATTTAGTTTAATGTCTTGAATCCTAGGAATTCTGTGCTCAAGTTTAATTCTGTGCTGCATTCATGCCCAGGGACATGCACAAATTTATGCACAACACACATGGGGTAATAGTAGGAATGAAGATAAAAAGATTCTGTGAACTGCTTTAACTTAGAAACTTTGGTTTATAAAATAAGCACACAGTTTATCTAACAGTCTGTGTAAACTGTCCGGTTTTTGTCTTCCAGACCCAGATACAAGATAAAGACTCTTTATTTTAGAATCAACATAGATCTTGAATTTTATACTAAATTGTGACAGTCATAAACACTTTCATTTAAGCATAGCAGAATGTCTATGTAAAGATTAAAAACTCTCATGATATGCAAAATTATAAATTATAGAACACTTATTAGAAATAGGGACTGGTACCTAAATTTTGATACATAAACAATTTGGCATATATAACTTTTCTACTATTAATCATTTTTAGTTTACAAAGAAAAGTCTATTTTAGAAATTTTTACCTACACCGAAAGAGTCAAAGAATAATGTTCCTCACTTCCATTATAAGATCAGAGAAAAACATCATTTTGTTATTTTTCTATGGCTAATGCTTATTGAGAAGAACAAAAAAACTTCAGATACATTTTAGAATCATTTTTAAAATAATAATTTTTAAGATTTGTGTGTTATGATGACTGTCGGTTATATTTTATTTGTAAATATTGAAGTGAAATTACATAAAATATGTTGCAATAGGAAATATATTTTTGACAAAAAGTGTAATTAAAATAGTATAATAAATTTTTATGGTACTAATTGATTTAAAAAAGGAAAGCAAAATTTTTAAAAGTAGAAATATAATCAAACCTCAATTACCAAAATTCTTTGTGGAAAAAAAAGCTATTTGAAGCTTATCCTATTTCAGATGCAAAGATTTTGTCGGTTACAAAAGATTTTGTAGGTTGTAAAAATTTAGTAGGTTACTCTATTTAATCCTAACAGTGTACAGCAAATTAAATAGAGTTAGAATCAATTCTATAGATTGAAAAATCTCGATTTTAGAGATGATAAGCATATTGACAATATTCCCAGAGTTGGAATTGTGTAATTCACACAGTTTTGCCAGAATCACAATCTTAGTCTTACTGCTTTACTCTAGTTGGAATGTAGGAGGAGGAGGCGCAATGGAGTCACTAAAGGATAGTCTTCAAGAGTTGAAACTTATAGATAACTGGGTTTTGAACCCAAATACATATTTTCTCAAAATTTAAAAATCTTTTATAACTGTATATATCCCCATTTCTAATTTGGTATAGATCGCTAAATAGATATATTTCCTTAATGTTTGGGGATTTTTAGATTCTTGAGTTAATATTTCACACCATCAAATCTCACAGGGTATGAGGAGTACACACATATTTCTTTTAAAAATGTTTTTATTCTTTTCTTTTCTTTCAAACTGGAGGCCAAAAAAGCAAACAAAACACTTTTAAGAGATTGCTTGAACTATAGTATAATATATTGATGAGAATATCAATTGGTATAATCTTTTTTGAGAGAAATTTGGCAATAGACAACAAAACTATCTATGTATTAATATTTTCATTTTGATCCAACAACTTCAGTTCTAGAAATTTATCTCTAACTATAGTAAAGTATACAAATATAAGTTTATTTATTAAATTATTTTTATAGATACAAAATATTGAGAGCAACTTGAATGTTCATCTATAGAAAGCTGGTTTAATAAACTACGATGCACCTTTAAAATGGGATAATGTGGACCTATTAAAACAGAATGAGAGTTCTACAAGTCAGTATACTGGGATGTAGCAAATAATCTAGAGTTTACTATCTATATTCAACTCAGGAAGGAAAATAAGGATATACACATGTTTTTGCTCATTTGTGCAAAAAGAAACAGAAGTATTAACTACATAATATTGAGACTGGCTACTTCCAAGAGATGTGTGAGATCAGGGTGAAAACTATAAAATGGAGGGAGAGGATTGATACTGCTCTGAGTATATACTTTGATTATATAACTGACTTTTAGAATTATGGTAGTGTTTTACATTTGTAAACAAACAAATGATTACATAGAATCAATAGGAGTGGTAGTTGTAGGGGGACAGGAAATGGTCTAAAATAGAAACAATAGAGCCTATGGAATTTCATATGAATAATGTAACCACGATGATGGTGAAAAATAAGCAGTGTGGGGAAAAGAAAGAGAGATCAGACTGTTACTGTGTCTATATAGAAAGAAGTAGGCATAAAAGACTCCATTTTGTTCTGTATTTGAGATGCTGTTAATCTGTGACCCTACCCCCAGCCTTGTCCTTGCAAGAGACATGTGTTGCCGTGACTCAAGGTTTAAAGGATTTTGGGCTGTGCAGGGTGTGCTTTGTTGAACAAGTGGCTGAAGGCAGTATGCTTGTGAAAAGTCATCCCCATTCTCTTAATCTCAATTACCCAGGGACACTGCTAAACGTCACAGGGACCTCTGCCTAGGAAAGCTAGGTATTGTCCAAGGTTTCTCCCCATGTCTGAAATATGGCCTCGTGGGAAGGGAAAGACCTGATCGTCGCCCAGCCTGACACCCGTGAAGGGTCTGTGCTGAGGAGGACTAGTACAAGAGGAAAAAAGGCTTTTTGGCAGTTGAGATAGAGAAACGCATCTGTCTCCTGCGCATCCCTGGGCAATGGAACATCTCGGTGTAAAACCGATTGTATGTTCTATTTACTAAGATGGGAGAAAACCGCCTTAGGGTGAAAGGTGGGACGTGCTAGCGGCAATGCTGCTCTTTATGCACTAAAAAGGTTTATGGAGATGTTTGCATATGCATATCAAGGCATAGCACTTTTCATTAAACTTATTCATGTCACAGAGATCTTTATTCGTATGTCTTACTGCTGACCTTCTCCCTACCATGATTATCCTATTATCCTGCCACTTCACTTTTTCTGAGATGGTAAAGCTAATGATCAATAAATACTGAGGGAACTCAGAGACCGGTGCCGGCGCGGGTCCTCTGTATGCTGAGCGCAGGTCCCCTGGGCCCACTTTTTCTTTCTCTATACTTTGTCTCTGTGTCTCATTTCTTTTCTCAAGTCCCTCTTTCCACCTAACGAGAAATGCCCACGGGTGTGGAGGGGCAGGCCACGCCTTCACAGCAGAACAAAATAAACACATGTAATTAATGTTAGAAATTGCTGAACCTTTAGATTCACTAATACCCATAAAGATTTTAAAAAATAGATTTTCTTATTTTTTTCACAGTAATATGTGTTAACAGATTCAGTAAATAAGTAAACATGTAACAACATATAAATACATTATGGATAATGAGAGTGAAATTTCTCAATATTAGAAAGAACATTAGGTTAGATTTAATCCTGTGGTATTTGATTGAAACTGGAAGTATCAGTTTTGGAGAGAGAGAAACACACACACATACACACACACATTTAATAATGGAATTGTATCAATATTAACTTGCTGATTTTGATTATTGTACTGTGGTTATACAGAATAATATATTTTTTAAAAGTATATGCAATCTTTTATATGGGAATATAATTGTTAGTTTATTCATTAACTTGACTGGGCCATGGAATATGCAGATACCTGGTTAAACATTATTACTGGATTTGTCTGCGAGGGCATTTCCAGAAAAGATTAGAATTTGAATTGGTGGACTGAGTAAAGTAGATGGACCTCTCCAATATGGGTGGCATCTAGGAATCCATTGCTAGCCCCAGTAGAACAAAATCTAATAGGAAGGTTTAATTTCTCTCTTGCTCTCCCCCCATCTCTCTCTCTTCCTCTTTCTCTTCCTCTTCCTCTCTCTCTCTGTCTCTCCCTGTCTCTCTCTCTGTCTCTCTCTCTCTTTTCTCTCTCTCTGTCTAATTACTTGAGCTGGGACATTAGTCTTCTCTTGTGCTTGCATTGGTACTTAACACTGTTGGCACTTCTGGCACTCCTGGCTCTCAGACCTTAGGATTTGGACTGGAATTTATACTCCCAGCTTTTCTGTTTCTCCAGCTCACAGAAGGCAGACTGTGGGTCTTAGACTCCATAAGCATGTAAGCCAATTCCTTATAATAAATCTCACTCTATGTATATCCTATTGGCTCTGATTCTCTGAAGAACCCAGATTAATATAAGGAACAAATGGGCATAATGTGTGCAATTTACCTCAATACCTTCTAAGACGTAGGGGAAACCCAAAGGATATGGTAAGTATAGATCATATGTCATGAATCACCTGTGAGTCATGTTGGCTATTGACAATGTAAGTTCAATACACGTATACTCACTATCTTAGTCTGTACCTTCTCTTGTGCATTAATTCTGGCTGTGTATTTAAACTAGTTTTTAAAATGATGTAAATCGAGCATCTTAATTTGGTCTCAAAGATTTTCTTTTCCATTAGTTCTTGGATAGTGGCCTTGCTAGTGTACTTGGAGGCTGTCACCATATCAAAGTAATTGTCAAAGTGGCAATTTGTGCCTAAATGTTCAGATTGAGTGAAAAATATAAAATAAAACATATGGCATAGCTAAGTATTTAATAAAGGCAATATGATACCACATACAACACTAAATCTTTGCAATAGTTTAAGAATATGAAAAAAACGAACATGCAATAATAACAATAATATATCCTAAAGTAGGAGGTAAGCATTCATCTTTGAAGGAAAATACAATGGTTACTAAACTATTAACATACTTTTTATTGCTCAGAACTTGTACCTGTAAAGAATGAAATCAACATTATACTGTTTTGTTTTGTTTTTTATTTTAAGTTGTGGGATACATGTGCAGAACATGCAGGTTTGTTACATAGTATACAGGTTCAATGGTGGTTTGCTGCACCTGTCAACCTGTCATCTAGGTTTTAAGTCCTGCATACATTAGATATTTGTCCTAATGCTCTCCCTCCCCTTGCCCTCCCCCACCAAAGACAGGCCCTTGCATGTGATGTTCCCCTCCCTGTGTCCATGTGTTCTCATTGTTCAACTCCCACTTATGAGTGAGAACATGCGGTGTTTGGTGTTTTGTTCTTGTGTTAGTTTGCTGAGAATTAGGGATTCCAGCTTCATCCATGTCCCTGCAAAGGATGTGAACTCATTCTTTTTTTATGGCTGCGTAGTATTCCTTGGTGTATATGTGCCACATTTTTTTTTAGCCATTCTATTATTGATGGGCATTTGGGTTGGTTCCAAGTCTTTGCTATTATAAATAGTGCTTCAATAAACATATGTGTGCATGTGTCTTTATAGTAGAATAATTTATAATCCTTTGGGTATATACCCAGTAATGGGACTACTGGGTCAAATGGTATTTCTGGTTCTAGATCCTTGAGGAATCGCCACATTGAATGGTTGAACTAATTTACACTCTCATCAACAGTGTAAAAGCATTGCTAATTCTCCACATCCTCTCCAGCATCTGTTGTTTCCTGACTTTTTAATGATCGCCATTCTAACTGGTGTGAGATGGTATCTCATGGTGGTTTTGATTTGTATTTCTCTAATGACCAGTGATGATGAGCTTTTTTTCATATGTTTGTTGGCCACATAAATGTCTTATTCTGAGATGTGTCTGTTCATATCCTTTGACCACTTTTTGATGGGGCTGTTTTTTTCTTGTAAATTTATTTAAGTTCCTTGTAGATTCGGGATATTAGACCTTTGTCAGATGGGTAGTTTGCAAAAATTTTCTTCCAATCTGTAGGTTGTCTGTTCACTCTGATGGTAGTTTCTTTTGCTGTGCAGAAGATTTTTAGTTTGATTCTATCCCATTTGTCAATTTTGGCTTTTGTTGCAATTGCTTTTGGTGTTTTAGCCATGAAGTCTTTGCCCATGCCTATGTCCTGAATGGTATTGCCTAGGTTTTCTTCTAGGGTTTTTATGGTTTTGGGTTTTACATTTAAGTCTTTAATCTATCTTGAGTTAATTTTTGTATAAGGTGTAAGGTAGAATTCCAGTTTCAGTTTTTTGCATATGGCTAGCCAGTTTTCCCAGTACAATTGATTAAATAGAGAATCCTTTCCCTATTGCTTGTTTTTGTCCATTAAACTGCTTTAAGCAAGAAATGAAATTATTGACTCATGTACTAAGGAAGTTCAGGGCTATGCATTTTTTTCATGAACCTGTAAGTCAAGGGCCCCCTGTGATGTAATCAGCACACTCTTTCTCCTCTTGACTCTGTTTTTCTGTCTTTTAGCTTCGTTATCAGGCAATCTTACCCCACACAATGGCCACTGATAGATGCCCTGAGCAGGTCATGCTGTTCCTACCACCAGCTTTTCACCCCTTCCTTCTCCTTTCTTTGGAAGGATCTCTAGATTTAACTCTCATGGGTTCGTATTGTAACAGCTGCAACCCTGGGCCAACCATGGTGACAAATCTTGTGCTATATACAACCAGATCCAACCAGACCACATAGACCTTCAATAGAGAAGGTTCTCTAGAAAGAAAATTGGGGCACATGTATTAGAAGGGTTGATTCCTGAGGAGCAACAAGAAAAAAGACTTGTTTCCTCTTCAAAGCAGGTTTACTTTGACATGCCATCTTGAAAGGGAAGAAGCAATTTTTTTTTTTTTTAAGATGGAGTCTTGCTCTGTCGCCCAGGCTGGAGTGCAGTGGCGCGATCTCGGCTCACTGCAAGCTCCGCCTCCCGGGTTCATGCCATTCTCCTGCCTCAGCCTCCCCAGTAGCTGGGACTACAGGCGCCCACGACCACGCCTGGCTAATTTTTTGTATTTTTAGTAGAGATGGGGTTTCACCGTGTTGGCCAGGATGGTCTCGATCTCCTGATCTTGTGATCCACCTACCTCGGCCTCCCAGAGTGTTGGGATTACAGGCCACCGCGCCTGGCTGGGAAGAAGCTTATAAAGTGCTTCACTACATGCCAGTTCCCATGTCAAGTGTTTTATGAAAAACCAGCTCCATGATTTATAAGCTGCATGAACTTATATACCTTGCAAGTGGCAGAAGCACACTTTCAACTAAGGATTGTTTGACTCCAAATATTAGTCATAATTACACAATAATAAATAACATTTATTGACTACTATCTTACATGAACTGCAACAAGCATCTTACTTTTGTAGATGCATTCCTTGCTTAATATAAGTCTATAAGACAGGGCCTATTATTCCCATTTTATTCAGTTTGAAATTGAGGCATAGAGAACTTAAGTGGCTTTCCAAAAGAAATATGGCTTATGATAGGAAGAATTTGGATCCAAAGCCCCAGAGGTTGAATTCTGAGTCATAACACTCTCTCACCTTACTTTGAAATGTGTACCCTGTTACACATCTAAATTTGAGCATTAATACTGCTAATTGATGAATGACTGATTCACTGCTGTTGTTCAGATGTCAGAGACAAAGTTGGACAAGTCACCTTTCCAGAGATCCCAGGCTGTCAGTCTCCTACTTAATCTCCATCCAAACCTTCATGAACAAAAAATTGCATGACTGTGGTGAGTCAGTGGTAACTCATCTGCCTCTGCTTCATTTAAGTATAGTTCTCATAGAGCTTGGCCACTCTTAGCAGACTAGAACACATTCTTCAAAGAAAGCATGGTCCTGACCGTAGGCCAAGGCTCCTGAGGTCAGACCTCACATTTAACCCCAGATAGTCCTTTCTTTTAAAGTTATCTGCTCAAAGGAATACAAAAAGGAAACTTCTGGTGGGGTGTGATGGCTCATGCTTGTAATCCCAGTACTTTGGGAGGGCAAGGCAAGTGGATCATGAGGTCAGAAGTTTGAGACCAGCCTGACCAACATGGTGAAACCCCGTGTCTACTAAAAATACAAAAATTATCCAGACATGGTGGCACGCACCTGCAATCCCAGCTACTCGGGAGGCTGAGGAAGGAGAACCACTTGAACCCAGGAGGCAGAGGTTGCAGTGAGCTGAGATCCAGCCTGGGCAACAGAGTGAGACTCTGTCTATAAAAACAAACAAACAAACAAACAAACAAACAAACAAAAAACAAAAAAAAACTTCTAGGAAGAACCAGAAAACAAAACAAACTTTTTTCTTTTTCTCTTTTTTTTTTTGAGATGAAGTCGCGCTCTGTCACCCAGGCTGGAGTGCAGTGGTGGGATCTTGGCTCACTGCAACTTCAGCTTCCTGAGTTCAAGCGATTCTCCTGCCTCAGCCTCCCGAGTAGCTGGGATCACAGGTGTGAACCACCATGCCCGGCTAATTTTTGTATTTCTAGTAGAGACGGGTCTCTACCATGTTGGCCAGGCTGGTCTCGAACTCCTGACCTCAGGCGATCTGCCTGCCTCGGCCTTCCAAAGTGCTGGGATTACAGGCATAAGCTTTAATCTTTAATTAAAGATTGTCTTTAATTAAAGATAATCTTTAATCAGAATGGCATGAAAAATAGTCCAGTTATGAGGGATAGAAATTGCCTTATGTCCCTTTACCCCTTTCTCATCCCTGTTTCCATTCAAAGTATTTTATGGACTCCTGGAAGTGCTGACTTGTTCTTGTTGACAAGTGCTCTCCATTGAAGTTCCTTCACCCCTAGTCCTTCATACTGTTCCTGCCACTTCTCACTATTAAAACTTTCCTATTTCATGTCCATTTCCTCATCTCTACTCTCCGCTCCAACATAGTGGCTTACAAAGAAATAATCTATTTTGTTGAGCTATCCACTTCCATGATTTTTCTCATTATAATATATGTGTCTAGAAAGAGCAGCTCTTTTAGAAGGCTGAAGTTTTTAGGCAACTAGCCTATCCATGCCAGTCTAGTCTCATCGCGGGATGGCCTATCTTGCTTTGCACAGCACGGATCCTAGGAAAAAGTAAGGAGGCTCTGATCCTAACACAGAATGAGGCTAGGAATAAAGGATCAGAGGGTGACAATGATTTTTGCTATATAAAAGTAAATGGGTAAAAAGAACAGGGAATTGCTAATAACTGTTATCTTTTTATTCATGTTCCAATTCTGGCTTTATATATAAATAATATTCCAGATACATACATTGTTTATATAACAATATGAATGGTGGGTAATTGTATGTATACACAATTTTAAAATTTCACACCCTTTCTAACTTCTTGTTGATGTAGAGGGTGCTGAATTTAAACAACAATTAAAAACATTTACTGTTGACCCAGGAAATGTTGCTGATGAAGAAGCAGTGGTTCATAAAGTAAAGAAAAAAACGGCAAGAGTTGATTAACATATAAAAATAACAGTGTGTTCCTAAAGGAAATCTAACTAGGATATGCACACTGAGATATGAAAGGGGGTTGCCTGCCCAGAACTAAGAAGCTACTCGTAGCATTTATGTCATACTTTGTCATTGGCGAAGTTCCATCACATCCATTTTCCTGTTTTATGTTCACAAAGGGATGAGGAAATATTAATATACTGAGTTAACAACATAGGGTTAGCTGAAGTACATGACTTGAAGTTTTGAATGACTCATTCAAGGTCATAGAATAAGTAAATGGCAGATCTGTGCATCATATCGAGTTTTTGACTCAAAGCTTTATATGCTTTTGATGATGGTTATGATTATATTGGAGAATTGTGTTGCACATCATGTTTTGCAAACACTTAAAATATTACCTGTTTTGAATCTCACTAACACAGAGAATTCTTAGCAGAGGGAAGTTAACGGTGGTAGAAGTGACTGATTAGAAATGTTAGAGAAATTTCTACTTGAAACCAATATGGTGGAGCTTGAATCTAAGCAGGAAAAAAAAAAATGTCCTCTTTATTTAAGATGTAAGGGCCTGAAAAGACAGCTGTGAGCTGTAGCACAACATAAATATTTTGTAGGCTTACATTACTTAGAACTGGAAATGGCAGGTTTAGCTATAGGATGGCATTGTTAATTATTTTTTTCCTTCCATGGTCAAAATTTTTCAGTGACTAATACAATTTTTCAACAAATACAACCAACCAAGTTTGACCATTTATCCATTGTTTTGGCAAATGATTCACGACCATCTCCCACCACGTGCTATCTATTGGCAGTGGGTCTTCAGCTGTTCATCTTTCTAGGATTGCCTCAGCTGCAGAGAGCCAGTACTTCATCCAAGAGCATGCCGTTCCCTGTATGGCCCACATCTAATCACCAATATATGGATGGGTATAAAGGTCTAATTTTGCCCTGTGATAGAAAACTCTGATAGTGACAGACCATTATGTTTCAGAACTTTCCGTGGTGCTAACTTTGGGGCCAATCAAACCTTCATTGCAGCGGCTCAACTTCTTCATCCCAATTCCTTCCTCTCTCTTTTATGATACCAAGGACATACTTTCATAAATACTAATAAATATCTTACACCGATCTGTGTCTCAGGAATTACCTACCATAAAACTTAACTTGTATTTATTGATGCCAGGAATGGACTGAGAAAGTGGAAAATATTATTAGATTTTAGTGCTATACCACTTGTTATTCAGCAGCTTGTTCTTATAGTAAAAGGAGCACAGACAGGACCCTGGCACCATGTGCCAGTCCAATTTTAAAACTTTCACTGGGGATAAATTGTGATGTATACTGGTAGAACAGATTGTACTATCTCATGTGTTTGTTTCAGGAATTTGAAAATTATGTGGATCATAGAAATCATAAAAACAGAGTAATACATTTGACATTTTGACAGCTTCCACCAAAATAAAACATGAGCTTTATTTAAATAATAATCATACCCTCTCAGCTAAGTCAAGATGCAAACCATGAAGTTTCAAGCTTATAATCAGGTCCAAACACCTGGAGATGCAGTAGGTTAGCATACACTCTCTCTGACTTACTGAAACGACAACTTGTATACTAAACAGGGAAGCTCTTACCTGTATTGAAGCTAGGCAAATAATTAGATTTTAATAGGCAGGCTTAAGTTTTTAAACTTTATGCCATTTTTTTTTCTGTTACTTTGGGCTGACTTTCCAATCACACTGACCACAACATTGCTTGTATAACAGGTTTAAAAAATTTAAATTATGTTAAAAGTGTTTATTATTATATATACTAAGAGTGAAAGATTTTCAACTCATTGATCACACACAACTGGAAAGGGATGTCTGAATCGCTATGCTGAAAAGGAGTATAAGGCTTTGGAGAAAGCACTCGACATGATTGAAGAGAAATGTCTGCCAGAATACACAGGCAGCACAAGTGGAATCATGCAGATAAAAACTCTGTCACCCTCGATTATGTAGCTCAGAGTGAATAAATGAAAGTTGAGAACTTCTTACAAGACACAAGGAGAAGAGATTTCCCAAAATCGCTGTAGAGACGAATCACTGATTACTTCATCTTTGTTTTCTAAATACGAATTTAGTTTCACAACATTTACTAATACCTTGATCATTTCCTGAGAAAGAACAGAAAATATACACGCATGCATACTCAACCATGACCAAGAGATGGTGGTATTACATAGACAATCAAGCCATTACTTTCACATTATAAAGCAGTTGCTCAAAGCAAGAGGCTTCTACATGGAGGCAGATGTCTGATGCAAATCATCAGAGTAATAAAATGAAGTATAGCAAATGCATGAGACAGCAGTATAAATTTTCAATAATATAACTGTTCCATGTTTTTAACAACTTTATTCACAGTAGCCCAAAGTAGAAGCAACCCAATTAATCACGGGTGAAAGGATAAACAAAATGTGGTAAATATGTACATTGGAGTATCATTTGGTCTTAAAATGAAAATTTCGACACATGTAACAACATGGTTGAATCCCAAAGACATTATGCTAAGTGAAAACAGCCAGTCACAAAAGGACAAATGATATATGATTGCAAGAGTTTCTTTTACAAGAATCAGAGTTTCTTAGCATAGCCACATTCATAGAGACAGAAAGTAGAATGGTGGTTATCAGGGTTTGAAAGAAGGGGAAATGAGGATATTATCTAATGAGTACTGAGTTTCAGTTTGGGAAAATAAAAAAACTCTGGAAATGGATGATAGTGATGGTTGTACAACGATGTGCATGTATACTTAAACTGTACACTGAACTGTACACTTAAAAATGGTTAAACTGGAAAATGTCATGTGTTTTTTAAAACAATAAAAGTTTAAAAACAAAAAGTTAGTAATAATGAATAAATGAGTTCTCAAAAAATTGGACCAAAATCAAATGTCTAATAATTGAAAAACAGGAGTTATTAAATAAATTAACATCACCCACTCAATGAAATATTTATGTAGCCACCGATGATAGCAACAAGGAAAATGCCCATGATGCAATATTAAGTGTAGGAGAAGGGAAGATAAAATTGTCGTATACTATGATTTCAAGTACAAATAAGTCAGGCTCCAGGAATAAACTGAAAGGAAATATAAAAATGCTTTAAAAATTGACACTCGGCCGGGCGCGGTGGCTCAAGCCTGTAATCCCAGCACTTTGGGAGGCCGAGACGGGCGGATCACTAGGTCAGGAGATCGAGACCATCCTGGCGAACACGGTGAAACCCCGTCTCTACTAAAAAATACAAAAAACTAGCCGGGCGAGGCGGCGGGCGCCTGTAGTCCCAGCTACTGGGGAGGCTGAGGCAGGAGAATGGCGTAAACCCGGGGGGCGGAGCTTGCAGTGAGCTGAGATCCGGCCACTGCACTTCAACCCCGGGCGACAGAGCCAGACTCCGTCTCAAAAAAAAAAAAAAAAAAAAAAAAAAAATTGACACTCGATTTGTTAGACTGGTAAAATCGTTTGTTTTTTCTTCATATATTTCTTGATTGTTTTAGAAAGTAGATGAAATAATCTTTAACAGAAAATATGTTTATAATCAAAACTGAACAAAAGAACTGGGGAAAAATTTTTAAATAATGTAATTGTTTATGTTTTTTTTCAGAATTTAGTGTAGGTCTCTATAAATCAAGATGTAATAATCACATATTTAATTTTGGTAGCACAGAATTTAACTAAAACAAAATATGCCACACCATCCATCTTGCCTTCTGTTGAAATGGAATTTGCCATTCTTGCCTATATGGCTTAAAGAAATCTGCTCAATACATTTTTAGTGTCCAAAAAGGAAAGAGTTGTAGGGAAACACTTTTGTATCATTTTTTAAAAGACTGAATATGGATATAAGGAATACAAGAGGCTCGTGGGGGTTGTACTTACCAGAATGAACCCCCCAAAACTGCTCCTCAGGGTACTTGAGTTAACAGGTAAGCACATCAGTTAGATCTGTCATTCCTCTGTTTAAAACCATTCAGTGGCTTCTACTAATATATGAGTACTAATGTATAAGTAAAGATGGTTTCTAAGAATATTTCTACCATCTGTTGTGTGAACTCACTTGGAACTATAACACAAAAGTACACATAGAGAGATTGTGATTGTAAAATGAACATTTTCTATGTTGCTTCACTCTAGAAGTTTGTGCTTAGAGAAGAAAAATGTTTGAAAAGTACTAGGCCAAAAAGAAGTCTGAGAAATCAGCTCAAATCTTACAGATAATAAATAAGAAACAAAAGAGATTTTTCCAAATTTGACATTAATCCTAAAAATTACATGATATTACCAAAAATGATTGTATCACTGAAAACAACTACTTTAATGAAAAGAAGAAACTCCAACCAAGCATGATAGAAACAGTACTAAATTATCTTTCTATTCTTGCTATATAAAAAGTCATTGCAAAGTTGATGTCATATGAAGTGACTAGTAAAGAGCTAAAAGTCATAGGGAAAAATTCCTGAAAGAGGGTGTCAGGCAGCTAATTAACAAAAATATGTTATTTTTCTGCAGTTTGTGTTTTTGTGCAAATTGTCAGCTTTCTAAAAAAGTAATTGTATTAATTTACTTGTCTCACTCGAAATAAATGTTCCCTTTTATACTTAATATTGCATTTATAATCTTGTATTGTTATTTCTTGAAAAGAGGTTCACAAATCATAAAAGCTTCAAGCCCCACAAATCCTCAAGCATTCCCTGTTCTCAAGCCAGAAATGATTTCTTATTGAAATTTTCTAAGATTCTTGTGCTATTTTTTCTGCCACTTACTGGTTCCTAACTCAATACATATTATTTTAGTTCAGTGCCTACAATACACAAAAGATTATGAAGATTTAAGAGGGCTCTCTAAGGAGAAAATCTTTTCTTGACATGACCTCAGCAGTAAGCATTTAATAAATGAATATTTAAAAATTGTTACTATACAGAGTACATACCATTTTATATTTATAATAATAATGCAATAAAGAAGCAAAAAGGCTTTACCCTCCGTGCAAGAGAAGATGGATGTTAGCGCAGGAGGACAGATCTGCAGATGACCTTGGCTAACTAAACGCTTCCTCCTCTTGTTTGCACTTTGGTTACCCCGATGCCAGTCAAATAGATCAAGGCCCGGCATTCATTGCTGAAGCCCAAGCACCGAGGGCCCACATGTTTGGCATTGGCTGGAGCTTCCACTTGCCTTACCATCCACAGGCAACAATTATAGTAGATAAAATTAATGAACAGTTGAAGAAAGCCTTGACAAAAGGATGCTTGGTGGAGGCATTTCAACCATAGATTCTGAATGTCAGGGACCCTCTGGATCATACATACTTCATTCCAACGTAGTAAAAATGTGGTCCTGGGTCACTGGATGGAGCAGCATGCACACAGGGCATAGGGGTACTATTGGAGGAGCCCCTGAGGGGGCATGTATAGGTAGGTGGTGCACAGAGAAGCACAAAAGGGAGTGGTGAGCAGTGAATGGAAGGCAAATAGGGAAACTACAGCATCATAGACCATTCTTATGTCCTTGAGAAAACTACCAATCTTTATTCCCAGTTACTGCTGCCTACATGCTTCCTGGGATGGTAGAAGATGTGGACTGCCTGGCAGGCAGACACACTGGAAGACTGTAAACATGTAGGATTAACCCGATGGGGTGCTGTGCCCTATTGTACAGGGCCCATTGGCCCTATGTATCCAGCCACCGACCTGACAAACTGTGGATGAACTTGGTGTGTGTTCCAGTGCCTCCAGAGAACGTCCTTGCTTACCTGAGAGGAGTAATGGTGGTTCTGCTCATGGAACCCTCTGACCATGCTGGAAGGAGGGTGTGAGTCAGGAGGACCTCAAGAGGGCAGCTGGGGGAAGTGGTAGCAGAAGACCAGGAATAGAGAGATTGGGTCATTATACCAACTTAACCAAAACCTTATCCAATGGTGATGTAGTTTAGATGTGTGTCTCCTCCAAATCTCATGTTGAAATGTGACCTCCAGTGTTGGAGTTAAGCCTAGTGAGAGCTGTTTGGATCATGTAAGAAAATTCTTCATGAATGATTTGGTGCTGTCCTTGCAATAATGAGTGAGTTCTCACTCCACTAGTTCACTTGAGACCTGGTCATTTAAAATAGTGTGGCGCCTCTCCACTCTGTCTCTTGCTCCTGCTCTAGCCTTGAATATTCCTGGTCCTGCTTGACTTTGTGCCATGAGTAAAAACTACCTGTGGTATCACCAGAAGCCAGGCAGATGCCAGTGCCATACTTTATGTACAGCTTACAGAAATGTGAGCCAATTAAACCGATTTTCTTCATAAATTTCCCACTCTCAGGTATTTTTTTAATACATAAAAATGCTAGAATGGACTAGCACAGAAAATTGGTACTGAGGAGTGAGGCATTGCTATAAGGATATCCAGAAATGTGGAAGAGGCTTTGGAACTGAGAAACAGGTAGAATTTGGAAGAATTTGGAGGGCTCAGAAGAAGACAAGAAGATGTGGTAAAGTTTAGAGCTTCCTATAGACTTATTAAGTGGTTGTGACCAAAATGCTGATAGAAATATGGACACTGAAGGCCAGGCTTATGAGGTCTCAGATCAAAATGAGTAGTTTATTTGGGAACTGGAGTAAAGATCACCCATGTTATGCCTTAGCAAAGAGCTTGGCTGAATTCTGTCTATGTTCATGTCCTTAAGTTCAGACTTAATAATGATGACTCAGTGTATCTGGCAGAAGAAATTTTTAAGCAGTAAAGCATTGAAGATGTTGCCTGACTGCTTCTAAGAACCTATGATAAAAAAAAAGCATCTTCGGAAGAGTCCAAGCGGGCTGCAGAGCAACCGCTTGCTAGAAAGATTGCCATGTCTAAAAGGGAGCTGACTGCTAATATCAAAGAAAATGAGAAAGGCCCCAAGGAATTTCAGAGATCTTCCAGGCAGCTCTTCCCACCACAGGTCCAGAGGCCTAGAAGGAAAGAATGGTTTCAGGAGCCAGGCCCAGGGCCCCACTGCCCTACACCACCCTGAGAAGCTTATCCCCACATCCAGGATGTTCCAGCTCTAGCCTCAGTTCAAGGGGGCCCAGGTACAGCTTACACCACAGCTCCGGAGGGTGCAAGCCATAAGCCTTAGTAGCTTCTATGTGGCATTAAGCCTGTAGGTGTGCAGAATGCAAGACTGAAAGAAGCATGGCAGCTTTCACCTAATTTTCAGAGAATATATGGAAAGCCTAGACACTCCGGCAGAAACCTGCTGCAGCGGTGGAGTCACCACAGAGATACTCTACTAAGGCAGTGAGGAGATGAAAAATGTGGGGTTGGGACCTCCACACAGAGTGCCCAGTGGGGCACTGCCTAGCAGAGCTGTGGGAAGGGAGCTGCCACTCTCCAGACCTGAGAATGGTAGATCCACTGGCAACTTGCAACCCCAGTGTTTTTAAAGCTGCAGGTACTCAACTCCAATCTGTGAGAGTATCCATGGGGGGTACACCCTGAAAAGCCACAGGGATGGAGCTTTCCAAGGCCTTGGGAGCCCACCTGCTGCACCAGTGTGCACTGGATGCAGTACATGGAGTCCAGGGAAATTATTTTGGAGTTTTAAGATTTAACGACTGCCCTTCTGTGTTTCAGACTTGTGTGGGGCCTATAGCCCATTTCTTCTGGTAACTTCTTCATTTTGGAATGGTAAGACTTATCTTGGAAATAAATAACTTGTTTTGATTTTACAGTGTCATAGGTGGAAATAATGAGTCTCAGATGAGACTTAGGACTTTAGACTTGATGCTGGAACAAGTTAAAACTTTGTGGGGACTATTGGGAAGGGATGATTGTATTTTGCAATGTGAGAAGGACATGAAATTTGGAGGTTCAGGGGCAGCATGATATGGTTTAGATGTGTGTTCCCTCCAAATCTCATGTTGAAATGTGACCTCTGGTATTGCAGGTGGGCCTTGTGGGAGGTATTTAGGTCATGGAGGTGGATATCTTGGTGCTGTCCTTTCAAGAATGAGTGAATCAATGAGTTCTTAACTTTCTTACCTCATGTGAGATCTGATTGTTTAAAGTGTGTGGCATCTCCCCCTTTCCTGTCTTGCACCCACTCTCACTATGTGATGTACTTGCTCCTGCGTCACCTTCTGACATGATTGAAAGCTTCCTGAGGCTTCACCAAAAGCTGAGTAGATGCCAATGCCATACTTCTTGTACAACCTGCAAAATCATGAGTGAATTAAGCCTTTTATCTTTATAAATTATCCAGTGTTAGCTATTTCTTTATAGCAATGAATAAACAGACTAACACACATAGATAAGGAGCCTGTGAGATTCCCTTAATCTGCTCTTTCTACAGAGATGTGGAAGATGCAGAGGTGTGGAAGCATGAAGCCTGTGTTAGACAGTCCCATCCTGTGGCCACTGTGAGTAACCTGATGATCTGTTGGATTTACAACCCTGGATCTCATTCTGTCACAGGCTGTCATGACCCTTTCCTGCCAATGGTAAATTATACCAGCCTTCCTTATGCCACAGTGTACACAAGCAGAACCCAAGCCCTGAATTACTGAATGAAGATCTGGCCTTTGCCCCATAAAAGACAGCCAGAAGTGCCCTGTTTTAACTTTCTTGGCCTGTGATAGCAAAACATCACAGCTACACATCACAAAATCTTAGTGGGTTGGTCCTTTGTCACACCACATTCCTTTGATTACCTAAAAGGAAAGGTATTCATATGGCAGTGAGCATAACAAGACCTGTACTGTTGCTAACCCTCTGTGTAGAGGATTGTTGTATGGAGGAAATTGAGATCACACAACCCTCATAAATGAAACTTGGCTAAAATATGCCAATGGATCTATACTCTTGAACGAGCCACTGAGTATAAGCAGAAGAAGCGATGCTGTATGCACCCAAAGGCCACATCTTTATCTGTAGGTAGTCTGGGGTGACCTAAATATGAAATACACAATGTCATGCCTGGAAAGCTTATGGATAGCGGGGTCCTGCCCAATGGGTGTACCTGGGGTGTCCTAGATATCATCCCTGGGAATGGGATGCTCCATTAAGCCAGAAGCCTTAAGCTGTGTACAAGGCTTACTAGGGACCTGTCAGAAGGTGTAACTGACATTGAGTGTTACATCATTTTTGAGATGTTTGATCCATAAATAGGAGTCAATGCTCATGAGGAAATTATAAGAAACCTGTCCCTGACCATGGCAGATATTGTTTCGTCCAATGCCAATGCCTTCACAGTCCACCAGATGTTCCTCAATTCCTGTGGGAAGGTGGTTTTAGACAACACATTGCTCTAAACTTTCTTTTAGCCTAACTGAGAGAAGTGAGAATGATTGCCAACATCTCCTGCTGCACCTAGATAAACATCTTAGGTATTGTAGAGGTACAAGTAGAGTAGATCTAGAAGCAGGCCCATTGGCTGGAGACAGTAAGACCATCTGAATGATCCTTCCTCAATCTATTAGCAACTTTTCATGTGGATCACTGGGATCCTGGTCTAGCTTGCTACTCCAGGCATGCCTGATCATCCTGCCTACAGTAATGGTCTTCATGGGCCTAGCGCCATGTCTTTTAGCCATGACTTAAGGGTGTTGCACCAAGGTCAAACATTTTAAGGCACTGCATTGATTTGATGAGACCAGCCTTTACCTCCAGATTCAAGGAAGTCACTGTTCATATAAAATTGAATAGCTCAGCTAAGTGGAGGTACCTGGCTCAGGAAGTGAACTGTAGGAGGACAGAACCATAGATTACCTTAGCTGACCTTCCTCTTCTCCCTCTTGCTGTAATTCTTCAGCAGAATGGATTGAGAATGCAACATCCTGAGATAAGAAGGAAAATATCTGGAACAACCCAGGCTATGTGCTTATTTGTCCTAGAACAAGAAGTTCTGTAATACTTGAATTCAGCATGCCAAGTGGCACTCAGGGTGTAAAATCCAAAATGGAGTGCTTTCTGGGTCCCTCAGCTGCAGTGCGGCACATACATTTAAGATTCCGTCCACCCTAGGCAGCTTTCCTTAGCCTTGATGGACCAGCTTGTTATGTATCCTAGGCTTCTGTTTATTCTTTTTCTCTATCTGTGAGTAATAAATTTGCTTTGCCTGACTTCCTGTGCAAGGGTTCTGTCTCACCAGACTCATGAGAATGTACTCTGAGCTTCTGTTGGACTTATGAACCTTTGTGGTTATCATTCTAGGCTTCCTCTTGAATTTTGGGTAACTGGTTAGGTGCCTTTGATGAGGTGCTATCTTTTGTATGTCTCACTTTCCCCAGTCACAAAAACTGCTATAATATTCAACATTATATTGTCTTGAAGTAAAGGTTAATGAAAAAACTGGGAAATTCTGAGGGAAAGAGCTTTGTTTACTTTACCATAATGAAAACAAGATATGACTTCCTTTTGCACTGCTAGTTATTAAAGATTTCTTCTTCAATTAAACAAACACCAAGTACAAAACAGAATAGTTTAGTAGGCTCAGATAACACAAAAACATTAGTATAACTCTTTGAAGTTCTTCCCAAATTTCTAACTCATATTTACTTTAAAGTTTTCTATCTCACCATATCCTTTTCTCATGGGTTTAAACATCTCTTGGAAAAGAATTTTTAAAGTATCTCGCACAGCAGTTCTCATCCCGGGGCAATTTTGTCCACTACAAGATATTTGGCAATACCTAGAGACATTTTTTTTTTCTTTTTTTGTCACAACTCGTGGTGGATGTGGGGAAGCTACTAGCATCTAAGGCATGGGTTCCAGGGATGTTACTAAATATCTTACAATGCACAGGACAGCCCCCTGCAACAGAGAGTTATCTTACCAAAAATGCCAACAGTGCAAAGTTAAGAAACCCTAACCTAGCAGTGGTAAGCATTCAAGAATTAAAATTTCTCAGCAGAGCTTAGGAGATGACTATTTGGCCTGTGGCAATTTAATATGACAACTTAGAATCAAGTTTTCAAATGATGACTGAAACTGTCATTTTGCAGCACACTATCTCTGTCTTCCTTTAAATTTTGTGTTCACACAAAAACACATATGTGCCATGTGATGGGCTATAGGGTTTTATATTTTTTCCCTTAAGAAAAAAACAAAAAACAAACAAAAAAATCCTTAATAGCCTGGAGCTCCACTTGCTTCTATTTCTTTTAAAAGATCTGCACATCATCTACTTGTATAAAATTCCTGATTAAATATTGTCCTTTCATGTTAGTACATATTTATAGAGCTTATATCAGTACAGCTCTTTGGCAAATGCTAATTTGCAGTAAGATGAACATTGGTATGAGGCAGTCACTTGGGATATAAAGGGCCAGGGAGTATAATTGAATACAGATAAGATGTAGGGAAGAAGTAAAGAAACAGAGAAGAACCCTGGGAGGGTAAGTGTTACAAATGAAATTAAAATGTTATTGGTCCAATAAGAGTAGGAACTAGCATAAGAAAATATAGAAAAGAAAAATTCAAGACATTTAGAACAAAAAAAAGTAGAGAAATAAACCAGTCAAGCGTTCTAGATGACTCCAGGAAAAGGACATCTTATTATTAATACTACTACACACAGCTACCGTGTCGTTTCTCTGGCCATTCTTTGTTCCAGGGTCTGAACTCAGAACTGGGTGCAACAGAGCGCCTTGATCTAATCTGTTCTGCATATAGTGAAGCCAGGACCACTCTAACTTCATAAATTATATTTCCATTAATATACTAAATATTGTACACTAAAAGAATGCTACCTCACTTACTGAAAATGAATAAATAAATAAATTTTAGAATTGCTATGATTTTCCTGCTGGGAGTTCCTTATAATGTTGGAGACTTGAGGGATTCAGCCATGGCTGTGACCACATTCTCTGGCCCACAGTTCAGTGTCAATCATTCTCACAATATCCACAAAGCAGATGGCATTTCTCACTTAACATTTTACTTCATGTGTTAACACAGGCATCTCTTCACCAACTCTAATAATTCACAAAGCATAAAAAACACAACGCAACGCAACACAACACAACACAACACAACAACAACAACAACCTGTTTTTGACTAAAAACTAAAAATGTTTAAATTTTAAAAGAAGCACAGGCCGGGCGCAGTGGCTCAAGCCTGTAATCCCAGCACTTTGGGAGGCCGAGACGGGCGGATCACGAGGTCAGGAGATGGAGACCATCCTGGCTAACACGGTGAAACCCCGTCTCTATTAAAAAAACAAAAACAAAAACAAAAAAAACTAGCCGGGCGAGGTGGCGGGCTCCTGTAGTCCCAGCTACTCGGGAGGCTGAGGCAGGAGAATGGCGTGAACCTGGGAGGTGGAGCTTGCAGTGAACTGAGATCCGGCCACTGCACTCCAGCCTGGGCGGCAGAGCGAGACTCCGTCTCAAAAAAAAGAAAAAAAGAAGCACAGTAACAAATATCTAGAGATAATTTGAGTTTAAATCTGCATTTATAGGCCAGGCACGGTGGCTTACACCTGTAATCCCAGCACTTTGGAAGGCCGAGGCGGGCGGATCACGAGATCAGGAGATCGAGACCATCCTTGCTAACATGGTGAAACCCTGCCTCTACTAAAAATACAAAAAAATTAGCTGGGCGTGGTGGCGGGCGCCTGTAGTCCCAGCTACTTGGGAGGCTGAGGCAGGAGAATGGAGGCAGGAGAATGGAGTGAACCCGGGAGGCAGAGCTTGCAGTAAGCCGAGATGGCAACACTGCACTCCAGCCTGGGAGACAGTGAGACTCCGACTCAAAAAAAAAAAAAAAAAAAAAGAAATCTGCATTTATATCTCAAATACTTTTAGAACATGTACTATTTGCCAACTTTTATCTGAAGCACGTAACAAATATTAACTAATTTGACTTTACATCACCCCTGTATATACGCATTATTATTTTCCTCATGTAGATAGAGAAAATGAGACATGAAAAGTGATGTAAAACATATCTACGATCAGAATATCTGAGTCCAGAGTTTATGATCTCTCTCTATGACTCTCGAATCATTATTTGTGGTATATCTAACTCCCAGCTAACGCACATTACATGGCAAAGGCCATTTTTACCTCAACCAGTTGCCAAGACACACAGATATTCAGACTCCTTGAAGGTCAAGCTGAGAGAGATAAAACAATAGAGAGGGAATAGTGTCTGATAGATGGCGGCACCGGGGGGATGGTTTTTAAAAATTTCCTGTCTTGCATCCAATCCCTGCTGGAAAGTTTTTATTACCTGTTTGTAACCTAGATACAGACCTTATCTTTGTTACAAAAATTAATTCAAAATGGATCATAGAACTAATTATAAAATACAAAACTACAAACATTCCAGACAATAACATAGGAGAAAATCCATATGATCACCTCGTGATCAATTTTTAGGTACAACATCAAATGTGCC
Organism: Macaca mulatta; assembly: GCF_049350105.2. Lineage (NCBI taxonomy): Eukaryota > Metazoa > Chordata > Mammalia > Primates > Cercopithecidae > Macaca > Macaca mulatta. Next base: position 39,080,834 of record NC_133419.1, read on the forward strand.
ATCCATAAAATAAAAAAATTGACTAGTTGGGCTTTAGTAAAATTAAAAATTCTTTGTTGAAAAAGCACTGTTAAGAGAGCTGTTAAAGAGCACTGTTAAGCTACAGATTGAGAGAAAATATTTACAGAACAAATATCTGACAAAGGACTTGTATACAAACCTAGAAAAACTCTTGAAACTCTACAATAAGAAAACTCACCACATGATTAAAAACTGGACAAAAGATCTGAACAGACAGCTCACCAAAAAAAGAAGATCAGATGGCAAATCAATACAAAATATTTCCAACATCTTGTCGTTAAAGCTCTGTAAGTTACCCAACAATGAAATACACATTGTTGGACAGGGTGCAAAGCAATAGCAACTCTCATCCATTGTTGGTTGAAATGTAGACTGGAACAACCGCTTTAAAATATAGTTTGGCTGCTTATTTCAAAGCTAAGCATGATTTTACCATACAATCTAGTAATCATGATTTCAGGAAATTCTCACAATGATTTTAAACCTATGTTCATACAAAGCTTGCACATAAAAGTTAAGTAGCTTTATCTATAATTGTCCCAAACAGGAAACATTCAATATATCTTTAATAAGTGAATGGTTAAATGAAGGGTGATACAGTCATACAACAGAATATTATTCAACAATAAATCGTAATGAGCTATCAAGCCATAAAAAGACATGGATAAACCTTAAGTGCATAGTATGATTCCAAATTATATGAGATTCTCTAAATGGAAAAATTATTGAGATGGTAAAAAAAAAAAAATCAGTGGTTGTGTTCAGTTTCAGGAGGAGGGAGGTTAATTAATGAAGCCCAGTGGATATTTAATGTAGTGAAATTATTGCTTATGATATTGTAATGATAGATATATGCCATTATGCATTTGTGAAAACACTTAGAAATTTGTGACACAAAAAGACAACCCTAATATATGCAAATTTTAAAAAATTCTTTTAGTAGAGTATTTTAAGAGAAGAGGAATAATGTATTATACCAAATCCTTCCATCTGTATTACAAATACATAAAACAACCTAAGTGCCAGGGGTTTGGAGCAGAGTGTGGCTAACCTAAGCAAATTTGGAATGAATGGAATCTGTAATACTAAAGGCAAAAGAATATAAAAAAGAGTATAAATAACTGTACCTTGGTTGATGAAGTAGTTTTGAATGGGGGTATGGGTCAACAATCCTGATAACTTTACACATGTGTATTAAAACTGAAAATTAGGAAATAATTGGATAGTACATTGTGGAGCTGTGGGAAGTTACAGAAAAATGGGGGAGGAGGCTGTAATGGTGTATGTGGTAATGGATTAGAGTCAGGTACATCAGTATCAACTCACATTTAGCTTAACATAGATATAGATAGCTACCCAGAGAAATAGTGATAGTTAAAAGTATATATACAGATTATTATTCACCACATACATATTCTTTTCTTTCAGGTGAGAGACCCTGAAATAAGTAGCAATGTTGAATTACTAATAAACGTACTTAATACCCAGATCTTGGTTTCTAATAATATTTTTCAATAAAAGGAACCAGAGTTTTCAGAGAAGTTGTTCATTGTAGGATTGGGGAAGGAAATATACAAGTTAAGCCTTCAAAGTTTTGTTTTAACCAAAAGTAAGGAATGTCCGAATAGGGAAAAAAAATCTTCACAATGATAGTGCCAATTCAAAGGGACAATGGAGACAACTGAAACAGTTCCCAGTGGCCAAATCTGGAACAACTGGAGCAACCAAATAAAGCTGTATTGTATTAAAACCCAAAGTATAAAATAAGTATACTTGGTGACCATACCAATAGTAATAAGTGGATATATAAACAAATAAGGTAAAATAGACAAGAAGAATTTCAAAATTTTCTCTTGCTATTACTAGCTCAAGGAGGTGGAACGTAACTCTCTATTCTTTAGATGTGGGCTATGTACAGTGAGCTCCTTCTAAAGAGTACAGTGTGGTAAGGGGAAGAAAAATAAATATAGTGGAGAAACCTGACAAATACCACCTCTTTCAGGTGATTAAGATTAATTTCAGCAATCATAAGTCATGTTGATAGTATGTACCTTTGACATGACGTGATCATAATAACACTATATTTCTGTGGTCTTTCCAAAAATACATAATCCCGATCTAAACATAAAATGGGTATAGAACAAATATCAGTTAAGAGACATTCTACAAAATACTTGACCTATACTCAAAACTGTTAAGGTAAGGTAAAACTAGGAAACTTTCTGAAACTGTTAAGGCCCAGAGAAACCTAAGGAAACATGGCAACTAAAAGTAATGGGGTGTATTGGATGGAATCCTGAAACAGGAAAATAACTAACGAAATCTGAATAAAGTATGGAATTTAATTAATTATATATCAATATTGGTTCATTGAATATAAAATGCCTTACACTAATGCAATATGTTAATATGGAAAATGGAGTGTGGTGTATGTGGTGATTCTTTGTACTATTTTCTGAAATTTTCTGTAAACCTAAATCTGTTCTAAAACTAAAAGTTTATTTTCAAATACTACATTGAGACAGAGAAGGAAAAAATTAATTGAGTAGAGTACAGAGTATGAAGGGAAGTCAAACTATTTCTGATACTGGGGATCTGAATTTAGCTGTACATGTCCAAATACTGTTGATTAATAGTGATACGATGACATCTATGTTGTGATTGTTGTTATAATGTGGACAATTTTTGCTAAAATCCAACCCTAGTTCTTTATTTAACAGTTCTGCATTGGAAAACAGGTAATACATGACAGTTGTAAACTCACAGAAACTGGAAAGTTCCAGTCTACCTTACACTAACACCACTGCCAAGTCTTAACCACCAAAAGTAAAACAGAAAAAAATTATTTTGTTACTTATGTTGATCAATACACTTGTATCCTTACATGGTTTAGACATTGGTGACATTTGTAACTTGACTTGCTTCACTTTGTCAATTTAGGAGATTGATGCTATATTGTATTCAAATTACATTTATCTCATGGGAAAAATATTTGTTTGGAAATCAGTGTGCTGGTGTAATATCAATCCCCATATACATAAAAATTATCTTTCAAAAGTCTATTTTATTACTACATACAAATGCATTCTAGATTCTGAAATCTAACTAAACCTACAGTAGTCCAAATAGAAATCACATCGATAAATACTTAAATATAAGCACTTTGCATAGAGATAAATGCAAATTCAAATAGCTAAACTTTATTTATTTGCAATAGTCCTTTTAAATACACTTCAGGTATGTAAATACTTTTATCTCACCTTTACTAATTTGCACACCAATCAAAATATATCATTTAACTCTTTCTTGAAAAGTAGAAAACTTAAAGTAGTATTTTCTAATTCTGTGAAGAAAGTCAATGGCAGCTTGATGGGGATAGCATTGAATCTGTAAATTACTTTAGGCACCATGGCCATTTTCATGATATTGGTTCTTCTTATCCATGAACATGGAATGTTTTTCCATTTGTTTGTGTCCTCTCTTATTTCCTTGAGCAGTGGTTTGTAGTTCTCATTGAAGAAGTCCTTCACATCCCTTGTAAGTTGTATTCCTAGGTATTTTATTCACTTTGTAGCAATTGTGAATGGGAGTTCACTCATGATTTGACTCTGTTTGTCTATTATTGGTATATAAGAATGCTTGTGATTTTTGCACATTGATTTTGTATCCTGAAACTTTGCTGAAGTTTCTTTTCAGCTTAAGGAGATTTTAGGCTGAGATGATGGGGCTTCTAAATATGCAATCATGTCATCTGCAAACAGAGACAATTTGACTTCCTCTCTTCCTGTTTGAATACCGTTTATTTCTTTCTCTTGCCTGATTGCCCTGGCCAGAACTTCCAATACTGTGTTGAATAGGAGTGGTGAGAGAGGGCATCCCTGTCTTGTGCCTGTTTTCAGAGGGAATGCTTTCAGCTTTTGCCCATTCAGTATGATACTGGCTGTGGGTTTGTCATATATAGCTCTTATTATTTTGAGATACATTTCATCAATACCTAGTTTATTGGGAGTTTTTAACATGAAGGGGTGTTAAATTTTGTCAAAGGCCTTTTCTGCATCTATTGAGATAATCATGTGGTTTTTGTCATTGGTTCTGTTTATGTGATGGATTACATTTATTGATTTGCATATGTTGAACTAGCCTTGCATCCCAGGGATGAAGCCAACTTGATCGTGGTGGATAAGCTTTTTGATGTTCTGCTAGATTTAGTTTGCCAGTATTTTATTGAGAATTTTCACATTAATGTTCGTCAGGGATATTGGCCTGAAATTTACATTTTTTGTTGTGTCTTTGCTAGCTTTTTATATCAGGATGATGCTGGCCTCATAAAATGAGTTAGGGAGGAGTCTCTCTTTTTCTATTGTTTGGAATAGTTTCAGAAGGATTGGTACCAGCTCCTTTTTGTACCTCTGGAAGAATTTGGTTGTCAATTCGTCTGGTCCTGGGCTTTTTTTGGTTGGTAGGCTATTAATTACTGATTCAGTTTCATAACTTGTTATTAATCTATTCAGGGATTCAACTTCTTCCTGGCTCAGTCTTGGGAGGGTGTATGTGTCCAGGAATTTATCTGTTTATACTAGATTTTCTAGTTTATTTGCATACAGATATTTATAGTATTCTCTGATAGTAGTTTGTATTTTGGTGGGATCAGTGGTGATCTCCTCTTTATCATTTTTATTGTGTCTATTCAATTCTTCTTTGTTTTCTTCTTTATTAGTCTGGCTTGCAGTCTATTTTGTTAATCTTTGCAGAAAGAAAGGAAGGAAGGAAGGAAGAAAGGAAGGAAGGAAGGAAGGAAGGAAGGAAAGCAAGCAAGCAAGCAAGCGAGCAACTCCTGGATTCATTGATTTTTTGAAGAGTTTTTCATGTCTCCATCTCCTTCAGTTCTGCTCTGATCTTAGTTATTTCTTGTCTTCTGCTAGCTTTTGTATTTGTCTGCTCTTGCTTCTCTAGTTCTTTTTTTAATATATATGTATATTTTCTTTATATTATGATTTAAGTTCTGGGGTATATGGGCAGGACGTGCTGTTTTGTTACGTAGGTATACACATGCCATGGTGGTTTGCTGCACCCACAAACCCGTCACCCACATTAGGTATTTCTCCTAATATGATACCTCCCTTATCCCCTCATCACCTGACAGGCCCCAGTGTGTGATATTCCCCTCCCTGTGTCCACGTGTTCTCATTGTTCAACTCCCAGTTATCAGTGAGAATATGTGAGGTTTGTTTTTCTATTATTGTGTTACTTTACTGAGAATGATGGTTTCCAGCTTCATCTACGTCTCTGCAAAGGACATGAACTCATCCATTTTAATGGCTGCATAGTTTTCAGTGGTATATATGTGCCACGTTTTATTTATCCAGTCTATCATTGATAGACATTTGGGTTGGTTCCAAGTCTTTGCTATTGTGAATAGTACCGCAATAAACATAAGTGTTAAAGTGTCTTTATAGTAGAATGATTTATAATCCTTTGGGTATATACCCACTAATAGGATTGCTCAGTCAAATGGTATTTCTAGTTCCAGATCCTTGAGAAGTCACCAAACTGTCTTCCACAATGGTTGAACTAATTTACACTCCCACCAACAGTGTAAAAGCGTTACTATTTCTCCAGCATCTGTTGTTTCCTGACTTTTTAATGATTGCACTCTAATGGATGTGAGATGGTATCTCATTTTGGTTTTGATTTGCATTTTTGTAATGACCAGTAATGATGAGCATTTTGTCATATGTTCATTGGCCACATAAATGTTAGGGTGTCAATTTTAGATCTGTCCCGCTTTCTTCTGTGGGCATTTAGTGCTATGAATTTCCCTCTAAACACTGCATTAGCTTTATTCCAGAGATTCTGGTATATTGTGTCCTTGTTCTCATTCGTTTCAAAGAACTTATTTATTTTTGCCTTAATTTTGTTATTTACCTAGTAGTTGTTCAGGAGCAGGTTGTTCAGTTTCCACGTAGTTGTGCAGTTTTGAGTGAGTTTCTTAATCCTGAGTTCTAATTTGATTGCACTGTGGTCTAAGAGACTGTTTCTTATGATTTCCATTCTTTTGCATTTGCTGAGGAGTGTTTTACTTCCAATTATGTAGTCAATTTTAGAATCAGTACGATGTGGTGCTGAGAAGAATGTGTATTCTGCTGATTTGGGATGGAGAGTTGTGTAGATGTCTATTAGGTCCACTTGGTCCAGAGCTGAGTTCAAGTCCTGAATGTCCTGGTTAATTTTCCGTCTCGTTGATCTGTCTAATAATGACAGTGCGGTGTTAAAGACCTCCACTATTATTGTGTGGGAGTTTCAGCCCCAAATCTCCTTAAGCTGATAAACAACATCAGCAAAGTCTTAGGATACAAAATCAATGTGCAAAAATCACAAGCATTCTTATACACCAATAATAGATAAACAGAGAGCCAAATCATGAGTGAACTCCCATTCACAATTGCTACAGAGAAAATAAAATACCTAGGAATACAACTTACAAGGGATGTGAAGGACTTCTTCAATGAGAACTACAAACCACTGCTCAAGGAAATAAGAGAGGACACAAACAAATGGAAAAACATTCCATGTTCATGGATAGGAAGAACTAATATCGTGAAAATGGCCATAGTGCCCAAAGTAATTTATAGATTCAGTGCTATCCTCATGAAGCTACCATTGACTTTCTTCACAGAATTAGAAAAAACTACTTTAAATTTCATATGGAACCAAAAAAGAGCCCGTATTGCCAAGATAATCCTGAGTAAAAAAAACACAACTGGAGGCATCATGCTACCTGACTTCAAACTATACTATGAGGCTACAGTAACCAAGACAGCATGGTAATGGTATGAAAACAGATATATAGTCCAATGGAACAGAACAGAGGCCTCAGAAATAACGCCATACATCTACAACCATCTGATCTTTGACAAACCTGATAAAATCAAGCAATGGGGAAAGGATTCACTATTTAATAAATAGTGTTGGGAAAACTGGCTAGCCATATGCAAAAAACTGCAATTGGATGCCTTCCTTACACCTTATACAAAAATTAAGTCAAGATGGATTAAAGACTTAAATGTAAGACCTAAAACCATAAACACCATAGCAGAAAACCTAATCAATACCATTTAGGACATAGGCATGGGCAAATAATTCATGACTAAAATACCAAAAGCAATTGCAAAAAAAGCCAAAATTGGCAAATGGGATCTAATTAAACTAAAGAGCTGCTGCACAGCAAAAGAAATTATCATCAGAGTGAACAGACAACCTACAGAAGGGAGAAAATATTTGCAGTGTATCCATCTGACAAAGGTCTAATATCCAGAATCTATGAAGAACTTAAACAAATTTACAAGAAAAAACAAACAGTCCCATCCAAAATTGAACACAGTGGGCAAAGAATATGAACAGACACTTCTTAGAAGAAGATATTTATGTGGCCAACATATGAAAAAAAGCTCATGATCAATGGCCAATAGAGAATGCAAATCAAAACCACGATGAGATACCATCTCACACCAGTTAGAATGGCGATCATTTAAAAGTCAGGAAACAACAGATGCTGGAAAAGATGTGGAGAAATAGGAACCCTTTTACGCTGTTGGTGGTAGTGTAAACTAGTTCAACCATTGTGGAAGACAGTGTGGCTATTCCTCAAGGATCTAGAACTAGAAATACCATTTGACCGAGCAATCCCATTAGTGGGTATATACCAAAGGATTATAAATCATTCTACTATAAAGACACATGCACACATATGTTTATTGCAGCACTGTTCACAATAGCAAATACTTGGAACCAACCCAAATGCCCATCCATGATAGACTGAGTAAAGGAAACCTGGCACATATACAACATAGAATACTTTGGAGCCATAAAAAAGGATGAGTTCATGTCTTTTGCAGTGACAAGGATGAAGCTGGAAACCATCATTCTCAGCAAACTAACACAGGAACAGAAAACCAAACACTGCATGTTCTCACTGATAAGTGGGAGTTGAACAATGAGAACACGTGGACACAGGGAGGGGAACATCACACACTGGGGCCTGTCATGGGGTGGCGCGATAGGGAAGGGATAGCATTAGGAGAAATACCTAATGTAGGTGATAGGTTGATGGGTGCAGCAAACCACCATGGCACATGTATACCTAGGTAAAAAAAACTGCACTTTCTGCACATGTATCATAGAACTTTAAGTATAATTTTAAAAAATGAGAAAACTTGACTTTTTCTTATGTTCACCTTGAAGTTGGCTTTATCACAGGAAGAGCACTCTTAAGACTATTTCCAAGAGAGTAGCATCTTACATTTCCGGGCTCATATGATCTGCTATCTGCCTTCAGTTTGAAAAATATATTTATGTGTTCAAACTCAACAAAAGTTAGTACAAAACTTTAAAAAATATTAATCAAAATCATCATTAAAAAGTGTCTTTGAGTACCCTAGGATTTTTTTTTTCTTTTCTGTCAATGAGGGCTAAAAACATTTTCAGAATATATGGACATATTTTGTTTTGATATTTGTTTTAGTATTTCATAAATCATTTAATTCCCTGAGGTGAAATGATCCACAAAGTGTGACTATCTCTGGAGAGCCTCTGTTCTCAATGTTCAGCAAGTAAAGTGTAAGAGGCTTGGTATTTGCTATGGTCTGAATGTTTGTGTCCACCCCTAATTCCTTTTTATTTATTTTTTTAGACGGAGTCTCGCTCTGTCACCCAGGCTGGAGTGCAGTGGTGCTATCTCAGCTCACTGCAAGCTCAGTCTCCTGGGTTCATAACATTCTCCTGCCTTAGCCTCCTGAGTAGCTGGGACTACAGGCGCCCACCACCATGCCTGGGTAATTTTTTGTAGTTTTTAATAGAGATGGGGTTTCACCGTGTTAGCCAGGATGGTCTTGATCTCCTGACCTCGTGACCTCCCAAAGTGCTGGGATTACAGGCGTGAGCGCCCAGCCCACCCCCAATTCTTATGTTGAAATCCTAACCCCCAAGGTGATAGTGTCTGGATGTGTGGGCTTTGGCATGTGATTAGGTCATGGGGACAGAGACCTCACGAATAGGCTAATTGCTTTTATAGATGAGATTCAGGAAAGACTCCTCACTTCTTCCATCACATGAGGAACACAGCAAGAAAGGTCACTTATGATTAAGAAAGTGGACCCTCACTAGACACTGAATCTCTTGGTACCATGATCTTGAACTTCCCACCCTCCATAACTGGGAGAATTTCTGTTATAAGCCACAGAGTTTATGGTATTTTCTTATAGCAGCCTGAAGTAATTAACACAATATTTATTATATAAATCCTTCTATTTTCTTAAATAGCACTACTGAAAATATGTCTTCAATCTTACATACTATTTTAAAAGATTTCAGTGTCATTCATTCACAGAGGTTTCAATGCTGTCCTATTACAAAATGTATTAAAAAGAAAATGTACTATGGTCAGTTTTATGGGTCCTACATTTTATGACCTTATTGTAATCTAGTTAGGTCTTAAGAGCATTATCCGTGTTTAAAAATCCCACTTTGATCCACCATTTACAAATTGTGTGATCTTGTTAACATCTCTGTGCCTCAGTTTCTTTTTTAAATTAGAGTACCTTTCTCAATGGGTTGTTATGAAGATTAAATAAATTATGACAGCATGTAAGAACAGTGCCTAGTACTGAATAAGTACTTAATGAGTAATTATTACTCTCATTATTAAAGGTGGAGATTGTTTGAGAGGGTGAAGAAGTTGAAGGTATTTGTTCATGCAAGATGCTTGGTAGAAATATGTGAATGCAAACCCATATCTTAACATGTAATGAAGCAATTGGACCGTAAGTGCAGAAAAGGGTTATGGCTGAGCTTTTGCTTTCAGACTTCTAAAAAGCAAACACCCAAACGCCTAGAATATTAACTATGCATTTAAGAAACTGATTTTTTTGTAAGCCATTTGTACTTTTACTTATTTATTTATTTTTTTAACTTTTTCTCTTGCCTTCTTTATTTATCACTATTTGTTACCAGAACACTTAACATAAGATATATCCTATTAGCAAATTTTTAAGTAGGCAATATAGTATTATTAGCTAGTGACACGGTGCTGTATAGTAGATCTTTAGGACTTACTCATCTGGCACAACTGAAACTTTGTATCCTGTGACTAATCCCTTCTCATTTCCTATGACCCCAAGATGTTGGAAACCACCACTCTACTCTGACTGTTTTAGATCCTTCATACAAATGATATCACGTAATATTTGCCTTTTATACTTTTAAATTAATCTTCACTTATTAAAAACCCTTAATCCCTGTTAGGTGATTTCCCTGGGTTCTACACTTCCTATTAACTTGACTTATTTTAGAAATTACCTATAATTAACTGAAACAGCACAGTTTTCAAATTAGTGAAGCAAGAATGTAGTGTCATGTCAAAATGCTCCTTGCCGGAATGTTCATTCATCTGCTCAATGACTAGCTTAATGTTTCAGTGCACTTAATGCATGCCAAAACTTCAGTAATATTCCCTAAATGAGAATAAATAACTTATTAACTTTGAGTTACACCATTTTGATTGAGAATACTCTGATTAATTTGTCCTTGTACACGTTTTTCTCTGCAGTTTCTGAAATAGCTTTGTACCAGAGACTTAAAATAATTTTCGTTTCTGAAGTAATTATACTGATGTCCTCCCTACACCACCTTGTCTTTTCCTTGAAGATATTACTTTATATTAAAATATAAGCTAATTTTTTGACATTGTCCAGGAAGGAAATAATATAAATGCTATTTTAATAGTAGTTATGAAAACATAAAGAAAATAAGAGTTTATTCAGAAACACATAGCAATTTTATTAACACATGGCAGATTTCCGATTTTTTGAGAAGAATAATTCTAACCATGTAGTACTTCAAATAATATAATGTTTGCATTTGAAGATGGATGGGTTGACTCATGTTTGGAGATCAGGGCAAGGTAAAATTTTGAATATAAACTGGATGCTACACACATACGTAAAATTTAAATGATGTAAACTTAATGCTCAAATGAGTAATTTAGAAATTGAACAAGTATTGCATCCATATAAACCTGTATTTAAATAGTTCCAAATCACTAATTAAACCAAATTCCAAAATCTGCAATAAAATCATGTTTGATAATTTCTTTACTGCAACCAGAAATAGCATATGTATAAGCTTCTATGATATATTCAATAAAAACTTAAAGCACAAAATTTGCATTATAATTGAGAGACTACAACAATACACTGTTGTTGGCTGCCAATGTTTCTTGCTATCTCTACCCTTTGCATGTATAGATATATCTCAGTGTTTCTTAAAAGGCTTTTGTATTTTCTTTTAACATGTGCAGGGATAAAAAGACCATTAGAGGACACTCATGAAACTTAAGCTTTAGCTTGGACCTTAGACAATGGCTTCTTGGGAGTGGATTAGTAGCTTTCATTCAACTGCCATTTTACTTGGAAATATGACTATACAGTATATTGTTTATGAGGATAATTGGGTCTTATGCTTAAAAGCCAGGTATATTCAAAACAGCTTGATAATGAAGGTCCTAAGTTCCCCAGATTTTCAGAGGAATCTTCTGGAATAAGGTGACTGCTAGAATACAGTGACTGCTCTGGCCACAGCTGACCATACATCAAAATATCCATTGTTCAGACAATGACCTTTTAGTCCCAAATTATTATCTAGTCTATCAGTAGGCTTCTTGTTCAGACATTTCAGAACTGAGTAGAATTGTGTTGGGCTTTATAATCAGACTCACTCAGGTTTATAGTTGAATTCTGCAACTAGGATAGATTATGTCCTCCGCATCAATTTCCGTATCTGTAAAATGAGAATAATGATACCTAACTCTTAGGACCAATGTGAGTATTAAATAAGCTGTACAATATCTAACAGGATGCAAATGAGAATTTTCCCTGTTCTCCAGTTTAGAAAGATGCTCAAAGTTGCAAACAGTGTGGTTCAGTTCTGAGTTCCCACCAAAACCTCACCTTGAATTGTAATAATTCCCACTTGTCAAGGGCAGGACCAGGTGGAGATAATTAAATTATGGGGGTGGTTTTTCCTGTGATGTTCTTGTGACAGTGAGTGAGTTCTCATGAGATATGATTGTATTATAAGGGGCTTCTCCCTTTGCTTGTCACTTCTTTCTTCTACCACCTTGTGAGGAAAGACTTATTTGGTTCCTCTTTTGCGCTGATTGTGTTTCCTGAGGCCTTTCCAGCCATGCAAAACTGTGAGTCAATTAAACTTCTTTCCTTTATAAATTACCCAGTCTTGGGTATTTCTCCATAGCAGCATGAGAAGAGATTAACACAAGGTACAAATTATTCCCACATTCTAAAGAAAGATGCTAGGCACGTTTATAGAACATGGAGCATACATCTGATTCCCTTAGCACATCTCGCAGCTTCATTGCAACTATCAGATAATATGGGAGGTAAAAGGGAAGAATAAGAACTGCTATAAGGAAGAAAAGTGTGGGCTGCTGTATATGCCATACAGCTCTCTCAGTGTACATGTCCCCTATCTCAAACTAAATAAGAGCAGCTTCAAGAAAACGACTCCAGAGAGTGAGTGTGACTGCAAGGAGGAGGATGGGATTCTCACCCATACGCATGTGAACTACAAAAATGAAAGGTTCTTAGGGCTTCCAAAGAACCAGGGTGATAAGTGAAAAAATTATCCTCAGGGAAAATTGATCTGTATTTCCTGGAGTTCCAATAGCATAGATATCCACATCTACTTTTTCCTTGAAAGTTTATAAGGACAGAGTTGTTGGAGGTGTCCTCATGAGAAAGCAAGGAGAGAACTGAAGAGTAGCTACTTAGCTGCTTGCCCTTCTAGAATGTGTTGTAGGTATTATTACTGTGTTTTCCTGGGGGATAAGTGGGTACTTAGAAAGGTAAATGAACTCCAGACATATTGAAAGGGGCCTACTTAAGAAGAGTGCCTGCCAAGGTAAATAAAACTCTGCAATAAGGGGTGTGTGTGAGTTCCAAGTTCTGAGTGTAAGCAGTCTCCCAGGGAATGTGGTGTAGGAACGCCCCAAGCTCTCCAGAGGGGGTGTGGAGGTTCTGATCAGAGAAAGTCTCCAGAAAACACTAAAAAAATTCCATTAGAAAAAGAAAGCTGGCATTTGGACAGGGCACTCAAAGGTCAGATTAAAATAGTACTAGTCATATGACATCTTTATGTTCCTCCTCTCATCCTCCACCAGCTCTGGAAGAACTCACATGTTGTAAAAACTGTGAGAGAAAGAGTGGAAAAGCAAGTGAAGAAATGGTGAATAAACAGGTCACATTACACCCCTCCCCTCTTGTCCATTGCTGTTGTTTTGCTGTTTCCAGTCCCAAGAAGAGAAGACGAGAGAAACTTTTGTAGGAGTTAAGATTGTGCCACTCCAAAATATACCACCCTGGCATATAAACTATTTTTAGTTAAAGGCACATGACAAACATTAGATGCAAGATTATCACTCTGACCTTCAGTTTCCTAAAATCAGGAGATAAAACTCACATGTGAATGTTGTGCTTCCTATACTAGAAGTGTCATCAAAGACAGGAAGTTGAGGCCAAAAGAAATCTGTACAAACAACCATTGTTAGATGAACACCTATCCTTCTAGCCACCTCTCCACCCAATCAATGACTATAGCCCAAGCCTCTTTGCCTTGTCATATTTTCATAATTTATTGATCCTTGTGTAATTCAGTATATAGGTTTTCAACTCCAACTGCATATTTGGGTCTTTATTTCTTTATAAAGGCTCCTGTGCCATGTAAAACTTGTATTAAATGAATTTTATACCTTCCTCCTGTTGCTCTAGGTTATGTTAATTTAATTTAATTATTGGACCTAATTTGGAAAAAGCTCTAAAAAGGTAGAGGTACAATTTTGCCTCTTCTAAATTTTGAATTGCATGAAAGTTTAAAGTTTTAAAATCATATTATTTCTGGACTTTCTAATCTTCAACATGACTTTTATAAACTTAAATGTGATTGGCAAAATAAGCCAGATTGGCCTGTGTTATATTTCAAGAGCAGAGAAGGCAGATTTCTTCCTTCAAAACTATCAATAGCACAGCTTGAACCATGTCACTATCCTATTAAACACCCTTGGTGGCATGTCTTCACTAGAGGAATAAAGGCTAAACTGTTTGTCTTATGTTTAAATCCTATTACAGATTGGCTCAACGTAACCTTATTTTCCATCTCTGTCTCACACAACCCAAAGTCCAGCTCCATTAGTATTCATTTAACGACTGTCTGTTGAATGGCTACTATGGCCAGATGTTATGCTTGGTAAATCAGAAATGATCCCTGCTTTGAAGAATGTGGAGTGTGTTGAAGGGAGTTAGCCTAAGAGAATCATAAATAAACTATTCTCCTAAATACATTTTTAAAATTCTAGACATCCAGAGGAATGATTGACTATTTCTGATGGTTTCTGGGTTGCATTAAACACTGATTTTTTTTTTTTTTTTTTGTCAGCTGTGTGTTGCTTTCTCATGCCTTTATGTGGTTGACCATGACATTCTCTTTACCTGGACTTCATTTTCCCCTTTATATTTTAACTTTATACAGAAATTTCATTCATAAGGTTTCTGTTCAAATGTCCCCTCCACTGTATACTTTCTCTACAGCTTCTTTCCTACCCATCTTGCAGAATTTAATTCCCTCCCCTGTGTTTCCACAACACATCATTCAAACATTTACTATAGCACAAATAATGTTGCCTTAAAAAAAGAAAAGATTTAAGTGGCTGTCTTCCCACTAGACTGTGCCTAATTTGTTTCGTTGAAGAAGATCCATCCTGTAGGATTCTTAAGACACACACACACACACACACACACACATATATATTTAATGAATGACATTCTGGAAATAATATAACTTAAAAGATTATGTGAGGTCAGTTAGAAATTTTGTATAAAATATTTGTAAGAAATTTCAGTTTATGACAATACTACCCTAAACCTAACTAATTCATATCTTGAACCCAATCTCCAGGGGATCAGTTTGCTTCATTTTTTTTTCCAACACAAGCTGTATCTCAAATTTAAACTGACCTTTCCACAAATGAATAAATAAGTAACAGATATCATAAGTGTAAATGTAAATATTCTGCCTAAAATTATTACAACTTCAATAGGTTTTTACTGGCAATAAAGCTTTCATTTGATAGCTATATGTTCAGAACTGGCAGGCTCTCAGGGATAGTAATAAAAATAGAAAAATCTTACACCTCTTCTACAGATGAAAAACTGAGATCCAGAAAGAGTCAATGCTTTATTCACATAGCTTGAATGTAAAAACAAACAAACAAACAAACAAAAACCAAAAAAAAAACTTATAATATATTGAACGAAACATATTACTACACCACTATCATGACATTCATGAACTTAGTATTCAGGGTTTCTATATTTGTGAACATATTGAAAATCCATTTATGATTCACTTTTTATTTTATGAAGTCACAAAGTTAAGTAGCATGAGTCACTTAGCTTTTGATCAAAGTCAGAGCCAGCTCTTCATATATTTGTCTCTTCTCATCTTTTCTCTATTTGTAATTTGAGTGAATGGTAACTCTTGTAAAGTCACATATGCAAACTTTCATTTGGAAAAAATATCCCTGGCATAAGGCAGAATAAAATACACCTGAAGAAACTGGGTTAGAAGAAGAAAAGACAAAGTCAATAGATATGATAAAATGAATTCTTGGTTCTTATCTTGAACATAAAATTTTAGATATTCTCAAGAGTGAATTGTTAAACTCAATATTGACCTACCATTTGAACAAAACTCATAATATGGGGTGTATGAAGATAAGAAAAGGTATTTTCTCTTTTTCACTGAGTGCTCTAGTCAATGTTGTACTTCTACAGCATAGAAGATAAAATGCTGGTGAATACTGAAAAGATGGCAAGCTTGTGCTGTGGGCACATGGTACTTATATTTGTGACTTTTAGTGAAATTGTGATTCAGGGAGAATGTGCCAGCTTTGGTAAAATTTCTGCATTTGTGATTTTGGACACCTTTGAAGATCTTAGATATAAGGCTTATTAATGCCAAGCATCAACTCTCAAAATGTAAATAAATAAAAGCAATGTGGATATTCAATAAAAATTAGACAGAATTTAGAGCAGGAAAGATTTTTGTGGAGGGGTGTTAGTCGAGGAAGGTTCAGAGGTAAATATGTTTTGAATCATGTACAAATTCAATAAGTTTTTAAAAATTTATGTTATATACAACAGAATAGCTCTCAGTGATTAAAACAAATTTTTAGCTCCCAGTGATTAAAACAAAGCAAATGAAACACTATTACCAAGAGGCCAATTCTCTCTAGGAATGATCACATTTAGTATTGTGTAACTTTCTTTTGCTATCCCCAAGATATATCATACATGTAATCTTTTGTTTAATATCTGCTTGCATGGCTTCCCTGGTTGTCTGTGTCTTCCTTTTGCTAAAATACATCATATCTCTAATTATCAATAACCTATCAGTTAAATAGTACACACAGGGCATAAACCATGTTGACCTTGTTCAGCATCAAATCTCTAAAGCTTAACCCAATGTGGAACAGAAGAGGTGCTAAATAAATATATTACAAAGAATTATAGTAATTTATAACACAAGATACAGATAAGCAAATATAGCATATGATAAAGATTATGATAGAGTGACCGACTATACACTTGTGCCAAAGAAATCCTCACAGATGAGACAATATTTGAGATAAATTTTGAAGAAAAGGAAAGTGTTCTAAGAGAAGAGGCAAAAGGAGAAAATATTTCTTATATTATCAAACTACAAATAGCTACATGTCTTTGTATAAATTGGTTTAAGCAAATAAAATGAACTAAATTTTAATGAGCTCCTAGTTCAGGTTAGCTTCAGGCAAAGCCAGATTTATGCTCCAACATTACGGTAAAAGCAATCTCTTGGGTCTGTTTCCTGTGGGTTTTCTTCATTTTCAGGCTCCCCAGGTCATCCTCAACAATACCAGGCTCTCTCCTTATGACAGCGTCAAGTTTCAGTTTGA
The DNA here is from genome assembly GCF_049350105.2 of Macaca mulatta. Taxonomy (NCBI): domain Eukaryota; kingdom Metazoa; phylum Chordata; class Mammalia; order Primates; family Cercopithecidae; genus Macaca; species Macaca mulatta. Next base: position 39,097,914 of record NC_133419.1, read on the forward strand.
AGCCTCATAGTCTTTCCAAGCCCAGAAAGTAAGTCCAGAATTACCAACTAAAGCCTTAAAGTTCACTCTGATTGGATAAACTTAGGCTCCCTTCTAAATCATTCACATACTGTATGGTCATAAATTAGTCAGGCTAACTCCCAGACGCTGTGGTTTTATCTACTAACATTACAATTGAGAAAGAGACAAAGAAGGTTTCTTAGAACAAAACAAAACAAAACAAAACAAAAAACATGGCCCCTGTTTCCATAAAGACGACGATGAGCACTGATGTAGTTATATACTGCAACTGCCAAGGTAGGCCTTATGTATTTTTTCCTAAAACCATCTGCTGAAGAAAATAAGTTTCCTCATACTAAGGAAGATAAAAATCCATGGGCATTTTCCCCTTAAGTAACCTGAAAATACAGAAGAAGAGGATAGTCATTAATATCAACAACTTCCATAGCCAGTTTCTCAGAGTGTGAAAGAATCTTTGGCCCAGTTCCTAACCAGATGGTTAAATATGACATGTCTCAGTGGTTATATGAGTATAAATTTATGCCTGTGTCCCATCCCTGCATGAAATCACAAACAGGAACATAAAAGACCCACATGAATTCTGCCCTGAAATAGAACTGAATCAGACAGGCTTGGCCAATCTGAGACCCCTGGAGGAGTTTCTGTAAACAGCCTAAGATTAAGCAGCTCCTCCTCCCCCTACAAATTAAATAAAATTTTCTCTTTAGTGGGAGGAAGAGAAAAGTAAAATGTTGCCTTAGGGACCCATTAAATTTCTATATGAGGCTCAGTTTCCATCTATTTTAGCTGAAAAAGGATATGGAGTCAGGAACCTTGAGAGCAGAGGTCAAGGCCACAGTTTGTTAGATTTCCATAAATCATTTCCATAAATGATTAATGTTACCAGATTAATGTTACTTGAACAGGAAAAAAAGAAAAGAGGAAACCTAAAATTGATCTCCCACAAATAGTAAGATAACTATCAAGGCTACTGGCCAATGCTATTAATTAGTATTTGAGGTTTGCTTTTCTATCCACATTTGACTTAACCTCCCACTACTTTAGAACATGCCTCTTTTGTATGAGCCAGGTAGATCTCGTTGCCATCCACAAAAACTAGAAATTCATTATCACATCTATCACTGAGAACTCTTACTGTTGCAAGTGACAGAAGTGTCAACTCAAATTAGGCATAAACAATAAAGAACTTATTGGCTCAACCATAAGCCAGTAAGTTGGAAGTCTGCATTGGAAGGCAGAATGGCTTCAGACAGAGCTTAAATATGGGGCACAAACTATGTCAACAACTTCCATAGCCAACAGGATATCCCTTGGAAAAGGGATAACTTTCCAAGAGAACATTAGAATATTCATACTGGAAAGAAAGGCATGTATGCAGGGATGGCAAAAAATAAACTGACAGACACACGAATGAATGCTTTGTGATAATATGCTCTTTGTTCTTGTCATTTCATTCTCCAGAAATGCCCTCCTCCTTTCTTTTTAAAAGTCTGTGTTTCTTTATAATTTCTTTCCTTTTCTATCTTCTTTGGACCATATTTACCTCTTCTACCAAAAGACCAGAACACTTCTACTTTATCATTTATTTTTCCTTCAACATACACTATAATGAATAGTTACCTCATTTCTCCCTTAAATGATCATTCCCAAGTTACAAACAGCTCATGGGTGCTACAAGAGGTAAATTAAAAAGTCTGTAGCATGGAAGATGGAAAAAATTTCTATTTAGAAACATGATAATACAGAGTGACAGTTTCCAGGATATGAATTTAATTCATTTCCTGAATATCAATTTAATACAAATTCCAGGAAATTAATTTAATTAATCCATTGTGTGACTCAGGTACAACATAAACATTTTAATTTGACTTCCAGAACCATCCTAAATCCCCTAGTCCTCCCTAACACGTGCGTCTAATGGTGGAGAGGGAATACTGCTTCCACCCACCACTTGCCTTGCTGGAACTGGGTGATGGGAGGAGGTCCTCCTTCACCACCATTTTTGATGGCTCCCAAAACCTGAGGAAGAGACTGGAGTCATAGAGAGTGCACAGGGGCTCCACAGGTGGGCTTGAGTGAGATGTCATGGGGGCAGAGGATGCAAAAGAAAAATGTTATATTCATTAGGGAAAAGAAGCCTAAGAAAAATGTTATATTCATTAGGGAAAAGAAGCCTAATGTGGATGAGGATTAAAATAGTGGCCAAGGCAGAGCTCAGGATAGCGTTCATTAGAAAGAAGCAGTAGGGGAAGGTTGACAAGCATAAAGAGGTAATAAGACTTAGGACCATGGAGTAAACCCTGGAAGAGACTTCTAAAGCTTATGTTTTAGGAGATGAAAGTCTGAAATTAAACTATATTAGGCAGGGTGCGGTGGCTCACACCTTTAATCCCAGCACTTTGGGAGGCTGAGGCGGGAGGATCACAAGGTCAGGAGATTGAGATCATCCTGGCTAAAACGGTGAAACCCCGTCTCTATTAAAAATATAAAAGAAAAAAACCAGCCAGGCGTGGTGGCAGGCACCTGTAGTCCCAGCTACTCAGGAAGCCAAGGCAGGAGAATCGCTTGAACCTGGGAGGTGGAAGTTGCAGTGAGCCAAGATTGCGCCACTGCACTCCAGCCTGGGTGACAGAGCGAGACTCCATCTAAAACAAAAACAGACAAACAAACAAAAAAACTATATTAAACTACCCATATAGTTTAATTTCATTCAATACAGACAGTGTTGTCTGTATTGTGAACCTTCCTCATGCAGGATCTTTTTTGTTGTTGTTGTTCTCTGTTGCCTTCTCCTTCTTTGTAACCATCTACCACATAAGATCTTGATACTGACTTCTACAGGGTGAGATGAGAGTATGAAGATAAGGCTGAAAGAATGACTCTTAATTATTGCTGGACACCCATGGATGAGGAGGAGCCAGGGTATGCCAGTGATTCCAGGAATAATAGTGTTGTTACCAGTTTAGGCAGTTTGCTTACACATATACACTGTTATGCGTGTGTGTGTGTGTGTGTCAAAGCACATAACATATATGGCTACTCTGTAAGTACTAATGTGATGAGTGAATGTCTTCTCTAATATTAACTAAAAGCAGGGGCCATGGTTTATTCTTCTCTTAATGAATTTTTATGCTTGTACAATGTCTTACATTTTGGTAGGTCCTATATTATACTGTTGACTGACAAATAGTGAACATTTTATACACTGGAACTTTCACTAATTCTTATTCTGCTCACCTTTTTTGGTGATAAAATTGCCTATTTCAATTCAAATCTCTGTGACTGTGTATGTATTTTATGAAGTTAATAAAGCTCTTCTTTGTTTTAATGAATCTTATGAAGAATACCTATAAAAGGATATGAGGAAATTTTTAAGAAACATTTTATTTGATTTTCAAAGCAAAATAAGATAAAAAAGAAAGTCCAAGCTCTCTGTGGTCATCCTTGTGTTCATGAGAAATTGTAAGATATGTAGTATTTGTTTATGGAAGCCATGATTTCCAAAACCCACTCCTTGGCTCTACTGTAGAATTAATACTTCTGTAAATGCTTTTGCTTTGAGACATGTCTTCATGTTGGCCTTGAAAATGGAGCATGAATTATGAAATTTCACTAGCTAGAGTCAATTATTCAGTGGAAAAGAAGAACTATAAAATGCTGAGTTGTGCTCATCCACTATGGAATCAGATAAGAATTCTGAAGAAAACATCTTCAGAACAAATAGAAGAAAAATATAATTTATTTAATGTTAGAGGAAAATAAACAAAGAAATGATGAGATGGGGATTCTTATATTACTAAAGATGGTTAGACTGACTCCCAGATCTTTGCATTTTTTTTTGCAATTTATGCAATTCACTCTCAAGAGCATTTGTTTGGTCTAAAAGTCATGTAGTTGCAGGAATTAACTTGGAAACTCAGGGTAATATGAGTATTTGTTGGGCTTTTTTTGGTTTTCAGATTCAATATATATATCTCTTGTCCTTATAGCAATTGATATGAATGGCCCAGGAATTTGGAGGTTGAGAAGTCACAAGAGAGTAAGATAAATAGGCAGAACAATGGAAAAAAAGAAATGGGGCATAATCTCACCCATTAAATGTATATTCTAGGCCCCTTCCCTGCACAAGGCATTTTTCACACATTTTTTAATCCTACAGTCAACTCTACAAAGTAGGTGTCTCACTGAGAATAGACAGAGAAGTTTTAAATAACTTGCACAAGTTCTAAAGTCTCCTGTGTCTGTGCTACATTCATAGTTGTTCTATGTCAAAGTCCAAGTCATATCTTATGTAATGATGACCCTTGGGAGTAAGGAAGACATATAAGGGTATAACAATTCAGGATACAGAGAATTATAGGCTGACCTTTATATCTAATTATCTGAGTGACCTGAAACAAGCCACTCATACTCTTTTGGCCTCACTTGTTCCCTATAAAAGAAGCTTATGAATCTAGCTCTGCCCATCTACAACTTAGTCACTTTGGTCTAGATAATGCATGATTGTTCCTCTCTCTGTTTCCTCTTTAATGCATTATTCATAATTCAAAGAAGGCATCTCATTTCTAAAGGCTACATTAACACTTTATGATAAAAGCAGGAAGTCTTTTTTTTCTGGCTTCTTTTTGTCCAGAGTGGGAACAAAATAGAGAAATTTAATTTCTGGCACATACATAACCTCATTTTCCTTTTCCAATTTCCACTGAAGTAAAGTAAAATTTCCAACCACTTTACAAGGACTTCTGATATCTTCAGAACACTGTTACATGTTGCTAATACTTAAAGCTAACACAGACACACTGAATTCAAGACAAATTACTGACCTCATTAAGACTATGGAGATGCCACTGTCATCATCAGGCGTCAACACCCAAGCAGCCAACAGAAACCAAGGTCTTCCTGCAGCCAACACCTTTCTGTTTTTTCCAGTGCCTCACATACATTCTTTTAGAAATACTTCTATTGGTAGAAAAACAGGAATGCCCAGAGACATCTATAGGTCAAAAGGAGTCCTTCTTTGCAGTCTGACATTTTATCAGAATGTAATGGAAATGTTTGTAACACAAAGAAAGAATAAATGCTTGAGGGGAGGGATACTGTCTTTACTATGATGTGATTGTTATGCATTGTATGCCTGTATCTAAATCTGTCATGTACCCCCACAAATATATATATGTGGCGGGACACGGTGGCTCACACCTGTAATCCCAGCACTTTGGGAGGCAAAGTTGAGTGGATCACCTGAGGTCAGGAGTTTGAGACTAGCTTGATCAACATGGCAAAATCCTGTCTCTACTAAAAATACAAAAAATTAGCCATGTGTGGTGGTGGCATGAGCCTGATGAACATGGAGAAACCTCATTTCTACTAAAAATACAAAATTAGCCCAGCATGGTAGCCCATGCCTGTAATCCCAGCTACTCAGGAGGCTGAGGCAGGAGAATTGCTTGGACCCGGGAGGTGGAGATTGCAGTGAGCTGAGATCATGCCACTGCACTCTAGCCTGGGCAACAAAAGCAAAACTCCATTTCAAATAATAAATAATAAATTAATAAATAATACACACACACACACCCCACACTATGTACCTGCAAAGATGAAAAATTTAAAAAATTAGAAAAAGAATCATGACATTTGTTTCACTTCCTACCAAGGAATATATATATTTGTTTCAATTCCTACCAATATATATATATATTTATATATATGTACAAATATAAATATATATATAGTACACACTGTCCAACATTCCTGGGGATAACTGTGTATCAGTTTGAGAAGCTCAGCTTGTAATACATAGGATTTTGCAATTTGCCTCATATAAATTGTGAGCCCCAGCACATGCTGAATCATCACCTTCTGGAAAACCATTATAAGAAGTAATCTCACCTCCAGAGTGTATTTTGAATGATAGTTAGCATATGCTAGCTATTAGTTGCAGACATTGTGCTAAATGGTTTTTGACATTATATCATTTAATGTTCTTAAATACTCCATGAGTAGGGATTTTTACACCCTTAATATATATAAGGAATCAGAAACATAGAGTGATTCATTTAACTTTCTGAAGTCATGCAATTAGTAGCAGAGCAAACTGTGAATACTAGTATGACTCTAGAGTCCAGGTCATTACTTCTCTGCTGCAAAGTTTACATAATAAAAATTTTAATTTAGATGGGAATCCTGAATTACCTGATAGATTGCATTCCTAGGTAGGCAACTTCTACTTCTGTCCCAACCAGTATTCAAATATTATATGTACCTCAGAAAAATACAAAAATAAATGACATAGACTTTTGCATTTATTTACAAATTATAAAAAATGAGAATATCAAATATCAGATTGTCATTATAGCTTATATTTTCTGCTCATACTGAAGCAAGAACTTTCTGAATAGAATTTTCAGAGACCATAAACAAGTATATTTAGCTTTTGAGATCTCAAATTATAGAGTAGGAAAAAGAAAGGGCAATCCAAATTAAAGCTGAAACATGAGAATGTGGAAGTAAGATACAAACATGCACAATATAGATAGTTTATTGATCATCTAAAGATAGGCAAAATTGGGCTGGGTGCGGTGGCTCACGCCTGTAATCCCAGCACTTTGGGAGGCCGAAGCGGGTGGATCACCTGAGGTCAGGAGTTTGAGACCAGCCTGCCCAACACAGAGAAACCCCATCTCTAGTAAAAATACAAAAATTAACTGGGCGTGGCTGTGCATGCCTGTAATCCCAGCTACTCTGGAGGCTGAGGCAGGAGAATCACTTGAACCCGGGAGGCAGAGGTTGCGGTGAGCCGGTGCAATAAATGTTAAGGAATATTGAGATAACTTAAGAGTCATAAAAAAAATTATGGAAGCAAAAAGAGGAAGCATTTTGAGGGATTTCAACTGAGATGTGCTGAGTTTGAGGCATAGCCAGAATAACACGGTGGAAGTGGCTTCTAGGCTGTTTATAGTATGCATCTCTGGAAACGACATTATACCTGTACTATGGATGTGTTGGCCAACTGCATAAAGACAATAGTTGAATCTAACGGAATGGATGTGCTAACTCTGACAGAAATGACTAGAAGACAAAAAAATGGTGAAAAGGCATGAATATTTAAACTATCGATTCTTTTTTTATTAAACTATTTTTCTAACCAAGTCTACTGTAAAAAGTTATGTATATCTGTAAAAAATTAATTTCCCACTTCTGTGAAATTGTAGGTTCAATATCTAGGAAGTCTCAATTTTAGAAGACAAAATAACAGCATGGAGATTTTTTCTTATAGTTGAAAGAAAATTTATAAAAGAATGTCTTATCTCTTGTTTATAGAACTCTTATACTGTAAAACAACTCATATAATACATGATAATCTATGAGCAATAAATCAGAGATTGACTGGGGGTTATATAATAAGGAAGTTTGCCAAAATTCTTAGAAGAATCCTCTTGTTGTATAATGGAATTTATTATTTCCACAAGATTTTTCATGTGACAGAGATCAGTGTCCAACAATATCCAGAGTTTTAATAGCTTTGCTTAACTTTTACATTCCCATTACAACGCCTTCTTTTATGAGGAAAGATAAATTATAGCAGTTTTACTTTAGTACAACATTTAAAATATCTATCATGCAAATTTTCTACAAAGCACAATTAATTCACTATTGACATATAAGAGCTGTTCATTATAAACCAAACCCTCAGAATTTTTTGGTGAATGCAAACTATTAGTATATAGTATTTTTCCCTCAGACCTGCAGAGCAAGAACAAAAACTGAGTCTAAGTAAGTAACACTCAAAGGTTTAAAATTATTCTTCACATTTAATTCTATTAACACCGTCAGCTCATATAGAATCTAAGTCAGATCATAAAATAACTAAAAGGAATATTCTCTTGTTCTTAATGAGAACATAAATAATATATTACCCTTTATATAATTGTGCTTAGGAACAAGAGATAAAAGAGATGAATTAAAATGGCAAGTGTTTTCTTTGCAGTTTATGGTTAAGATTCCTGATTTCACCAGTCATGCCAAACAAAACTAAGCCTTGATAGTCCTGAGCATTCAGAGGAACAAAGTCTATTACACCATTAATATTTTTCTGAGTTTACTGACTTTGTTTTCTGACATTTAATTCTATGCACAAAAACTTCAGCGCTCTATTTTTTACTTCAAAAGTCTATTTATACATTTTGGGAAAAAAAATAACTGAAGAAACTAAAATTGGCATCAGCTATACCACCAGAAAATGGATGACATCAACATTTATTTATTACACATCAGATATTAAAGAAGTACAAACATAAGTTAAGATACTCATACATATCAATCTGAAGGTTAGCTTACCAGTCGGGACAGAACTGGAGTGCTGAAGTTCCAGTTGACTAGAATCACCAGAGAGTTCAGTCAAACAGGGTAAAGCAAAACCTGAGTTGGAAGCATGCTCATATCTGAAGCCTTCAGGAGAAAAATTATCCAGTTCAAATTTTAAAACTGACATTGCAAAATTCCCAAATAATTATGTAAAGCAAAGTTCACACTATTGAATTCTTTAAAATTAAGGGATAGGATAAAATCACAGTATTCTAATCAGTCATAACAATAGGCTTTCCTGTAACTATTTTCACTTGGAAATCCAAAGGATATAAAACACGCAGAGCTGACTCTAAGAAGTTTTCTGTGTTAATGCCTTTCCTAGACAATTAACTTCAATAGGATGGATGAATTTTAGAGTCGTTTTTCTTGAAGATATATTTTGCCTTTAAACCACAGCAGCACTCATCCCATCTCAGAGAGGCTGCAATGAAAAGTGAAATGGGCTAAGTGAAGACATAGGCAAGGCTGCGACAGATGCTTTTAGTAAGTTGGTACTAGAAGTTCTCACATTTCTGTATGCAAGAGATCAGCTGGATGGGGCTAAAGACTGTTAGGGAATGCAACTTTGTTCCACTGGGCAGCTCATCAGAGCAATGTTTTAATTGGAAGGAAGTTAATACTAAAAGATATTTCCTGGATGCAGATTGTGAGACTGTAGCCTGCTGCTTATTGAAACATGACCGTGATTGTGGAAATGAAAAGATTTCTTTTTAAATGGTGGTCAAATAAAATATACAGCCTATGAAACACAAAATGTGAGATTTCACAATACAAGCAGGTGATCCATAAGAAGAGCAAACCGCTGAAAAGTTGGCAACCGATGGGGCCGGTATTCTTGTATTAACTGAGAGGTAAAATAGCTGTAGGGGTTGCCTTAGAAAATTTAATGTAAGATTTCACCTTTATTCATTAGTCTTTAGTCCATGAATCCTCTGTAGACTGCCAGAGGTGCACACTGATGTTTGGTCAGAGACTAAGTTAGTAAAAGTTATCATTAGTTTAGGGGTCCAAACTAGATGAGGTCCAGGTATTTCCCTCATGGTGTGTTTTAATCCATTAGTTATTCATTAATTTGTTGAATGGCATATTTAAAGCATTCTTACTTTTTTGGCTCAGCACTCTGAAAAACATAGACATACATACACACACACACACACACCCCTATATATTTGTGTATATGTAGATATATACTATGAAATATATATTTTATACATTTATGTATATTTATATTTATATATATAAAGTTTGCAAGTCAATTGTTAACATAAAATGTATTCTGGACAAAAGGTGACATGTATTACTCATAGTTACAACAATTGAAAAAGCAAGTAACGAAAACTGACTCTCTGCTCTATGTGCCTTCATAGACTATCACTCAGACAGGGAAATGATTGTCATTCCAACAGCATGAACAACAAACAAAGTATGTTGTGCAAGCCTAGGCCACCACTGTTTCGAAACAGGCATGAAAATCTTTGACTAAAAAAGGCTAACATGGACATGTTCTACTGGTAATTATACGACATTTTGCTTAGATAAGAAGTTGAAAGCAGGATCCAAATTATAAATGATAATTCAGTTTGAGGAAAAGACGGTTGGTAGTTAAAAGGAAAACACATATAGGGAAATGAGTAAATGGTGAAAAGTGCAAATAAAGTTTAGAGAAATAAAGTAGATTATAGAATCACAAAAGATGGACTTTAAAATTCTCAATTGAAACATTTGTTATGAAATACTGTCAAGGACACTTGCTGAAAGATGAAATCTAAATGGTTTTATTTGAGAGTTGGTCAATGAGGTTTAACTACCAGGAAACTTCTACCCTCTATATCTCTGGTACATTTGCCCAAATCCTGAAGTGTTTTTTTCTTTCAAATTATGCTTTATAGAATGTGATTGCACAGAAATACGATTTGGCATGAGAAGTGCCATTACGATCATCTGATAAATGATTCCCCTGGGGGAATGATAGCTGAGGTCACAGGACAGTCTCATTCTCTCTAGCAGCAGCTCTTAAATTATTTAAGAATGAGAACATCTTTGGGAAAAAAAGAATATTTTATCTCTTTACATATGATGCTATCATATGTTGAGTATCAATATATAAAAATTAATAATCATATAAAAGTTCTTGAGAAATTTACTTTTATTTATTCACATATATACCTTTGAAAATGTGTTCATGTGTGAGAAATGCTGCTGATTTTGCGCTAAGGAAATTGATAATATACAGGTCCATTTTTCAATTCTATGCAGTTACTTGATATGGCATATGTAATACTAAATAGGAAATTACTATTCCATAATACATGCGAAATATATAAAGATGAACATTTCACTGATAGGTATAATATAGATGAGCAAATTCTCTCTACAAATTCACCTCATTTTTCTTTTCTACTAATGACCTAAGTACAAACATCCGCGGAGGTCTCTAGAATGTGGTAACGAAGAACTGATAGATAATGTGGATACTCTAGAATGGGAACTCTCAGCATATCTCTATACCTGGGTCTTTGCTGAGACTCTTTTAACTTGCATCCAACCCCAAGTGGACTTTCAGTCTTCAGTGACATGTTTTCCATAACCTCTTACCTGGCACTTTTATTTAGAACAGCTGTCTGAAAAAAATAGGAAATACTTGTGTAAACTGGTTACTAATGTCATTTTCTTGATATGCAGAATTCTTCCAATTTTTCCTTCTTAGTGTGCAAACAGAACATGGTAGGAAATGCTGTACATGAACATCTTTCCTTTGAAATACCGAACATATGTTGATATGGTCTAGATGCAAATATGTATTTTTCTTAATCTGGATCTCTCTGTCTCTATTACAATAGTACAATAGTAACCACTGGCTGGCAGTTATAATAAAGTCAGGTCTCTGGTCTCCCATTCATTTCAGAGCATAAACTGCATTTATAAATCCTTCTGTTTCTCGGGCACGCTTAATTTTGATATAATCTTTTTTTTTTTTTTTTTTTTTTTTTTTGAGATGGAGTCTCCTCTGTCGCCCGGGCTGGAGTGCAGTGGCGAGATCTCAGCTCACTGCAAGCTCCGCCTCCCGGGTTTACGCCATTCTCCTGCCTCAGCCTCCCGAGTAGCTGGGACTACAGGCGCCCGCCGCCTCGCCCGGCTAGTTTTTTTTGTATTTTTTAGTAGAGACGGGGTTTCACCGTGTTAGCCAGGATGGTCTCGATCTCCTGACCTCGTGATCCGCCCATCTCGGCCTCCCAAAGTGCTGGGATTACAGGCTTGAGCCACCGCGCCCGGCCTATTTTGTTTTTTTTTTTTTTAACAGGCCAAACTAACTATATTTTGTTTTGAAAATGGTTGAAATTATTGTGAGTAATTGCAATTTTAACTTAACCATAACAATACATTTTTAGAGAGGAAAAATAAGCTTGTTCTGCGCAGTTTTCCATGTACTATATTTACAGGACACCAAATAAACAGTTCTTAGGAATTTAAGTCAGGCAATATATTTCGTTATCACAGATCCTTTGCTCTCCTAAACATTATGTGAGACAATTCATTAGACTTATGTTTATTATTTTTCTGGTTTCAGAATGACTCTTTGAACTCGTAAGTTTAACCCCATTATTTCCCCTAGAATGCCATTAACTGAAGAAAAACTTTGATGGAAGAGTGCTGAGCAGTTAAGTCTCAGAAAACTTCAGAAAACCCTGGAATATGTGGTGGAGATGAATGCTGAACAAATTGAGTAATAGGCAATTCCACAATTGACACAAATCATGTGCTCAGTAAAATGCAGGTAATTGCCTACCAACCAGAGTGTCTCCACCTCGTTTGAACTGTGCTCTTCTGATAGTTTGATTTCCAGCTTAGGCACTCTGAAGGAATCCTACATTTGAACTCATTCTGATTTACTCACCACTCCCTGTGTGAAACCAGCCCAGATATTCCAGCAAGAGTAATAGGAATGATAGGTAATAAAACTCACACTTCACACTGTATCAGTATGGACCAGATCAGATCTATTGATGAATGAGACAGAGAGGAAGAAAGAAAGAGAGATGGAGAGCAACAGAGAGAGAGAGAGAAAAAGAGAGAGAGAGAGAGAGAGAAACAAAGAGAACTAATACTTTAGAAACTAAATTGAGCATTTAGATCAAATAAACTTTATCATCTCATAGTAAATGCTGAAAACAAAAGATAATTTTACTTCCAAGCTTCAGTTAGATTTGAGAGAATATTATATGCATATGTTAGTAAAAACACGCTGCTAGGAAAAGACAATAATCAGATCAAAATAAAGTTGTTGAAAATAAGTAAAAGCACGCCTTTAATAGCTAACTCTATAAAGGCATTGGATCGCAGGTGAATCACTGCTAAAAAGTGCATTAATTTATTAGAAAATCAATCCGAATAATTTATTTTGAATGTAGAGTAAAAATTTTAAGGTTGGAAATTATGACAGAGACGATAAAAATAGAAAGTGCAATAGGTATAAAATACAAACTAAAAAAAAAATGGAAACTATGATGAAAGCATAAGAAAATGAAAACAAAAGGTTTATTGTGAGAAAATAGAAATAGGTGCTGATTTTTCTTTTTTTAAAATTTATTTATTATTATTATACTTTAAGTTGTAGGGTACATGTGCATAACGTGCAGGTTTGTTACATATGTATACTTGTGCCATGTTGGTGTGCTGCACCCATCAACTCATCATTTACATCAGGTATAACTCCCAATGCAATCCCTCCCCACTCCCCGCTCCCCCCTCCCCATGATAGGCCCCGGTGTGTGATGTTCCCCTTCCTGAGTCCAAGTGATCTCATTGTTCAGTTCCCACCTATGAGTGAGAACATGCAGTGTTTGGTTTTCTGTTCTTGTGATAGTTTGCTAAGAATGATGGTTTCCAGCTGCATCCATGTCCCTACAAAGGACACAAACTCATCCTTTTTGATGGCTGCATAGTATTCCATGGTGTATATGTGCCACATTTTCTTAATCCAATCTGTCACTGATGGACATTTGGGTTGATTCCAAGTCTTTGCTATTATGCATAGTGCTGCAATAAACATACGTGTGCATGTGTCTTTATAGCAGCATAATTTATAATCCTTTGGGTATATACCCAGTAATGGGATGGCTGGGTCATATGGTACATCTAGTTCTAGATCCTTGAGGAATCGCCATACTGTTTTCCATAATGGTTGAACTAGTTTACAATCCCACCAACAGTGTAAAAGTGTTCCTATTTCTCCACATCCTCTCCAGCACCTGTTGTTTCCAGACTTTTGAATGATCGCCATTCTAACTGGTGTGAGATGGTATCTCATTGTGGTTTTGATTTGCATTTCTCTGATGGCCAGTGATGATGAGCATTTTTTCATGTGTCTGTTGGCTGTATGAATGTCTACTTTTGAGAAATGTCTGTTCATATCCTTTGCCCACTTTTTGATGGGGTTGTTTGTTTTTTTCTTGTAAATTTGTTTGAGTTCTTTGTAGGTTCTGGATATTAGCCCTTTGTCAGATGAGTAGATTGCAAAAATTTTCTCCCATTCTGTAGGTTGCCTGTTCACTCTGATGGTAGTTTCTTTTGCTGTGCAGAAGCTCTTTAGTTTAATGAGATCCCATTTGTCAATTTTGGCTTTTGCTGCCGTTGCTTTTGGTGTTTTAGACATGAAGTCTTTGCCCATGCCTATGTCCTGAATGGTACTACCTAGGTTTTCCTCTAGGATTTTTATGGTATTAGGTCTAACATTTAAGTCTCTAATCCATCTTGAATTAATTTTCTTGTAAGGAGTAAGGGTGCTGATTTTTCAAATTTAAATGACTATGTTAATGTAAGGCAAAGGTAGCAATTGATAGAAGATACAATTGGAATCAAACATATCTTGATATGATGTCAATTCCAAGATTTAAAGCAACACCTAACAAGTTGTTTGTTTTTGTTTTTGTTTTTGTTTTGAGACAGAGTCTCACTCTTTTGCTGGGGTTGGAGTGCAGTGGCGAGATCTCGGCTCAAGGCTTACTGCAACCTCTGCCTCCCAGGTTCAAGCGATTCTCCTACCTCAGCCTCCTGAGTAGTTGGGATTATAGGCACCCATCATTAAGCTCAGCTACTAATTTTTTTGTATTTTTAGTAGAGATGGGTTTTCACCATGTTGGCCAGGCTGGTCTTGAACTCATGACCTCGTGATTTGCCCGCCTCGGTCTCCCAAAGTGCTGGGATTACAGGCCATCTAACAAGGTTTAAGATTATGTTCAGAGTGATAGGAGGGATGTTGTGCAAATTTGATCAAATGAAGGACTTCTTATCTTCAACATTAAGTGATAGAAGAACATAAAGAAAAGTTTATATGTATCTGATTTAGAAAGATCAGGTCTCCATAATTAAAAAACATGGCAACAATTAAAATCTTATGAGACAAGGAAGACTCAAAAATATGTAACCCATGTCATTGCTAAAAACATTATTTGAGAAAGTATTCCATCCAAAAGGGAAAACAAACGATATGAATCAGAATAAGGGATTCAAAAATAAAAGAATCATAGCAAATGGTAAGCAAAAAAGACTAACAAGAAAGGCTCATAAATTACTCACTGATGAGTAATTAATTGCTAAAAATTCAATTCTGTAACAATGCAAATAATTAGAAAATTTCATAATTTTAAAATCCAGATTATTTTAACAAAATTTAGGATAAAGGAAAGGTTATCGCTCAAGAAAACATAAGGACAATTAATTAATTAAAAGGAAATAATAAAGATGATAAACATGTAAAAACTGCAACAGATAAATAAAATCTCAGTGAAACTGGGTTAAATGATCACACAAAACAGAGAGGGACTCAGAATTTCTCTACCCCCTGTTTTTCCCTCTCGCTCCCATACACATTCCAAATCATACTCCAAATTCCAAGTGGAAACAGTATTTATGATAAATAGACTGCTTCATATTGAAAAAAGGTACAAATCACAAAATTTAATATAATATAATGGTTTAGGTTGTGTATATGTATGTATATAGACATATATGTGTGCATGTCTATACATATAATAGGGTGTTAAATAAATTATATACATATATGTGTTCTCTCTCTATATTCATATACAATGTTAAAAATGATATGCCTCCTAGATCAGCTTTGACCAAGAGGCAATACAATGATAGTAAGTGTCTGTCTGCAAATATTCTAATACTTACATTTTTCCTTTTTTTATTTCTTTAGTCTTTCTTACCTGGCTAGTAAATCTGGTACAATGTTGAAATGGTAATAGTGGGTATTATTTATTTTGAATGCAAAAATGTTTCAATATTTCATTATTTATTTAGTTTTTTGTTTGTTTTCTGTAGATATCTTTGATCAGATTAAGGGCATTCCTTTCTATTCGTAATTGGATAAGTACTTATTCATAAATAATAAATGTGAGTTGATATTTCTCCTCTTTTCTCCTTTTACTGTAATAAGATGTCAAATTTAAAACTAATCTTATTCATATAATGAATCCAACTTGGCCTTGATATGATGATTTTTTATGTATCACTGAATTCATATACTAATATTATGTTTATGAGATAGATAAATATATAATTTTTTGTAGTCCTGGTAAGATGCAGTATTGAAAATTATGCTATCCTCATATAAAATAAAAAACTATTATTTTTTCTTTTTTCTGAAATAATTTTTAAAATACTGGTGTTAATTTTTTCTTAAATGTTTGATAAAATTAACCAACTGGGAAACCTGTAGGCTTAGAGTTTTCTTAGTTTGAACATTCTTAATTATAGATTTTATTTAACTGTTAGAGAGCTATTCAGTTTTTTATTCCTGAGTCAGTTTTGTAGTGTTGTCTTTTTCAAGGATTTTTTCCTTTTGCGCAGGCTGGAGTACAGTGGCACGATCTCTGCTCACTGCAACCTCCGCCTCTCTGGTTTAAGCGATTCTCATGCCTCAGCCTCCCAAGTAGCTGGGATTACAGGCATATGGCACCATGCCCTGCTGATTTTTGTATTTTTAGTAGAGACGGGGTTTCACCATGTTATCCAGGCTGGTCTTGAACTCCTGACCTCAGGCGATCCGCCTGCCTTGGTCTCCGAAAGTGTTGGGATTACAGGTGTGAGCCACCACGCCTGGCCTCTATCTACATTTAAAATTTTTCTACGTAAGAGTCTATTAATTATTTTCATCATATCCTCTCAATGTCCTTACTGTTTGTAGAATCTGAGGTTATATCCATTTTCATCATATTTATGAACACATTTAAAATATCATACATAAAACTATCTCACACAGAGTCTGGTAGAGGGACTGATTGATGTTTATAACATTAGAATATATTTCTTAAAAATAGCTCCCACAATCCTGACTTACCTGTCTTTCACTACTATATGCCCTGCATTTATATCACCTGAAATTTTGTTTATTCTATAGTAGAAGTCCATAAATATGAGCTGATTTGCCTAAACTTCCAGAATGAGTTCTGAAAAAGAACCAAGGCAACTCCAACTCGATTCAAAAAGCTTTTAGTATACTTACAGCCAGAAAAAAAAAAAAAAAAGAAAATCAATGTAAGCATTAAAACAACTTATTTTACGTGGTATCCGACTTTAACTTTATTGAATGTCATTTTATCTTAACATGGCTTTGGGTCCTAAATCTATTGATTCATCATTTTAACCCACCTAGGCTATTTTCCAGATATCATTTTATATAATACCTCACATATAACAGATTCACACATTGAATCAGAATTACTCAAAGCCCTACAATCAATCAGATTGACCACACATCCAAATGCATTTTTTGCAGCTCCACCAGAGGCTACTAGAGGAAAAGGTGTTCTCATAACACTGCATTACAGTTCACATAGGAAATGCATGTTCCCAAAGCCCTGGGTGTTTGCTTCCTAAGTTTCTCAATTGAGCTTTCAAAAATTAACTTTTGGGAATCAATCCCACAGGCCCAATTATGTTTACAAACTCCACGTACAGTTGGAAATATTCAACTTAGCACAAGTTTCATTGGAAATAATTGAATGCATTAGCTGCCCATTCCATCTCCAATGAAAGGTAGCCACAAAACTTTTTGTCATACCACATCTGCACTTGTATCATTATTTAACTCTTATTTTAAACCAAAGATGCATTCTAGTACAGGAAATACAATTATATGCATGTTCCTAAAAATGAGTTTTAGTGCCAAGCAATCACAGACTTATCAGAAAGCCCCAGGGCATATTATGATTGTATATTGAAAGATACACAGGCTTCATAAAATAAGTTTAAACAACAAAAGTAAAAGGGAACATTGCTATTTTTATGATATAGTACAGATATAACTGTGGCCAATTGTGGAACAGAGTTTTAGTTCTATTATACAATGCTTTATAATTCTGACTTAGCTCTGGGGATCATATGGTTAAGGACAAATATGTCTCCTGAAGTCCCCAAATTCAAGAATTTGAACATTATGTTTGAATAAATAACCTATTTCTTATCTCAGTACAGTTACCAAGATAGATGAAAGTATATTGGGAAAAAATAAACATCCTTGTAAAACCACAAACTTGGTTTAATTGATATCTTACACTAAACCATGTTGTCATGCTACAAAATAGTGGCTTGTAACAGAGATTTAAAAAAAATCTGCACTTTTCTAACTTTTCAGCCAAAACGACTAGGTAGGCAGCACATTGCAGTGGAAAAAGTGAGAAATCTAAAACCACATGGAGCTGGATTCAAATTCTGTTTTACATACGTAGTACTTATGTGCGTCTGTTAAATTCGTTTTGCTTATTTGAATTTGTTTCCCCATGTATTAGAAGTGGAATATTGATACCCATGCCTAGCAGGATTAAGAGTAAATTTGATACTATGACCAAAACTGCTAACATAATCTCTTAATCATGACTACCTATTCATTCAACACACATATATTGAACATCTGCAATATATTAATGTGATGCAAAAATAATTGCAGTTTTTACCATAGAATGTAATGGCAGAAAGCACAATATTTTGCACCAACCTAATACTAGTCATTGGTTTAAGTATTGTTTAGCAAAACAGTGGAAAATATAGAATAAAGCCAATAAATATGTAACGTAACATAAAGAATTGTAGGCATCATTAAAACACACACACAGATACAAACATACACAGAGCATGTAAGAAGACAACATGTGAAAGGGTGGTCAAGAAAGGATTCTCCAGAGGTAGTGTCTTCATGAAAACTAGAAGGAAAGGCGGGGGGCATGCTTTGTGGATATCTAGAGGAAGAGACTTCCAGGCAAAGGGAGAAGTCCATGAATAGGGTATGTGCCTCACATGTTCTGGGAGGGCTTAGAAAGGGTCTAATATGCCCCTAGAATGTAAAAAAGGGGATAGTATCACAAATATATACTAAACTGTATAACGAAGAGCAAAATCATTGGGGTCAGAGTGTCTAAATCCATGTCCTGGGTCCGCCTTTGGCAAGACACTTAAACTTCTGGGCTTAGGTTTCCTCATCCATAAAGGTGGAAAGACTATCTTCTAGTGTTCTTGTCAGAACTAAGTGTGTTAAATATTAAGAAGCTATAACATGGTAAATACTAATGAAATTTTATTTTTAAAATTAATAACAAGCACAAAATAGGGTCCTATAATTCCCTCGCTGGAAAATCAATCTTTACTTCCCAAGTGTATTATTCAATCAGAATTCTTGAATTTAACATTTTAAAATACATCTTATTTGCATGAAACTTGTGGGCATTCTCTGTTCTAGAAATATGCATTTCCTGTTCTTCCCTTGTTTTGTTTTTTAAAGGGATTTTTTGGGATAAAATTAGAATTTTATTTCTTTCCAAAACTCAAGAAATCTTATTTAAGAGTTCTGCTATCTCTTGAACATCAGTGAACTATACAAACATTCTGAAGATTGATGAATCACAAAATTCTAAAAAGAATTTTTAAATCGAAAAACAAATATTTTTGATGTTTTCTCTTTGAAAAATTTGACAGCTAGATTAACAATGTTATCTACTTTAAACATGACTGGAATTTAGCATTCTAATAAAATGCAGATTTCATTGCCTGTAATAATGCCTTTTGCATCTCAGCTTAGAATTTGCTACTTGCTTTTCCATGTATTTCCTATCTAATTCTGACAATAATGTAGTGAAGTTTTATTTTCTCCACTTTGAAAACATACGAACTAAGATTAATGCAAAGTAACTTAAAATAATCCTGAGGTTAAGTGTTAGTGATAAAACTTAATCTTAGACATCGTAAGTCCAGCACTTATTCCCCATTTAATAATATCTGCCAATTTCAGTTAGTTTTGAATGAACTAGTATGAAAAATCTCATACTAACGGCATCAGCTCATGGTGAATATTTATTGTATTTACTAATCATGAGATGCACAATTGGGTTTACATTTTATAAACTGTTATGTGCAATATAAATTGTCTCTTTCAATTTGAAAGAAAGAATGAGGATATATAGATTTTTATTAAAAAAATTTGTTTAGGGTGTAAGAAAGTGGCCCAGTTTTAACCTTCTGCATATGGTTAGCCAGTTCCCAACACCATTTGTTGAATAGGAAATCCTTTCCCCATTGCTTGCTTTTGCCAGGTTTGTTGAAGATCAGATAGTTGTAGGTATGCAGTCTTATTTCTGGGTTCTCTACTCTGTTCCATTGGTCTATGTGTCTGTTTTTGTATCAGTGCCATGCTGTTTTGATTACTGTAGCCTGGTAATAGTTCGAAGTCAGATAGTGTGAATCCTCCAGCCTTGTTCTTTTTTACTTATTATTTCCTTGACTATTTGGGATTTTTTGGGGTTCCTTCTGGATTTTAAAATCTAGTCCTGTGAAGAATGTCAATGGTAGTTTAATAGATATAGTATTAAATCTATACATTGCTTTGGGCAGTATGGCCATTTTAATGACAATGAAATGATTGTTCCTATCCATGAGCATGAAAGACAGAAATACCATTCAACCAAACAATCTCATTACTGGTTATATACCCAAAGGAATATGAAACATTCTATTATAAAGACACATGCACGTGTGTGTTCACTGCAGCACTATACACAGTAGCAAAGTCATGAAATCAGCCTAAATGCCCACTAATGATAGACTGGATAAAGAAAATGTAGTACATGTATATCATGGCCTACTATGCAGCCATAAAAAAGAATGAGATCATGTCCGTTGGATGGAGCTGGAGACCATTATTTTTAGCACACTAACATGAAACAGAAAACCAAATATCATATGCTCTCACTTATAAGTGCGAACTAAATGATGAGAACACATGGACACATAGAGGGAAACAACACACTCTGGGGCCTTTTGGAGGGTGGAAGTTGGGAGGAAGAAGAGGATCAGGATAAATAACTAATGGGTACTAGGCTTAATACCTGGGCATTGAAATAATCTGTACAATAAACCCCCATGACACAAACTCACAAACTCTATGTGACAAACTGGCACTTGTACCCCTGAAATTAAAAGTCTAAAATAAATAAATAAAAATCTCTCATAGCCTATAAAATGGATCTGAATATATAGGAGTTACTTGGAAAATCTTTGATAAACAAATTAAAATATCTCACTTGGAAATATTATGGGATTTAGAGCCACACACAATTAGATTGATATCTGTTGATTACCATTTCCTAGCTCTGTAATTCTGGGTAGTGGTACTGAGCTCTATTCTCTTTATTTCTTAAGTGGAGCAAATAATTACTTTCTACTATGGTTGTTCTATGAATTGAATGCAAATCATCCACCAGGATCTTGAACACAAGGAGACCATTGCAAAAGTGTTAGTCTTCCTTATCTCATCAACCCCAGCATCTGTTGGAATACGCTGAACAAATGTTACATGTTATCTTGAGTTTATTTTTAAGTCAGTATTCCAAAGACTCATTAATTCTCTTGGTTGGTTTTTCAAGTTATTTCATTTTGGGAAGCAAAATATCCTTTTCATCCTTTGTAGTAGTTTGTACTGTTAGTCTCCATTTCACTTGTAATTTGAATTTGGATTTTCATTTCTTCTTTTCATTTAAATAATCTTTAAAATGGGTTTCCGATAAACTTCATCCAGTTACCTGAAGAATATTCGAGAGGCATGAGAATGTCTTTATAAATAATGCCATCCAGTAATCATAGACCTTAATGTATAAGGTAGATGGTGTCTGGCAATTTTCAAAAATTTTGTACACCATTGGAAGTCATCTGTGGCAGCTATGAGAATATACCTTGCTGGTCTTCAGCTATAGAGAGACTCATTATCTTAGGACCCCAGCATTGAACACTGCAATCCATTTTTGCCGAGATTTCCATTTCCACAGTCTGCTCCCAGCCAATGAGAGTTCAGTTCTATAAGGCAGACCTATTCCAGGAAGACTTGAACTCTGAACTTGCCCAAACTTTATGTGACTGTACAGCATTCTCTGACAATTCTACCCAACGTTTCCTCCCTCTGTTCTTCACATAGGGCTTGATTTGCATCAAAATCTACTTACTCTCCCAGTCTTTCCTAACTTCTTCCCTGTTTTTCTAGAACAGTAATTCCCCTAATAAAATTATTGCAAATTTATACCTTTTTATTGGCTGCTTCTCAGATAAAATGGACTAACACATCAGTTTATCGTCAAGCTTAAATATAAACAAAAAGACCAACTGGGTTTCAAAGAGCTGAATGTGAAACACATAAAAGAATTGGGAATATTTAGCTGAAATAAAAGGTCCATAACATACCCCCTTTCAGTACATTATGACAAAGTGATCTTTCCAAAAAGCACCTGAATATGTTTCTGAATATATTTTTAAAAGCTTTAAAAAGTAAAAAAAAAAAAGAAAAAGAAAAAGAAAAAAAAGTCTCAAGGTCAATATGGTATAGGCAAAATTTGTGGACTTCAAAGTTAGAAATACTTCATTTGAATAATAACCCTTCTACTTATGGGCATATGCATGTAGAATTAGGTAAGACACTTGAAACTTTGGAGTCTCATTTCTGCTTTTTAATAAATTAATAACAATATAACTATTCATCAAGATGCCACTTAGCAAAAATGGTCTCACAGTACCCTTGCTTTTTTCATAAACCATATCATGAATTCAGCAACTCTATCCTGATTTATCGCTTTTCGTTCTCACTTGATAATCTCCTTAACTCCTGATCCACTATCTTCCGTCTTTATAGCTGTGCTCATGGGCCTGATGCTTGTTGCCACTCTTTTTTATTACATAAACTAAGATTTGTACTTAGTCCATGTATTTCTATCTGCTTCTTAGGGTTCTAGGTAGAAAATTTTAAGATTTGTCCTTCTCTTCTGGTGCCGAGTCATGGACAAAAACAATTTTTCAGGTTGGCCTCAGCTCTCAAAATGTGGGAGAGTGAAGAGAAGGCTGTATGGCAAGAATAAAATCATAGCTAGGTTCCACCCCTTGAAATGATGTGATGTAGTAAAATATTCACTCTGTAAAGTTTTAGAAAATTCATTCATTCAAGAGTTACGTGAATTGTTTTGTTCATATCTGCATTCATGCCTGTATTGCTGGAATAAGTTGCCCTGGAGATTGACGTTCTAAATCTTTCTGCCTTTTTTCCCTCTTAGACAATTAATGCCAACAACACCTTTACATTATGTCCTAAAAAACAGCTTATGTCTTTTGCCCATTTTTTAAATGAGGTTTTTGTTGTTGTTGTCGTTGTTGTTGTTTGAGTTCCTTTTGTATATTCTAGATATTAGTCCTTTGTTGGAGGCATAAACTGCAAATATTTTCTCCCATTCTGTAGTATTTCTGTTTACTCTGTTGAATATTTTTTTTCTGCTGAGAAACTTTTTAGTTTAAATAAGTTCCATTTGTCTATTTTTGGTTTTGTTTCATTTGCTTTTTGGGTCTTGTTATAAATTCTTTGTCTCGGCCAATGTCCAGGAACATTTTTCCTAGGTTTTCTTGTAGTATTTTTATAGTTTTGGGTCTTACATTTAAGTCTTCAATCCTTCTTGGCTTAACTTTTGTATATGGTGAGAGCTAGGGGTCCAGTTTCATTCTCCCGCATTGGCTAGCAAATTTTCCCACCGCCATTTATAGAATAGGATGTTCTTTCCCCATTGTTTTTATTTCAATCAACTTTGTCAAAGATCAGTTGGTTGTAGTTTTGTGGCTTTATTTCTGGGTTCTCAATTCTGTTCCATTGATATATGTGTCTATTTTTGTAGCAGTACCATGCTGTTCTAATTACTATTGCCTTGCATAATTTGAAGTCAGGCAATTTGATATATCCAGCTTTGCTTCTTTCACTTAGGGTTGCTTTTTTTTTTTTTTTTTTTTTGGTTCCATATGATTCCATGTGAACTTTAGTATTGTTTTTCCTAATCTTGTGAAAAATCATGTTGGTAATGTGATAGGGATTGAATTGCATCTGCAGATTGCTTTGGGCAGTATGGTCATTTTGACAATTTTGATTTTTCCAATCTGTGAGCATGAGATGGTTTTTTTGTTGTTGTTCATTTTTGTCATCAAGAATTACTTTCATCAATGTTTAGTGGATCTCTTTGTAGAGAACTTTCACCTCCACAGTTAAATGTATTCCTAGGTATTTTAATTTTTGTTGTGGTTATTTGTAAATAGGATTGAGTTATTGATTTGTTTCTCAGCTTGAACATTATTGGTGTATAGAAATGCTACTGACTTATGTACGTTGGCCAAAGGAGAAGAGCAGACATTTCTCAAAAGAAGAAATGCAAGCAACTAACAAACACATGAAAAAAATACTCAATGTCACTAGTCATCAGAGAAACGCAAATTAAAACCACATTGAGATATCATCTTATACCAGTCAGAATGGCTGTTAATAAAAAGTTAAAAAAAAAAAAAAAACAGCAGATGCTGGCATGTATGTGAAAATAAGGACACGCTTATACACTATTGGTAGGAATGTAAATTAGTTTAACCTGTATGGAAAACAGTATGGAGATTTCTAAAATAACCAAAAATAGAACCCATCATTCAACCTAGCAATCCCACTACTGGGTGTCTACCCATAGGAAAATAAATCATTATATAAAAAAGACACTTGCACTCCTATGTTCCCCGCACTCCTATCTTCACAATCACAAAGTCATGAAATCAACCTAGGTGTCCATCAGTGGTTGACTGGTTAAAGTGATTGTGGTATATATACACCATGGAATACTACACAGCCATAAAAAATGAAATCAAATACTTTGCAGCAAGATGGATGGAGGTAGAGGCCATTATCCTAAGTGAACGAACTCAAAAACAGAACATCAAATACTATATTTTCCCATAAGTGGGAGCTAAACAATAGGTACCTGTGGACATAAAGATGAAAATAATAGACACTGGGAACTTGAAAAGTGGGAAGAGGGAGATGGTTGTAAAGAAATTACCTATTGGGTACAATGTCCCCTATTTGAGTAATGGGTACACTAGAAAGTCAATCCCTACCAGTATGCAATATAGCCATGTAATAGGCAGATATAATCCCTGGAGCTAAAATAAATTTTTTTAAAGGTGGCCTGATTCCTTTTAGTTCTCAGCTTTATGGCTTCCACGCATAAACTTTCCTTTAAACATGTAGATTGGCTCCTATGAAAATCAAGGAATTAATGTAAAATTGTCATATATGACTCATGGTTATTATGTACTATTATCTTCATTTAGACACTGTAAAACGTTAACTACAAATCTTAAAAAAGGAGTGTCGTTACATGAAGTAACACCTCCAAGGGATTGCAATAGAAGCAATTACATGGTGCAAAATGCTTCTCTGGTATAACAACAGTGAGTTTGTAAACTTATTCTCCTTCCACTCCACTGCTTTCTTTCCGAAATGCATCCTTTCGTACTAGGATTGTTTTTATCTCCTACTTGGTATCAATCACTGCCCTTATTTGAATTTCATTAATCTGTCATTCAAAGTTCTAATTACATAATTTATCTTTGGACATGGGCAAATTTGTATTTTTAGATGATTTACAAGAGGTTTTTAAAAGTTCAAGGAGGAAACTGTTTAAATGTCCTTATTCTCACTTTCCAGAATCAACCACCTTTAATATTTTGATATAAGTGTTTTTACAGATTTTTTTCCAGATTCATAATTTTGAAAAAATCAAAGTAATGGTTAATGATTTATTTCTATTGGTCATTCATGACTCATTTTCATTTCTTTACCCCCCTTTCTAGGTAAAAAGTAGTAGAAGAAGGAGATTATTCAAACCCCATTGTCAGAATAAAGTTCTTATACCCATCCAGGATCCACAGTTTCATGTAGTAGTTCACTATATTCTCATAGCCTTAAATCCCACATAGAGTCTAAAAACTTGTTTCATTTTCCCATTCCAGAGGACACTTTTATCTAAACAATCCTATCTTACTTCTTTGCTCATAAAAATTTGGCTCCATTAAAGGCTCTTTAAAAAAATCATACATCTGATGGCCTTCTCTACTCATCAAGCAGAGCTGATTCTGACTGTCATACCTGTCCCATGGTTACGCCTCCATTGTAGAACTTGTAACGCTTCTCTCTGTAATTTTGTGTAGCCTCTGTTGTAGGTCTGTGAAGAACTTGAGAGCTGAGGTTGTTTCTTCTTCATCTTTGTAGCTTCTGAATGAGGAATAGTACTGGTCCTTAACCTGGGTTCAATAAATTTGTGTTTTAGAGGAAAAGCAGAGATATGGTGATTATGGATATGGAGGGATGAAAGCAAGGACAGAAAGAGGCTCTAGCTTGATTATGATTTATGAAAATTTGATAAAATGTCTTAGGTGAACAGCTAAAATAGTATATACACTGCAAAGTGGAAAAGTCATACTCACAGGTGATACCTAATTAAAGCTACTCTTGAGTAGCTTTCCTGGCATAAATAATTTGTTTAAGAAATCAGCTTGTGTTTTGAGCACGAGAAAAAAGTTCTGCTTTACTGAAAGGGAATTGTTTTCACAGAGCATTTTAGAATATAAAAATATCAAGTGAAGATGCAGAGGCAAGTCTTTAAATTTTCCCTTAAGAAAGGACAAGGAAAGTAAACTTTGAAAATAACTTTCTATTTGAAATCTCTGAAATGAAACCTTATAGCACTGAAAATGAAATGAAGCCTTATAAAAATAAAATTACACAAAAAGTATGTTTGTTTATTTGTTCAAAGTTTCATATGACTCCAGCGAGATCTTTCAATTTCTGGATTCTAAACTTCAGGTAAATAAGATCGATTAGTAAAAAAAAAAAAATTTGATTAATTTTTATTTAGTAACTAATCTGGTAGATTTCAAAGAAATAATATTTTTTATATTGCTTTAATCTCAAAACAGGAACATTTTGCAGTTACTAGAAATTATTTCCAAAATTTATACAATCTAGTTTAAATATGACTGCATGTCAATGTATCCAAGTAACACTACTATTAGTTATTTAAAAGTGTTAGCTCTGTG
The DNA here is from genome assembly GCF_049350105.2 of Macaca mulatta. Classification (NCBI taxonomy): domain Eukaryota; kingdom Metazoa; phylum Chordata; class Mammalia; order Primates; family Cercopithecidae; genus Macaca; species Macaca mulatta. The sequence goes on from NC_133419.1 coordinate 39,124,734, forward strand.
TTATTTACTAGGTAATATTTATCAGTCAATTACATAAAATAGTAAAAGAAATTGAGTGAATTTCAAACTAATAAGAGAAAATGTGATTTGTGTTATAGTGATATAGTTGTGGGATGTTGCTGGCGAATTCTTTCTGGATTTTTGGAGATCAACTCACTAACAGTAAATTTGCCCTGTAGGATATAAGTTGATCAATCATATGTGCCTTATATGTGTCTTAAATCAGTTAATTAATTAAATAATTAATTTTATTGAGACAGAGTCTCACTCTGCTGCTAAGGCTGGAGTGCAGTGGCATGATCTCAGCTCACTGCAACCTTCGCCTCCTGGGTTCAAGTGATTCTCCTGCCTCAGCCTCCTGCCCACCTCGGCCTCCCAAAGTGCTGGCATTGCAGGTGTGAGCCACCACACCCAGCCCATATGTGTCTTAAGTCTCAAACCAGAAATTGCTTTCCAGAGTTGCCAAGACTATATCACTTCTTTGAACTACAGCAGAAAAAATGACGAGAGAACTCTCACTAAATTATCCTTGCGGGCCCTTCCAATGTTTTTTACATTTCAGAATGAGTTTCAGTCTTGTCAGTTACAATATCACTGGTTATAGATTGAATATAGGTACCAATAGAAAGGACTAATCCAGGTAGGAGACTTAGGTAAAATGTGCCTCAGAAATGGAACTATTTGGTGGCTTTTAGGTGACAGAATTAATCAGAAAGTGTATTAAATTGAAGGAAAAGAAAGCAGCAGAATGTATTAACCAGGTTTGCTGTGTATCAAACAGTGTTTAAATCCTATTTATTTATTACTCAGGTCTGTGTGTCATACAGAAATATAAATTAATTTTGAGCAACAACTGAATTCTTTTGAAGTAGTAGCAGTTAAAAATCATCTAATCTTCATGAAGATCTTAAAGTAACTTAAAATATAATAAACACTAAGAAGAAATTTTCAAAGATAGAATATATGTCAGATGGATTTTTTTGTATTTACTACCAATTTAATAAAGAATCAGTTTATGACCCAAATCATATTGAGCCAAATAATGGGAAAGACATGTTTCCAGTATTACATTTGGCATATTTTTAACTTACTTATTTAAATACTATAACAGAGAAATATAATTCAAAACTTTGCCCATGCCTTAATCATTTTAGATCCTTTATTTTTCTTTGAGGTCAGCCAAGTTCTTCAATAGTATAAGATTGTGAAAGTGGTTATTAATATCGTTAGGTGAGTTTGATCATTCTAAAATGTGGAAAATGTATTGCAGTTGCTGGATGGCCTTTTCAGGCAGGGATCTAAAAGTGTATCTAATAAATTTTGGCAGCATTTATTTCATATATGAACTCAATCCATTGATGTGTAATAAGTGCTAACATTTGAGTGCATAAATGTTACATGTTTTAAATAAGCACTTGAAGTGCACTATCTTTTATAATCTCACAATGATCACAAAGGGAGTGGAGTTTTTTCAATGTCTATTTTGCAGAGAGAGAGAGGTTGAGAGAGGTGAAGTTACATTCCAAGTTTACTCATGTAGTAAAGAAGGAGTCAGGATGTGAGACTAGCTCCAGCCATAACATCAGCATCCCACTTAACAATAAAGAAAAAGGTAATGCAAGTATTTATTTTCTCTAAAAAAAGGACTCTAAGTTTCTCTTTGCAATTTAATTCCCCCTTTACTTACCAAGATTCAGTTATATGGGCCACAGAAGCCTAAAGGAGTCTTCTACCTGTATTAGTCCTTCCTGTTGGTGCCTATATTCAATCTATTACCAGTGATACTGTAACTGGCAAGACTGAAACTCATTTTGAAATGTAAAAAATATTGGAAGGAGCCCACAAGGATAATTTAGTGAGAATTCTCTCGTCATTTTATCTGCTGTAGTTCTAAGAAGTGATATAGTCTTAGTAACTGTAGAAAGCAATTTCTGGTTTAAGATTTAAGATCTTAATTTCCTTTAGGCTTAGATACATTGTTCAATTGATTTCAGTTACTGAGGAAGATAGAGAAAGTGGGTATTAGAAGGCTCTGTGCCCAAATGGGAGTCTGTGTTTCTTTTTTCTATTTTGTCTTATCTCATCAGATTAAAGTCTTTTAGCATATTAACACATCACTATTATGCAAAGTATGAGAGGCAATGAATATTAACAAAATATATTTATATGTCCCTTGTAGATGCTCCACTCTGAGTAATATTAGCAACAGTAAATGAACAATTATGAGAAAATACAGAATATCTTGGTGTGAAAAATGTGAGGAACAAAGGGCAATGTAGGATGACAGGACTTGAACTAACCATGAAGGGTTGTTAAACTCCAGTGGAGAGATAACATTAGGTGAATGGAAAGTAAAAGTTCTCTCTACTCTTCGAACTCCCAAGTTACAATGAATAAGACCAATTTTTCCTGTGAATACTGAATCTGTGTACTTTCTCAGCTATTGCAAAGTAATTAATTTCAGAGTTACAAATAAATGAAAAGATCAATTAATGGTTGAACAGCTTATTGAGTTACATTTGTCTGTAGACTCACAGTATTACAAGAACCAGTTGCTTCATTCACCTAACAGACTTTAAAATAATTCAAATTCTTTGAGGATCACTTAAACAAAAACCTTTTGACTGTTTCCACTTTTTCAAATGGTTGTTATTTTGTAACTTTTTTTAAGCAAGAGATATGGGATGTTCATTATTTTTCCTTTAAGTATTTGGTTGAAGGGCTCTTCAGAGATCGCTAGCTCACACTCTCAGACAAGCCAAAAATTACATAATTTACTAGCACTTTGGTAATATACAATCTCAAACAATGTCCATGTCATTTTTTGTTTCTATTCCAAAACTTTGTTTTCATTGGCCATGTCTAAATTTCCTTAGCATTTCTATATGACTTTGAAGTCCACTAAAATTCATACTAGGGAGTTTTCTTATTGTGATCAAAGGTCTAGTTGACACTAAAATCATTCAGGGTGTCTGTAAGCTTCAGGAATAAAGGTGCTTGTTTTGGTCAGGTAAGTCAGGACTGCAATTAGTTCCAAAATTTATCCATGCCTTCAAGGAAATTAGGGCTTATGTGCTATATCATGATTTTTGTGTGCCTCTAAACTTCAGGGCATTCAACAAGTGGTTGATGATGCTCTGAACTGTGTGAAGGCTCTGGATTCAATATTGATGGAAATATACCTTTAAAGAGCTTTTACTGAGAATTTCCCCCATATTTATAGGGGCAAGTGTAGCAAATGAGACTTCCTGAATAGCCATAAATGTATTAAATTTGCAGCCATACGGTCAGGCGCGGTGGCTCACACCTGTAATCCCAGCACTTTGGGAGGCCAAGGTGAGAGGATCACAAGGTCAGGAGATCGAGACCATCCTGGCTAACACGGTGAAACCCCCGTCTCTAATAATACAAAAAACATTAGCCGGGTGTGGTGGCAGGCACCTGTAGTCCCTGCTACTCCGTAGGCTGAGGCAGGAGAAAGGCGTAAACCCAGGAGGTGGATCTTGCAGTGAGCAGAGATCGTGCCACTGCACTCCAGCCTGGGTGACAGAGTGAGACTCTGTCAAGAAAAAAAAAAAATAATTGCAACCATAACATGTTGGTGTAAAAATGGAGACAGGGAAAGAGAAAATGGGAGATGGGTAGAGAGAGAAGGAGTGATCCTCAAATTCACAAACCAAATGGTTAAAAAAAAAAAAAAAAGATGAAAATGCCTATGAATGGTTGATCTATCACGCAGTTCTCTAAAAAGAACGTATATAAGTAGATTCCAAACTATGTTCCTTAGAATACTATTATCTTTAAATGTCAAAAATGTTTTTATACATTTGTCATGTTAAGTCCCTTGGGGAAATTAAAATGCCCATAAGAATGTGAAAATTTCTGAAATGCTTTGCAGGAAATAGTTAGAATAACATTAATTCAGTATTTCTCCAATTTTATGTATTCAAAAACAGATCCAGATCCACTATTTTTTTTTTTCCTTTTTTTCAGATGAGCAGTTACTAGCATTTTGGGAACAGTATACTGTAGAGCACTGTGTGGGAAAAGCTGAATTCATTAAACCAGACTGTCGTCAATATGACAAGTAACAAATAGGAGAAAATCGCATAACAAACTGCCATTTTATCATAATAATTTTTAAAAGTTCAGACTCGTTAATATTAATATAAATTATCAAAGTAATATTCAGCTTTCATGGAAGGTAGATTTTAGGATCAAAATATACTTATTCCCTGGGCCAGTCCATGACCTTTGCTTATGAAAGAATTTAATAGCATAAAAATGTTTTCATCTTTACTATGTACTTGTCAATTCTGTGAGTACAAATACGACGCTGTCACTGACTCTCATACTACACTGTCCTATTTGGAATTTGATTATTTTTCTCATTGTCCTCAGCACGTATTATTTTCCTTGCTGTTTTATGTTTCATGTTGCTTTAACTTGTGTCATTGTAACTTTTGTCATGTTTTCATGGGAATAAGTCATCCTTTTCTCTTTCTCCCTAAAATTACCACATATAACTGGTTTGAATTTCAGAAGGAATCCAAGCCAAGGAGGAAGCTGGTTTGGCATGTACTTCCCATGAACATCTATTGTGATTTTTTTGGCAGATGCTCTCTTAAAAAATGTTCATTGTATCTATTTATGTATTTGTTTCACCTTCCTCTCATTTCTATAGTTTTCCAGTTTTGCCCTCTATTGTGGCGTATGACGTTTATTTTTTCAAGCCAGATTAATTTATATTTATCTTGGAAATTGCATTCTCATTTCCCATAAAACCAAGAGATCTATTTAGCCTGTGATGACTTTCACACTTCAAAGATAGCAAAATCTTTTAGAACTGAAGTTCCTTGAAACAAACTAAAAATACATATAAGCAAACAGAAAAAATAAGTTTAAAAACAACTTCAGGCAGGGTGTGGTGGCTCATGCCTGTAATCCCAGCACTTTGGGAGGCCGAGGCGGGCGGATCACGAGGTCGAGATCGAGACTATACTGGCTGACACGATGAAACCCCGTCTCTACTAAAAAATACAAAAAATTAGCCGGGCGTGGCGGCGGGCGCTTGTAGTCCCAGCTACTCGGGAGGGAGGCTGAGGCAGGAGAATGGTGTGAACCCGAGAGGCGGAACTTGCAGTGAGCCGAGATCGTGCCACTGCACTCCGGCCTGGGCAACAGAATGAAACTCTGTCTCAAAAAACAAAAAACAAAAAGCAAAAAACAACTTCAGTAAAAATCCAGCTAATGATCTGATCTCCCGATGAGTCACTAAATGCTTAAAAATGTTACAGCCTTGACAAAAAAATACAGGTTAATTATTCTTTATTCAGTTTTACAATAACTGACATGTACCATTATGTACAGGTAACAGTGGAGGTAGTTATGATGAAGAGCTATTTTCACTAACCAGATATATGATATAAACATGTATTAGCTAAATTGCTTTTGATTGCAAGTAATATAAGACCCAACGATTTTAGTACTAGAAGGTTAAAAATGTAACTCAGAAGACAGAGGTAGGGTGGGTTTACTAGTTGTAGTGGGGTTCAGAGTCATCAGGTTTTTGCTATGTTGTTCTGTGGCTCTCTCAGGCTGCCCTCTCTCATGGCCCTGCTCACAGCCTTCCAGGCAATGGTTGTCCCAGGAAAGATAGTCGAGGAGAGGATGTGTGTGTGTGTGTGTGTGTGTGTGTGTGTGTGTGTGTGTGTGTTGCAGGGGTGAGGGGGAGGGGTGTGCTGTAGTTATTCATTTCCTATAAGGTAATGAATATGTTAATTTCTTAATTGTTTTAATCACTTCACAATGTATAAATATATCAAAACATCACATTGTACATCTAATATCTATAAATATGATTTTCGTTTATCAATTATAATTTAATAAAGCTGAAAAATAGCATTGGGTGAATAGATAGTATTAAATATAAAAAATAAAACTATTAAAACTATAACAACTTTTAAAAATGTTGCAGGTTTGCCAAGGCTTCTGGAGTTAAAGCTGCCTTCTTATAATGGCAAGTGGATAAATGATCCTTATCAGGTCCCCTACTGGGTTCAGAAAGCTTGTGAAACAAAATGAGAAAAGTCATAATTGGTATCCTTTCCTCTTTCGTTCATTCACCCATTCATTGATTCATACAGGAAATGTTTGTTAGGAGTTTGTTATTTGCCTGAAAAGATATATGAAGATAAATGAAGCAGTGACCAGAAATAGAAAGACTTAAGTGTGCTCTTCTTAGTGCAAAGGTAGGACCCTTCTGAAGTGACTTCCATGTAAAACGGTGAAAAATCATGGGGAAAGCATTCTGGGCAGAATAAAATGGTTTGAGGCAAGGATGATCATTTGTTAGACTGAATTTCAGCAGGACCAATGTAGTCCTGCTGAAACAAACTAAAGATATATGAAGCAAAAAGGGATATTTCTTTTGCATGGAAAAAAAAAAAAACCACTTGAAGTATTATGTTTAATAGTCCCACACACAAAGAAGCCATCCCTGTTCTGCCTCTTCCCTTCTCTAGCAAAGGGGTACATTTCACCTGCTAGAGGGAGTAGGAAAATACCTTAGGACATTGAACATGTCAGAAGTAGTAGTTGCTGGTTTCAAAGTATTCCATTAATCTCATATAGAAGGTGCAATGAAATGGAACCTGAAGGAGACAAGTGTTAAAAGTAGAATAAAGGGAAGAAACAATCCACTTACCCCTGTTAGGATCAGAGAAATTTCGTGATTGGAGCTGCAGACGCTATTCAGTATGGAGCTCCATAAGTGGGTAGAAGACAACAGTGAAAGACAACAATTTGGCTAAAGCCAAATCCCTGAATTTCTCAACACCATTCTAGAAGAGTTTGACTCTTTCGTGGGCATTAAGCAGCCACAAAATGTTTGTATGAATCAGGAATCAAAATCAGAGTTATTCCAGCCAGAATGAGAGTTACTAGAGAGAAGGAGAGGAAACAGAACTACTTAAGAGACAGCTGTCAAAGTGAATTCAAGTTCAACTGGGAGCCAAGAGGCAAATGCATGCCTGTATCAAAACATCTGTTGTACTTCACAAATATATACACTTACTATGTACCCACAAAAAAAATAAAAATTAAAAACAAAATATGAGATCCTCTTGTATTTATTTTGCCCACCACCACCTTCTGATGTACTTCAGGGAGATTTTTCCTTCTTCCAATATGAATGTCCCCGAATGCGTGTCCAGACTCCGAATGCAGGTCCTGACAACCTGGCGATACCTCAGCCTCACAGTCATCATCCTGACTTGCATCTTCACCACCTCCAGCATCATATCTCAGCCAATGACTGAAGGAGACAGCTATAAGTAGAGTTCAGGGAAGAAACAATCCACATACCCATATTGAAACTACCTTCTCTATTACCTGTATATAACTGTACATGTCAGTTATTTTAAAAATGAAGAAAGAATGATTAGCTTGTATTTTTTGTCAAGGCTATAATTTTTTAAAGCATTTATGGACTCATTGGGAGATCAAATTATTAGCTGGATTTTTACTTAAGTTGTTTTTATATGTATTTTTTTCTGTTTGCTTACGTATATTTTTAGTTTGTTTCAAGTATAGCCACATAGTGAAGGACAGGAAGAGGGATAAGGAATGAGGTCAGAGAAGAAGTCAGAGTCCAATCAAACTATAGTCAAACATTTTTATAGGTTTTTGAGTGAGTATGATATGATTTTATTTGTATTTTTAGAGTCTTACTGTTACTGATTTGGGGAAATTGAGTATAGAGGGTCAAGACTGGAAACTAGAAAGACATTTAGGATACTTGTGTGGTGGTACTGGCTAGATATTGTGGTTTAAATTAGCATGCCATTAATGAAGTATCTGTGAATTGATAGAAATAGGAATACTGATAAAAGTATTATATATTCAATATACTTTGAGAATATCATTTAGTTAATATACTACAATGGAGATATTACCCTGAATAGCATCATGATATTTCATTTACTTTTTTAAAGCAGGTTAAAGAACAGACAAATCAAAGACTGTTTTTCTATCCCAGTGTTTAACATTAAAAGTTTCTTCTTATAAGGCATTCAATCAATATTGATTTCCAAACTGTGATATTACAGAAGCATTCGTGCTATATAATCCAACTGATACAAATCCAAATCTTTGCCTCACTTAGAAGCCTCATAACTTTGGGCAAATTTCATAACTTCTGTGATTCAATTCCTTCATGTATGGAGTCAGGATGTTAATACGTAACTCAATAGACTTTCTCAAGCATTAAGTGGGTTTGTGAATGTGATTCATTGAGCACACTTCCTAGCATGCATTAGCAACTCAACAGGTATTAATTTATTCTCTCCTATATTCTGAATAATTATTTTCAGGCTTTAGATATCATGAGAAATTTCACTGTGCGTGCACTATTTTGATGTACAATTCTTTTTAAGGGTGAAGATGGTCTTAATGACATACCCAGTGGTCCAACAATTTTCTTACAACTGCCAGAGGCTCTTAGAATAAGACGTGACTATGCCATGGAGATGAAAAAAAAAATCTTTATGAGCTGGGAATTTATCCATTCTAGGCATAGATAATTTTCCTTTGGCAGAAGGCCTGACTGTTTACTGGCTTTGCTTTCTGTTCTCTGAAAGAGAGAAAAATAATTTTCCCACGAAATTTCTAAGTTCCCAGAGCTATCAAGCAAAAAGATTTTGAGTAGACAAACTATTATAATTTAACTGAAACTATTAGAAATTAACTGAGCATCCTGTGATCTTCAGCTATCACTGAACAACATCACTAATCTCCATGACTCTCTAAGTTGAACATTTTATTCAGACTCATGTATAATACTATATATGTTCATTTGAAAAAAATTATTGGCTCTTCTTTTATTTAGGATGGCAGAATGAACCAAATTTACCTCTGGCAACATACCTTAATGCCTGTTAATTATGATTCTTGTGTCTGTGGACTGCACTATAGTTAAAACACAAAGACAAGCCACCTCCTCTGCCCCCAAATTATCAGGTACACAGAAATATAAGTATAGCTAGATTTTGAAACTGATAATATCTATACACTAATGGAAGTTCATATGAACATGAAAGTGAATTGTGTTTTACTCTAATAACTTTAGCACTTAACTTTACTGTCAAGTACCTGCATCACTGATACTTTTCTGGTGAAAGTCAACCACAAGTCTCTGGTATCAAGACTCTTTCCATATTCCCCTTTGCTCCTACCTCTTTTTTAAAATTTTTATTTTATTTTTGCTAATTTTAATTTTTAATTTTTGTGGGAACATGATAGGTGTATATATTTGTGGGATATATGAGATGTTTTGAAACAGGTATGCAACATTGCTTCTTGAGTTGCTCTCAGTTGAACTTGAATTCACTTCGACAGCTGTCTCTTAAGTAGTTCTGTTTCGTCCCCCTCTAGCATCTCTCATTCTAGATAGTGTATCTTTCATTTCTATTCCTGATTCATAGAAACTTTCTGTGGCTGCTTATTGCCCACCAAAGGGTCAAACTCTTCTAGAATGATGTTGAGAAATTTGGGTATTTGGCTTTAGCCAAATTGTTGTCTTTCACTGTTGTCTTCCACTCACTTATGGAGCTCTATACTTAATTATATCTGGAGCTCCAATCACCAAATTTCTCTGATTGCCAACAGGGGTAAGTGGATTGTTTCTTCTCTGAACTCTACTTTTAGCAGTCGCCTCCCTCGGGTCCCATTTCATTGCACCTTCTAAAATAGATTAATGGGATACTTTGAGTCTGGTATCTAATACTTCTATTCAAGGTTCTTAGATTGTTTTCCCACTTCCTTTACCAGGTAAAGTTTACCCCCTTGCTAGAGGAGGGGAGAGGCTGAACAGTGACAGCTCCTTTGTGTATGGGACTACTAAACAAAATACTTTAATTAGGTCTTTTTGCCATGAAAAAGTCAATCACCATCCTGTTTTGAAATGGGAACCTGTCATTAAGGATCAAGTTGGTTTGTATAATAATGACAGAATTTTTGTCTTCTGTTGGCTGACATAGCATACTGGGGGTGATAAAGATGCAGGTGCTTGTCAGGATGATGACTGTGAGGCTGAGGTATCTCCAGGTTATCAGGGTCTGCATTCTGAGTTTGGACATGCATTCAGGGAGATTCACGTTGGGAGAAGGAAAAATTTTCTTGAAATAGATCAAGAGTTGGTGGTGGACAAAATAGATCAGGAGGGATCCCTCACTTCTAGAGGAATGTGTCATCTGAATTCTAGTAGCAGTGATTCTGACATCTAATCTTACATCTATTTTCTTCTTCATTTTGATATATTAATCTATGCATTTAACACCTAATTTTTATAGACCTACTATGTTCCAGGCATCCATCTAGGTGCTATGCTTACAGTGAGAGGCAGATTTATGGGAATCTAATAGAATTAAAGCATCAGGGTCTTTCCATCACAGGGGAACTCTTCTAAGGAGGCTTTATCAATGTCTTTCTATAAATTTTTCCATATAAGATGATTTAACCAAAATCATTTAAAACACCTTTGTCTTTTTATTTCTACTCCCCGTCATCATATTTCTCATCCAGTCAGTGTCTTTGGAGTGGCAAAAGAGATTCCTGGGATAGCATTAAGGGTAATTTGGGTTTAGAATGTACATTTATTTTGAGAAGAATGGAATATTTTTGTATTTAGTAGTAATTTCCATGTGGAGTTAAGTTATAGTTATTACTAATTATCTGAGGATAGAATGGTGTCCAGTAATACTCTGATCCCTGATGCTAGATGATAATGAACTTCTACTTAGGTGATGCAGTTATTCACACATCTAAGCAATCATCATTCAGAGCAAGAGGAAGCTTTGGATCAAAGCAAGAATGCAGGACATATTGGTTGACAAGGACACTGTGATAGAGCTAATGTGGAAATTGGGAGGAAGATTGCCCTGAGAAAGTGTCTGTGATTGGGGGTGGTTAAAATAGAAACATCTTAATGAATAAATTAGGGCACCCATAACTGCTGAGCAATAATTGGTTACAGCTGACATGTAATTTCACATGCTACAGGTTAAAGTGGTGTCATATTATTACACAAACACCATTTATTTTGGTAACATGAACTTTTCCTTGATGTCAAGTTTTGGCAGGTTGTTCTTACCTGGCATATACCTGGTAGATACTTTAGATTTTAAGACATATTTTTTAGCCCTTTTATGCCTTTTGGTATGACAAATATTGCTAACTTTAATCAGTGTTCTATTTTTGTACATTTAAATTAGCATGATTTCTCTGATACTTTTACATTTCGTAGCCATAGGCTTGATTACAAATATCCAAAAGCAGCTCTTGACTAGACAGGGACACCATTTTAATGTGACCTCTTTTTCTTTTAGTTTATATTCGGCACTGAACATAAGCATGGGCTTATAGTACATTTACCCCCCCCCCCCATTTCATATTCAGGTAAGGTAAATAGAAAATAACAAAGAGATGAACATCTGTAAACTGTTTGTTATAGGACTTATAGGCATCTGTGCCCTGCGATTAGAAAGCAACCTTTTCTATCTTAAGGGCAAATTTGTAGGAAATATTATAGTACCAGAAACTAAGACCGATTGTTCCAGATCATTCACCCCCTTTTGCTGTGTGATTTAAAGGAGATATTTCTTCTTACTACAAACTGCTAAAAAGCAATCTAATTCCATCCTGTCCATCTTCAGTCAAATAAAGTTGAGGATGACAAATTCAAAGCTTGTAGGCTAAAGGCCTCTGCAGTCTTTTTTGCCCAGTACTCTACAACTTTATAAAAAGCAATAAAATTTACTTGACTTTATTTTTCCGTTTTTGGTTTTTTGTGTTCTCTTGGTTGGAAAACTTTTAAATTCACCCATAAACATTTATAACTAAACTCTCCTTCCCCGTAATGTCTCTTTCCTATACATAGTAGCCAATTTAGACTTCATGAATATTCTTCAGTGATAATCTCAGGCCTTCAAACAGTGGCTGAGTATACCACTCTCCAGAAGGTTCTTCAGAAATCCGTGTCCGGATATTCTCAAACTCATCATACAGGATATCTGTATCCTTTAATATCCAAAAACAATCAACCAAACAAAAGCCCCACAGTATTCTTAGATGTATGGGAAATTCCATGGATGAAAATTCACATGAGCACAATTCATGGTTGTATCGTGGATGATATATTATTAATATGTATTGCATTATAAGGAGCCAAAAACCTACACCAAATTCAAGTCAATGTGTTTCTCAAAGAGGATTTAATAGCAGAAAACAACAACTCCAAACCATTCAGTTTATAGGCATTCCTCACCAAATCCCTAGGACCAAATTTGCATCTCCGTGATAGTCTTTTAAACTTAATGCTGTGAAAGTCTTCCGGAAGCTGGTAGGTGTTTTATTTTATTTTATTTTCTCAGACCCTTCAAGACTTCTTTCTGGGCCTATTTCTTCCACAATTGTGTAAGGTCTAATTTGCCTTACTTCATAATGTTCTTTCTTAGTGGTTTTGCTTCTCTAATTTGGCTATAACACACCTTCTCACAGATTCCCTCTGGATGGCCAATAAATTGTTAACGTCTTTTGACCACAACTAATGAACCAGGAGAGAAAAACTGATCAAAGAAGAAGTTTATCTTTAGACAAGCCTGCTGAGAAGAGATTACGTGAGCCAATTAGATAACTTTTTGCATTTTAGGATTGGAATACAGGGATTGTGTAGATTAGTCAGTGGATTTCAAATAACTGTATATAGAAATGGGGCAGGGATTCTCATTGTGAAACGTTTTGAAGGATCATATGAAAAATATGTAGAGAGGGAAATAAAAAGAGAGAAAATAATTTCTGAAAATATCACATTTTGCCACAAAATTGTGATTCTGTTGCCAAAAAATAAATAATTTTCTGTAAAACGGATACATCACTATGTATCATGCTCTGTGCTAGGCACTTAAAAAAGACAGAGACACTTTCATCACCTCTCGGTGTTTGGAAGTCAAACCCAGAAACAGAGTTATTAAACAATGTAATGACTTTAGTGATATGCAGGGTAATATGGGGAAGACACGGCATTCCGTCTTTTACAGAACACAAGGCTATGCTTTTCTTCAATTAGGAATAGAAAGATTTCAAGACACCTGCAGTAGTAAGTCTGAGACAGGAAAAGAAGTACATTCTTCTTCAATTACATTCATTTTGTTTTTAACCTATAACAGCTTATATTATCACAGTCAATTACTATAACTCCTTTGCAAACATCCTCAACTGTCATTTCCTTACTTGCTTTCCTATACATCTCTGAAAAAGAAACACAATCCAAGTTAATCAAACTCTCTACTTGTGCCTGCAAGTTTGCGGATGAACATAACTGAAAAAATAGTGCGGATCCCACTTTAAATGTACGACATCTATGCTCCAGGGGACCCCTCCTGTTGTCCAGCATCAGACTTTTCTATTTTTTCTCTGACCCAATCTTTTGTCTCTCCTCCAGTCTTTTCTCTCACCTGTTCTCCTTGTCTTTTCTTTTCAAATCTCCAAAACCCCACACTCCGCATTGTCATCTTCACTCTCAAATTCCCTACCTCTCATCATGGATTTATTTTTCTCCATAATAATTATGTTTAAAATATACTATTTGACTTGTTTTATAGTTTCCTATTTGTTTCATTAGTCTCACAAAGAATAGGTCTAATGAGCACCCCACAGGGGTGACAGAGAGAGCTGAGCAGTTCCAGTTTTATCTGCTTTATTCCAGGTTTTCCATATAATATTTTATTTGAGGGGAAAATAAATCAACAAATAGAAAAATAAAATTAAAAACCACTCATTTAATGGACCATACATTAAAAAAATAAAGAAATATTCATTTTTCATGATTTTGTGGTATAATTTTAATTTGGAAGCACTAAAAAAATGCGAAGAAAAATTGCAAGAACAGGAAAAATGGCTTATTTTTTCACGAACTATTTGTTAGTAATTTGAGCACATGATGTCCCATCATCCCCACACCCTTTCTAGCATTTTAGGCTTCTTCCATAACAACAAAATATTAGAATCAGAAAGTTAATAATGAGTTATTAGCAATCTAACACTCAGACCCAGCAAATGTAGAATGGTCCAAAAAAACGTCTTTTACAACTCAAAAATGCATTTCAGAATCATGATTGTACTTAATTGTCCTGTCTCTTTAGTCCTGTTCAAGATGGAACAGTTCCATAGTCTGTCCACAACTTTCATGGCTCTGATACTTTTGACGTGTACAGGCCAATTGTTTTATAGACTGTTATTCAGTTGGTTTTATCTGATGTTTCCTCATGAGTAGATGCAGGTAATGTATCTTTGGCTAGATACTACAACAATTATACTGTGTTCTCATTGTAGCCCATCAGGGGCACAAGATTTTAAATTGTTCCATTGCAAATAATGTCTGATAACTTGAGATAAATAATAATTACCAGTGATTGTTTCAAAAAAGTAAAATATTTTGCCCTTTATAATTATTAAATATTTGGCAGAGAGGCATTCTGAAGCTACATAAATATTATGTCCCTCATAAAACAAATACATTTATTTATGTATCTGTTTTTATTAGTCTGAAGTGATCAGTTTCCCATCTTTTTCAATAGATAATTATCCACTACTGTCATGTTTATTTTTGTGCTCAAATTGTGCCAGAGAAAGCTGGTTTCCATGTCTTCCAGATATTATTCCTTGACCATTTCCTCATTTCTTGTCAAAAGCAATGTCAGGCTTATATTCAAGATTGGTTGCCCTATCCTTGAATTCAGTCATTTATCTAAGAATCTCTGTTTCTTGAAGAAGAGAATAGCATACAGAAGATAAAATCCAGGAGGCAGGCATATATGATAACATGAATTTCCATTAATACTTTCAAATTCAGTCAAACACCATTATCTTTTTAACATTTTTGGTCCCATGCTTGCAACTCTATTCCCTGATACTAACTTCCATCACCCTTAATGTATATAATGAAAATCCCCATCATTACAACACTCATTCTCCTATGTATGTGTCCTCTGCACCTTACTTTAGCTCTGGCGGTCTGTGTAGACTCAAATACTACCCATGATATAGTTCCTTCTCATTTTTCCCATGCTCCCTAACTCTGTGCCGAAAAAACCTTCATGGCATAGATGCCCCTCCCATCCAGTCGAGGCTCTGACACCCTGCAAAGGGCTGCCTGCCCCATCCCCATGTGGACACAGCTTTGACTCACTCAGGCTCAATATCTCATACTGGACATCCCTGCTTAGTTTACTGGACTTCCATTCCTTACTAACATTTCCCTCCTATGTGAAAACCTTCCTCCTTAACCCAGGCTCTCACATGCTGTTTTGATCACTGTGGCTCTTTTCTACTTAGTGCACAAAGTAGAAAACTGCTTTGCTTGGATTTAGGACTGGATGGCTCAGGAAGGGAAAGGAAGAGATAGAAATGGTAGAAGAGTGATGGAAAGGAGTAGGCTAAGAAGGAGAGAAAGGGAACTTCTTATGATTTTAATACACATATATATTTGTTTACTAGATACATAATTCTATAGGTCCTCCTCTCAAATTTTTATCCTCCTTTGGTCTGTCTTCCTTAAATGACTGTTGTATAAAATTGAAGGACAATTAATGAGGATATCTCTTGAGCAGGATTGGCAGTAATAATGTTAATTATAAACTCTAATGACTGAAATATTTCATACTTTTACACTGTAAAGAAAATAATTTCCGCTCAATAGCAGAGTCAGATAAGTATAGTTAAGCACAATGTTTTGTGTATTTCTGAATAGATAGAAGAGGATACTTGAAATGTTCTCAACACACGGAAGTAGTAAGTACTGGAGGTGATAGGCCCCCCAAATACCCTGACTTGATCATTATACATTCTACGTGTGAAACACAACATTACATGTAACCAATTGATGTGTAGGAATATTATGTATCAGTAAAAATATGCAGCAGATCTCAAAAGAGTTAGCATAAAAAAAGAATGCAAAATATCTCCATAAGTTTATATTGCTTACATGCCCAAATAATAATTTGTATGTTGGCACTTCTTGATCCCTTATTTTTCCTGGGTGCCAGTCTTCCATTAGGGGGCTGGGGAATACTGCATATTGAGTGATGTAGTTTGGATATTTGTCTCCACTAAATTTCATGTTTATATTTGATCCCGAATGTTAGAGGTAGGGCCTGGTGAGAAGTGCTTGGTTGTGAGGGCCATCCCTCATGAATGGCTTGGTGCCCTCCTCATAGTGATGAGTGAGTTCTCAATCTATTAGTTCACACAAGATCTGGTTGTTTAAAAGATACTGGTACTTCCTTCCTTCTCTCTTGCTTCCTCTTTTGTCATGTGACATGCTTGCTTCCCTTTTGCCTTCTGCCACGAGTAAAAGCTTCCTGTGACCCTTACCAGAAGCAGAGAAGAGGAAAGCATCATGCTTCTTATACAGCCTGAAGAATCAAGAGCCAAATAAACCTCTTTTCTTTATAAATAATGCAGTCTCAGGTATTCCTTTATAGCAATACAAAACAGACGAATCCACTGAGCAAAAGTTCTTAAGTGATAGGTAGCAAAACAAATCTGATATTAGTATTTCTATTAACTCTAAGTTAAAATGTGAAGTAGTTGAAGATACATGATTCTACTTTTTCTGCCTACCAGCCCCATGTTGCTTCTTGTCTCTCCTTTTTTTTCCATATCTTCTAGACTTTTTGGAAAGCATATCTCTTCTACTAATTGATAAGGATGGTACTGTTCACAATGATAATCTGCTTCTTCACTTTACTTTGAGACACTACTTTCCAATAAAAGGTAATAAAAGCCATGGATACAATATAAAATGTTTCCAGTAGCCACATTAAAAATATTTTTTAAATGGGCTAAGTTGAGTTTTAAAATGTATGTTAATTCAATTTATACAATTTATTATTTGGGCATGTGAGCAACATAAACTTATTGAGATATTTTGCATTCTTTTTTCACACTAACTCTTGTGAGATCTGCTGCATAATTTTGTTGATACGCTTCTTAGCCTCTGGTGTCTATCACTCTCCTCTCTAAAGGTGTCTTTATCTCCCACATGTGAGTGAAAATATGCTGCATATTTTAACTTACAGAACATCTAATTTGGATGCTAAATTCCCATCTGAAATTTTGCATACTGAGATTACATAAAGTCATAAGTTGAAAAGGCAAATTCATAATTCCAAATTGGTTCAAATGCACTTAAAAGCTTCCTACTCTATGAAGTAACTATTCATTGAAAGGATTAAAATTAAATTAATTAAAATTTTAAAAAGTTAAAAAATTCAACTTCTCAATCACACTAGCCAGATTTCAAGTATTCTGTAGACACATGTCATCAGTGGCGACTGTAATAAACAGTCAGGCACAGTCACTTAGAATTAAGAAGAGTCTGAGTCACAGCACGCTGTTGGTGTGGATAAGAAAGAGCACCAACTTTAAAGTATGAAAATTTAAGAGGAAATAACAGAATAACTTGCATTACTTGCCTAATATAATTCTGAACAAAGTTTCTCACATTTTAGTGTGAAAAAATTTTCTGGAGGAGTTACTTAATAGTACTTATTTCCTTTCTTCAGCACTGTTCCCTCAAATTCTGGTTTGGAAATTCTACAGCAGGGCTTAGCAAACTGCATTTTAGTTGATTCCTCCTCAGATCATTTTGGACTAAACTTTGGGAAATAGTGCCTTCCAGAATTTAACTGTATGATAGTCAGTTTCCAATCTTGTATCAAATCTTTACTGAGCAGCCAATGTTTTCCGGCATTGATTAGGCAATGCTAATTCAGTATCATTACCTGTGATTCATTAATGATACACACCTGCACTCAAAACTCATGGTTTAAAATCTCGACAACATGTGAGGAAAAACTTTGAAGTTCTTAGATCACTAAAAACACAGCAAATGTTAAATTGTCTAAGAGATAAATTCTTTAAAAATCAAGTCTACTGCTAGTTTGCTCTCAGATTGCCAGTATTCAAATAGTGGGTATGCTTCTATCCAAAGACATTTTCTTGGACTACATTTATAGAAAGTCCAAAGAAGTCATGTGCTTAACACTAATTAGAGGTTATTCAAATGTTGAAAAAATAATTATTGATGTTTTGATTATACATAGTGACATTTATTTTGTTTTACATTGCTTTATTTTCTTTCCGAAATGTGTAAGCTTGCCTTATAGACACAAATTTGTCTCACTAGATTTAAAATAAGGTTTTCTGTTTTGCAAAACCTGCTTTTAAAATTTTTATTTATTTATTTATTTATTATTTATTTATTTATTTTTGAGACAGAGTCCTGCTCTGTTGCCCAGGCTGGAGTGCAGTGGCATGATCTTGGCTCACTGCAGCATCTGCCTCCCAAGTTCCGGCAATTCTCCTGTCTCAGGCTCCCAAGTAGCTGGGACTACAGGCTTGCACTGCCACACCAACCTAGTTTTGTATTTTTAGTACAGGTGGGGTTTCACCATGTTGGCCAGGATGGTCTTGATCGCCTGACCTTGTGATCCACCCACCTTGATACCTGCTATTTGTTAATGATTGATCATTCAGTCTTTAATCATAATTGTTCTTTCAAAAAGAAAAAGACACTAAAGGAAAAAAAAAAAGCTTTGTTTAGACATTCCTATGTATGACTTCATTTTAAAATGCATGTGTGTCAAGGTTGCTTGATAAAAATTTAAAGATAAAAATTAAGTATCTGAAAAAAATGAGTAAAAGGTATAATCTCTGATTGCGGGAATCTGAATGGCATTCTTGGAGAAATTTTTCTGTGAATCTCTACAAGTACTAATGGGAACCTTAGTGTGAGAGACACATCTGATAGCATCAACACAGTATCTGATTGCTATGACATTCTGTCATGGGCTTCCTAGATAACACACCATTTTCCCTCATCAAAATAAAGTGGCAGCATTGAGGATAAAGTATGCCTTGCTTCAGAATGGTTCTTTCTGAAAAGAAGTTAATTATTGTGTGACAGAAATCTCCATTGGCTCTAGCAAAATTGGACTAAAGGCCCCATAAAACTATATATTGTACAAAACATTGATACAGGATATATGCCACAGATATGCTCATAGCTTTACAAAACTCCCCTAGCTCACCAGCTGGGCAAGAGAGATTGGTTCCAAATAGGACAGAATTACCAGCCCCCATGGAGCTTCATGGATGAAATCTATGCAGTTCTTTACCGAACATGTAATTGAAGGAAGCAGTGGCTTTATTTCTTGCATGTCAGGAGAGTCACTCCTCCAACCTGACACATCCATCTGACGTATTTCAGTCCCCTTCACCCATTTAGTTGCCAATCTTATACAGGCAGTTACCGTGGTTTACCTCTTGTTTCATACCCTGAATCAAAAATAGGCATATCTGAGTTTTCATTGCCTTCAATCTACTTATAAGTTGATCTATTCCTGGAAAATCATCCTGCACAGATTAACACCCAGAGTATGCTTCATTTAAAATCAGACAAGAGAAGCTATTCTTCAGGATGCTAATAATGGGGAAAGTAAAGAGTGGAATAAAGTCAACTTCCTGTTAATGTTTAGGAATATGGGAAAATACATTTTCAAGTGTTGCCAAGAATTATATTTATTCTTGGAATTCACATAGCTGAAAAGTTTTATAGATATATTCCAACAGAGTTCGCTCCTGCCGGCACCAAAGTGGCCAGCCGGTTCCAGTGCGCATGCACTCCAGTTCCCGCCTTGTCTGCTCACAGGCTCACTCCTGCAAGGAATCCAGAGCACGGACTGAGTAAACGAGGCACCCCCCTGTTGTGAGGCCTCCGAAGGGTCAGGGAAATTTCCTGCTTCATCTGGGGCTTGTCCAAGATTCGGCAGAAGGGTTAGTAAATGAGGATCTGACGGATCTGTCTCTTCACCTTTTTCCAAGACGTCTTGTCCTCAGACTTTCCTCTGAGCTATGCCATTTGCAGAGGACAGGATGCAACTCTGCCACATCTCTCTTTCTTCGGGGTGAAAGGAAAGTTGACTCTGTTTCCCTTCATGGAGGTCTAGCCAATATGTGGGACCAGAATAAGTCCTGGGGCAACTGAAGGCATTTGGTCAAGGCCATTCCTCAGTGTAGCTGGAAAGCTCCTGGACTGGACCTGGTCCCCGACCATCCATTAAGGCAATGGCCAAGACCCCCGACTTTTCTTTGGTAGCTTTTCTTCTTTCACAGTTTGAAATGGCTCCTATTTCTTCAAATCTTAAGGGTTTTGCCACAAACTGCAGAAAAGTTATTAGGTAGAATGAGCATTTGGTTCAGCCACCAGATATGCAATACAGAACAATGTGATTTCCATTTGTTCTTAGAGGTGCGACCCCCACCCTGACCCCAACAGCTGCAGGTGCCCACTATGCACAGTGGCTCCCCTTCTCGCCCCTTCCTCTCCTGGCTGAGGCTCTTCGGTATGTCCGCAGCTGTGCCCAACAGCCATGCAGGGCGGGAGAGAACCGTGGCTGCCTCCTAGGCCCCAGGGCAGTCTCAGGGCCAGAGGCCCCACACGACTAGTTGGCCAGTGTTTCCCGCTCACTGTCCCCTCCCGCGATGCTCCCACAGAGTCTTTCTTCCCCTGGCTGAGGGGTCTAGCTTGGTGCAGAGGAAATATGTAACAATTAAAGGAACCTATTTGCATAGAGCAAGTCCCCCCCATTGCACTTAAACTGTTTTTCTCTTTTTTCCTTTTCTATGTGGTTTTCTTTCCCACCTTAGCACTCTGCTTACCGTAGGGAAACAACAAAGGAGTGACCCCAGTGGCTAATAACTGCAAATTTTGCAAGGCCTGTCTGGGACTTAATCTAAATTAATCCATGCACCCTCTGAGACACCTTTTTTTCCAAACTAATTGTAATCTTTGGTTGAAGTCCAGGAAAGGAAAACAAGACCTGAGGGATCCAAAGCCAGGCAATGGGCAAAGTGTAAATGGGCAGGGCTAATTCTTGCTGATTAAGCCCCTATTTCATGGAAGGAAGTCATGCTCCATGGCCTAGGTAAGGCCCTAAGGAACCCAAAGGTGGCCAACAGTAAGGGGAATGGAGGCGTAGGTGAGTGCAGATAACTCCTATTTTCTGGGCCCTCCTTGCTTCACAGGTGCAGGCCACAATAGCACCCATGGGTGGCATCCATCTAAGGTTGCTGGGACTTGGGAATAAAGCTATGGAAGAGAAAAGGGGGATGCCTATTTTCTTTCTCCTTACACCCTGAGTTTTCACTGAAAGAGGGAAAGGAAATTAGGGACACCTATTTCCCTCTCTCTCAGAATGGGCAACCAACACCCCCTCCCACAATGAATTGAGAGTGGTGGGCTGTGTACAAGAGGCACTCCTGTTGTGAGTCCTGCAAAGGGGTCAGGGAAATATTCTGCTTCATCATGCACTGAAAAAAAAAAAATGTTTACAAAAAGGTTTGGAAGATTCAGGACTGGTTCATAGAAATGTTTCAAATTAAGGGAGTAGAAGTTTTCCCCATAGTGCTAACTAAAAAGGCATTCCAGACATAATAAATGGCAGTTACAAAATAGAGTTGACAGTTATAGTATGTTTTTAAAAATGCACATAGCTCAAACAGCCAGAGTGCGGAAATGCATTCAGGAGAATCAAGAGAAATGAGATGAAGCTGAAGGCCAAGGCCATAGTACTGAGAGGCATAAGCATCATTCAGAGTGAACTAGATTTCATCCTATAGAAGATGATACATGGTTGAAGGATTTTAAACAGGGAAATAATAGCTTGAAATTTCTAGTTCAACCAGATTATTTAAGATTTGTATAGAAACTATAGTTACTGCAATCACAAAGAAATAGGTTTTAGTTCCACAGTCTCCAACTCACTTTATTTTTCTGCTTTTCATCTCTTGGTTCCAGTTCAGGGGCTGATAATAAAAATTCTTAACAAATTAAGAATAGAAAGAAACTCAACCTAAAAAGGACATCCAAGGAAAACTTACAGGTAACATTATAACTAATGGTGAAAGACTGAGTGTTCTTGTTCCAAGATCTAGAACAAGGCAAGAATGTCTCACCAATCCTATTCAACCTTTTCCTGGACATCCTAGCTAATAAATTAATGGAAGAACTATAAAAGTCACATAGGAATTAATAAGAGTTTCTCTTGTCAGATGACATGGTCTTTCACAAAGGAAGAAACAAAGTGTTTCTGTTTGCAGATAACATGTTTTTCCGTGTAAAGAAAAATCCTAGGGAATAAAAAAATGGAAGCTTATAGAGCTAACAAGTACTTGTACTACGTTTAGTATGTCTATATGATAGTGAAGAAAAGTATTTAAACATACCAGGCCCATGAATTGAAAGATTCAACATATTAAGATATAAATTTTCTCCTAAGTTATTATAGATTCAACTTGACCTCAATCAAAATTCTGGCAGGATTTTTAAAAATACATTGACAAACTATAAAATTTATTGGCAATTTTAATGCCCTATGCTAGCTGAAACAGTTTAAAAAAAAATGCAAGTTATGCTATATAATTTATGTGCCTGGCGTATAAAAAGTGAATTGTATATATTCATTAAATTAAGGAGTATACATCACATTCATTAAATTAAAGAGTACACATGTCTTACTATTATCAAACTTCACATTCACTTCTGATAGGAAAAATGAACTGTGAGAATAGCAAGTGATGATATAGAATGAAGTAGGAAATTAAGGCAATTAATAGATTTTAAATTCTATTGAGTTTGAGACAGACATATTATCAGGCGGTTGGTGTCTTTGCCATTTGTAGGTTAATATCAATTTTTTTCATAATTCTGTCTTCAAAAATTTAAATCAATATTATACTCTTTCATTGCCAATCCTATGTGTTGTCGCTCTTGTGAAGGATTTAAAGGTGCAGAAGGTATAAACTTTTTTTTTTTTTTTTTTTGAGACGGAATATCCTCTGTTGCCCAGGCTGTAGTGCAGCGGCACAATCTCGGCTCATTGCAACCTCCGCCTCCCAGTTTCAAGCGATTCTCCTGCCTCAGCCTCCCGAGTAGCTGGGATTACAAGTGCCCACCACACCCAGGTAATTCTTTTGTGGTTTTAGTAGAGATGAGTTTCACCATGCTGCCCAGGCTGGTCTCGAACCCCTGATCTCAGGTGATCCGCTTGCCTATGCCTCCCGAAGTGTTGGGATTACAGGCATAAGCCACCATGCACAGCCTAAGTTATAAACTTTTGAGCTATAATAGTCATTAAAAATGTTAAAACAGAAGCAAACCAGTCCATACTGAGATCTCTAAGCATGGCTAACCTGTGAAAGGTAAAGAATTTGGGAACCTAAGGAGACATTCATCACCTCATATAATCAAAGTTAAAATTAATGATCTCATAATTAGAAAACAAAGACAAAATCAAATATATAAAAAATTATTTTCTTAGGCCCAAATTCAAGTTGTTGAACTGATTAAGTGGAAATAAACAGATGTCCATATGAACTTTCTTTCCAGAAACATAATTTCTTCATTTTCATTGTATTTAGCAAGCTTTTTATTATGCCTATCTGCTTCTAGTCTGATCATCTTAGCCCAGAGATTATTGCACATAATTTTGCTAATGCCTTGGAAATTTTCCAAGTAGCTGACAAAATGTGCTAATTATTGTTGATCTTAGCCTAACAAAGGCAACTAATGAAGAGAAATTGTCATCTCTTCTATGAAATATATTAACCAGCAATGGGCTAAAAAGTAGGTACTCCTAAATTGCCATTATCACGTTAAAATGAAATTTGCAAAAAAATCTTTTCCACCTCTCATAAGCAGTAATGCCTTTCAGAATTATAGGCTCTTTTCATATATAGAAACTAAAGCACAAGGAAAAATTTACTCTAACTTGGACGGTTTGTTGATTGTGAATGGAAACCTGTCATTGGGGAAAACAGAGGCAACTTACATTACTGATATCAAAATTTGCAATGAGTTGTTATTTGAAACATTTATTGTGTTTTGTTTTGTGCTCATGTCCAGAACAGTAATACAAGCTGAAAAAGAAATTAAAGGGATAGAGCAAACCAAAAAGTCCCAGGAGATTTGCAAAGAGACTC
Organism: Macaca mulatta; assembly: GCF_049350105.2. Classification (NCBI taxonomy): domain Eukaryota; kingdom Metazoa; phylum Chordata; class Mammalia; order Primates; family Cercopithecidae; genus Macaca; species Macaca mulatta. The sequence continues at coordinate 39,148,833 of NC_133419.1, forward strand.
TCAAACCAATGAGATGATCAAAGTGGAAATAACGAAACAGAACAAAACATTTTATGAAATAACAGATGAGAAAGGATTTCTGAGAGAAAATGGAAAACTATGAATGGTTGAACAGGTGAAGGCAATATGAAAGGCAATAGATCCTGAGTGTGAGCGCCAGTAGATCCCTGAGTTGAAAGAAGAAATGCAAGAACCTCCAGATTCCAAAACTTATTAGGAGTAGGCATATAGAGAGTGATGGTGGGAGGAGGTTCTGAACTATTTCATTTAGACACTAATAACCACTCTATTCACCTGAAAGTGTTGATGTTTCTAGGCAACTCTTCATATGGTTCAAATATTTGATTTTCTTCCTTTGAGCTGTCTGATTAAGACAGCTAATCAAATACTCCAGGATTAAAATAGTGACTTCAGTAAACAAAAATGTCTAGAATCAGTAGTGGCCCATGTGGTTTAATAGCAACTTCTTCTACATTCTGAAAGACAGGACAAGATTGTGAGCATATTTCATACCGAATCACCAGCTCTCTGAAGTTCCTGTGTTACTCATAGGTTTGATACGACGATTAAATTAACTAAAGTAACTAATATTTGTTTATAATTTGTATTGTCAGATTATAAACAAATAGTAATATTCATAGTCTTCCTCAAATATTTGCTATAAGTTTCACAACAACTCTAGTTGCTGTTATCTTAATTGTGCATGTAAGGAAATGGTGGCTCTGAGAGAAGAAGTTGCTTTTCTGAGGTTGTGCAGGTATGCAGTGTGAAAGTCAGATTCAAACACAGCTGAATTTACTTCATTTACTTTAGAGGCAACACTCATTTCCTTCCACCACCTCATCTCATGATTTTTTCCCTTTGCTTGATGGCATATGACCTGAACTTTACCCAAAACTGTTGCTCCAATTTTTCTTGGGGAATCATAAAAAAAAATTATCTCTTGATACTAAGGATAAATACGTTCAGAGACAATAATGGATTTTAAATTCCTTCAATCATTAAAAGATACACTCTTCCTTAAATGGCTCTAAAGTCTAACTGAAAAAAAAATGAAACTCTCAGACACATAAAGAAAACTATTACATAAAGAAAATGAAAGTTCAGTGCATATCAGTGGTATGAGATAAGCAAGGCTTATTCTGAAACAGCCTCTTTTGGTGCATTAAGTTCATGACCTGGAAATGTTACAGTGACATATTATAGAATTTTTTGGTAGTTCCTGAATAGTTAAAACTGAATATATAGTGTTGGGATGAAAGGACCTTTTGTATCCATAACTTTTCTCCTTTTAAACAGTAAGTTTGTCATTTGGCAATGCTCATAAACTGACCTCTTTACCGTATAAATGCAAATTTATTTCTCTTCAGTGTATCTTAAACATCAAAAGAAGCATATATAATATGATCCAATAACATTAGCTGCATCCCCTCCGTAATTGCAACTTCATTATGATGTGGTCACCCAGTTCATGTTTTGGCACCTGCTTTTTGAGGCAGTTCAGTCCATCTTTGGAATATTGTGAGTAAAAGAAAGTTAGTTTTTATATTGAACTGAAATCCAAATGTCTATGGTTTCTATCCCCACTGAGATACTTAAGACAAATCTTCTGGTAGGCATTAATGCTTTTTTCTTAGGTCTCATTTTTGTAATTCATCTATTTATAGCAACCAAATATACAAACAAAAAACAAAACACAAAATTTAACACAGTCTTTTTATTATTAAAAATAAGATGTTTTTTGTTTCAAGAATGTTGAAGCATTTCACAGACTCAAGGAAAAAACTGAACCTCTATGGAATTTAGCAAGCATGAAAACCAGGGAAGCTCCAGACTTCTGGCTAGATCATTTTGAAGAACACTGTATTCCTGCTTCCCCTTGAAGCATCTTGGACTCCTTTGCCGTCTTAGAAAACGACAACCTTTGAGAACAGTCTTAATGGAAAGGACATTCTTTCCTTTATTTTCTAAAATTTTTCCCATTTCCCTTCTGTTTCTGTTCAAAGTAATATATGAACGGCTTCACTCTTCCAATGCAGATTATCTACCTTTCTTTGAAAAACCTTCAAATAAAGCAAAAAATAAATAAATAAAAATTAAAACAAAACAAAACAGAAATCCTCTTTGACTCCATTGCAGGCCCCTGCTTAATGCATCAAAAAGTCTGTAGTCAAAAAATAAAATGTGGTGTGGAAACATTTATGAATTTTTAATACATCAAGCATCTGTCAGTGACCTGTATAAGCAATTACAGAAAATTGACGTCCCTGTAGTCAAAAAATAATTGTGATATATCATGAATTCCTTGGTGCCCAATTTTTCTCACTTTTCTTTCCACAAGTTTAGATTGATTTTTATATAGATCGATTCTGCCAAGTCAATTTATCCGAGGCTTGTCATAAAATTTTGTCATTACAGTTGTCTATTTTATCCTCATTCCATCTGTTCACCTTTGCACTCTGAAGTTTATAACCTGTGATTTAAGTTTTCCTTCTATTACTTTATTTTATAAAAGTATGTACATATATTTAAGTATCAAAATAACCCTGAAGTCACTTAGTTCAAGTTATTTACTTTACAATTGAAAAAACTGAGCTCCACAGAGAGTAGATTTCTTACCCAAAGTCGTGCACTTGGGATGGAGGTCCACTTTTTGTATTTACTTAGCATTCTTTCTTCAACACCATTCTTTCTGTGTTACATAGTGTATATGTAAAATTGAAAGCATAAAAACAGATGATTCACATAATATCACTTGAATCCAAGCTTGTTAACTTTCAAACCCGTGACAATGGCTGACTACTCACCTCATCCTCATCTTCTGGCTATGCCTTCACTAACAATGCCATTGTTCAAGCCTGAACAAATATGACAGTTAATAGCAAAACAAAAACAAAACAAAATAAAAACAAAATCTATGACAATTGAACGAGAAACCATGGAAAGTTTTTTTTTTTTTTTTTCCAACTTTTTGAACCAGGGCTTACATTTTTACTGTGCACTGTGCCCCAGAAATTGTGTAGCCAGCCTGAATGCAATTCAAGTGGAGGACAAGCTTTTGAGGAATGAACTATCAACAGCACACGTAGTAATTCAGCTTAATGATGACAATTGAAAACAACTGATGCAGGTACTGTAATTTCTGACAAAACTAGAGAGTATACACACACACACAAATTCAATGCCTAACCGAAAACACAAAAGGAAAATTGGAGGACCTCTCCAGCAATTTTTAAAAGTGATTTATCTTCAGTAGTATATATGACTGAAAATCAATCCCACGGCTTGAAGATAAGTTTTTAACTGCAACACCAGTTAAGTGCCCAGACTAAAGCAGAAGTGGGCAAACTTCAAACTGCCTAAATCTGTCCCATCACCAGCTTTTGTAAAGAAAGCTTTTGTAAACTAATTTTATTCATATTAATTTAACTATTACCAATGGTTAGTTTCTAATGGCAGAGTTGAGCAGTTGTAATAAAGAAAGTAAGCCTGAAAAACTGAGAATTTTTATTATTTGGCCCTTTACAGAGGACATTTGTTGACCCCTGGGCTGAAGTACTAGTAAGATGGAATGAGATCCTGATTCAGGAAATGAGGACATTTGGTTAGGACCTAGAAGGCTTAGAATTTTGAATTTCCAACTCCCTATGAAACTTTTTGGCTAGCAAGGACATACTCCTACAATGTCCTTTCAGCCCATAATGAGAGTTAGATACCAGTATAAACCGGACCAGAAAATAAGGTCTAAACTAATACTCAATGCTATAAATTTCTCAAAATGTTGGGAATTTAGTCATTTTGAATCAGAATAATTCTGAAGAATAATGTTATGTGAATGAATTTTAAGGATGTAAGTAGAAAGGATAAACAAGATCAAGTTAAATTTATTACCTGATATATAATATGTTGATTGAAGACTTGAAATCACAGTAACAATATCACTTCATCCCTATTATCTTGAAGGACTTGGCTTGAGAGACGGGTGTGATGGCCTGCTTAAGACTCAGCTAGAGTACAGCTAAGAGAAAACACCCAGTGAGATTGGGATGATGTCCAATGTGATATGGATAACATATCATGCAATCTTCCTTTTAGCTATAATACACTTTCAAGAATCAAGAAGTAAAATGGAGACCCTATCACTATTTCACATAACACTTAAGGAATTTTTGATTCTTGTTTCCATGATCTTTGGCTCAGTGAATTTGAAGGCTATGTGCCCAAAGGAGTACTGTGTCCATCAGGAGACAGTCATGGTCATACGAGCTACTCATTTCTCTAAACCAAGAGGGAGAAATGGTGTTCATTATAGTGGCAAGAATCATTGATGCCCTGCTTATGGAGCAGACTTTGGGGTTTGTACCAGACAATGGGGTCAAGAAGGACTCTGGAACCCAGTGAATTCCTTAGGATTTTTAAAGAAATGTATTTCCTTGCCAATGGCACAATTAAAGAGAAAACTCTGGTGGCCAAATAAGGTCAAAAAGAACACAGATAATGCATAAAGGAAGGTTTGAGTTATCTACCAAGCAATGAACTTTCTTTCTCACAAAGCTGACTTTCAGTGTCTTCAGATTCTTAATACCACTATAGATGTGGATGTTATTGATTATTCACTTTTCTTTGGAAAGATACCTTGCCAATTCTGCTTGATATCCCTGCCTTTCTCTTCCCTCTGCAACCTTCTAAGAACATAGGCATTTCTATCTTGATTACAAGATAGAAGAAAACAGAGCTAATTTGTGATGTTCTATGATTTCCTTACATCTTAGCAAGTCAGGAGGATGACGAACTACTAGTTTAGCCTACTTGATGTGCAAGCCACAAGTATTTTACTCTACTTTGTCAATTAGAAAAATTTCCCTTCTACTATCTTTATTTATGACATGACATTACTATTATAAATTTCCATTTAGATAGATCTCTTCTTTCCCTTGTGTTTCATTTTTTCTTTTTGTCTTCCTATTTTTGTAATATATAGAAACAATTTCTAAGATTTCTCATTCTCCTAAGGTACATTTATTGTCGTTAAGAGAAAGATTAATTCATGAATTTGCAAAGCACTTTAAAGTATACAGAACAAATAAACCAAATTATTTCATGTGAGTTGTCACATTAATGTTTATATCCAACAAATCTTTGTTGAGGACTTAATTTGTCTCTCAGGTTATTTGTGGAAGATATGGAGGGTAAAAAAGCAATTGAAATACAGTGAGAGTAAGATTAGCACTATTAGCACTGAGTCAGCACAGAGGAAGAATATGGTATTCATCTAACCTGGGAATCAGGAAGAATTTCATGAAATTTCTATGGGTCAAGTTTAGAAGTATTGTACTATGAATCTTTTATGCTCAAAAGAACTAAGCACCTATTTGCCATAGAGTATAGGAATCTAGCCATGTGCCCAAAGAAGGGAAAGATGATTATGGTGAATGGCTAGAGTTTTCTATTTTCTATTACACCCTGACTCTTCTCATGCCCTCCTCTGAGATAACCATTACTAAAAATATTATTTGTGCTCTCTTGTAATTTTACAACATCTTTGTGCACTTGAAGTATGTCTTCTTAAGAGTCATCTCTTGAGAGATGAATAGAAGTTCAACATCTGGATCCTTGGGTATACACATTTAAAATTTGTATTTTAATTCAACTTTAATTGGACTGTAGAAATGTTTTATAAACATACAGTGATTCACATTCAAATGACCTTTTTATTTACATTCTCCACAAAAGTGTTTCTTTTAAAGTTTTAACTCATTAAAAATCTATACATATATAATGATATATGGATAGGGTCTGGGTTTCCCCACACCATGGATTTATGTATATACAGATTACAGAGAACAACCTCAGACAAAGTTCTAGCCGTCAGTCAGCATCAGCCTTTATATAAGTAGGTCTTCAAAATAAATCTAGTCCTAATCACCATCTGAATGCAGCTGTATGAAAGATATTTATCAAAAACTACCTAGTTTATTCCAGTCATCCCCCAGAACCATAGGAAATAAATAATTTTTTTTTTTTTTTGTAATTTCACTAGTGTTTGTCGTGGCTTGTTCTTCAGCAAATGATAACTCAACTAGATTTCAGTACTTAGAATTTTATACTACAAAAACAACCTAAAATATGTGGTATTGGCTTTAGGACCAGGTGGCAGATTGAAGTCAGAAGAGCCTCAAGGGGAGTAGAAAAACCTAAAGAGCATCAAGAAAAATAATATTGAAAACCTCAGTGACCGTGAGGAAGTCATTAGATAGAGCTTAAAGGGAGGAAAAATAAAGCTAGAGGATAAGGGACATTTGTTATGTAATGGCAGAAATTTGGCAACACTGTCTTATGAAGTAATGTGGAAAATAGGAAACGTTCCTAATGGACTTGGGGACAAAGAGGTTTCTAGACAGAATACTTGAAAGAGCCACTTCACATCCTCCTGCTGTGTGTAATAAAACGTGAGAAGACAAAGATAAGCTAAAGAATTAACTGTTAAATAAAAAGAAGCCAGGATTTGCTGGGTATAAAAATTAAACTTTCTCATTCCCAGTATCTCCTGAGAGCACAACAGCTTAAGGTTATAGATTAAATTCAAGGTTAGACAATTACATTTTTTTGAAAGACATCAGAAATATTTTATGCAACTACCCATAGGACCATTTAGATTGTCAATGATCCTCTAAGGGTCTTAAGGACATGCCACACAGATCCACTGTGATAAATAATAAAACTTCAAATAATCATTGGGATATGGTTCCACAGCAGCTTCAAAGATAACCCAAGGTAGGAAAGGACTAATCTTAAAAAAAAAAAAAAAAAAAAAAAAAAAGATTACTTGTTGCAGTTTTTGTCTAATTCAGCAGCCCAAATTAAATTCATAGAATCTTTCAAAATTTTTAAAGTAATTTTTTTTCTGTTGTTAGTTTCTGGTAGATGTACTACCAGCTTGTACTAAAAGTCCAGAGACAATAATAAAAATGAAAAGAAACCTTTGGTCCCTTGATCTGCTACAGAAAGAAAGCTGAACAAGGAGACTACCTAGCAGCAAACACCAGTAATTTTTTTATTAAAAAGGAAGGGTGAATCAGAAGACAGAGCCAACAGCTGAGAGAGCAGAGCCAAAAACATGGCAAAATCATTCTCAGGCAGTAGGACTGACTCTTCATCAAGAGATTGAAAACTCATATTCAGCAACATTTCAAAAAATTTCTAAGGATGAGTGACTGCTGTGACTAGTGTGAGAAACTGTTTCCCCGCTTATTAAATGTAAATTATTCTATGCCTTCCTAAACATTGCATGTTGATTGTAGGAGAACAAAATAACTTGTCTCTTTAGTTCTGAGTTCTTTATATTGAAAAGAAAAAAACTGTGCTCAAAAATTGCTATTATAGGAAACATATTCCCAAAGTTCATCTGGATGCGGACCTAAAATAGACAACCATATCCAGCACCTGAGCTTGACTATAATTTCATAAAGAGATGTTACTTTGGGAAAGGGGTCATTGGAAGTAAATGAGTGTGGTTTGCATGGAATGGGTATGTGAATAATTTGTGACCAGAGAGACAACAACTCTGACAGTTTCAAAACACCGTTACCAAATTAATTGACTTTGTTCCATTGGAAGGTAGTGTCTGTGTCTCCTCCCCTTTAAGCTAAACTCTCTGATTGACTGAACAATAGAATATGGTGAAATCGATATGTGGCACAAGGACAGTTTACAGGCCCAGGGTGTAAGAATGTGACAGCTTACATTTTTTATTTCTTGGAAGGTGGTCTCTTTAAACTCAGCTACCGTGCTGTGAGGAAGGCGAGGCTACATGTGTAAGTGTTCTGGCTGCCATGATTATAGGTCTCAGTTGCTAACCAAGGTCAGTCCCCAGGCAAGTAAGTGAAGAAGACCTGAAGCACACCCTAAGCTCAGTCCCCTCTGCCCGCCACCACATGAGAGACCTTTAATTAGAACTTCTTGGCTGAGCCCAGTCAACCTCTAGAAAAATAAAAGATAATAATGACACTATTTTTGTTTGTATTAGCCATTAAATTTTGGGCTGATTTGCTATATAGCAAGAGGAACTCTAATAGTATTTATCTCTAAAACTTGAAGTATCTTTTAAAATATCTATATTTTAATTATAAAATTAACAATGATGAGAAAAGGGATTTACTTTTAATAAAAATTTAGATATATGGTCTGTGTTAATTATATCTTCATCCTAGCTCTCATATTTACAACTAAACACACTAGATAGGGAGGGTTTATGCATAATACTAGTAAAACTTAAAGACCATTTATTGTCCTTAATCATCCAGAAATAAATTATGTTCATTAGACCCTATGCAGTAAAGCAACTCTAGGGTTGAAACAAAACAGAATAAAAATCATTTCAACTTAACCTAACTACATATTTTTATGTAGAGGTTATGCACCCTTCTTTTTATTTTAACCAAACATACCAACAGAGATTTTTCTGGTATCTCTGATTAAAATATTTAAATGTTTATAAGGAAAACCAATGAATCATTTGTGCTATGAAAGTACAATGACTGATATTATATACAATGTCCTATTGTTCATTTATTATCTCGGTTTTAATTGGTCAGATTGGATATTTATAAATAATTTATATATCAGAAATTTATAATTCAGAATCAGATGGTTTATATCACATTTTCTGGCTATCGTACTTTTAGGAAACTAACTACTGTTTTTTCCTTTATAGTGAGATAAGACTGAAAGTAATTTAAATATGGATTCCTCTTAAAAATCATTTTTAATTTAAAAATGCTTTACAATCTTTTGTTTTGCAGTGGGCTCCTGTCATATCTTTTCTTATATATACCCATGTTTTACGATTTTATAGACATGTTTATCTTTGTATATTTTTGAAATAGTCACAGTGGACAAAAATAATTTTGTTGAAAGGAGGAATAACACAGGCTTGTAGCCAGATTTTGCTTTTAGCCTTGAATTCATGTGCAGGTCTTCTCAACTATAAAATATAAAAAGGCAACATCTTCCCTGAATATTTCACATGATAGTTAAAATTATGTGTGAGATTAGTCATGTGGACATGCTTTGACATCAATGTGTATTTTTATAAAGTAAAAGTTTTGGCATATGCACTAGGCTAGGTGAGTGAGAATGAACTCGCCCATAAACTAAAAAGAAGCAAAAAAGTTGATGCCTCTAAACGACATCAAAGACAATCACTCTCAATCTTATCATTTTATAGATGAGACCTAGTGACTTTTTCAAGTTCACATTTGACTATAATCTGTGCCTCTTGACTCTTAAGACAACATCTAAAATATAATCACCAAGCAAAGAACTACTATGTTGAATAATGTGCTACATTTTTATTTTAATAGCTTTGATTCTGATGCAGTACTCCTAGAACAGATTTTGATAATTTCCTAGCCTTTCTCATCAGGAAAATGAATCAGAGGAAGCACTGAATTTCAGATGAAAGTAAACATACCTTCTTCAACAACAACAGCTTTAGTAGCCTTGGCTCAAATTCCTTGGTGCTGCCTAGATAGCGCACAAAGAGAAGAGCTTCAGAGAAGTGACAAATGATCCCAGCAGCAAACACAAATCATGTCAGAAGATGGCAGTAAAGGAGCAGAAGCAAAGAGAATCCAGGGCTTAGATTCCAGGTTGCATGTATTCCAGCTCCTCTTATCTCTCATTGGAACAGAATTCAATGACTTCATGTGTGTGTGTGTGTGTATATGTATATATATATATATGCATTTTTAAGTACAATTGAAAACAATATGAGAGGCAGTATGTGTAAAAAAAAAAAAAAAAAAAAAAAAGCAATTCCTGTAGTTGGCACTCCTGAGGACAGGAGATACAAATTATATTAAGATGTAGATAACTAGACGTAGTTTGATGAGTGCTAAAAAAGACACATTAGCAACTAATGAGTAAACAGAAGTAGGTGCAGCATGCTAGGGGTTAGCAGAGAGGGAATATGTTGATAAGGCCAAGAGTAATGGGAGTTTTTCCTGGAGGAAGAGATGTTTGAGCACCAAGAGCAAAAAGAAGTGGACCAGGCAACAAAAATAGTACAAAGGCTTCCTGGCAAAAAAGAAAAACGAAACAAAAAAACTGCCTGCCTAAAATGCAGAGAGAGAACCATCAGGTTATTCATGTAGATTGCATTGGGAGTATGTACACTCCCAATAATAATCAGAGAACCTAATTTATTTTAGTACAAAGGAAATAGATATAGGTACACATACTAATTCCTTTAATCCTCACCATTTCCCAATTTGCTACGTTCTCGTTATCTATGCTTTACACAAGAGAAAATTGAAGCTGAGAAGTTAATTAATGTGCCAAAGGTAGTGTTATTAAGAAACAGTAAAACTGACATTTGAACTGTCTTCCTGACTCCACAATCGATACTCTTTACCAGCTATTGGTGGTGGAATAGTTAAATATTGATAAGATCAATTCATGAAGACAAAAGATTTTCAAATGTCAAGCTCTTTGCCATGTAAATTAAGCGTTATGATTGTCAACTATGTGTGCCCACTATGGGGAGATATAACCTTAGTTTTTATTTGTTCTGCATATTGTCAAGATTTGAAAATCATATGTGATGAACACAAGTCAAACAGGGTATAATAAAGAATGTTTTGTAACTCTAGCTAGTTTGCATGTTCATCTGATTTATTTTAATTTTGGTTGTTTTAGATCAATGTTCTTTTTCATTTATATAAAAAATTAGGGCCTTAACATTGATGCCAACAGTGCATTTTGGAAATACATTAAAATTTAATATATATTTTTACTTAGATGATAGTCTGTTGAGAAACATTCTTTGCCTCGTATAAAACGGAAGTGAATTGATGTGAAATAACTGATGCACAAGTAATACATATCCTTTCCCTATGGCCATTGATGACGTCATTAACCTCTCCCAATTCTCTTTGCTTCTAAGGATAAAATGGCTTTGGAATCCTTTTTTAACATAGTGTTCCAGGTAATACAACATATTAATCAGATAATCAAATGTTTCTTTTTTATGACCTGGAAAACCAGAATTTTATCAACCTGTGTTGGAGTTTCAGGGTACAAATTGTTACGTAGTAAATAATTCACAAAAATCATTATAATGTTAATTGATTCAACATAAGCTTATAGAAGAATTCCTCATCGCCAGAATTAGCTGGGTGTCTGCACAGTTACCAGTATTATGTTTGGCACAATGGGGAATATAAGAATAGGTTTAACATTTCAGTTGTTCTTGAGTCTCTTATAGTCTTTCTTGATAACTCTGATTTTCTCCATTCGGCAGTTCAGAAAATTCAGAAGAATGTGGCATTTCAGGTACAAATGCAAGATAACTTTTTGCTTTACATTTAGAGGAGCATGAGGGGAAGAAGTCATGTGAATGATGGCATTGGAAATTTTTCTGATATGATTGATGGCTGCAAATTAAAGAATAGACTCTACAACATAGCATCTCATATATCCATCACCTAAAGAGCTATTGAACTATGGTCAGAGTCATCCAAGACTGATGAAAAAACAAAGAGCTTCCACCTCCCCATTTTTTAATGGAAAACAAAATGTGTTCCATGTCATCGCAGTGAATCCAAATTCATTTACTGACAACAAAGGAACAGAATATTTTATCGGTACTGACAGGTAAAGATTTTAGAGCATAAATATCAAGGTTACTAGATAATCATTCAAAACCACAATTGCACAAATAATATAAAAGCATCGATAGAAGCACTGTCAAACACGACTAGTTGGGAAGGTAAAGATGTTTGCTTTACTCATAGGTTTCCTCACTGACACTGGAAGTGAGATTTCTAAGCCTGTCAAAATATGTCCTGTACCAGTTGTGACTATACTGGCTCTCAAGTACAAATCCATACTCTTTTGCCTTGTCTTATAATATTATATATGGACCTTGTAAACATTGCTTTTATACATGATGACTTGATGTTTAGCTTTGCCAAGAGGGCAATGGAAGACCTGCAAAGACAGAGCAAGTGAAAGAGCCTTCTCTTCCTGGTTTCAGTGTGCTGTTCTAGGTATGGCTGCCAACAGAATAGCAAGTGGGAGTCCTCTTAACGGCCATTAAAGGCTAGCTAAGGGTTTTCTGCACCTACCAGCAAATTCCTTTGTTGTCCAGCAGGTCTTTCATAGGGACTGGATCCATGTTACCTGCACCTTCAAGAAATCTCTCAACCACCAGGCTGGCCATTCTTATGCACTGACTCTGACTCAACCACACCATGCAGCAAGGTAGTTGTCTATGTTATCCATGAAATTACTTATACATCATGTTTAAAATTTGACTTGAAAGCAAATGCTCATCAATGAAAAATTGCGGAAAAATGAGAACTTGTGTGCTTGATAAAGTACAAGTTCCAAAGTATTTACAGTATATTAATTACAAATCCTAAGTATTTGTTGAGTATCTTCTAAGTCTGAGAAACTGTACAAGATTCTCTCAGGAAAGGAGCAGAGAGAAGACTTATTCATGCTACTGATAGTGAGTAACTATTTGTGAAATGCACTGTGTAATACATATATGGAGAAAGAGAGAAAGACTTGACTTTAGTACTCCAGCTTAATAATAAACAGTGTTGAATATAGGTGCTAGACAAATGACGACAAATGTGACGTGCCTTCCAGAAAGTGTTATATGGGTAGGGCTAGTCATTGATTTATGCTTTACATTACAACCTAGTACAATTCCTGTTAAATAACAGAAATTTGATACGATGAAAACATTTGGTAAGGATGAAAACATACTCATCCTGAAGGCTTACTGAGTATTCCACAAAGTATTAAGTACACAGCTTCCTTAAATAATTCACAAAGGATTAAATAATCTACAAAATTATTTCATGAGCCACATTCTTAATTTTCTAGAATATCCTTATATTTGCATATATATCGAGAGAGAGAGAGAGACAAAACGTACATGCTTGGTATTCATAAGGCATGTATATAAAAACTTAGGGAATTCTCATAATCATAAATGCAGAAATAGCTTCAGAGGTTTGTGAATTTTCTCTGAAGTACAATTCTACCAAAAATTACATATCTGATGCCATATGTTCAAACTAAAAGTTAGCTGTCTTTTTAACTTTCACCTATAATTTATTTCTCACTTTCTGGAAGCTTTTACATTGCCTCAAGGACTCTCATTGAAACTGTTTAACATAATTTTTTCTTATTTCAGTATATAGCATATGGCATATTGTTCAGATGATAGATCAATCCTGCATTTGGCAATCTAATCTTGATTTTATCTAAACCTTCTATTTCCTAAGAACCAAAAACCTCTTGTATTCTCTTTCCTTCAAGTTAATGTTGGCAGTTAGATTTTGCTTTTGTAATTTTCCATGGCCGTTTTTAACACATAAAATAATTATTTTTTGCCTTTGTGACTATGTACTCATTGATGAATGGAGAAAAGCTGAGTAGAAAACGCTATTGTTTGGGAACTGTTGTTGGCCTTGTTCAGAAGTGATGTTTTATGTATTCAATGTTGTGCTAGAGTGAATCACAAAGGATTTTTTAAATATAGTCGATTTTTAGGGTTTCAAGTGTATTAAAACTCATGAAAATAAAGTTGATGAATGCCATGGGTACACAGTAGCAATACTTTTAAAAAAAGTATTATGTTTTATTTCAATGGATTTTGGGGGGAACAGGTGGTGTTTGGTTACATGAATAAGTTCTTTAGTGGTGATTCTGAGATTTGGGTGCACCCATCACCCAAGCAATGTACACTGTACCCAATGTCCAGTCTTTAATCCCTTACCACCCTCCACCCTTCTCCCTGAGTCCCAAAGTCTGATGTATTATTCTCATGCTTTTGAATCCTCATAGCTTAGCTCCCACATATGAGTGAAAACATATGATGTTTGGCTTTCCATTTCTGAGTTGCTTCACTTAGCATAAGAGTCTCCAATTCCATAATTCCATCCAGGTTACTGCAAATGCCATTACTTTGTTCCTTTTTATGGCTGAGTAGTATCCCATTATATATGTATATATATTTTTATATATATATATGTATATATATTTTTTCTTTATCCACTCATTGATTGATGGGCATTTGGTCTGGTTCCATATGTTTGCAGTTGCAAATTGTATGCCTATAAACATGCGTGTACAAGTATCTTTTTTGTATAATGACTTATTTTCCTCTGGGTAGATACCTAGTAGTGGGATTGCTGGCTCAAACAGTAGATCTACTCTTAGTTTTTTAAGGAATCTCCACACTATTTTCCAGAGTTGCTGTATTAATTTACATTCACATCAACAGTGTAAAAGTGTTCCTGTTTCACTGCATCCCTGCCAATATCTATTATTTATTTTTATTTTTATTTTTGATTATGGCTATTCTTGCAGGACTGAGATAGTATCACGTTGTGGTTTTGATTTCCATTTCCCTGATAATTAGCGATGTTGAATATTTTTCCATATGCTTGTTGGTCATTTATATATCTTCTTCTGAGGATTGTCTATTCATGTTCTTAGCCCACTTTTTGATGGGATCATTTGTGTTTTTCTTGCTGATTTGTTTGAGTTCTTTGTAGATTCTCAATATTAGTTCTTTGTTAGCCAAATATATTGTGAAGATTTTCTCCCACTCTGTGGTTTGTCTGTTAACTCTGCTGATTATTTATTTTGCTGTACATAAGCTTTTTGGTTTAGTTAAGTCCCATCTATTTGTCTTTGTTTTTGTTGCATTCGCTTTTGGGTTCTTGGTCATGATTTCTTTGCCTAAACTAATGTCTAGAAGGGTTTTTCCAATGTTATATTCTAGAATCTTTATGTTCTTGATGAGATGATTGTGTACTCAAAAAAACCCTAAAGACTAATCCAAAAACCTCCTAGAACTGATAAATGAATTCAGCAAAGTTTCAGGATACAAAATTAATGTACACAAATAAGTAGCTCTGCTATAAACCAACAGCAACCAAGCTGAGAATCAAATCAAGAACTCCATCCCTTTCGTAATAGCTGCAAAAATAAAATAAAATAAAATACTTAGAAATATACCTAACCAAGGATGTGAAAGACCTCTACAAGGAAAACTACAAAACCCTGCTGAAATTATAGATGATAAAAACAAATGAAACACATTCTGTGCTCATGGATGGGTAAAATCAATATCATGAAAATCACCATCCTGCCAAAAGCAATCTACAAATTCAGTACAATTCCCATCAAAATACCACCATATTTCTTCTGGAACTAGTAAAAGCAATTCTAAAATTCATGTGGAACCAAAAAAGAACCCACAAAACCAAAGCAAGGCTAAACAAAAAGAACACATCTGACAGCATCACATTTCCTGACTTCAAACTATACTGTAAGGGCATAGTCACCAAAACAGCATGGTACTGGTGTACAAATAGGCACATAGAGCAATGGAACAGAATAGAGAATGCAGAAATAAAGCCAACTACAGCCAGCTGATGTTCAACAAAGCAAACAAAAACATAAAGTTGGGAAAACACACCCTATTCAACAAATGGTGCTGGGATAATTGGCAAGCCACCTGCAGAAGAGTGGAACTTCATCTGCTTCTCTCACCTTATACAAAAATCAACTCAAGGTGGAATCATATTTTTTTCTATAATATTTTGTTTCTTCATAGGATAAGATTCAGATATTCAGACCAGACCTATAATAATGTGTGATATTATAGAAATAGCAATAGAGCAGGAGGCAGATAAAGGTGGGTACCACTTCAAACTGTCACTCAAGTGTTGTGTAGATAATCTTTTAAGCTCTCTGAGTCTCATTTTCTTCATCGATAGAACTAGTTTAATGAGTTGTGGTTTTATTTCTGACTCTCACGATTTGCCACTTTAACAAACAGCTTACGAGGAGGAAAGAATGTTCAACAATGCACACCTAATGAATTTTTATAGACTGAATGATCAAAGTGCTTCTCACCTCTTTTTTGTCATTGATTCTCATTTGTGAAACATCAATTAGTGTACAGGATACAACTTATGGCCAAGGAACATAATGAAGCTGACTATTTCTGGGGGATGAAGTTCAAAATATAAACCTTATCAATGTTGCTTTATAGTTCCTTCTTATAATTGATCTGATTCAGGTAAAACAGATAGCAACTAAAGTTTCTCATATCTATTCTGATTTCTACTAACCTTGAATAAGATCTTCTAAATTATAATTATTTCCTGTGGATCATTTATTTATATTTTTAACAAACTTGTATAAATTCTATATGTTAGGCAACTTTCAAGATAAGTATTCAAAATCTAGTGGGAAGGACAGCTATGTATATACATTGCAATGCAACACACTTATTGCTATAATGCACTCATGAATAATGTGTGTGAAGCTGGAAAGAAATAGTAGCATGTTCTGCCAGAAATAAAATAAAGTTGTATTACAAAAGGATTTAGTCAGAAATGGAAGTTTCGAACTGACTTGTTAAAAATGAAAAGTTTTCCAGAAAGTAAAAGCAGAAATGTGGAAGGACATTTTAGTAAGGGAGTAACATAAGCAACTTCAGGAGGTCACAAAAATGTATGAGAGGCTGGGCATGGTGGCTCACACCTGTAATCCCATTTTTGGAGGCTGAGGTAGAGGCTTGCTTGAGCCCAGGAGTTCAAGACCAGCTTTGGAAACATAGGGAGACCCCCATCTCTACAAAAAAAAAAAAAAGAAAAAAGAAAATTAGCTAGGCGTGGTGGCACACACCTGTAGTCCTAGCTACTTGGGAGACTGAGGCAAGAGGATTACATGAGCCCAGGAAGTCAAGGTCACAGTGAACTATGATCATGCCACTGTTCTCCAGGCTGGACAACAGGGCAATGACAAGACCCTGTCAAATAAAATAAATAAATAAATAAAAATAAAAGAATGAAAGAGGGAGGGAGAGAGGGTTGGAGAGAGCAAGAGAGAGAGAGAGAGAGAGAGAGAGAGCAAGAGAGCGAGAGAGAGTGAGAGAACACAAGCAAGCATGAGAGTTACGAAGCAGAAATTTACCTGTGAAAACACTTCAGAAACCTCCAGAATTAGTTAATGATGTATCTAAATTTCATAGTAATTTGTTCACTTATCAACTAACTCCCTGTAACAGACTCTAAATTACTTAATGCATAGAACATTTCTGATTTACTTAGAGCAACATCTGGCGTTGGTAGCTGCTCAACAGATTATTTTTCTATGAATACATGAGGGAAATTACCACTTCCCTCCTGTATTCATAGAACAACAATCTGTTTAGGGGTTGTATGAGGTAGATCCTGAAAGATCAGGCTAGAAGGTTAATCTGGGTTAATGTGTGATGTGATTTAAATGCCAAAGTAAGCAATTTAGCTTTAGTTCTATCGATGAAAACAAGTTTCCAGTGGTATTTAATATGATCAAATATGTAATTCTAAAAGACAATTCTTTTCCACTGTTTTTGAGACTTTCAAAGTTAAAAAGACATTTACTCTAGTCCTCAAACAAAGCCAAATAACCCCAGTAAAATAAATAAGAGTTCTCTTAACTGATGTAAGTCACTTTGATCATGTACAACTATTAGGTTTTATAGTAAATACAATAGTCTCAACAATTATTTTGGTAAAGACTACAGGCTTTCTTCCTACAACCTTCTTGCCACTTTGCAATAAACAAGTCTCAGATAAGCTTCTCCTAATCATACACATACACATTTATTAACAAATATATACAGATTAGTTATTCTGCTCTGTATATGATATGGTTTGGCTCTGTGTCCCCACCCAAATTTCACCTCTAATTATAATCCCCATGTGTTGAGGGAGGGACCTGGTAGAAGGTGATAGATTTATGGGAGTGGCTTTCCCCATGCTGTTCTTGTGATAGTGAGGGAGTTCTCATGAGATCTGATGGTGTAAAAGTGACCTTTTCTCCTTGGTATCTCTCTCTCTCCTGCCACCATGTAAGATGTGCCTTGCTTCACCTTTGCCTTCTGCCATGATTGTAAGTTTCCTTAGACCTCCCCAGTCATGCAGAACTGTGAGTCAATTAAACCTCTTTTGTTTATAAATCACCGAGTCTCAGGTAGTTCTTTACAGCAGTGTGAGAATGGACTAATACAGTAAGTTTGATGGAATCCCAACTGTCCATCCTTTTAGGTGTCTTACCAGTATCTTCCATGAAAGACTAACCAGAGAAAAATGCAATAATGTTCTAACAGCAGGATTCAGCTAACCATCTAATTGGAGTAGGGCACCCAAGTAACCTCCGAATCAGCAACTGAAAAATTACTTTTTAGGAGTTAAACCTAAATTACTATATTTTTAGCATATGAACTATGGGTCCCCAGATGTGTAAACTATTGATATAAGGGTACTGCTATAGATTGAATGTTTGTCCCCTCTGAAACTCATGTGGAAGTTTAAACTTGCCATTATAGCAGTATTGAGAGGGGAGACTTTTCGGACGTGATTAGGTCATGATAGGTTTGCCTTAGTAGGGGTAATAATGCTGTCCAAAAAGGGTGAGCTGGGCCTTCTCTTGTTCTCTTGTGGTCTTGACAATTTGCCTTGTCATGTGATCATGCAGGAAGAGGGCCCTTACAAGATGCCAGCACCTTGATCTTGAACTTCCCAGCCTGCAAAACTGTGAGCCAATAACTTGCTCTTTATTATAAATTACCATATCTCAGGTATTCTGTTATAGCTACAAAAAAATAGACTGAAACAGGTCTTCATGTCTGTATACCATTTATTGACAGACTAGATATTTTAACAATGATATCTAACGTTTAATTGGGCTTATTAACAAATTGTCTCATGTTGGCTTCTGATCAAGTTTGTCTAGGTGAAGTTCCTTATCCAATACTACCCAAGATGGCTTCAATGATATTAACTTCAATAGAAATTTGTGGGAAAATTGGTGTATGTCAGAAATTGGGCTAGATGCATCAGGTAAGAAAAATACAAAAATTAAAATGTAAGGAATTGCATGAATATTATACTGTGATCATTGCCATAATTGAGAGTGGTACCATGTGCTTTATGTAGGCAATTCTCTTTTTGTATTTTCTTAAATGTTCAGATTTCAAATGTTCATTTCCACTTTCAGAACACATTTCTAAGCTTGTCTTAGGAAGTATAGCCATTACTAGGATAAAATATCAGGGAAGGCTTTCCAGAGAATGTAATATTAGAGCTGAATCAAAAAGAATAAATAAAACCTTATTGGATTAAAATAGGTGGAATATAATATTTCAGAAAGAGAAAGCTATATGTGCAAAGAAACAAGGACACAAAAGAAAGAGAATGTAGTCAGTGTTGATGTATAACTGGAGCTTCCATAAGAGATTGGTAGAAGATCCTACACTGTTAGTTTTAGCATTGCAGGTAGATAAGCCCAGGGATGCATGTGAAGAAGAGAACTGGACCCAGAATGAAATCTTAAAGTTCTAATACTCTTGCAGTAATGAAAGTGGTGTCAGTTGCAGAAAAAGACTCTGAGAAAGAGCAGTCTGGAAGGAGAAAAATTTAACAGACACGATGAAATTCAAAATAAGTAAGTTTCCAAAAGCAATGTCCTTCAAACCAAGTTTGATACTGCCCTCTTGAGAGTTAACATAATTAAAATTATGCAATGATGAGAAAGAAAAAACAAATCTTGAGACAAAGACTAAAAAACAAGACCAACAATTTTAGCATAAGAATTAAGAATTATGACTAACAGGAAGACAGAAAGAAGCTGAGAGCTATAGACTGAGCAGTCCTTGAAGGATTTAATACCTTCAATAGAAAGTAGATGTCATCATATTGATGATTGTTCATTGTCCTCATTTTCTTCTTCCATCTTTGGCTCATTTTTATATTCTACGTTACTCTTGTCAGTTGTTTGTTTTGAGTACAATGGACAATTCAGAATCTCTCCATCCAATGGAAATGCTAATGTTTATTTTTCCTTGACTTGAATATCCAATTGATTCAACACCATTGAGTTGCCTTGGTACACTTTTAAAAATCAATTATTCATATATATTGGGGATTTTTTTGGACATTTAATTCTGTTCCATTGGTGTATATGTCTACATTTTTGTCAATAATAAATTATCTTGTACACTGAAGATGTGTAGAATATCTTAAACTCAGGTGGGACAATCCCTTCAGCACCATTAGTTCAAAGAGAGCTAGTTAGGTGCTAAAACATCACCATTTATATTCTGATAGTTGGATAGCTGACATCTTGGGAAAACTATAATTCTTAAATTCATAAGTTCCAGGAATGTTTATTATATGTATACATTGGTAGATCAAGTATATTCTGCAGTGACTATTCTAAAGATAAGAATGCTCCCAAAGTAGATATCCTGAGATGGTAATATTATATTTAAAAGGAGATTTCAGTAGTTCTTTCTCTCCACTCCCCTTTAGGTAAGAAAGAATGATTACAGTAGACTGGTTGCTAAGCCTTTTCTATCCATCTTCTTAATTAACAAATCCATTTATTTAAAATATTTTGAATAATACATGAAATAATCACAACACTAGGAGAAATCTAAAAATGACTACACTTGTCACTGTTTCTTAGAGAAATTCATACATTTATAAACAAGAAAGAATCACATACAATGGTAAGTCTTGGGAAAACTTTGAGCAGAAAGGTATGAGTTGAATTTAATGAAAACTAGGGTTTAGTAAGAAGTGGACAGAAACCAGGAAGGACATACAAGACAGTGAGGAATTGAGAATGCAAATGCTTGTCTTACCTGGATCTTCTCAAAAAGAACTTTAATAAACAAAAATCTTTACTACAAAATAAAAAAAAAAAATTCCTCCAGGGTTTCAAACACTAGAAGATGATTTTGGTAAGTACATTTCTAGTGCTATAAAAGAAAATCTTCATTTAGGAAGGCTTGGAATTTAAGTACCAGAGAGTATCATATTTCTGTGGCCACGATGACCTTTCTGAAATGAGCATGTTGTCCACACTGGGTAAGTGAGTGATCTACTAGGGATTTTTACAGGATGTATAGAGAAAGAGACTCAAATTTTAAAAATGCAGGCACTTAGAACTACATGATCTTAGAAATGCCAGGCAATATCATAAAGGAAGTATGTCAGATATCATCACTTATAAAGATAAAGCTAACTTCAAGGTGAAAGAGGAAAAAGTCAAGTTTTTTTGTGTGTTCTAAATAACTTATCCAAATCATGCATTTTGATCACTGTGAAAACTGACAAATACTATTACTGATAATTTTTATTTATTGGAATCTTTATTAATAAAAATAATAAAGAGGTCATAAAAACCTTATGGATATTTGAAGTATATAAAAGTAACTACGATATAAAAAGTTCGCCACAATTTAATTTGTATTTATCTTCCAACCAAATATATTTACTTATTTATCTGTCTTATTTTTATTTGAATCAGTGTAAGATCAATTAGCTTTATGTTTTCCAAATATTTGATATACTCATATAGCTTCTAAAATATTTCTATATTTTCTCAAACTTTTAAATAAATTTTGAATTTGTAATACTGTTGGAAAAACAGAAATTTGAAGAGTGATTTGCATGCATTTAACATTTCATTTTGCAACCAGCATACTCATTTCAGGACAAGTCTTTGAGTTGTATGATAGACAAAATCTACATGTAACATATTGTAATCCTTCTTTCAAAATGACAACAATGAGGCAATCAACTACAAGTATAACCTGTTTCTAAATCACATAAATATGTGTATATAATTATGAATATAAAATTAGAGTATTTTCTGTTTTTCTGTGTGTGTGTGTGTGTGCGCGCATGCGTGTGTGTGCGGGTGGTTGACTATCTTGTCTGAAGTCATGTAACTATTGAGTGGCAGCAGCGGGATTAGAACCCGTGTTTGTATGCTTCAGAAGCCCAGGCTGTGACAGACTATGCTACTCTGTCTCAAACCTTCACGGCTACTTTGTCTCCACTGTATCACTCAGGTATTCACCACTCTCCTCTGGGTCTTGAACTAATAATGTCTTAGAAAATCTCTCCAGAATGTTTCTTCTCCATTACATCTTGAAAGGTATGTAAAAGCGTGGGAGAAGTATATCTGTGATTTTACAAATACATATTATAGTAAGCCATGAAGCTATGAAAGTTCCCTTGTGCCTGTCACATAAAATTGGGTAAGGTAGAACCTTAACTCTACAGGTAAGAGGGTGTCTGGCAGAATACAGAAGATTGTCCAGGTTAGGCGTCACATCCTCTTCATTCATGTTATCCAAGTACATAATGCAACACTTCACCCAGAGTATAAAGGGTGGCTTAATTGTGAAGGCCTTGGACAGATGTGCATTTGAATCCAAACTCCACCTCTTGCTACTTTTACTTAACTTCTCTAAACCCAGTTTTCTCCTTTGAAAAAAAAATGACATTTTCACCTTGCTTTTCATGCAGGATTACTATATAGGTAATATGTGATATAAAGCAGGGGTCTCCAACCCCTGGGCCACCGACTGCTGTAGGTCTGTAGCCTGTTAGGAACCGGGTCACACAGCAGAAGGTGAGCATGCAAGGAAGGTTTACTGCCTGAGCTCCGGCTCCTGTCAGATCAGCTGCTGGCATTAGATTCTCATAGGAGTGTAAACCCTATTATGAACCAAGCATGCAAGGAATCTAGGTTGTGCCTGCCTTATAGAAATCTAATGATAAACAGAATGTGCTTGAGTCATCCCCAAACCAACTCCACCCACGCCCCCCATCTGTGGAAAAATTGTCTTCCACTAACCCAGTCACTGTTGCCAAAAAAGTTGGGGACTGCTAATATAAAGCACCTGTCTGGAAATAAACAGGAGTTCAATAAATATACCTTTATAACACATACATATTTAGTTAATTTTCAGGAGGACTGCATTCAATTACAGAAAATATAAGAAAAATGATACCTTAGGAAAAGTCAGAATTTGTGGGGGCATGCAAAAGAGGAGGAGACTTGGCCATTTTGATTAATGTAGTGTCATTCTTCATTGGGATACAGCTGTCAAAAACTGGTTTGTGGGACATTTTGTTGGCATATATGTATGTATCTCTTCTCGTATACATGTTCACATGATGACTTGTTGAGGTTGAGGAGGGTCTGTGCTTCCTTGGTATCAATGACCCAAGTGGTAAGTGTGTTATCAGACAATTCGACACCTTGGACTAGGCCAGAGGAGGTAGACATAGGAGAAAGGATTCAATCTCTCTCTCTCTCTCTCTAACTCTCTTGATGATTTTCATCAGATCCCCTCATGGATGTAGAAATGTTATATTTTTGATAACTTTCATGTTGCAAAATGTACAGATAACATACATATCTGCTGGGAAAAAATGAGGATGTACCTCTATATCTTTCTGCTCTTCCCCCAGGGAATATTTCAGTGTTTATAAATATTATAAAGTATGTCCTATATGTAGACATGAAGAAATCATAAATTCATTTCTATGATTTACATTGAGAGGTACTGCCTCTCGTAATTTATCACACCTCTTAATACCTATTTAATCATTATGGGATATAAAATAATCAGTGATAACAATGATCATTCCCACGTCCCTCTGACAGACATCTCCATTTTGTCCTCTGCCTCTGAGACTTTATACTCCTTTTTTAACACAGAAACTTAGGCAGTCAGTCCCAATTTTGTTTGATCAATTATTTGAAACACCTTTGCATCTATTTATAAAATACTGAATGCTTTAAACATTATTTTTCTAAACCTACTGTTTACTAAAGTAAAATTTACATCGAATCTAAAGAAAATTCAGTAGTATGAAGAAATAGTGTAATGAGAGTTTTAAAAGATGCAAGCTTGTAAAATCTAATTATTTACCTTTACTCAACATAGTAAGGGTTTTGTAGCTCAGTACATACACAGCGATTGAAGTAAGTCAAGCACAATGCATCCTAAACTGTTACAATCACAGATGTTTAGATCTGACTGTAAGTCTGAGACTTTGTGGTTTACAAACATTTTCTTTTCCTTTCTCTTTTTTTGAGTCTGCTTGTTTTACATGGCTCTAAGTAAGTTCACAATTAGAAATACCTAATTGAAATTAATTGTGTCAATTATATCATCTTAATGTGGTTAACTAAGTGTGATGGAAAGATAAAACGTGGCAAAATCCTAAAATATTTTTCTCATTATTATAAGAAATTTTGATTTTGGCATAGCCATTAAAATTTAAGTGTATTGTTCTCTAATGAGCACCTACCAATTATTACTCTTAAGGCTAAGAAAAGGGTTCCCTCAGGGTATTAGGTGGAAGGGCTATCGTCTTCATGATGATCACCACCATCATCATCATTTTATTATCAGCTAATATTTGCTGGATACTTTCTACATTCCAGGCGTTTTTCTAAATGCTTCCCAAATTATTTCATCTGATATACACAACAATCTCTGTGATATATTATTATTATCCATCTTTACAGATGCAGAAACTGAGCTCAGCAGGTTTAGGTGGTTTACCCACTGTCACAGAAACCAGGTGGCATGCTATGTGCTGTGGGTTGAATTCAGGCAGTCCAACTTCAGAGACAGATAAGGACAGGAGTTTCTTTACCACAATGTCAAACTCTCTCATATAGCAGAGATTTATGTCTTTGCTACTCCACCTTTTAGGGATGAACACTTTTCAACTCCTTAGGTTATATACAGTCTTTCAAGTACTCTTCATATTTTACCCTTGTAATAATTCTATGAGATAGTTATGATGATGTTCTAAACATTGAAGATAGAAAAATTATAATTTGAAGAGGTCTGGTGATTGGCGCAAGAGTCTCAAGGTAGTAAGTCAAGTTCTAAAGCCTGAACTTGAACCCAGGTCTTCTAATCTTAAATCCCATGTTTAACACTTGCTTTGAATTTTTTTATTAGACACTCACATGGTTAACAATAAAATCTTTGCTTAAAATGAAACCCCAGGTGGTGACTTATAGAGTGGATAAACTCTAAACTTCTCTGGTAACAGCTAATGTCACTGAATGACATTTGTACATGCAAAATTCACCTTTGTGGTTTGCAGTTACAGGGATTCAGCAGGAATCTTGCAGCAAGTTTACAATGCAAGACATTAGGTTAGGATGGAGACATTCTTGATAGAGAAATATTCCTCTCTTCATGAATTAACAAGTGCATTGCCATATACCACTGGACAAAGCTAGCTCTAAGTGATATCTATATGATATGCCTAAGGAACTAACTTAAATATTTTTAATACTTGCCCTTATTTTATGCCCCCAGTTACACACTAGGCACCTACTCTGTGAGTTAAAATCTCTCCTTTACTTTTAAATTCAGATGTATGTCCGGAGATGAATAAATAAGGACAGTAAACCATTCCTTCTACTCTCAAAAGTAAACAAATCTGGTCACTAATTAAAGTGGTAAGAGCAGGTTTTTAATCAGTATCAGTTACTGCAATATAAAAAAGAGTCTAGTGTGTACTGAACTCAACCTCAATTTGTGTAGAGATGACTGGGACTTTCAGAGGAAAAGTAAAAGAGTAGGGAGGGTGGGTGAGCTGGCCTTGAGGAAAGTCAAGGAAGTGATAATTTATAAAAAGCAGGAAGGAAGGTTGGTACATGTGACCAGGACATCTGGGTTTGCTAACCGGCACTTGCCAAAGATAGCCTCCTACTCTCCCACAGAAGCGGAGAGACAGAGACCCTATTTTCAGGTGTTTTTCCCAGGTAGATACTTTAGGGTATCATCATCCTAGGGACATTGCCTTGCTCAGTTAGAAACTACGCTAGTGTTTGTTGAAGTCTCTTAGTGCAGGGGATAGACAACATCATTTGTGCTGAGTCATCAGTTTTAATAGGACCAAAGTTAAGGCCTAGTTGAGAAAATGGCTCAGAGAAACCTAGAGTTTGGTCAAAGAGAGAGTGTTTGCCATTACTTCTTTCTTGAGTAGTGACCTTTCAGTCCTAGACAAGATTTCAGAAGTGACAAAGCAATATTTAGTTAGGGAACTAACACAAATTTCTGCCAAATTTAAACATTGTCCAAGTCAGGTCCAATGGGTGCAATAAGGATAACCCTTCATGGTTGTTTTCTTAGGAAATAAGCAGGCTCTCAAGTTTTGCATCATATTTATTCCTACAAATTCAGAAAATTGAGGTTAAGGATGAGAGAGACTCTGTCATAATTTGGGGAGCAAGGGGTGGACACGTGATCACATTTGTATTTAGCTCTATGCAACTATGGTTACATTATTTAACTTCTCTGATAACTAGGTTTCTCAACTGTAAATAAAGCTGACAGTCATTTTTTTCTCACAGAGTTGAGTGAGGATGGCAGGAATAATCATAAATATTACTCGATAAAGACAAAGGCTGAAAGAATTACCTCAGGTTATCAGGGTCTATGAGAGTATTATATCCTTTGAGAACTGGATCAGAGAGTACTAAATAACACAGAGGATGGCACTGTATCTGCTCTCATAGAGTTAGAACACAATTTGTGTTAATAAATACACAATTTAATTAATAAAACATGGGATAATATATTTGCAACAGTTTTTATAAGACTGGAACAAGAAATAATTCGGTCAAAGATTTGTTGTTCAAATACTTTTTTTTTTTTTTTGAAATGGAGTCTTGCTCTATCACCCAGGTTGGAGTGCAGTGGTGCCATCTTAGCTCACTGCCGCCTCTGCCTCCTGGGTTCAAATGATTCTCCTGCTTCAGTCTCCAGAATACCTGAGATTGCAGACATGTGCCACCATGGCTGGCCAGTTTTTGTATTTTTTAGTAGACATGGGTTTCACCATGTTGGCTAGCTGTTCTCGAACTCCTGACCTCAAGGGATCCACCCGCCTCAGCCTCCCAAAGTGCTGGGATTCCAGGTGCGAGCCACTGTGCCCAGTCAGTTGTTCCAATATTTAATTGAAGTTCTCTCAGTTCTCTGTCCAGGTGCTCTCCTTCCTCCTCACAATTCCCAGTGAAGGATGGCAGTAGAATTTAAAGTCCAGAAGAAGTTAAGCGTGTTTTAATTTCATATTTGTCACTTACTAGCTATGGAAATTTGTTTATTATTTCTGAGTGTGAGTTTCTTCAACAAAATTATATATTTTCCCTGAAGTATTGTTTGAGGATGAATGAGGATAGGGAAGAGAGCTACGGAAAGATCTAGGCAATGAGATGTAAAATCTCTACTTGGTGCATGTAGATCAGAATAAACGTCAATGCATGTCCTTTCCCTTCCTCAGATTATTTTGATTATTTCAGTTTTGGCCTCAGTTGATATAAAACTTGCCTTGTGTTATTTTTTAAATGAGATTCAGATACAGTTTCATTAATCAGGTGACTATTGACTGGGTTTTTTCTTTTGTTTGTAAGAGTGTTTGAGTTTTTATTAGGCAGGATTTAAATATTATTTTATTTAAATACTCTGCCCCTAAAATAAGGTCAATAATAATAATACATAGATTTTAAAGAATTATTACTTTTAAAAACTTCACTAAAATAGATTAACAATTTTGAAGACTTTTCTTGTTTTCGAAATTGCATGAGTCACTGAAGATGCCCTTGAAAATGATAATGTTTATCTCTGGATCTTTTCTTGAGCTAAGGTGTTTTTATTCTTTATATTTTTCAGTATGGTATAAATTTCTTCATGAAAAATTATTTTTTAAAGTAAATAGAAAATATGAAAGGAAAAAAATACCAGAATGCATAAATTTAAGGTGTCAGTCTCTATTTCCAAACGTATTCTATAATTTGGGGGCTTGGTACCTTTCACTCTAGTAATTCCTCCTTTCTTAGAAATCCTATAATTTTTAAATGAATGTATTTTTAATTTCAAATATTAGTAGTTATTTCTGTGATTCTATAATAAATATTTCTTTTCTAGTGAATGATTCTGAAGTCAAGAACTGAACAGTTTATATGAACAGTTACATAAACTGTGTATTAACTGTATAAACCAAGGTTTCCACATATAAACAGTTTAGAGTTTCTGGGAGAATGTTTATCTCCCTCAACAGAAGAACCCCTTGGGTGTTGTGTATGAAATTATTTGCATGTGTTTATGAATTCAAACACTAAGGGGAAGACAATTTAGGTCTATGCTGCATTCAGTCCAATTAAACTTGCTTCTTTGAAGACTGAATTCCCACAGGCATGTTCTCGTCCCGAAGAGGAAATGTGATAATAAAAATATAAAACTTACCCATTTGACTATACAGCTTTTATAGATTCTTGGAAAGTGAAAGTACCTCTTTCAATGCTAAAAATTATTAACAAAATGTTTACATAGTATAACTTTTTAGTGTTCAAAGTTAGGTCTTGACTCAAATTATACATGGATAAGGCTGAAAATAAGTTGAGATGACTTGGTCAAATCCTAGGCTGCTCTGATCAATGGACAAACCAATTTTTTTTTTTTAAATTTATTTATTATTATTATACTTTAAGTTGTAGGGTACATGTGCATAACGTGCAGGTTTGTTACATATGTATACTTGTGCCATGTTGGTGTGCTGCACCCATCAACTTGTCATTTACATCAGGTATAACTCCCAATGCAATCCCTCCCCCCTCCCCCCTCCCCATGACAGGCCCCTGTGTGTGATGTTCCCCTTCCTGAGTCCAAGTGATCTCATTGTTCAGTTCCCACCTATGAGTGAGAACATGCGGTGTTTGGTTTTCTGTTCTTGTGATAGATTGCTAAGAATGATGGTTTCCAGCTGCATCTATGTCCCTACAAAGGACACAAACTCATCCTTTTTTATGGCTGCATAGTATTCCATGGTGTATATGTGCCACATTTTCTTAATCCAATCTGTCACTGATGGACATTTGGGTTGATTCCAAGTCTTTGCTATTGTGAATAGTGCTGCAATAAACATACGAGTGCATGTGTCTTTATAGCAGCATAATTTATAATCCTTTGGGTATATACCCAGTAATGGGATGGCTGGGTCATATGGTACATCTAGTTCTAGATCCTTGAGGAATTGCCATACTGTTTTCCATAATGGTTGAACTAGTTTACAATCCCACCAACAGTGTAAAAGTGTTCCTATTTCTCCACATCCTCTCCAGCACCTGTTGTTTCCTGACTTTTTAATGATGGCCATTCTAACTGGTGTGAGATGGTATCTCATTGTGGTTTTGATTTGCATTTCTCTGATGGCCAGTGATGATGAGCATTTTTTCATGTGTCTGTTGGCTGTATGAATGTCTTCTTTTGAGAAATGTCTGTTCATATCCTTTGCCCACTTTTTGATGGGGTTGTTTGTTTTTTTCTTGTAAATTTGTTTGAGTTCTTTGTAGGTTCTGGATATTAGCCCTTTGTCAGATGAGTAGATTGCAAAAATTTTCTCCCATTCTGTAGGTTGCCTGTTCACTCTGATGGTAGTTTCTTTTGCTGTGCAGAAGCTCTTTAGTTTAATGAGATCCCATTTGTCAATTTTGGCTTTTGCTGCCATTGCTTTTGGTGTTTTAGACATGAAGTCTTTGCCCATGCCTATGTCCTGAATGGTACTACCTAGGTTTTCCTCTAGGATTTTTATGGTATTAGGTCTAACATTTAAGTCTCTAATCCATCTTGAATTAATTTTCGTATAAGGAGTAAGGAAAGGATCCAGTTTCAGCTTTCTACTTATGGCTAGCCAATTTTCCCAGCACCATTTATTAAATAGGGAATCCTTTCCCCATTTCTTGTTTCTCTCAGGTTTGTCAAAGATCAGATAGCTGTAGATGTGTGGTATTATTTCTGAGGACTCTGTTCTGTTCCATTGGTCTATATCTCTGTTTTGGTACCAGTACCATGCTGTTTTGGTTACTGTAGCCTTGTAGTATAGTTTGAAGTCAGGTAGCGTGATGCCTCCAGCTTTGTTCTTTTGACTTAGGATTGTCTTGGAGATGCGGGCTCTTTTTTGGTTCCATATGAACTTTAAAGCAGTTTTTTTCCAGTTCTGTGAAGAAACTCATTGGTAGCTTGATGGGGATGGCATTGAATCTATAAATTACCTTGGGCAGTATGGCCATTTTCACGATATTGATTCTTCCTATCCATGAGCGTGGTATGTTCTTCCATTTGTTTATGTCCTCTTTGATTTCACTGAGCAGTGGTTTGTAGTTCTCCTTGAAGAGGTCCTTTACATCCCTTGTAAGTTGGATTCCTAGGTATTTGATTCTCTTTGAAGCAATTGTGAATGGAATTTCATTCCTGATTTGGCTCTCTGTTTGTCTGTTACTGGTGTATAAGAATGCTTGTGATTTTTGCACATTAATTTTGGATCCTGAGACTTTGCTGAAGTTGCTTATCAGCTTAAGGAGATTTTGGGCTGAGACAGTGGGGTTTTCTAAATATACAATCATGTCATCTGCAAACAGGGACAATTTGACTTCTTCTTTTCCTAACTGAATACCCTTGATTTCTTTCTCTTGCCTAATTGCCCTAGCCAGAACTTCCAACACTATGTTGAATAGGAGTGGTGAGAGAGGGCATCCCTGTCTTGTGCCAGTTTTCAAAGGGAATTTTTCCAGTTTTTGCCCATTCAGTATGATATTGGCTGTGGGTTTGTCATAAATAGCTGTTATTATTTTGAGGTACGTTCCATCAATACCAAATTTATTGAGCGTTTTTAGGATGAAGGGCTGTTGAATTTTGTCAAAAGCCTTTTCTGCATCTATTGAGATAATCATGTGGTTCTTGTCTTTGGTTCTGTTTATATGCTGGATTATGTTTATTGATTTGCGAATGTTGAACCAGCCTTGCATCCCAGGGATGAAGCCCACTTGATCATGGTGGATAAGCTTTTTGATGTGTTGCTGAATCCGGTTTGCCAGTATTTTATTGAGGATTTTTGCATCGATGTTCATCAGGGATATTGGTCTAAAATTCTCTTTTTTTGTTGTGTCTCTGCCAGGCTTTGGTATCAGGAAGATTTACCAAGCAAATGGAGAACAAAAAAAAGCGGGGGTTGCAATACTAGTCTCTGATAAAACAGACTTTAAACCATCAAAGATCGAAAGAGACAAAGAAGGCCGTTACATAATGGTAAAGGGATCAATTCAACAGGAAGAGCTAACTATCCTAAATATATATGCACCCAATACAGGAGCACCCAGATTCATAAAGCAAGTCCTTAGAGACTTACAAAGAGACTTAGACTCCCATACAATAATAATGGGAGACTTCAACACTCCACTGTCAACATTAGACAGATCAACGAGACAGAAAGTTAACAAGGATATCCAGGAATTGAACTCATCTCTGCAGCAAGCAGACCTAATAGACATCTATAGAACTCTCCACCCCCAATCAACAGAATATACATTCTTCTCAGCACCACATTGTACTTACTCCAAAATCGACCACGTAATTGGAAGTAAAGCACTCTTCAGCAAATGTACAAGAACAGAAATTATAACAAACTGTCTCTCAGACCACAGTGCAATCAAACTAGAACTCAGGACTAAGAAACTCAATCAAAACCACTCAACTACATGGAAACTGAACAACCTGCTCCTGAATGACTACTGGGTACATAACGAAATGAAGGCAGAAATAAAGATGTTCTTTGAAACCAATGAGAACAAAGATACAACATACCAGAATCTCTGGGACACATTTAAAGCAGTGTGTAGAGGGAAATTTATAGCACTAAATGCCCACAAGAGAAAGCAGGAAAGATCTAAAATTGACACTCTAACATCGCAATTAAAAGAACTAGAGAAGCAAGAGCAAACACATTCAAAAACTAGCGGAAGTCTAGAAATAACTAAGATCAGAGCAGAACTGAAGGAGATAGAGACACAAAAAACTCTCCAAAAAATCAATGAATCCAGGAGTTGGTTTTTTGAAAAGATCAACAAAATTGACAGACCACTAGCAAGACTAATAAAGAAGAAAAGAGAGAAGAATCAAATCGACGCAATTAAAAATGATAAAGGGGATATCACCACCGACCCCACAGAAATACAAACTACCATCAGAGAATACTATAAACACCTCTACGCAAATAAACTGGAAAATCTAGAAGAAATGGATAATTTCCTGGACACTTTCACTCTTCCAAGACTAAACCAGGAAGAAGTTGAATCCCTGAATAGACCAATAGCAGGCTCTGAAATTGAGGCAATAATTAATAGCCTACCAACCAAAAAAAGTCCAGGACCAGATGGATTCACAGCTGAATTCTACCAGAGGTACAAGGAGGAGTTGGTACCATTCCTTCTGAAACTATTCCAATCAATAGAAAAAGAGGGAATCCTCCCTAACTCATTTTATGAGGCAAACAAAATATTTTTATTTAAAATTTGTAGTTATTGAACACAATTATGTATTCATTCATTGATTGATGGATTCATTCATTCACTACTTCCTAGCTAGTATGAGTTAAACATTAGACCTAAAACCATAAAAACCCTAGAAGAAAACCTAGGTAATACCATTCAGGACATAGGCATGGGCAAGGACTTCATGTCTAAAACACCAAAAGCAACGGCAACAAAAGCCAAAATTGACAAATGGTATCTAATTAAACTAAAGAGCTTCTGCACAGCAAAAGAAACTACCATCAGAGTGAACAGGCAACCTACAGAATGGGAGAAAATTTTTGCAATCTACTCATCTGACAAAGGGCTAATATCCAGAACCTACAAAGAACTCAAACAAATTTACAAGAAAAAAACAACCCCATCAAAAAGTGGGCAAAGGATATGAACAGACGCTTCTCAAAAGAAGACATTTATGCAGCCAACAGACACATGAAAAAATGCTCATCATCACTGGCCATCAGAGAAATGCAAATCAAAACCACAATGAGATACCATCTCACACCAGTTAGAATGGCGATCATTAAAAAGTCAGGAAACAACAGGTGCTGGAGAGGATGTGGAGAAATGGGAACACTCTTACACTGTTGGTGGGATTGTAAACTCGTTCAACCATTGTGGAAGACAGTGTGGTGATTCCTCAGGGATCTGGAACTAGAAATACCATTTGACCAAGCCATCCCATTATTGGGTGTATACCCAAAGGATTATAAATCATGCTGCTATAAAGACACATGCACACATATGTTTATTGCAGCACTATTCCCAATAGCAAAGACTTGGAACCAACCCAAATGTCCATCAATGACAGATTGGATTAAGAAAATGTGGCATATATACACCATGGAATACTATGCAGCCATAAAAAATGATGAGTTCATGTCCTTTGTAGGGACATAGATGCAGCTGGAAACCATCATTCTCAGCAAACTATCACAAGGACAAAAAACCAAACACCGCATGTTTTCACTCATAGGTGAGAATTGAACAATGAGAACACTTGCACACAGGAAGGGGAACGTCACACACTGGGGCCTGTTGTGGGGCTGGGGGAGGGTGGAGGGATAGCATTAGGAGATATACCTAATGTAAATGACGAGTTAATGGGTGCAGCACACCAACATGGCACATGTATACATATGTAACAAACCTGCACGTTGTGCACATGTACCCTGGAACTTAAAGTATAATAAAACAAAATTAAAAAAAGAAAGAAAAAAAAGACCATGTACTCAGTACTCATAAAGCTTGTATTTTATAATGAATCAATTCATAAACTATAAATATGTTAGTAACATACTGTATTACACATTTATAGATGAGCAAAAGAAAAACGTAGAGCAGAGTAAAAAAGACATATAAACTTATGTAATGTTAGCCTGTTTTTATGTTCAGAAATATAGAGATATTGTTTAACTATTTGCTTGCTAATGATTGTTATCATAAAAGAAAAAAAATACATTGTAATTCTTAAAGAACCTTCATTTATAATTCAGAGGTCACTCAACTGGTTTTCAAGAAGAGGTTGGCCAGGTGATTGGAGATTTTCCTACAAGTCCTAAATTTTAATTCCTGTGGGACCACAAGGTGGTGATTTTCCACTTACGCTTTTAGGAGTGGCTTCATGACATTGAGACAGAAGCCAGGCCAACATGTGTCATTATGAATAAAACAGCCTCCTGAAAATGGTTATGTGACTTAGTTTAGCACAGAATTCTCCAGTGTCTGTTGTCCCTCAGCAGTTCCCACCCCTTGTTCCTCTGTGTTTGCAGTTCTCTCTGCACAAAGCATTCTTCCCTTCACCGGATTAGACCTTCTGGCTCCTTTTCACAAACAAGTTCTGAAGTCAAACGCCACCTTCTTTAAGACCTTTCTGACACACAATTTGAATCATCTGTTCTGCTCTGTAATTTTCTGTCATAATAATAAATATTTTGTTTTCTTCATAGTGCTGAAGTTAAATAATTACATCTTGCTTCCTTTTTTATTGCTCCCTGTTCTGCAATTTGAACTCCCTTGAGAGCCTGTCTCTAGATTGTCTTATTCAGAGCTATAATCACAGTCCCAGCACACGTACTAAATAAATATTAGTTGAATGACTGATGAGTGGCCCTGATATCCCATACTTTAAAATATTCAGTCAGGGTAAGTTTCTCCTTAGTTTAGTATTTTCATTTTAGTTAAATTATTGTCCTAGAATAAATATAATTAAACAAATTCACTCCTGGTACAGAAAATAAAACATTTAGAGTATAGTATAGTTTATTCCAGTAGTTAAGGTAGTGGGTTCTAGAGTTCAAATTATAGCTCTGATCTTGGCAGATTTACTTAATTTTCTATGATATTGGATACTTAATTTTACCTTTTTTGCCTTAATTTTCTCATCTGTAAAATTAGGATAATAGTCATGAGAATGACTGCATAAGAGAAAAATTCTTAGAAAAACATCTGATATAAAATAACTCAGTAATTATTATTTTAAAAACATTTTATAGAGTAACTATAATTCTCAACATTGTGATTGTACCTGTACATATTATAAAAACAGCATAAGAGCAACTCTGGAATATATGGTTAGGCTATGGTTAAAAGTGTAAGTGATTACTATTTCAACCAAAGCAATATGCCACTTCATGGAATAACTGTTTTCAGAAATCCATTTAGGTTGGTGAATTACAAAAAATCAAATGTTTTGTAAAGATGGTGCCCTCTCAAAGCTGCTAAGTATGTAACAGCTGAAATCTGTACTTGCTGGAATTCTCTATTGTCCCTGCAGTACACTTTATCTTCTGATGTTCTTCAGTCCTGTAATGCACCTGTGAGAATTTTTTTAATCATTGAAATAGGTCCTTAGAGATGCAAAATGTCAGAATGTGGCTTTGACAAAATATTTTCTTTAGGTATATCTACTCATTTTTATTTTAAATTTGCTAACTAAAATATTTTGACTCTCTGAGTAAATAATGTGAGTACGATTTTAATTATACTTATAGTGTGATGGTAACTCCCTTGGCCCGGGGATGGTAATTCCCTGGGCCCAGGCCCTCTCCAAAACTCACATTAAACTAGTACTATTTTGTGAAAAACACATTGTTCAAAGCCTGTGTGAAATTCCTCAGACCTCGAATGTGCCCATCAATTCTGCTGTTATAAGTAGAGGTCAGACTCAATGGCATCATCAAAATAGGAAGCCAGAAAAAAAGTATTTCAAAAGACTGATAAATTTTCTCAGAACTAGATAAACCAAATGTTTCATGAGGGGGAATATGGCCTTAGGAGTTGATATTTGAGATTTTCAAATGGCAACAATAGTTGTTAAGGAAATTACTTACCAATAATATTAAAATATAAGATGTTTAATTTTCTGGTCATTTTAATAAAGCACATTTCTGAAATATAAGAGTTGGCAGGCCAGGTGTGGTGGCTCACGCCTGTAATCCCAGCACTTTGGGAGGCTGAGGCGGGTGGATCATGAGGTCAGGAGATTGAGACCATCCTGGCTAACACGGTGGTGTATACATCTAAGGCAAAATATGTATACACATGTATATAACTTATTCAAATGTCCCCAATTGTCTTGATACTGTCTTTTGTACTGTTTTGTTTCAATCATCAAATTTTTTATCAAGTTACACATTTTGTAAAAATACAAAAAATTAGTTGGGCGAGGTGGCAGGCGCCTGTAGTCCCAGCTACTCGGGAGACTGAGGCAGGAGAATGGCGTGAACTCAGGAGGCGGAGCTTGCGGTGAGCCGAGATTGCGCCACTGCCCTCCAGCCTGGGCGAAAGAGGGAGACTCCGACTCAAAAAAAAAAAAAAAAAAGAGTTGACAAATGTTCTGGTTTAGAAAGAAAGATAGTTTGTGTGGTTTAGGACTTAGAAAGAAAACATTCCCTACTTGTACCTAAATTATCATACTGGCAATTTATTTTGGTATCTTAAGCATTGCTCTAGAATTTACTCTAATTCATCCAAGACATATAACTGATATTATCCAAGTTCCAACTGACCACAAATTACTTCTCTATTTGACTGACTCCTCCATTTGCTGTCAGACACGTCTTAAAGTAACAGCTATATTTTAAATCAAACATCTGATAAGAGAATGTAATCCATAATATATAAAGAACTCTTAAAACTTAATAATAAAAAGATTAAAATCTGATGAAAATGGGAAATTGACGTTTCCCCACGAAGATATACAGATACCTAATAAGTACATAAAAAGATGTTCAGAATCATTAGTTGTTAGAGAAATGATGCCATTCATAACCTCTATGATGACTGAGTTTGAAGATTTCCAAATATCATCATTGCTTCCTGAATAAGGTTCAAATCCATCCAACTGGAACTTATTATTCCAGATAATCTGCTCTCTGCCTAAATTTCCAGCCATGGGTTCTACTATTAACATCCTTTACTTACTGAATTACTTGCTGTTTTTTCCACCAGGCTGACCACATGTTGATGTTGTGCAGGTGCTCCATTTTTAGCAAACCTCCAGGTGAGAGCACCGCAGATGGTCTCTGAAGAACTGTCACCAAGCTCATGTCTTGCATACAATAGCTATGAAAACTCTCGCTTGTAAAAGTGACGTGTCTATCCAGCCAGATACTGCCAGACCGCAAGTTGTGTGTGCCTTGCAAGTGTAGATTTGTTCATACTTATTTGCTTGATTTACGTAGAACAAGAAGACTGTTGTATAACTTACATTAATAAAAAATCTACATGGGAGCAGTGAAGATATAACTTGAAATTATTGGCTAAAACAAATAATCACTTGCATTTTGTGGACTTAATTGATGTTTTGTGGCTAAAAAAACAATTTAAAGTTACTTCCTGGATCTGTAAGAAACTTAATTCAACAAGCAAAAATCAATCCCATTAAAAGTTAGGCAAAAGACACGAAAAGATATTTGTCAATAGAAGACAATCAAGTGGCCAACAAACATATGTAAAAAATGCTCAATACCACTAATCATCAGAGAAATGCCAATAAAAACAACAATGAGATAACATCTCACACCAGTGAGATGACTAATAATAAAAAGTCAAAAAATAACAGTGGCTTCCAAGGCCACAGAGGAAAGGAAGCATGTATACACTATCAGTGGGAATGTAAATTAGTTCAGCCATGGTGGAAAACATTTTGGAGATTTCTCAGTAAAATAAAAACAGAACTATCACTTGACCACTGAATGGGATCAGTAATCCCATTACTGGGTATATACCAAAGGAAAATAAATCATTACACCAAAAAGCCACATGCCCTCATGTTCATTGCAATACTATTCACAATAGCAAAGACAAGCAATCAACTTAAGTGCCCATCAGCAGTAGATTGGATAAAGAAAATATTGGTACATGTACACCATGGAATACTGTGCAGCAAAAAGAGTGAAATCATGTCGTTTGCAGCAACATGGACGCATCTGGAGGCTATTATCCTAAGCAAATTAATACAGAAACAGAAAACCGGAACAGAAAACCAAATACCACATGTCCTCTTTTATAAATGGGAGCTAAGAATTGGGTACTCACGAACATACAGATGGGAGCAATAAACACTGGAGACTACTAAAGGGAGGAAAGAAGGAGGGGATACTATACTATTGGATACTATGCTTACTAACTGAGTGATGGGATTGATCATTCATCACCAAACCTCAGTGTCACTCAATATACCTACATAACAAATCTGTACATGTACCCCAGAATCTAAAATAAATGTTGAAATAATAAAAAATGGAAAAATTAAAAAAAATTTTAAAAAGTGCCTTCTTGGGATTTACAACATTTCTCAAAACATATCATGCTTTGTTTGACAGGAAATTTCCAGAAATTTTAATGGGAATAGAATGTCACCTATTATTGATTCTGACATCAGAATCTCATGGAGAATTGGTGGATTATTTGTCATATAGCTTTGCTTCTTGAGAGATTTCGAAACATAAATCATGGGTATTATTCTGGAATGTTTTTATACTTAGTAGAACTTGGGGTAGACAAGTAATCCAGGCACTTAAGAAAAAGTTAAAAACATCCCAAAATAGAGTTCCTCAGGTTAGCACATAAGACAGTTTTGAGAGATCATCTAAAATGTATTTTTTAGATACAGAGGTATTTTTCTTCTTGAAGTTCCAGATACATAGCTGTATCCTGCACTTACTACTCTAGAACCTTATTATGTGGGAGCCCAGGAATCCCTATATATTAAGCAAATTCTTCTAGTGACTCACATGCATGCTAGAGTTCAGGTATTATTGCAAAATCAAGTGCCAATGTTGCCTACAGCACTATAAATGGAAAACATGGCAGCATCCAGAGCTGAAATGTCTAGAGACAAGGGTAGTAGTTAAGGCAGTGGAAATATTTTTCATTTTGTCCATTAAAAAATTAAGTTATAGAAATATTGCAAGAATTATAGAATTAACACCCATACACAATTCACATAGATTTATCAACTATTAACAATTTATCTCTCTTCTTTGTTATTTGGATGAACCATTTGATATATTTTGCAGTTATCACTCACTTTACTCCTAAATATTCTTGCCAATATCTCCTCTGCAGGAGCCTTCTCAGCCACAACACAGTCATATTCAAGAAATTTAACATCAACATAATTCTATTACCTAATGTAACTGCCCAACTGCAGTACTGGTCCGTGGCCCAGGGGGTTGGGGATCCCTGATTTAAACCATAACCTAAATGTCTTCCAAAGTTAGCTCAGCCTAAACCCAGGAATAATGAAGGCAGGTTGAAAGCTAAAGGCAAGAGGTAGGTAGGTTAGATCAGATCTCTTTCACTGTCATAAGCTTCTCAGTGATAATAATTTTTCTAAGGCAAAATATGTATATACATGTATATAACTTATTCAAATGTCCCCAATTGTCTTGATACTGTCTTTTGTACTGTTTTGTTGCAATCATCAAATTTTTTATCAAGTTACACATTGCATTTAGTGGCCATGTTTTGTTTAATCTCCTTTAATCTAAAACAGTTTTTCTGCTTTTTTTCTTTCGTTACACTGATATTTTTGAAGATTACAGAAAATTTTGTTAAATGTCTATAAATTTTTACTTAGATAATTTCTTTGTAATTAGTTTTAGGTTCAATAGTTTTTGTTAAGAATTGTATAAGGCGATGTGCCATTCACAGTGCATTGGTGATGCATTGAGATATCAGTACCATTATTGGTGATAGTAACTTTGATCTCTGGATTAAGATGATGTCTTCCAGATTTTTCTATTGTAAATTTATATCTTTCCTTTTCATTAATAAGTATTATGAAGACTGATCCCAGTTATTTTTAATGTCTTTTTATAACACTTAGCTAAAACGATTACAGGTCATCAAATGGAGATGTACGAGTTGAATCATTTCTTCTATAATAAAAAGTTGGCATTCTATGTAAAGGCTGGATTCCCCTCTCAATATTCCTGTTATTTGTTTTCCTTGGCTGTATTTGCACCACATGTAGCCATAGACTCTTTTCTCCTTTGTAGGGCCAATGTATTATAATTCATTACTATCATTATTTCTATCCATTCTCAAATGTCTCATATGTGGTCAAGGGGAGCCCCTTCAAACTTGGTCTTATGTGTTCTTTGATATGTCCTTATCATTTTTAAGTATTTCCATATATTTGGCCACAACGAAGGGTCTCATTTTATACATTCTCTATATTTGCCCTGGAATTAACAGTTTATTCAAGTATTTACAGGTAGATAGGCATGAGTGGGGCAGGAGAGGGCTCTCCCCCTACCCACTAGAAATGTTGGGTGATGGTGGCCAGGCACGGTGGCTCAGGCCTGTAATCCCAGCACTTTGGGAGGCGGAGGAGGGCAGATCACGAGGTCAGGAGATCCAGACCAGCCTGGCTAACACGGTGAAACCCCGTCTCTACTAAAAATACAAAAATTAGCCAGGCGTGGTGGCGGGCACCCATAGTCCCAGCTACTCAGGAGACTGAGGCAAAAGAACGGCATGAACCGGGAGGCGGAGCTTGCAGTGAGCTGAGATCGTGCCACTGCACTCCAGCCTGGGCAACAAAGCGAGACTCCATCTCTTAAAAAAAAAAAAAAGTTGGGTGATGGTATGGCAATTGTCACATTGCCCTCTAAAAGTGGTAAGTTGGCAGCCGGTGCCAGGGAAAGGCCATTTCCTGATGATCCACATCTGTTAACGTTAAAGTGTTAATTACAGGCACACCCCAGGGAGAAGCAACTTCCTGAGCATGCACATTAAGAGATAAAATGGCAAAGTATGATCTTCCAGGTACACTCCACCAGAAAAGAGAAGAAGGCCTCAGATAGGCATGTGTACACCTTCCTAAACACACTGCGCATGCTCAATTCCCAAGAGTAAGAGGATCACTGTGCGTGCAAAAGGCCCACTCTAAGGGAAGAATCATGGAAAAGAGGTGAGTATATAAAGTCCCAGGATCAAAATTAAACGGCCCCCTCTTCTTTTTCTCTCTCTTTGACCTTTAGACGCCCACTTGGATCTCCCTCAAGGGTTCTTTCTGTACTTTCTTGTTCTAAATAACTTCCACTCCTGCTCTGGACTTGCCTTGGTTTCTTTTTCTGCTTCACGCCCCTCAGTGGAATTCTTCTGAGGAGGCAAGAACTGAAGTTGCTGCAGACCCACATGGATGTGCCGCTGGTAACTCAGGGTAACTCGGATCTCTACCACTGCTAAGGTACCCTGGCTATTTAAGTGGTGAAGGAGATTTAAAAACAAAGATCACGTGTGTCCTGTAGGTTGTGTGTCATAATTTTTTGGTCCATTCCTCTACAGTGCTAGAAGATATATATACTTAGAAAATTATGAGTTCATAATGACATTCTAGTTTTCATCTTATACCACAAAGTCCTCCTTTCTCCATTCCGTATATTTCTCCTTTTCCACATAGAGAACACTGGTTATCCGAAACTTTAATATATTTTTTATCATTTGCTTAATATTACAATGCACATTTGTTTCAGAATCACTGTCTTAATATCGTTACAATAAATAAGCTGCTTTTAAAATTTTTTATTTGCATTTTTTTCCTTAAAATATATCCCACTGAGGATATATAGTCAAAGTACTAATTCAAAAGTTGTCTGACTCATCTTTCATTTCTTCCTTCTGTATGTTTGTGCTGTCAGCTTAAAATATATTTAGATTTATTTGTTCATATTTAATTATAAATTATAAATTGTTTCCCATCTATTGGTTATTTTAGAGGGGAAGATGTCAAATATTAATGTGGTTCAAAAATCAAAATATACAATATTAAGAAAGTTTATATTGTCTATCATTTTTGCTGTGATCCTACCTACTCCCTGTCAGTGGTTAATTTGACTCATTTTTGTTTATCTTCCCATATGTTCCTCTTTGCAAAATATACATATAAACAAAGAGAGACACAAACATCTGTATGTGTGAATGTATACATACATATAAAAAGCCCATATATGTGTATGTTTATAGTTTTTACACACAAATACACACACACCATTCTTATCTCTTCTTTCTTACATAAAAGGTAGCATGCCATATATACTGTTTTGTAATTTGCTTTTTCCACTTAACCTTACATCTTGGACATCACTTCGAATTAGTCATAGAGATCATCTTCATTCTTTTTGTCAACTGTGTGATAATGGTTCCCTATTGTATAAATGTGTGGATAAATTACACTTTATTTATTGTCTTCTATATTTGGCATTGACCCTGTTTTCTATATTTTACTATCATAAATAATGCCTCAGTGAATAAGAATATGCATTTTTTTCTTACACCTGCAGATGAACCTTCAGGGTAAATTTCTAGTAGAGAGATAGTGAAGTAAATTGTCAATTGATTTGTAGTTTGGTTAGATATTGCTAAGTTTCTCTCCAGTAGAGTTGTAATCCTAACAGGAACACATAAAAAAAAGTGCCTGTTTTCCAACAGAGTAGGGTCTGAAGGCAGGGAACTTAAAGCCAAGTCTTGCTGAATCAAGAAAAAATGCCAAGGTTTGGGGGCAGAGAATCTGAGGCCAATTTGTGCTGATTTCCCAAAGCTGGATCAAAAGGAGAACACCTGGGTGTGGGGACAGGTAACCTAAGGCCAATTAACACAAACTTCCTAAAGCTGAACCAAAAAGAAAAAAAAAAATCTTCCCAGGCCTAGTAACACAAAATCAAACGCTACTCTCCCTATAACCCTTCCCATTCCACCTGTCTCAGATGAAAAGAGAGAGTGCCTTAAATTGGCCACGTGCTAAGCAAGTACCATCTCTTCATCTGCACAGGGCACCTGTTCGCCTCAGCCTTTATTTAGCCACAGGCCAAATCCTTCATCCGGATAAGGGATAACCAATGGGAACCTCAAAAGGAGTACTTAAAACCCGGAAAACTTTGCAACCCGGCACTTGAGCTGCTTGCTTCAGCCCCGTTCCTACCCTGGGGAGTGCTTTCTCGTGTTACTAAATCCCTGCTTTCACTGCTTCATTCCTGTGCTTTGTTCCTTTTTTACTTTGTGCATTTTGTCCACTTATTTATTCAAAATGCCAGGAATCCGGACAACTTACATTCAAGGCCCTACCTCCGGTAACAGTCTCACTTATAGGGTAGGTTTGTTGAGCTTTGGAATCTCTGCTAATGTTATGGGTGAGAAATGACATGTCAGTGTAGTTTTAATTTGCATTACTATTATGGGGGAAGATGAGCTTTTTTTTTTATAGGTTTAAGGGCCATTTGCATATCTATTTTGTGAACTATCATTTATAGTGTTGCTTAATTTAAATTGTATTTCTGATTTTTAATTTTTTTTCCTTAAGTGGTATGCACTTATTTTATGCTACAGAGATTATCCTGTATTATTGATATATTTTGAAACCTTTCCTCAATTTTCATTTATTTTTTGACATTATCTCCAGGATTTTTCACCTTGCATAAGTACTTAAATGTAGTTGAATTTATTATATATTTCTTTCACTGAATTTTTTTGAATTATAGTTTTTTTCTCATCTTCATATTATAAAATAATTTTTTTCTGGCAATGACATAGTTTATTCTATTTTATTTTTAGTTTTCTTAGAGTTCTAATTCATTTGGAATTTACTTTTGTATATTGTTCAAGATATTTGTTCAATTGCATCTTTCCAAATTTCTATCAGGTTGCCTACAAGTTATTAAAAAGTCAATTTTTCCTCAATGATTTGAGATGCTTTTATCTTCTAGATTTCTGGATGTACTTCAGTGTTTCTGAACTATTTCTTGTGTCCTACTGATTCATTTATTCATGTGCAGGTGGCAAAAGAGAATTAGTTTTCATCACTCAGTGACTATTAAAATTGCAAGTACTTTCATTTGTGTCAATCACTCAAACATGTAGAGGCCATTGGAAACCCTAGGAAATGACCTCTATAGAAACAGTTTTACATTCAAATCAATTAGCCTCAGTCTTGTTCAGTTAGGATTTCTCTGTGCTACACATATATTTTGAAGACAAGGGAGACTTGTTGAAAGAGCCAGTTGTTTAATTCACTGAGAATTTGAGTAGCAAGAAGTAGCATTGAAACACTCAGTATCTTCCAGCCTGGTCTCTTCAAAGTTCCTTTTATTTTTTTTCCTACAGCGAGAAGTCTATTTGTGTCTCTGATATTATTTGCTTTGATTTATTCTTTGATATATGTAACTTGAATATAAAATGATTTATAGAAATGCTACATTAAAAATGATGTCAAATGGTGTTTCAAGAGGGAAGTAAATAGGATTTCACTCAAAGGATGTTTTACATACAGTTTTATTAATCAACACAAGGTGCTAGGTTATATGATTTATGCCCTTACTATATCCTCAGACACAAATATCCTGTTGAAATAGCTTGTTGCTATTTTTTTTTTTTTTTTGAGAGTCTCCCTCTGTCACCCAG
Organism: Macaca mulatta; assembly: GCF_049350105.2. NCBI lineage: Eukaryota > Metazoa > Chordata > Mammalia > Primates > Cercopithecidae > Macaca > Macaca mulatta. The sequence goes on from NC_133419.1 coordinate 39,193,023, forward strand.
CAGGCTGAAGTGCAGTGGCACGATCTGCAACCTTCTGCCTCCAAGATTCAAGCAATTCTCCTACCTCAGCCTCCCGAGTAGCTGGGACTGCAGATGTGTGCCACCATGCCCAGCTATTTATTTATTTATTTTTTTTTATTTATTTTTTTTTTGTATTTTAGTAGAGATGGGGTTTCACCATGTTGACCAAGCTGGTCTCAAACTCCTGACCTCAGGTGATACACCAGCCTCAACCTCCCAAAGTGCAGGGTTTATAGGCATGAGCTACCGTGCCTGGCCACTTGTTTTTCTTAAATTCACATTAATTTGTTCTTGCTAATTTTAAGAGAGCTGAAAGTCTGATTGATTCAATTTTTTAATTATCTTCAGATTTTTATTATTCTATTTTAAATAGCAATACTATGATTTTAGAAAAATATACTGAAAAATATTTAACATTTGTTGAGTTCTGTACAATATTCTGCATTGAGAATGTTGACCTGGCTTAACCTGTGTGTAGTAAATGCACCTGATAGCAATAATGTAAATGTACCCTGAGAATGACCCTGTATGGCAGAGTCTCCTGAATGTGTGCTCCAAGCTAGGAATCCAGGAGTGGCCAGCCTGGAGATTTGTTCCTTTTCTATGGGGGAACATCTGAGCCCCTGGCCTGTCCCCTGGAACACAGGCCATATAGGGGATCAAGGCATTAAGTTTTGAGTTGCCTCAAAGTTGCCAGGTGTAGGTTGTTAGGGAAAGGGAGACTTTAGCATTCTCTAAGTGAGATTGCTACCTTAACTGCACATCTTTTGCAAGTGGTTGTGGTTCTCCTGCCTAGTCCATCACCACTGACTCTCTCCCCTGTGCGTAAGCCCCCAATAAAACCCCATGTCTCATTTACTGTCTCTGGGTTTTTTCTTCAGCCTCTTGAACTCGGTGCCTTGTGCTTTCTACTAGAGTCAATAGGGATTCAGCAAAACAACCACACTGCACACTAGAATGTTGACTATCATAGTTCGTCCTGATATTGCTTTTTTTTTCTTTTGTAGAGATGAGATCTCACTGTGTTGCCCAGGCTGGTCTCAAATTCCTGGCCTCCAGCTCTCCTCCCGTCTTGGCCGCCCAAAGTGTTGGGTTTACAGGTATGAACCACTGTGGCAGCTTGATATTCTTTAGAGCAAAGCCTACAAGATTTCTTCCCATGCATAATTTTCTGAAGGCAATAAAGAGACTAATTATTGATAACTGAATGCATACTATGAGATGAGGATTAATACATTCTTCTAGACTGTTGAACAGGATTCAGAAAACTATGCCTGTAAACCAAATGCATTCATCTGCCTACTTTTGTAAATAGTTTTATTGGATCACAATAAAACTATTTGCAGCTGATTTACCCATTACCTATAGCTGCTTTTGCACTGCAAGTACTGAGTTGAGTTGGTATGACAGACCATATGGCCCTCAAAGGCCTGAAGTTTTTGCTGTCAGGCCCTTTACAGAAAATGTTTGCTGATCCCTGACTTGGAAGAGACTATATATTGCAAATCGTAAGTACTATAAAGTGATATTTTACCAATTATGTTATGTAGCAAAACTACCTTTAAAACCTAATGGCTTAAAATAATTTAGTTTTTCTTATCTTGTGACTCGGTTGAGCATTTTCTGCTGCTTTCACCTGAATCACCTGCTTTCACCTGTGTCCAGAATATAATGGAGTTAAATTCAGTAGGATAATACTTTCTGCTTGAAAGTCCAAGGTGGCCTCATATATGCTGACAGTTGGTCCTGACTTTCATCTGGGAGGGCTCAGTTCTCCTCTGAGTAGCTCATCATCAGTATGAAAGTCTCATTTCTTTACACACATGGGAATGTTTCAAGGGAATAAAGGCAGTGTATAAAGGTAACTGCATAAAATATTGCAGTATCTGTGAACTCCATCAGGGAGAAGTCAAATTGTACTGATCCTGCTAGTAGCACTTGGCACAGCACTTTGTATATGGCTTGAAGACAGAAGAGAGGTATTGATCACAAAGCAGTTTGAAGAGGATGAGATTAATCATGACAATGGCTAGCTTTGAGGAGAAACCTCTAGACATTCCATTCCCTTATGTGTCGGAGGTGCCTAGACAAGGCCTCTGACAAAAACTGCTCATTTGCCTGTTATGTCTTCTTTGTTAAGTGTTGATTAGAGAAGGATTGGAGATGACCATCATTGTTTTGGCTAAATGTAGTGAACGATGAAATAATATTCTGTGAGCATGGTCAACATTAACATGCATGTTAACAAGGCACTCTGGGATGTAAACTTACCAAGGAATTTCTAACACCTGGGTTTTAACTTATTCTGTGGAATTCAGCCATCTGGTAAACTAACTGTAACATTCCAGGCCCTCGACCTTCACAAGGATGAAGTGTTTCCTTTCAAGCTAGTGATGTATGAGTGCCTCTAACATTTACTTGAAAGGTCGATCAGTTTAAATTGTGCACTAAAGTAACAATCATAGTCACTTCACTTCAGCCAATTTCTTTGTGTCAAGTTTCCTAAATATTTTAAAAGTCAAGTATGTTGCAGCATTTTCTCTGTAGCAGGGGCAATCTCAGAGATAAAAATAATAAATATAGAAAGGTTAGAAAACAGGTCTGGAGAAGCAAACTATATACATAGATGAGATAACCTTTTATTTTAGAAAACTAAATTAAGACAAGTGACATTATTTGTCTAAAACTTTCAAATTATCACATTTATTTGTAGAGTATTTGGCATAAGAGAATTTTTAAAGTATCTGCCTACATAGACATTCAATTTAAATGAAGCTTGAAGTTAGTTTTACTGGAGGTTGGCAATACTCAGCGTCCGTTTTCTCATAATGCATTTTAATGCTATGCTTGTTTAAATGACTTTCTCTGTACTTTCCAAATAACTTGCCACGTGGTTGATTTTAGCATAGGTCGATTTTAGCATTCTTTGCAAGGGAACTGTACCAACCATGCAAAATTAAGATATGACAAAAAATCCTGTCTAAATTTCAGACTTCCGTGTTAAATTTAGAATCTTGAGTTAAAAATTGTATGAAGGTAAAGTATTATTTGAACATTTTCAGTCAAGATATTATTACCTTTTGCTTCATTTTAAGAACCTATTAAGGTACCAAGTATTCATTTTACAGGACCCTTTAATTGCTTTATTTTGTCCTCACAATAACAATTTGAGGTAGGCCTTAATATTCTATTTGCACAAAGAAGGAAGTTAAGTAAATAACTTGCCCAAGTTAAGTGATAGTCTGACATAGTTTGACTCTGTGTCCCCACCCAAATTTCATCTCGAATTGTAATTCCCATGTGTCAGGGGAGGGGCTTGCAGGGAGGTTACTGAATCTTGAGGGTAGACTTTCCCCTTGCTGTTCTCCTGATAGTGAGTTTTTATGAGATCTGGCTGTTTGAAAGTGTGTGGTGCTGACACCTTCAGTCTCTTTCCCTTCTACCCCATCCTAAGGCATGCTTGCTTCCCCTTCACCTTCCGCCATGATTGTAAGTTTCCTGAGGCCTCCCAGTTATGCTTCCTATTAAGCCTATGGAACTGTGAGTCAATTAAACCTCTTTTCTTGTAAATTACCCATCTCCGGTAATTCTTTTTAGTAGTGTTAAGAACAGACTAATACAGAGTCAAAATTCAAAATCAGATCTTCGCTGTTCTAAGGCACACGCTGTGTATGATCCACTACATAGTTTCACTGTAATCATGTGTACAGCCATGTTATGTGTTATCCCAAATGAGGAACTGATTTGAGAGTCAGATGATTGCACATCTTTTAAATTTCATAGAATGATGAAGTGGTTACCCAGAGACTTCTGAGGCATTTGTGACACTATAGAATAAGTAGCCTTTAAGTTTGGCAGGTAAAGTCTTTTGCCTTTACAATTTCATTATGTAGCCTATTGTCTGAAATTGTTCCACTGTAGGTTTTATTTATATTATTTTAAGAGTACGGTGCCACTAATAAAGAACTGAGCCTTATGTATAGATTATCTTATTATAAATCCCAAAGCTATCATTTACTAGCTATATTAGTTATTTAGGTAGGCCATTCCAACTCTCTGAGGCTTGGGTTATTTGTAAAATAAAGATAATCATTACACCAAACACTCACTGAGTTTTGGTGAAGATTAAGGGAGCACTATATATGGAATTTGTTGTCACAAAATATAAATAATCATGATCCTTTTGTTGCTTTATTTCAAACTTCGTAGTCATGTACTGCAGGATGTCTATTCATTCTTAAATAGTACTAGTGTTTTTGTCTACCCTGAGTCTTAGCAGGGATCAAACCTGGAGAAGTGCATAGGTGAAAAAGTTGAGAATATCAGAGTAGTATAAACAACTGAATAAGAAAGAAACTTTTACTGTGCATCAAGATACTTACGTTTATTAATTACAACAGCAATTGTTAACTTATCTAGTACAAATAGAGGATCTATACTTTCTTGCCAAAACCAAACACACAAAAGCAGGATCCTTTGCAGCTCTTGAAGTTGGGATGTCTGATTTGAAGTGATATTTGAAATAGATCCTGAGGAACATGAAGGTGGAAGGAAATAACTGCATGTAAACCTGAAAATGTTGGTTGAAAACTGATTGTGAGACCCTCAGATGTCAGGTCGAAGGCTTTGTATTTTTCCTGGGGAAATTGAAAAGTCACTTATGTAAGAGCTATCAGACGGCAGTGTGGATTCTGTCTTGAAGACAGGGACTTATTGAATGACAGAGTAGTTAGGGGGATTTTGGAGGTGCTCCTGGTGTGCAGTCATATGGATATGAACTTAGACTGATGTAAGAGCTTATTGATACATGTATTCAGTAAAAATTTACGCAATAATTTGTATGTGTCCAGCATTATTTGAGATAAAGCAGCAGACCAAAAAGGAAGGAAGAGAAAGGTGTGGCAGATAATCAGATATGGGAGCTGCTACAATGTCTAAGAAGTTTCAGGTCTGAATAACTGGGAACAAAATGGAAATTTCTTAAAGATAATTAGAACAAATTCTAGAAGAAAGATGTAGTGTTAGTCATGTTTATGTGGCAAATATGGTTTTGGGTGGGAATTGTTCATTGTGCATTTGGAGCTCTGGGTATAGAAAGAAATTTTGTTTAAATTATAATTTTTAAAGTTGTTTAAATTGAGAAATGAAATAGTCACAATATAAGTAATTATATAAAAATAAAACTGGAAGATCAGGCATGAATCCATGGGGAATGCCCTCATTTAGAAGGAGGGAAGAATTGAGGGAGTCTACGTGAATTTGAGAAATAACAAGACACAAGGCAGGAAGAGTTGGCGACAAAACAGAAGAAAAGCTATTAAAATTTTGCTGAGTGCTACTGGCTAGCTATGTAACGGGCATCTCTGAACTTGTTTATGCATCTGTATAATGGGCACAATAATATACAAAAAGTGTTATGAGGAATAAAAGAGTTAATGAAAGAGGCAGTGAGGTTGTTGGGTAAGAGTGCTGGTTCTGGAGCCTGAAGTCCTGCAGGTTGTAATCCTGTCCCTTCCCCTCAGTGACTGTGAACATCGAACAGGTGACAACCTTGTCACTTCACTTCCTTCTTATGTGATGAGGGGGAATGATAAAAATAATAGCCACCCTGTATAATTGTCCTGAGGCATACATGAAATAATACATGTTAAAGAGTAATCACTTCCCTGGAACACAGTAAAATGTAAATAGATATAGTTAGCTACTGTTAGATACATAGTGAGGGGTTGCTATGTGGGGTGCTTAACACACTAGTGGGCATATACTGGGCCTCAATATGTGGTTGTTACTTACTTTCATTTAGAACGAAGAAAAACCCGATGATTTATGAAAGGAAAACAGTAGTTTTTGACATATTTTTTAAGTTTTATAATAAAAGGGGAAAATATTTACTTAAGGAAACTTAAGATAAAATTAAAATTGTGACAGCTTAAGAAAAAGAAAACTTACAAAAGTAAAGGGGCTTGGTTACCTGGAAATGGAAATACTGGGCATTAAACAGGAAGACAACTGAATAGCTTTACCTTAATACCATATTTTTCATTTATTTCATTCATATATTTAGAAATTGTGATTTGGGAAGAATGTTAATAAAATAACTGAAGGTTTTTAAAAATTAATACTGTTGGCTGGACGCGGTAGCTCATGTCTGTAATCCCAGGACTTTGGGAGGCCGAGGCGGGTGAATTGCCTGAGCTCAGGAGTTCGAGACCACCCAGCGCAACATGATGAAACCTCGCCTCTACTAAAAAATACAAAAAAAATTAACCAGGTGTGGTGGTGCTTGCCTATACTCCCAGCTACGTGGGAGGCTGAGGCAGGAGAATAGCTTGAGGCCCAGAGGCGAAAGTTGCAGTGAGCAGAGATTGTGCCACTGCAGTCCAGTTTGGGCGACAGTGAGACTTAATCTCAAAAAACAAAACAAAAACTGTTAAATTGTTTTGCTATATCATTAGTGTCCAATATTATTTAATGCTGGGAATAACAATAGTAATAATAGTAACAATTATTTTGTCGTTCTGACTATTCAGATGCTTCACATGAATTTTTTCAATCATTCCAGTTACCATTTAAAAATTATTATAATTATTTAAAAATATGTATACTCTTAACTCATATAGATATAAAGTATATACATGAAAATTCTTTCATTAATGACAGAACTACTGGTTACAATAGATTTAAAGGAGAATTCACGTACCATGTATATTTAGTCAAAGAAGGAATGTTGAAATGAATTTTAAAATAGATGCAAAACCAAAAACTCTTATACCTACAAGACAATAATCAATTACATTCTAGCAGACTCAATTGAATTTCTGTTGTAAACCAACAATAAAATCTGAAACCCTCCAACCAACAGAATAGAACTCTCCTCTCAGCCAAGAGCATTCTAAATTAACTGAAACATTAGTTCAGGCCATAATAGGAATGGGTTGTAGGCCTTTGTAGGAACAGGTGGTCAGACATACCTCTTTATCCCTTCCTCCCATTGGCATTCAGGCACAGCTGACCAATATCAACATTAAAGCAGGTTTTTAAGACTGACAAAGCTGATTCTGTAGCAATAAGATAGCAACATGACAGAGGCCCAAAATAGATTTCTTTGATGTATTTTGAAATATCCCTGCAAAGTAGTCTCTTGGGAAAATCTACATTCTGTAGAGAATCCTCTTCCATATCCAGGTATTTTTCCTGATCCAGAAGAGAATTAACTAAGAGCCTGGCAGCTTTTTAGGTCTGATAAGAAACATCCACCCTTCTGGACCTAACCAATGTACATCATATATGTATTGTCTGATGGTTTATGTCTGCCTAAAATGTATAAAGCCAAGTTGAAGCCCGACCACTTCAGGCACATGTTCTTGGGATCTCCTGGGGCTGTCACAGGTCATGGTCCCTCATATCTGTCTCAGAATAAGTCTCTTCAAATAATTTGCAGAGTTAGTTTCTTGACATTTTCATCAATAATTACTTAATACATTAAGTTTTCTGTAAGTTAGTGTTGTAAAGGAGCTCAAAGACACTGAGAGACAAGGTCCCCCATTTAATCAGATATGCTATACATATTTCCGTTGAAGATACCATAAAATCTTTTGGTTCATTTAAAATTACTTTACAATTTGTCCTACCGTTCACATTTTACATACTAAGAAACTAAACGTAGAGAGGTGCTAGCTTAACGTGAATCCCACAGTGATAGGGTTTAAATGGGAACTAAGATCTGACTCCAGGGACACGTCTTAACCTATAAGGAAGTAGTTCTCACCTATGCATCATTTTTTGCCCAAGGGCATATTTGACAATTTCTGGAAGCATTGTTGGTAGTCACAACTTAAGTGTTCTTTGGCATCTAAGGAGTAGAAGCAAACGATGCTGCTAAACATCAGAAGGTACTCAGTACAGTCCCCTGTAACAAAGAATCACTGAGCTCAAAATGTCAATAGTGCTCATGTTGAGAAAAGGGTTTTTTAGGGCATAGACTTAATCGGCTCATGCTGAAAACCATGATTCTTTTTCATTTCTGGTTATCACAAATAAACTTCTATTAAGTGAAATAACACACTTTGAAATAACACATGCCAGCTAACATTAAAACTGTTAAAGCACCTGTGAGCTTTCTTTCCTCCATGGTTTCATATCGCTTAAATATACACATTTTCCTTAGTGATATTCTTTATTATGTGCGCTGGCCCTGTGGAGAGTATGCGATGCTGGAGGAGCTCTTTGCAGCAGCATGGGAAGAAATCACAAAGGCACAGACACCAAAGGGAATGCCATGCTGTTTTCAGAAATTTAGCTTTGAATAAAAAAATACATGAAGCACAATAGGTGAGCCTGCCTTATGTGATTTAGTAACACATCATTTAACTCTCTATGGCAGAAGAGGTTGGTAAAATTGCATAGACAGCTATCATAAAGAAAATATTACATGTGGACTTGATATTTAACCCCTTCTGAAGGCCTACAGTGTGTTTTAATATGTCAAACTAGATCTATTACTTTAAGTGGAACACATTGTGATAGTTTTACACTATTTCTTATTTGTTCTGCAAATTAAAGTTGTGATACAACTTTATATTATTCTATAAATGCTATAAAATTGCCCAGCTACCTAAAGAGCAGCTCCACTCCTCTTATCCTTTATCTTGTTCTCCATGAAGGTATATATCTAGTTTATGTCCTGTGAAGATCCAACTCAGTCAATACCCAGAGGTTTTCATTGTCCCTGAGAGAAAAGTGAACGTCACAGTCTTTGACCAAGTTTCAAGGTCATATCCTAGTATCATGTCTCGCTTTCCTTGTTTGGTTTCTCTCATCCCTATATATGTCCTCCTTCAGAGATACTTGTGTCTCCCATCGTGGCCTTCCCACCAGTGCCTGCTGTTTCCTAATAGTTACCTACATGACTGTGTGACCCCGGCTACCCTAATTTTCAGATTTCTTAAGCTTCTTAACTTTCCCTACAACCTTAGCTGTTCAAATCCCCATGCAACAAGTTTCTCCGTCTACGATGGCTCTAACTTTGTCTTTGGCAGAGACAGGAGAGCAAGGCTTGGCATTTTGAAGGACTAGTCCAGACGAGAGATGAGGGTGGTTTAGATGTGCGTTGTAAATGTAGGTGGCAAGAAATGGTCAAAATATGGATATATTTTGGTGAATCTGAATTTGGAATGCATTTAAATGGTAGAGCCCATGTAACTTAAGTACAGATCGAATGTGGGTTATGAGAAAAAGATATCAAGAATGACTGTAACGTTTTCGTACTGAATAAAGAGGAGAATGAAATTGCTATTCATTGAGATTATAAAATTTTTTCTCTATCTACAATTTATTTTGTTATGCCTATGTCCTAGAAAGAATATTTAAATATCACCAATTATACCAATTTGTTTTAAGTTAACAATTTATGAAGGCTAAATTGATGTATATTTGAGAACAAGTAGGTGAAGGGGATTGATACGTTAAATAAGTATGTGATTTTTCTTTTTTGTGTGTGTACAGCCAGAACTTGTGAGATTCAGAGATAATATCTAGCAAATTCTCCTGTTCAGAATAGAATAATTCAACATTTCTAAAAGCTGATTCCCAGAAATGTTAATATAGACAGCAGGAGCAGCAGCAGGGGCAAAGAATGTAATTCGATAATTTGGAATCACTGCTTAAACGGCAAAAGTTATCAAAGGCAGGATATATTAGTATATTTTGCAAACCCTGAAAAATGAGGCATTATATGTGTCATTTCTAAAACATATTTATAGTACACTATATTAAAAAAATCATGGGAGAAGTCCTCAGCAATAATCTATTTGATAATAACAAAAAGGTGAAATATAGAATGCTTATGGAACAAAATGGCAGAAAACCAAAATGGGATTGCTATCATGACTTTCTCTTGATATATAGTTGTATTATTTTAAAAGTCTTATGATGGTCTGAGACCTAGTCACTTTAATTCCATGTTAAACAACTCATCTTTCTTACTAATATTATAATTAAACAATTTGGGCATTTTTTTCTGTGAAACATGGGAATGTGTTTTCTTTAACCACAGGAGTTGAGGATAGGAACATCTTTGTGAACTGTGGTGGAAAATTAAATTTCTTGCAGGAGTCTGTTGGACAATGAAGAAATAGAATCTACGTCAGTTAAGAATTGTATTGAGCTGCAAGAAATCAAAAGGGCCATTCTGGCGGCTTAAACAGAAGAGGATTATTTTTCTCACATGGCAAAAATCTGAATGGAAATCAGTCAGCTACTCAGTGTTGATGTTTGGGTCTCTGGCTTTTTTCTTCCACTCTATTATAAACGAACAAGGACTAAAGTCTATGCTTTCTTATTCTGCATTCAATAATCTTTAGACTACAATAGCTAATTGTCTCACAGTGAGAGGGTCACTTAGTCAGCTAACAGGTTTTAGGAAGTCATAAATCATTTTGCTTAGAAAAATGTGAACAAATAACAAGTATGTGCACATACCATTGGCAAACCAAAGTTAATTCCTTCTTAGTGAACTGTGATATCATTAGAAAGTTTGGAGATGTGGAATTTTTCAAAAGTCTTTATTATCAAATCCTCATAAATTGAGTTGGAAAATATATGTTCATTGTTTCCAGAAAGATCTGACTTCAAGTTCAAAATATTCTACATATTAAATGTATATAATTCTCCTTGGATTATTTAATACCTCTGAAACTGTCTAAATTGGGGATAATGCATTTCAAGAATAATGTGAAGACTAGTTTTTTACATACGGAAACTTTGAAGTAAATGACCCTACCTATCTGATTATGCTGTGTTGACTGTCTGAATACATGCTGGTGATGGTGTTAACTGCCTCTTCATTGATCACTAGAAAACATAGGCCTCTTTGGGAGGCCGAGGCAGGTGGATCACAAGGTCAGGAGATTGAGACCATCCTGGCTAATACAGTGAAACCCTGTCTCTACTAAAAAATAGAAAAAATTAGCAGGCGTGGTGGCGGGTGCCTGTAGTCTCAGCTACTTGGGAGGCTGAGGCAGGAGAATGGTGTGAACTGGGGAGGCAGAGCTTGCAGTGAGCCACTGCACTCCAGCCTGGGCGACAGAGTGAGACTCCATCTCAAAAGAAAAACAAAACAAAACAAAAAACATAGGCTGGCAGATTGTTTTTTCCCTCCAAGGCACTCCAAGATTTCTTGTCTTGTATGTTCTTCCCAAGCCTTGTCAATTCATAATGATGTGCAGTCTATATTCCCTTAATTTGAAACTGATCAGGACTTTTTGAAGCCTTACCAAATAAAATACAGTGACAGAGATGTTCCATGACTTCCACAACAGCATCATAAAAGGTAATACTGCTTGTTCATGGCACAGCCTCTCTCTTGGGACACTCACCCTGCCAACTCATCTTCCAGGTAATGAGGAAGGGGCCAGAAAACACTGAGAGGTAACCTATCTGTGTTGCATGTAAGGCCATGGCCAACAGTCAGACTCAACTACCAGACATGTGAGTGAACAAATATTCTGATAATTTCAGTTCCAATCTTAGAGGCACTCCAGATGTAGCTGAGTAGATTTTAAAGAGAACCTGTTTTCATTGAGCTATGCCTAAATTGTAGCTTCATAAACACAATTATATTGCTGTTGTTTCAAGCCACAACATTTTTCAATGGATTATTATGGAATAATAGGTAATCGGAAGGGTGATACTATTCATCAAAATACTGAAAAATGAATAACAAAATTCTGAGTCCACAGTTGTCTCCATAACACTTTTTTTTAATTTGAAAGATTGTTTTTGTTTCAGTGTAATCATAAACTCTCTGAATTAAGTAACTATGTATTTAAATATCGTGTTGAACTGTGATTCTGCCTAGTTGGTGGTGGAATGTGACCCCTATTGATAGCTGATATCAAACAGAGATTGAAACAGACCTTCCTAGGGGAATTGAAACCTTACCACAGGTGTCACAGCTAAATTCAGCATCATTTTAAAACAGAATATGATTTGGTAGGAGCCAGTTTCCTTTTTCATATTTTCATACGTAAGCAAGTTATTTCTAAAATAATACATATGGCTGTGTGAAATTCGTGTTTTTTTATTATCTAAAAAGATTTTAAAAATCACACTTTTTAAAATTTCTTCTCTTGAGTAAGCATGACAATATTTTTACACGTATTTTTACAAATAATTTAAAGTCTTAAATTATTCTTTTTCATTTGATCTAAACATCCCTTACTGAAATTTAACCTTTCATCTTCAATGTATCTCTGTAATAAAGTGTCTTTATAATACAATGTTAGACCTGAAAAAAAGAAATGCTATGTAAAAGGATGTAATCACCGTGACTTAAGGGGATGAAAGCCTTCTCAACGAAAGAATATCATTCCAGTCATTGTAACTACCATTTGTAGTGTATTTATCATGGGCTTTGTTTGTTGCTAGGGGGCTTCAAAAATTTATCTCAGACCAAGATAAATTTTTTTCTTCAAAAAATTATCTCCAATCCTCAATGAAAAGTTACCAGTTTTGTATGATTTTGTTCCTTTTATCTGGAAAGAAAGGAGTGCAGAACGTTTAACTCACCTGCTGTTATATAATTAGTAAATGGCAGAATCAGACACATGATCATATTCTATATTTATATAACTAAAAATAAACAGATGCATCAATATAAATCGAACTCTACCCTTTAACAGAGAACACAACACATCCACCTCCTTTGTTGCAACAAAAAGCCACATAAAACTTTTTTAAAAATTTGTACAGTTTGAAAGATACCACGCCTATCTTCTAAAATGTGTAAATACAACATGTTTATATCCTGTGGATCTGTTTAATACTTGGTCTGAGTTGGAACCTGAGGTATTACTTCCAGACCGTTATAAAACATATTTTACCAAGCTATTTTAATAATGCAGAGAACATCAAGCACCTGTAATCTCTTGAAATAAGAGATATATTGCCTTTCCAGGAGGACAATTCACTGAAATAAGTGGAGGCTAAGAGGTTTCCACTTAGCTTCCACTTAGATGAAAGATGAAAAACAAACTCATCTGTCCTTTCATTAAGTGAGATGTCATGAGCTGCTTAAGGCCATTCAGAAAGAAAAAATATCCTAGAAGCTCTCATTGAAGAGGTCTATTTCATCTCTGCTCTCTAGTCTTGTTTATTCGATCCCACTGGGCCGGGCAGCATTTATTATGGAAGCAAACCCAATTTATTACTGATGATTTTTTAAATTGCTCACTAAGGGCAATTGTTGAGGTACTAGGAAATGCAATTCCATATTTTCCTAAATGCCTGAAGCTAAACTTATGATTAATTCTTTTGATTATCACCAAAGATGTATTTTTAAATATTCCAATAGGCACCGAAGTCAGTAGAGAAAATGCTTTCAGAAAACAACAAAAAATGCACACACAAAAACATACACATAAATATTAGACTCATTGATTCTGAGAACTTAATATTGATATTACTTTTATAGTTCTTTTTCCTTAAAATTTTAATAAACTATAAAATTACAGAAATAACATAGGCTAATATTAGCATTTTTAGAGAAAAAATTATGCTGATATTTAAACATGGATGTTAAATATTCAATTTGTTTTCTAATGCAATTTTAAATAACTGAAATCTCAAGATATAAAATCCGTATAATTCAGGAAAGACAGATTAGTAGTAATCAAGGTACAGTTAATACCTACTGCACCTCTAAGAGAGAGCCCTTCTCATATTTTTAAATAAATCTCTTCTCTCAAGACTTCTAGGATGTAACTACTACAAACTATCTGACTCCTGCTCAACAATTTTACTTTGTTTTGTCAATGAACTAGTCAGTTGGAAGTTGGTAAGAAAGTTTTTCAAAGTTAAAACTGATCTGTTTTCCACCCTTCAAAAACATATTTTAGAACACAAAGAATGTTGTATTAACACATATAAAAAGTAAGTCTATTTCTCATATGAAGCTCTTTTTGCTACATATTTCCCAAGAAGAAAGAAGGTTTCTCTCTCATCCCTTTAGGCTATTTCCTGACGAAGGCCACTGGAACTTACTATTCATGCATTTATTTGATGTGTTTATTATACATCCCTATATGCCTGGATCTGATTTAGTTTCTTCTCAAATCAATAACTTCTGCTATGTGGTGTACCCCTAGGGCTTAGTCCTTGGGCATTTTCTCTTTCCTAATAGCACCCACTCTGCAGGTGATCTCTTTGAATACCATTTATGGTTGATCAATCCAAATGCACATTTCATGCCCATTCTTGTTGTCTGATTTCTCGACATGTGTATGCAACTGACCATTCTTTGAGGTATTATATTTTATCACCTGGACTAAACTGAAATTATGTCTTCAAAATTATTTTCCCGGTTTTTTTCCAGGTTAGTGTTAGCAAAATAGAAATTTGTGTGAGAATTGGAAAGTGAAATGAAACAATAGTCATTATACTCTAAGATATATGTACAGTTGCTTATCCCTTATTTGCATTTCACTTTCAATGGTTTCAGTTTACTAGTCTAAATATATTAAACAGAAAATTACAAAAATAAACAATTTGTACATTTTAAACCGTGTGCTGTTCTGAGTAGCATGATGAAATCTCCTGTTGTCCTGCTCCGTCTTGCCTGAGATGTGAATCAAACCTTTTCGCACCATATTCATGTTGTCCACGCTATCTTCCCTTTTGTCACTTAATAGCTGTCTTGGTTATCAGATCGACAGAATATGGCAGGGTTTGTTTTCAAGTAACCCTTGTTTTACTTAATAATGGCCCCAAAGCATGAGAGTAGTGATGCTGACGTTTCAACTCTGACAAAAAGAAGTTCTAAAGTGTTCCTTTTAAGTGAAGAGGTGAAAGTTCTCCACTTAATAAGGAAAGAAAATAAGATCATATGCTGAATTTGTTCAACTCTATCGTAAGAATGAATCTTCTATCCATGAAATTATAATGAAGGAAAGAGAAGTTTGTGCTAGTTTTGCTGTTGCACTATAAACTGCAGTTGGCCACAGTGTATAATAAGTGCTTAGTTAAGATGGAAATACATGAAATTTGTGAATGGAAGATGTGGACAGAAAATGTGTTCCAACTGACAGCAACTTTCACCAGATAGCACTGAGTCTATATGAAAGTCTTCAGCAAGTGATCCACTGAAGTGAGTGACACCAAGCCACGTCCCGTAGGTAAGGTATAATTACACAGATTTAGAAGCACAGATGGTCAATATTGCTTAATGCTATATCACAATGCCTACAACATTCTCCTCACTTAATGTCATCATGTAAGCATTGTATCATCTCACATCCCAAGAAGGGTAAGTACAGTACAATAATTTATTCTGAGATAGAGATTACATTCACATAACTTTTATTACAGTATATTAGGAGTGTCCTATTATTGTCATTGAAAGTAATGACAAAAACAATTCCTTTTTTTTTTTTTAAAGTTTCAGGATACATGTGCAGAATGTGCAAGTTTGTTACAAAGGTGTACATGTGCCATGGTGGTTTGCTGCATCTATCAACCCATCATCTATGTTTTAAGCCCTACCTGCATTTGGTATGTTTCCTAATGCTCTCCTTCCCCTAGCCTCCCACCCCATGACAGTCCCCAATATGTGGTGTTCCATTCTGTGTCCATGTTTTCTTATTGTTCAACTCCCACTTATGGATGAGAACATGCAGTGTTTGATTTTCTGTTCCTGTGTTAGTTTGCTGAGAATGATGGCTTCCAGCTTCATCCATGTCCATGCAAATGACATGATCTCATTCTCTTTTATGGCTGCATAGTATTCATGGTGAATATGTACCACATTTTCTTCATGTATCAGTGATGGGCATTTGTGTTGGTTCCATGTCTTTGCTATTGCAAATAGTGCAACAGAGCAATTACTTATGTATCAACCTAATATTTATCTTAACTCTTTATCTTAACTCTACTAGAATTTAAGCCTCATGAGTGTTGGGTTATTGGCTAGTTTGTTTATGCATAGTTCTCTGGCATATAATAGGGACTCAGAAAATATTTCTTGGTTGAAGGAAAGAGTACTAACTTTAATAGCCTAAAATTTTACAAAAACTATTTCTTCACTATGTTAGAGGAATTCTATAATGAATGGTTTCTACTGTGTGTTAGACCCATAAACATATCTATGTCTACTTCTTCTGTTAGGATGAACCATACATGGTTGCCAACATTCTTTTTTTTGACCAAATAGCAATTTGATATGGGCATTTTATATGGATTAATCTATGTGTAAAATGAGATCCAGGAAAAATGAACAGTAATCTGGAGAAAGCTGATTGATTTCTCCACTGACTGTCCAATGATTCATAAGATTCAGAAATATAATTCCAATTGTCTGTACTTGTATAACTGCTAGTAACTTAATTTGTTTTTTTAATGTGCTGTCAATCATCCCATAATCTAACTACACCGGATCAAGCTGCTCCTCTGTAATGATATGTAAGTTAAATATTAGCATGGATAGCTTAGTGAAAAAGTTGTGGACTCCACTGTAATTTTGCAGCATCATAAAAGGTAATCATTTAATGATGAGTTTTTAATTATAAAACTACAAAATGAATCCTGCCTTGTGTACTCACAAGATGGATAATTTAACATCTAGCCTGATTCTCACATAGCTTTTATACCTATTTCTTATAGAAATGTATATATGACTAGTGAAGTCAATGTTCTATCTGCCCTATAGCTCCAAGAGGTTTTGAAAAAGGGAGGAGGACATTATGTGTTTTAATTTTTCATTGGAAATATTGGATTAATGCTTTGCGGACTATCAAATTTTGGAAGAAATATTCAATGTTTGCGAGGCAATTTACAGGAGCTCCATTATCCAAGAACGCTAAGCACTGAAGACCTTACTATCCCAGGATTTCATTATTCAGAGTCTTCACGGTAAAATTGCCCAGGGTCAAACCTGAGTAGAGTAAGACTCTTTTTTTTGCAACAAATGGAAGAAACACATTCTCTCTTCATGGATGCTTAAATGAATCAAAACATGAAACTCTGTCTAAATCTGGAGAGCCCAGCTGATTCTCCTTTGGTATATGAGGTTCTTGGTAGTGTGAGCAGTGTAAGGATGGCAACAAGAGGAGCTCTGGATCTCCAGAAATGGTAAAGGGGTTGCATTTGTATGTGTGTATTTTTCAGTGAGACAAACCATAGCTTTCGTCAGAGAAGATGGATGAAAAAATAAAAATAAAAGGTTATTGACCACTGATCTAGAGAGAACTCTAGTGGGTTTTAAGAAGAAAACCAACTTTGGTCTAGCTCTTGTGGCTTTAAATCTCTCTAAAATAAATTATTCCATCTTCTTGCTTCATTAAGTACATTGAAGTGAAGATGATGGGCTATTTTATAATGTGATAGAGTGCTTCAGGGTTATCATTCTGTAAATGGATTCCTATGCCTGCCAGCAAATGAAATAGGGGTAGAAATTTGTGTCTCATATATAGTGAACCCAAGATGTGTCTAAGATGTTTGTGCACAGTTTTATCACTGCGATTTACTTTATTTTTTGCTTGTCTTATATTGTGAATCTTAGCAATTTTAACAGATAGGTGAGCAAGGAACATTTTATTGGGCAAAAGACCATCTATGAACTATTCTAATATTTCTTAATTAGCATACATATATAGTAAGGTTTGTGTATAGAGTTCTAAAATCACATGTATTGAATTTATAATTTCTTAATGATATACTAGGTTCTACAGTAGAATACTAAAATTGTTAAATTTAAATCGTACAAAATAATCCTTGTTCAGAAATGTAAAGATTTGTATTTGTATATTATATAATAGATGGTATATCATACCATATAATATAGCATATTATTTATGAAAATTAATGTAATTTAAATCATTACCAAGCAGATATGGAAAAGTATTCCAATAAAATAAAATGCTATATGTGGTCAAATGAGGAAAACATCCTGTCCAGCTGTGATCACCAAGGACTTTAAGAAAAGGTAGCCTTTAAAAGGAATGAGGGCGTAGGAGCTTAAATCTATCTGTATAGAACCAAGAAAGCAAAATAAAACAAAACTATCTCCAAGTTCCATTATGCAAGAAAAATTTTATTTATAATGTGAATACAGTTATATTTAATGGTTGTAACTGAATATAGTTTCAAACTAGCCTGTTTGCAAAGACTATCTTTGCAATTTCATAAAAAAATGATATGAGTAAATGCTTCAGCAATCATTTGGGCAGTCTTTCGATATAGCCAGAGTTCGATAGGCAAAAAATGTGAGAATATAATCAGAAATAATGACAGCAGAAAATCTCTACTTTGCAAGACCAGATACATTTTACCCGTAATTTCATTGGTTAATCATAATCCTTGGTTCACAGTGCAGTTTCAACTTTGAATCTGCATTGTTCTCTTTTATGTATTTATTTTTAATAGTATAATCACCAGGAAAGGCTAAGAACTACAAGAATTCCCCTTAGCACTCTCATTCACAATGTATAAATATGGAAATGGAAGGCCATAGAGGTGAAGTAACTGGCCAAAGCAAAATAGCTGGTGTGAGGATGGGATTTGCACCCATATACTGCCTGTCTCCAGAGTTAGTGCCCGGCTGTTAAGTGAAAATCTTACTGTGAATATAAGTCAATGTCTTTTTTTCTTCCAGACTTACATTAAGCTTGATTGAGGATTGAGTACCCTTTTTTTTTCTCTTTTCTTCTAATATAATTTCAACCACAGTCAACATTTGTCCTGTTTTGACCTGTTCTTTCTTCTGCGACGTATAAAACCTTCCATGCTTTATCAGGTTAAAACATGGATTTACTTCAACCTGAAAGAAACTTAGTTTTAAACTGTGCACTAATTTTTGCTGTTGTTTAAATAAATTGATCCATCATACCTGGTTCCTCAAAACTATATCAGAACCCTCCAACCTTATTATGTTTGACTAGCTTTGAGTTGTCCCACCTTTCTGGACCAAACCAATGTATGCCTCACATGCAATGATTGATGTCTATGTCTCCCTAAGACATATAAAACCAAGCTGTAACACAATCATTTGGACACGTGTTCTCGGGACTTCTTGAGGCTGTGTCACAGGTCATAAAAATCTCCAAATATTTTACAATGTTTGGTTTTTATTTTTCTTTCTTCTTCTTGTTCTTCTTCTTTTTTTTTTTTTTTTTTTTGAGACACAGCCTTGCTCTGTTGCCCAGGCCGGAGTGCAATAGTGGGATCTCAGCTCACTGCAACCTCCACTTCCCAGATTCAAGAGATTCCCGTGCCACAGCCTCCCAAGTAGCTGGAATTACAGGCATGCACCACCACCACGCCCAGCTAAATTTTTGTATTTTTAGTAAGAGTTGGGGTTTCAACATGATGCCCAGGCTGGTCCTAAACTCCTGAGCTCAGGCAATCAGCCTGCCTAGGCCTCCCAAAGTGCTAGGATTACAGGTGTGAGCCACTACGCCCAGCCCAAGGGTTTGACTTTTTCTATTACACTAAAATTTGACAACTAGACGTGAGCAGATGTGATTTCTGTAATCTCTGAGTCATGCTCTTAATAAAAGGCTACTGGTCATCCCCTTCCCGTCTCTCTTTCCCATTGCTTGACCTATATAACTTGATGGTGCTTGGCTATCTTCGACTGTGTAACCAATAGAAATACTGTAGGTGATGTTAGAAGATAAATTGGATCCCTAGAAAAATCCCATCAAACTTCTTTCTAGTTTCTGCAAATATGACTGTGTTAACTACTATATCGGGAGCTCTTTATGGCTGGGAAAAGTATGCTCAAGTACCATTAAAGTAAGCACTGTGTGTGTATTATATGTAATAATTTCTATGTATATGTTATATATTTCACATATTGTGTAAAATAGATGAAATACATAAAATCTATAATATATAAGGAAATTAATATATAGACAAGATGGTGTATAAAAGGTACACTAAAATGAGTAATCATTTAACTTCACTGTCAATATGCAAATTACTGAAGTGTGGCCCTTACTTGGAAATAGATAACAATGTTATTTAAAGAATGCAAATGAGAAAGACTGTGACTTACGAGTATTGACATAGATCTGTGAAAGTGGCTGATGTTTAATTAGGAAGCTTCCTGAGCTTGACAATATAACTTTGGTGTCCTTTTCCCATCACAATGTCTTATTATAGTGACTATAATGAAGGCAAAGTAACTCATTTAAAACAAACATACTATGTTTGACAATAAAATTGTAGTCAGGATTCTAATTAACAGGATAGTATCTAAATTGTCAGACTGAGACATTGAGTACAACCTTCTTTTACAGATGGGAAGCCCAAGGCTTACAGAAGTTAAGCTCTCTTTTCATGAGATCTTGATTTCTCTCTCTAAACACTTGATCTCCATTTGGCACTAGCTGTACACTACAGAAACTATACTTATGGCTTCGTTTAAGTAGTCACCAAATATAGTTACTTGAGTTGGTGCTTAAATACTTTAAGTTTTGGTTCTTAAAGTGACTTGTATAAAGGAACACACCTTCACATATTAGTATTTGATTGCAGGAAACATTTGTTACAAACTAATACTTTGGATATGATTTTATTTTCAGTCTAAGCTCTCACAAATTTCTCAGGGCTGTGAAGAGATTGTAATGTATGACTCACTTGTGGAAACTCCAAGAGAGTAGCATGCTATATATTTTATTCTATATTACTTTTAAATGTTCATTAAGACATTTTAAAGAGTAACTTAGTTTTCAAATTGAAATTGCAAAACATGTTTGTACAGGAAGAAAATGTAGAAAGAAAGAAAATTACAAACATATTTCTTTTTCTTAAACAAATAAGTACTTAGAAGATATTGGCACATTTTACATAATATATTTTAAAAATGTGATTGGAATCCCACCATAAACACATGTGTTTCTATTTTGTTCCACTTAACATAACATGCAAATGTTCTCCAACCAAATACTTTTTGTAAATATCCTATAAATAGCTGCTTATTTGTATCACTGGATCCTTCCCTCAAGTTTACTGTTTATTTTATTTTAGTTTAGTTTATAGTCATTTTTGGGGGGTGGGGGCAGGCAGGCGTCATGTAAATATTTCTATTGCCAAAAAAGTTAAAACTAATTTTTTTTCTGTGACTAATGATTAGAAAAATCATCTTTAACTCATTTATGTACTAAATGTTTACCTACATCTTCTTATAGTTATTTTTTTGTGATAAAGTGAATTTCTAAAATGTATACACAATATTGGTAAAAACACCTAAAAGGGTTTTTTTAATACTTCTTGAGAGAATTTAAATACTCAAACAAACCTACTTGTCACTAAAATATGACTAGGTTGCAGGCTTGCTTACCCAATTAGATATTTTAAAACAAATATTTGTGTCAATCAAATATTCTGATTAATACAAATTCACAAGTTTAGCCCACTTCCTTTCTTCCTTATCCTGTACAAATAAAATATTTTTATTCTCTTAATAGTTAAAGGTTGTAATCCATCTGAAACCCTAGATGATTTGTTTTCTTCAATATTAAACTCTGAAAATTTATGATTTTTCTAGGGTTTTGAGTTTATTTTGAGGATCAGTTCTCATCACGATGGACTCAACTTCTATGGTTCAAGGAGACTGAGCTGAATGTCTGTTGATTCTAATAGATTCAATACTTCAGTTTATGGGGAATTATTTGCGTCATTTCTTTCATCTGTAAAATCATACTCTCTGCCTCATGGGTTTATTGGGAAGAAGGAAGAAGTCTATGTGTGGAAAAGACTGAGGATATGATTAACATTCATTTTTGTTAGCTACCTTCACAGTTACTATTTTCACCAAATGTGAAATTGTGAAAAAAATTGCATCTTGTCATCAAGTGGGTTTTTCATTTATATATATTCAAAGAACCAGTGAGAAGTGCTAGGGTCATTTTGCTAGGGTAGAGTTATTAATTAGTGGTTCTAATTTACTTGTTCCTAAAGTTTACTGATCTTCTTCCCTCCCTATCTTTCATCTTTTTCTATTTTATGCAAGATGTTAGATTTTTAAATGTTATGAGACAGAAAAAGTAGGACTTTACATGTAATAATTGCCCTCACTGCTCATAAAATTCGTTCCTCAGCACAACACATTTGAAGGTGGTACCCCTGGGGTATTTGTATAAACACTATCATCACTGCCTATACATGCTGCGTGTACAAAGCCCAGTTCACAGGAAGATCCTGTGACTAGAACCCCACTTCAGTGGAACAATATGTTGCATTTATTCATTCATCTTCCTTGCTCAAAGCCACTTTCCACAATTACATCTGAACCACCGAAATCAATTACACTCCTCTAACATAGTCCCACAAGTTTCCTCATCTGTGAAAGTTGCGCAGACCAAATTAAAATTGGAATCATCTTTGATGCTTCTTTCTCTCATACTCTGCGGTGAGTGCACCAATCAGCCCAATCCTGTCTGTTCTAAGTTCAACACTATTACTATCCTCTTTTCTGGATTAACGTCTTAATTGGTCTCCCTGAATCTACCCTATTCCTCCTTAGCATTGGAACCAGAGGAATTCTATTGCAATAGGAGTTGCATATGTCTCACCTCACTCAAAAATGCATGGTGGCTTTCCTTATCATTTAGGGTGAAAGTCAAAATAGTTGCAAAGTCTGAGAATGCCCTCTATGATTTATTCCTCCATTATAGCTCTGTGCTTATCCCATTCTACTGTACTCTGGAAACAAATTGCTTTTGGATTGGAAAAAAATCAGATATTCTTTTAAATTAGTTTATATTTTGATAATTTTATATATCTACAAACATACACATTTTATATGTGTACATTATACATTTATATATAATATGTATGCTATATATCGCTAACTTCATAGATTATTTTTTAATGGTAATAATGTTTTTGACTCTGAATCCTTGCAATCCTATTTGATGAGATTAGAATTCAGTCCACCATGGTTATTCATGCTCCACAATCCTTATTCCCTAGGGAAAATTCTATGTCCACGCCTTAAAATAAGGAATTGGAGAAATCTTGGAGATGTGAACTGATGTAGAAATTATTTTGGGCCAGAAATCAAATGTCATGTTAGAGCTCAGACTACAAGTTAGTTATCACACTTAGAATGTACAAGGGGAGATAACCATTTGGCCACATATATAGTTTCAGGTAATGGTAAACGGAACAAAACAATTGCCTGTACCTTAATGTGCCACTATTCAAGTAGACGTCATTAGTCAAAACTCAGAAATTAAGTTCTCACCAAATGTCTTTATTCCTCATACATATTATCCTCACTTGTGACCTAATTGCCTTTTGAAAGCACCACCTCTTAATACCATCCATTGAAGGCTAGGTTTCAACATACAAACATTCGACCCTAGCAATTTCTTAATTCTTTTATCTCTATGTTATGATTACATCTTCTAGTGGATTTCCAACTAAGCACACTCCTAATTGGGTCCTAAAGGGCCTTCACTACTTCAATATTCCATAGCTAATGTATTTTTGTTTAAGGATATCTATCTTTGCATGTACTTTTTTGATATCTTTCTGTGTACTTTTTTGATATCTTTCCATTATAACTAATGCATAGGGTATTCAATTAATCACTTTTGGTTACCTAGGCAATTTTTTTCAAAATTAAATTAATCTATTTTATGGTACAGTCTACCATAAATCGAGGACCTTGTTTTTCATTTTTAATTCAAATTTAACTTTTAAAACCACATATTTTGGTAGACCATAATGAGGTTGTTGACGAGAGCTCTAATGTGGTTTCTATGCAAAATATATAAAACAATAGCAAGGATAGTCTGGTAAATACATTTAAGCTATATTTTTACATGATATTCAGATACTTAAATTCATCTTCTACCATTCAAAGAGCAATGTCAATGTCTCTATCATATTCAATCTATCAATTACCTATCATATTGATTTATCTAGGTAAAATTAAGATAAAATGCATAAACTTTTTACTATGGACTTCTTTTAACTTCCACAGCTGTTTTTAGCCTATCATAGGAAAAATAAATATATGATCACCTTTTAATTTTTAGAACATGTGTACTTTTTAATAACTTTTTCATGATGAACTCAACAGTCTACTCAGTACCTGATTTGTCAAGTAAATCTGAATACACTGTGCTCTGTGGTGTATGAGAAACAAAGAACAACTGGTAAATCGGGTTTCTGACTTTCAGAAACTCATAATCCTTGAAATTAATGTAATTGCCAATTAAATTTCTATTAGTCATCAATCGGGTTACTCTGATTTACTTAAGAATTGTACTGGTCAGTCTCTTTTTTATAAAGAGATTTGTGAATTTTCATTTTAGGGTTTCCAAACTGTATTTTTTGTACTTAGGGAAACTTGAGCTTACAGATGACGTAGATTCAATTTGAGTGTCCTTACTTCTCTTTGATCCAAATTTTTAAATGTGGAAACAACAGAATCTGTGGTATTGTAAATAACAGGTCATCACTTAATGCAGGATCTCTTTCCAAGTTAGTGGTCTTTATTCTCCAAACAAAATGGAATTTCTTACCCTCGTCTAAGAGTTATGAAATAAAATCTGCTTTTATTGATCCATACATTTTTTAACTTGATCCAGTTCCCTCCCCTCAGCATACAAATGTTTATTTAGCTATCAGAACATAATGTTTTATGCTTCTCTATTTTCTAGATAATGCAAATTTATGTGACACTAATAATATAATAAAAACAGCTATTCCTACCATTCATTGAGTACCTATTGTGTGTGAGCTACTGAATTAAGCATTTTCCTTCTATTATCTTTAATCCTAATGACAATCCAACAAAGTAAGTATTATGGTCTCTGAATCACAGAAAATATACATAAGGAAGATAAGAGACAATCGCTTTCCCAAGTTCACATAAAAAGTCACAGAGACTTTGAACCAAGTTATGTCTGTCTCTAGAGACGTATTATTTTCATTTAAGCAGCAATCTCCTTTTGTCAGGTTCTGCCTTTGTTTCTATGTAGCTCATCTCCCAGTGCTACTATGGTCTTATCACTGCTCATCTTAACCCACATTCTGCCCTACCTGCCTGGACTCCAGTGACAGCCTTGGGATTAGTACCTTATCCAGCAAAAGATGTGGCCCAGATGGGATACCAACCTGTCCTAGAATCAACAACTATAGCCTCTATTTCAGATTCATTTCATGTAGTTTTTGAACTGGAAAGCTACCATCTGTCAGTATGGCTGTGTCCACTTTGGATTCATTGTTTCCCTTGCAGTGACTTCTGGATTTTTTTCTTTATTTTCTGTGAATTCCTGTCCCTGCTGTGCCCTTTGTCTAATTCCAGTGCTTTAAATATGATCATCCTGTTATCTCCTTAATACCTGGATGAAAGCAAATTGCTGTAGCAGTAATAGTTTTGACATTGCAGTCAGAGAACCTAAGTTTGAATTTTATCTCTATAACATGTGGTGAATGAGTTATTTTATTTTGCTTTATTCTGAATAGGCTTTGTGTTCCTATGTTAATCGAAATCCTGCAATGTTTTAGTGAGTCAGGTCAGACTGTTTTGTTTTATTTATATCATTGTTAACATATTAACTTTTGAGAATTTGTTCTTTGTTCATAGGTCAACTTTTAAGTTACAGAAATTCTGCTTTATAGCATCTTACTTTATATTGATTTACTTTATAATTTCCTGTTCTGATTTGTTGCTAAACAATTTTAGCAATACAGTTAACAGTAATAGTAACCCTAGCTGGTATATGTGTGCTTTGGCCTACAGCTCTAACAAGAAAATATGAGCTGCTGATGTTGACTGCCTACAAATGCCTATGGATTGGCTGTGGTGAGAATAGTTTTATGGATTGCTGTAACTCTAATTTGTCCCCCGAAAAAATAGAAAAATAGCAGCAGGTGTTCAAATGTGCTTTTACTAGCTCTCTTGAGATGCCGTAGCTGATTCAAACATTGTCATAGTGAGTTACATTTGCTAACATTTTTCCTTTCTCTTTTGTGCTCAGATGATCATTAATCATTTATTGCTAGAAGGGAGAGAAACATAGTCTTTCCAACATTGAATCTGAGAGAGGAGTAGAATCTATTTTCATTTACTCTGGCCTTGAACATCTCGCTTCAAGTAATGTGAACTGAAAAGGATGCTTTTAAAATGTCAACTTGTCCATCAGATCCTAGGCAGAAGGTTAAGAGTCTAACCAGGAGTGTAGCCCTCTGAGCATTTTAGGATTCCCTTTAGCCATTGTACTGAGATCTTGAGAATAAAGTACCTTAAATCAAACTCAGCAGAAGGCAAAGTGATATGCATAGATGCCTGCATTACTTACGTGTACAAATGGCTCTTCTAATCCTCTACGATGTGCATTTTGAGTTTAGTTTCAAAAAATGAGTGATGAGGGGACACTTATTTTCAGAAATGCACAGGATCCTGATGGTGCCCAATAGTTTATTTATTCAGATTGGCTGAGACTAGGGTCCATAGTCAAGAATTTAAAATAAATGACCAGATTTAGTAAAAATTCACAACCCCAATTTTGGATTCCTGGCCATTGTGTTCTACTTCCTCGAACTCAATGCTCACATAAATTCAGAAAGATACCATTTTGGAATAAAATGGCTTGATTTCAAGGATCAAATGGACATGAATGCAGCTTTTGAGTTAAAGTGATATAAAATGTTATGATGTTAATAACACAGAATAAATATGTCAATTATATTAACCTTGTGATTATCTAGATTGTAGAAACAAATTCTAAATATCACAGAATTTTAAAGATTTAATGGGTTTGAGATCATTTGACCATAGATGATTATCTTATATTTTAGTTGAATAATTGGGTAGAAAAAAATGAAGTGTTATCAAAACTAACCTCAAAGGTAGTGATGAAATATATTTCGTTGAATTCCTAACCTAATTTATTCTCCAAAGGGTTTCTTTATAGATATTGATAAATTTTGATACTGGATCGCTATGTGGTACAAATATAGTGACACAGATAACATTCACACTTTAAAAACTACAATTTTGAATAAGATATTACTTTTTTACTATTAATGTTTACTTTTTTAATGATTAAAATAGTTTTCCTATTAATATTTTTCTCTTGTTATATAAAAACGATGTCAGATTTTCAGAGATGGTGGAATATTTTTGTTCTCATCTCTGGATTTTTTTTTTTTTTTTTTTTTTTTTTTGCTTTTTTTCCCTGCAAATTGGTACAAAGTCAGTGATAAACTTATTTTCGACTTGGAAAGTTTATTATTACCTGATTCTATCTGATAGGTATAGCATAAAATATTTTGTGATTAACAGGATAAAAAAATAACAAATGTCAAAATTGTGTAGAGAGCTTTGCATCTCACAGAGCACTTTTATGAGCTGCTTACATTTGATTCTCCTGAAACCATGTGAGGTATAATTTTTACCCTCATTTTATCAACTAACCTTTTTTTTTTTTTTTTTTTTTTTTGAGACAGGGTCTTGTTCTGTTGCCCAGGCTGGAGTGCAGTGGCATAATTACGGTTCACTACAGCCTCAATTTCCTGGCTCAAGCCTTTCTTCAGACTCAGTCTCCTGAGTAGCTGGGACTACAAGAGTGCACTGCCATGTCTAGCTAATTTTTTAATTTTTTTGTAAAGACGAGGTCTCACTCTGTTGCCTAGGTTAGTCTGAAACTCATGGGCTCAAGCAATCCCCCCGTGTCAGCCTTCCAAAGTGTTGGGATTGTAAGCGTGAGCCATTATGCCCATCAATTAGAAGCTGGAAGTTTTAGAATTTTAGTGACAGCACAAATCTCACTACTAATATGTGGTAGTGACTTGTAACCACATCTTCTTCTTCTGTGGCCTGAGTACTTACCAGAGTTACAAGGCGTTGCTTTCTCAGCATCTGAGTAAACTGCCATTTCCCTCCTCTACTTGTATACTTGTTTGGGTAATTTAGATTTAGGACCTTAAGACTGGAGAGATATTTTTTTTTAAGTGCAATGAACTGGATTATATTGAGATTAAATGAACTCATTGTCAACCCTTCACCTCCATTACCTCCACTAAGAGGTACAACCTCTCCATATGCCACACATGTGCCAGCAGGACCCTGGTAGCTGCAAAGTGCATTTGAATGCAGTGACTGTGGCTTTGTTCTCATTATCTGTGAGTACTTAATGATCCATGATGCGTTTTCTGCTGGCTTTGAGGTATTCAGGAGATTCATTTTCGTCCCTAAACTTCTTTCCCTTCGAAATTATTGTAATTTTCTAAAACTTTTGGAATTTTCTCAAACATAGCACAATTTTATATTTAAAGTACAAGTTTCATTTTGGAAACAATCACAATTCATTTTTAGTCAAGTCTGGAGAATAAAATTAATGACTAAGTAGAGTCACATTTCTTAGGTGTAAAAAGAGTTTTAATTGTAAGCAAATGCATTCTTCCAAAGTCACCTTGACTTGTCTTTTTGAGTAACCTAATTCAAATATTCTCCTTTAGTCACAAACTTATTTTGGGAGGGTCTGTCATGAGTATCACATTATTTTGTTATTGACTAATACTTTGACAAGGTTGTGAAACTGGGTGTCCTGTTATTTAATTCAATTCTGGCACTACCCAGAGTTAGCATCAGACTCCACAAGTTTAAGAGCTCAGCCATCTACAAGACTACCCTCATTTCAGGGGCCAGTTTCAAGTCTTAAGGGCACCTGCATTTCTGATCAACCAGCTATAAATTCAGGAGTTCTCATGACACAATCAATTTCAATAATACGCTAGAATGACTCACAGAACTCTATGCTGATAATTCCAGTTTTATTATAAAGTATAAAACTAAGAAATAGCCAAATTGAAGAGAGGCATAGGCTGAGGACTGAGAGGATTCCAGATGAGCTTCTGTGCCCTCTCCCCATGGGGTCAGTGTATCACCCTCTCTGCACATTGATATGTTCACCAACAGGAATGCTCTTTGAGCTTTGGTTGGCCAGAGTTTTACTGAGTTCTTACTATGTGATTCATCAGGTGAGCTCAGTTTTCATTCCTCTCCCTTCTCAGAGGTGTGGACAGAAGTGAAGTAAGGATAAAAGTTCCAACCCTTTAGTCATGTACTTGGTCTTTTTGGTGTGGCCAGCCCATCCCTTAAAATGATCTAAGGGCCCCTCTTGAGTCCCCTAATTAGTATCATTTCATTTGTGGTCAAAAGGGACTCCTTTAACAAAAGACACTTATCATTCAGAAAAAAATGAGAAATTTCCAAAGGTTTTTGAAGCCAGGAACCTAGAACAAAAATAAGATACTTTTTTTTTAATTTTAACACAACCATTGACCATTAATAATTTACTTCTAAAATGATTTAAAAAATCAATTGTTTATAAAAAGTAACAAACTATAATAATTTAATTTTGGAATAACATATGTTAATGTATGTATATGTATGTCCGGGTCTTTATGTGCTGTGAAGGAAAAAAAGACAGAGGAAAATAATGCCAAATCTTTTGCAATAGGACAATATCAGTAAGCCCTAACTGGAATATCAGTCACCAGGGCATTGGTTAGATGTGATGGGTTGGATTTGCTCATGTTCAAATTGATCTAAACTTGAGTCATTAACGATTATAGAAGTTCAGATCTCTTCTATTCTTATAGAAGAACAGCTCTTGCAAGGAAGTATTGTTCCCTATATATTGTATTTTGGATGGGAGGTTTTTGTTTGTCCTAAGTACCTATCTAGGAAAGCTCAAATTAATTGTGTGGATGTATAAAGTACCACTTACTAAACAGCTGAAACTATCTCCATATTCATGTCACATCCCCTAAGGCAAACTATTATTCTGTGCAGCAGGGAGATGTTTGGAAGTAACACTGCATGGTAGATAGGGTTGCAGGATGAATTCAATCATCTGTTTTCAAATCAAGCTCCATCTCTCACTAGCTGTGTTCCTTTGGGCAAGTTTCTTTCTCTGCTTCAGTTTACTCATGAATAAAGTGGGAGATGACAATATTCCTACTTTCACTCAGTGTGAAAAGTGAATTAATATCTTTGAAACACTTAGCAGTGCCCAGCACACACTGATAATTGAACACATGTCAATGAAGGATTTTGAGTTTTCATACTGGCTCTAGAAAAGTTTCCTTGTAGCCTGTGATCGAAAATTCATTGTTGTTTAGACTTTCTGATGATCTCGCTGAAAATCTAATATTATTCCATTATAATTGTACCATGCACATAGCTCTACAACTAAAACAGTTTTTTCTTATTGTCCTTGTCCATCTTCTGCTATAATACCACAGACTGAGTTAATGATAAATGATAGTTTATTTGGTTCACAATTCTGGAAGCTGAGAAGTCTAACAGCAAGGTACTGGCATCTGATAAGGGTCATCCCATGGCTGAGGGGTGAAAGTGAAAGGAGACAGAGGACAAAGGAGCCAAACTCCCAAGATAACTAACTCACTCCTGAAATCATTCAGGAAGGTGGAGATTTCATGAGTCAATTACTCCCAAAGACCCCATGTCTTAACACTGCCAGAAGAACAAACACATTTCTAACACACAAACTTTTGGGGAATACATTCAAACCATAGCACTTATCTTCATTGGTTTAATCAGTTGTCATTGTCTAACAGCTTTTTAGCTTGATAGCTCTTGGAAAGCTAGTTATTAACTTCTAATGTAATTTTCTCTTCTATAGAGTATTATCTACTTATGGGAGTGTTGTGAGGATTAAATTAAATAATGCGGATGCATATTTAGTACCTGACACGATGAACTCAATTTCTAAATGTGTGAGATGTGTCTAAATCAATCTGTTGGAACATGGACTGTGCATTGTTTTCTCAGAATTGCTGTTACACTCTTGTTAAAACAAACTAAAAATGGCCTGAGGACTCTGTGTTTCTAAATGTGAGTCGTGTGGATGAACTGTAAGCTAGCTTAATAGTCAGACAAGATTGAAAACCTAACTTAGGAGTATGTGCCTGTAACAATAATTGAGTCTTGGCCACTCCCAGCTGCCATACTTCAACCACTCACAGACTGCTGAGTGTTCAAACTGTGTTCAAATAAGGCAAATGCCAACCTGTAACCAACCCAGCTGTTTCTGTACCTCACTGCCAATTTTTATACATCATTTCCCCTTTTTTTTCCTATAAATCTTCTTCCGACACGTGGCTGCACTGGAGTCTCTGTGAATCTGCTGATTCTGGGGGCTGCCTGATTTGCAAATCATTCATTGCTCAATTAAACTCCTTTAAATTTGGCTGAAGTTTTTCTTTTATCATCTTTGATTGTGTATTACTTTGGGAGTGGACTGACATCAGACTACTGGGAGAACTAAAGACTCCCAAAGGACATCATAACACCTCCTCATGACACTTCCTGACAAAGAAGCCTTGATAAATGCTAACTCCTTTTCTCTGAGTAGATTTCTGTAATGCAAATTATAAAAGTACAATTCTTTTTATCAGAGATTTCTAATCCTACAGTCTAACTAGGATAAACCAAAAGGAGTGTCTGAGACAGGTCTCAATCAATTTAGAGGTTTATTTTGCCAAGGTTGAAGTTGTGTCCAGTAAAAAAAAGAAGACACAACTCACATAGAATGCATAGCCCACCATTTTTCCAAAGAGGATTTTGAGGGCTTTTATATATAAAGGAGAAAATGCATGTGGGAAGGAGGGGAAGTAGGACAAAAGGCAGACGGGGTAGACAAATGAGGCAAGTGATTACAATATTTTGAGGCTTTGATTAGCATTCACTGAATCCACATGTTGCATGTGAGGAGGAGGAGGGGGTAGAGGAACAGTCAATTATATGTTCATCTTATGTTGACTAAATCTGCACTTCACCTAAGATAATGTAAACAGTAGAGGAAGAGAGCAAATATGTATTCACCTTGGGGTGGGCGGTGGGATGATTTCTAGTCTCCTCTTGTCCCATATGCATGAAGATAAACTTTTTTTTGAGACAGAGTCTCACTGTGTTGCCTAGGCTGGAGTTCAATGGCATGGTCTTGCCTCACTGAAACCTCTGCCTCCCAGGTTCAAGCAATTCTCCTGCCTGAGCTTCCTGAGTAGCTGGGACTACAGGTGCACACCACCACACCCAACTAATTTTTGTACTTTTAGTAGATACGGGGTTTCACCATGTTGGCCAGGCTGGTCTTGAACTCCTGACTTTGTGATCTGCCTGCCTCAGCCTCCCAAAGTGCGGGATTACAGGCGTGAGCCACCACACCTGGCTAGATAAACTGTTAATTTACACTGTCAGGGTGAGGGAGTCTACCTGGGGAGATACCTGTTTGAGAACAAAAAGAAAGGCAAAGATTTTTTGTGTGTGTGCCTCAGTTTACAGGCTTAACTTTTCCTTTGGACATAGTGAGCTTGGGATCCCAAGATTTTGTTTTCCTTTTACACTAGAATCAGATTTGTCTTAGTAGTTGTAATTAGATGTGTCACCCCAAGGCAGTTGGATATTCTAAGAATCAAAATTAATAATGAAGATAATAAATATGAGAATGGCTATAATGTGTTCTTAGATGACATGTTTGGCATATACCATATGAGTATGATGTGTTCTTTATATCCTATAATTATAAAAACAATATTTCAAGTTAATTATTACTTTTCCTCATTTAAAATGGGGGGAAGTTTAAATATTTCCTTTAAAGTCACAAAGCAAGCAAGCAGCATTACCAAAATTTAATTATCCAATTCTTTCCCTTTTCTAGGAAGCCTCTATATACAGTGAGGTGGCTACCTGTCTACTCAGTTTACTTCAGTTTTGATCACTTGAGATCAAAATAATTGTTCACCACTGTTCTAATTTTCAGTTGCCAAGGTAACAACTGTTCTCAGAAGTTATCACAGAAAATCTATGAAACATGATATTATGAGCAAATTTATTGACTAAGTTCTCTTAAAACATCTGCTGGCAAGACACTAGGAGGGTTTTGAATTAATAATTAAAGCATGCTTCTGAATTATACATTTTTCATTTGTTTAAAGACATTTTAAAGCTTTCATTACTTGTGAAAGCAAATCTCTGAGGGTCATCTGACATGATATTAAAACGGAAACAAATTCAGGAAGATAAAAGGGCAAATTTCCTAAACATGACAAGAGATAACAATATAAAGAATATTTTTGTTATTGTTTCTTCACACTCATACTCTGAAATACAGAAGGGTTTTGAAATAAAACACATTTTGATGAAGTATTTTCTTTGATTATTTCTTTGAAGCTCAACTATTCTTACTCTAAATTGAGAGACGTAATTTAATTTTCACAGAATCTGAACCACAACAGTGTGCTAGAGTTGAAACCTCTAAATTTTCACCCAGTTTGTGTGCAAGGTAGCAGAATACATATGGGGGAATCGATTTGGAAAACTAGGATAAAAAGCACAGCTTTTCTTCTACCCTTTTAACAAACTGTTTAAGAATGCAAAGAACTATTGTACCTGTGCTGGGTAATGTCCCAAATCCCATCAGCACTCCCCTAGGAAAAAAATAAAGAAATTCCCTAGATCTAGAAGAGAGTTGAAAATGCATCTTCAGCTTTTGTAATAGACTTTACAACACATGTTCCATAGAAACAAAGCTGATTACAGTAATCAAGGATAGTGGAGGCATTAGGACCAGTGCATGAAACACAAATCAAAAGTAAGGCTTATTTAGAATGACACTAGCTTTCCCACCATGAATATAACCTTGTTTCTCAGATGTTTAAAAAATGCTATTCATTTTTTTGTGTTTGAGGTACAACTAGTACCAAGAGGTAAAAACTTAACCCATGAGAAGACAATAAAAGCAGAATATTATTTCCTCTTCCTCTACTCACTCTCCTCTTCAGATTTCTCCTCCCTCTTCTTTACAATTGCCAATACTGAGTAGTTTCTGCATTCTTACATTATTCTAAGTGCTTTAAATATGATATGTTAATTAGCACAACATTCTATATGGTAGAAATTATTTTATTCCCACTTTACAGATAAGAAAACTGAGGTGGAAAGAGGGGGATTGACTTGTGCAAGTATCTACAGCTAGTAAACTCAATCCAGGCCTGCAGAATTTATCTCCTGATCACTGTGCTATATTGCCTTCTTAAGTAATTTAGCCCTGGGCTCTAGAGTTAATTTGAAGTGAGATCAATTATTAGCTCTGCCAAATATCAACTTTTTAAAACATAAGCCAATCATAGTAAATACTTAGCATTCCTCAGTTCCATAAAATGAAGTAAGTAACATCTATCTTCTAGACAGGTCTTAAGTATTAAAGAATTATCGTAGTAACTGGCAGTGGGACATCAAATCCCAAAGTAAAATTTTGCAAAACTTTGTTTTTGTTTCCAAACAAATTAATAAAATTTCATTTTCTTTTACAGTGAAGGTTAGTCCCTGGTAAAATTGTGTTGATAGCTACAATCAAGGATACTTTTCAGCAAAGGTACTATAAAAATGAAATGAATATCACCCAAATGAAAGTTGCAGAAATAGATACCTCCCAAGTGTAGGAGTAAATGGCAGCAAAGGATATTTATTCAGAGTTTGATTAGCAAGGGTGTCAGCCACCATGACTCAGCAGGAGCTCAAAGGCAGGCGGGGGAATTGCAAAAGTTTATAGTGGAAAAAAAGGAATGCTTCATGTATGCAGTCATGAGAGGTTTTTAGTATGGTGAAGTTGGGAACCTGGCTAACTGGATGCATCAATGATATATAATTGTTTAGGGGAGCATATTTGCTTAGTTCTAAGTAGCAGGGGGACAATTTAGGGAAGTTGACAGTTACTAAGTTTTGTTTATTTGGGGTAGATTTCTTCAAAGGTTGTGGTTTGGCTTTTTGGGTTGTTTGCTACTGCAGGTTTTAGGTCAGTGTTCTATATTTCTATATGGTCTGATCATTGCTGGTCATTGTTCCTTTGATAATTAATCTCTCAGTGTCCAATTAATTTAGCTAATATATAACAATACTAGAAACCATGGAATTGAGGAGGGGATTTATGCAGGTTTGGGATGCCTTGATTCTACCTCAGTGCACCCTATCTCTTCCTTTTTGTCTTACTTCTTCATAACTTACTCTCTCCCTATCCCACCCCCTCCACTTTTCTAGTAGAAGTTAGAAAATTTGCTTAGTGTGGTTATCTAGGAATAAGAGAACAACTCTTAACTTTACTCATCCATTCTTCTCCATATACACACTTAAAGCCCTGAGAGTAAGAAGACTGAAAATTTTCTCCATATTGCAGACTTCACAGCAGGTATTTCTTAGGGAATCTTTGTGAAGGAGCTTGGAAGCACCCTCCTCTCTTATACAATAAACAGAGCTGGGGTTCTTGACCTGAGGTCACATTGTACTACACTGCGATATTTGCCATACACTAACTTAATTCAGTTGAGTTAAAAAAAAAAAAAAAATACCAGATCTGTGACCTTATTTTACAATCAAAATCTGCTGAATGGATGAGATACAAGACCACAATTCAATCACGGGCACTAAATAGTCAGAAATGAAATTCTTGCCTGTTCAACCTACCCATGTTATATTTACCTTCAATCTAGCAGTGACTCTGGGAAAAGTAATGTGTCATTTGCTTTCCAGATGATAGTTATCCCCAATTCAGTGCTCATGTTGGGAGAATGAGTAGAATCTGACAGGACAGTACTCTGAAATTTTAGACAGATGCAAAATGTAAGCAAATTTATGAAGGGCACAGTTACGATGTTTCCGAAGTATAAGATAAAAAATACAATGCCTTCCCTAAACCATTTTCTATTTGAGGTCAAGTTTGATTTTCTTAAATACTTCCCCAAACTCTCCCCTGGAAGAACAATTTTGCAAGTGGGTATTTTTACCTTATTTACACTTTCTTATGGTTATGCTTTCAGTGTCAAATGCATCACCAAAAAACTATTATTAATTCTTACTGCATTTGCCACTAGAACCAAAATGATTTTCAGCAAAAGTGTGGAGTAGATCTGGTCTTAAAAACTGTCCTTTGTTTCATGCAATGTCATGAATACTATTTTAGTTTCTGATTTTAATTGGCTCAAACATTTCAGTTTATTTATAATACACTATTCTCTGAGGGTTTATGTATCCCAAGGGAATGTTGTTCCCACAGAAACAGCATATGACCTATCCTTCAAAGGCATTCATGAAAGAATTGCTGAAAATATCTCCAAGAAACTTTACATTTTCTTAAACAAGGAAAATAGGAGATTAGTATTCCATATTCTAGAAATAGAATTATCTAGCTTTATATCTCGCTCTGCCTATCTTTTCAAAGCCTCTGTGATTTTACCTTTAAAAAACATTTTATTCACATTATAAATAAACTTTTCTAGTTTGGATGACATAATGTGCTTTAGAAATCATGTCAAGTCCTTTAGGTTTACTATTTCATTGGATCTTTAGAACTATAGCATTAATTGGGTAATATTTTACCCTCCATTTTGTTTTATAGTTTTGAAATCTACAGAAGTTAAATAAGTGGCCCAATTAAACATAATTCATAAAAAATGAATTTTTGACAGGAAAACTGGGACATCCCTCCAGTGGGGTGTACTCATAAACTTACAAAGATACAAGTACTTACAATGAAGTGTTACATGTTTTTCTTGACTCTGTTTATACGTGCATGAGTATATTCACTTTTAGGGAGAAGAGGTGTAATATAATAAATACACTAGGTTTTAGAATTATATATGTTTCAGTTTGAAACCTGACTCTATCACATATAGCCAGGTGATTTGAGGAAATACTACTTACTTTATTTGAGCCTGTTACCTAATATGCAGAATGAAATACTATCATATTTTTTAAATAAATATGAAATGAAAATATAAAATTTTTATCACAGTGGTAAGCAAAATCTTAAAATTGACAGTATTATTAAAGGTAGAGAGCTTTTAATTATCAGCATTGCAGGTGAAGCTCAAGAATTTAAGGAATTAATATTTTATAAGTATTGTTTAAACTCAAAAGGACAGAGAACAGTATTGAGAAGTTAAGTTACTGAAAGCAAGTGCCATGGAGGAGACAAAGAGCAGCAACTGGCCAATCAAGAAGGCAGCGGACACACAACCAGGATGTTTGGTTAAAGTCTAAATTTCCAGTGTCTTTTCCAAATATGAAGATTGCAGGCTTTATTTTTGTTTTCAAACATCTATTGGTATAGTTCTCTAGGAAAATTAATTTAGTGCAGAAAAACATTTGTAGATGATTATTTTAAGTCAAACAGACTGATAAAAACTTATGGCCTGTGGTTATCAGACATATTATCTTGAGATATTTAGGCCATTTACAAGGAGTTCTGGATATGGCCATTGAGATCACCTAACCAAATATGTATCTTGTTTAGAGTTCTCCCAGAACAGACACTGAGAAAGCTTTGAGTGCAAGTAATATATAAGGGAAGCAGAGAAAATTCCAATAAATAACAAAATGAGAGAAGGAAAGAATAATAACCAATAAATGACATGTATTTATGCAAACAATGAAAGCAAATGAAGCTTAATTCTACAAAAGAAAAATGAAAGCCACCAAGATGTGAGTGATCTGGAATATTTATATCCCAGTTTAGCGTAGATAATGGTTTAAGGCTTCTTCTGGGGACATAATAGCCTCGCTTATTGTAGTTATGGCTCCTTTCACAGTTGATGCTGGTAATAGACTATAAAACCAAGTGGCCACAGTGGTGGCCCTACAAGATTTAGCTGAGGCGAGAACAGAAATAAAAGTACATAAATCACATGAAACTTAAGTCACATCAGAAATACTTTGGGGAAACATTTTCCCAAAAGCTGGGATGCTGGATTATCAAATTACTGAAATAACTCTACAATGTTTGATTTAAACCATATGGTAATCACAAAGCAAGGACGTATAATGGATACCTCAGAGATTAAAAGTAAGGAATCAAAGCATGCTACTGGAGAAAATGTAATCACACAGGAAGAAAATAAGAGAGAAAGAAAGGAACAAAGAACCTACAAAACAACAGTAGTTAAAATGGCAAAGATAAGTTCTTACCTAGCAAAAATTACCTTAAATATAAATAGATTTAATTGTTCAATCAAAAAGCACAGAGCGAATGAATGCATTAAAAACAAGATGCAACTAGAAATCTATAAGAGGGTAACATCATCTTTAAGATCACATCACACATAGACTGAAAGTTAAGGGATGGGAAAATATATTCCATACAATTAGAAACCAAAGTAGAGCAGAGATACCTGTCTTTATATCAGAAAAAAAAATTATACTACAAGTCAAAAATTGTAAAAAGAGACAGTCATGTAATGACAAAGAGGTCAGTTCATCAAGAGGATATAACATTTAAAAATCTGCATCCAGCATTGAAGCACTTAAATATATAAAGCAAATATTAATAGATATGAATAGAGAGATAGGCTTTTGACACAATAATTAATACAATAATAGTAGGGAACACAACTTACCTTTAGCAATAGAATGACAGAAAATCAATAAAGAAATATTAAACTATACTTTAGATCAAACGGACCTAAGAGACATACAGAATATTTTACTCAACAGCTGTACAATGCATATTTTTCTCAAGCACAAATGGGACTTTTTTCAGTATAGAGCATACGTTAGGCTGCAAAAATAGTTTAACATGTTTAAGGAGATTGAAATAATATAAAGTATCTTTTCTGACCACGATGATATGAAAGTAGAAATCTGTAACAGGAGGATTTCAGAAAACATAAAAAACATCGAAATTAAGCATACTCCTGAAAAACAAATGGGTCAAAAAAGAAATCAAGAATTTGAAAGAAATATTGAGAAAAATTAAACGAACACAAAACATACCAAAATTTATAGCAGGCAACAAAACTAGTTATTAAAGTGAAGTTTATAGCAATAAATTATATGAAAAATGAAAGAAAATGTTACAAATAAACAACCTAATTTTATACCTTAAGGACCTGGAAAAAGAATAATATGCTAGAAAAACACTAAAAAGGGTCAGCAAAACTGAGTTTGTTTTTTGAAAAGATAAAATTAACAAACCTTCATCTGGCTAATCAAAAAGAATATTCAAAATCAGAAATGAAACAGGAGACATTATAACTCATATAAAAGAAATACAAATGGTCATAAGAGACTACTATGGACAATTACATGCCAACAAATTGAAAAACATAGAAGATCAAATGGATACATTCTTAGACGCCTGAAAACTACCAAGAATAAATCATGAAGGAATAGGAAATATAAACAGACTAATAATGGTTAAGGTGATTGAATCAGTAATAAAAGATCTCCCATCAAAGACAAGCCCAGGACCTGATAGCTTCACTGCTGAATTCGACTGAACATTTAAACAATAAAACTAATACAAATCCTTCTCAAACTCTTCCAAAAATTGGAAAAGAATAAGCATTTTATAGCTCATTTTACAGGGCCAATATTATCCTGATATCAAAAGCCAGACAAGAACACTACAAGAAAATTATCAGCCAATATCCTTCATACACATAGGTGTGAAAAATTCTCAACAAAATTCTAGCCAACTGAATTCAAGAGTGCATTAAATAGATCACTCACCAGGACCAAGTGGAAGTTATTCCAGAAGTGCAAAGATGATTCATATGGTTTGTCACATTTATCGATTTTTAAATGATTCAAGATTTACACATCAATAAATGTGATAGATCACATTAACAAAATGAACTAAAATTTTGTTAAATGTTTTTTTCTGCATCTGTTATTAACAAAATTCAACATTCTGTCATGATTAAACACTCTCAACAAATAATGTATAGAAGGAATGTACCTCAACACAATTAAAGGCCATATGACAAATCCACAGTTAAGATATTCAATGATAAAATTTGAATGTTTTTCCTCTAAGATCAGGGTAAAAACCAGGATTCCCTTTTGCCACTGCTAATCAACAAAGTACTACATGAAGTCCTAGACGGAGCAATTAGGCAAGATAAATAAAGATATCCAAATGGTAATGGAAGAAGTTAAATTGTCTCAATTTGCAGATGACATAATCATATATACACACACACACACACACACATATATATGGACTCCACCAAAAAACGATTAGAACTAAAAGAGAAGTAAAGTTGAAGAATACAAAATCAACAGATAAATATAATTAGCATTTCTGTATACTAACAGTGAACTATCCAAAAATGAAATAATGAAAACAATCACATTTACAATAGCTACAGAAAAAAAAAACTTAGAATGCATTTAACCAAGGAAGTGAAAGACCTTTACATATAAAACTATGAAACATTGATGAAACAAATGGAAGAAGGCACAAATAAGTGGAAAGATATCCATGCAGATTGGAAGAATTAATATTGTTAAGACGTTCATACTACCTAAAATGATATTCAACTGCAATGCAATTCCTTTCAAAATTCCTATGACTTTTTTCATACAAATTTTAAAATATCAAAAAATTCTTAGGGGGATAGCCAAAAAACCTAAATAGCCAAAGCAATCTTGAGCAAAAAGAACAAAGCTAAAGCCATCACAAAACCTGAATTTATAATACATTTAGAAAGCATAATAATCAGAACAACATAGTAACAGCATAAAAACAAACACATAACCCAATGGAACAGAATAGAGTCTCAGGAATAAATCAGTGCATTCATGGTCAACTGATTTTCAACAAAGATGTCACGAATACACAGTGGAAAAAGACAGTCTCTTCGATAAATGCTGTTGGGACAAAAAAGCAAAAATAGACAAATGGAATTATATCAAATTAAAAATCTGCACAGCAAAATGAACACAGTGAAGAGAGACAACTTACAGATACTAAATATTTGTAAAACATACATCTGATAAGAGTTTAACATAAAATATATACAATAGATACAACTCAATAGCAAGGAAACAAATCTGATTTAAAAATGGACAAAGGATCCAGACAGACATTTATCAAAAAAAGATATACAAATGGCTAATAAGTACATGAAACAATGCTAAACATCAATAATCATAAGGGAAATGCAAATGAAAGCCAAAACGAGATATCGTCATATGTAGCTGAAATGGCTATTATCACAAAGACAGAAAATAACAGATGCTGGCAAAAGTGGTCCATGAAGTAGTTTGAAATTTCCCTCATTTTGCCATGCAGGTCAGGTCAGTTTTTACTACCATACAACAAGAATTTGAAAGGATATATATATACTTTCAAAAATATATATACATATAAAATATATATATTATATATATAAAATATTTAAAATATATATATATATATATATATTTTGAGTCAGGATCTTACTCTTGTTGCCCAGGCTGGAGGGCAGTTGCACGATCTCGGCTCACAGCAACCTCCGCTTCCTGGGTTTAAGCGATTCTTCTGCCTCAGCCTCCTAAATAGCTGGGATTACAGGTGTGCACCACCACACCCTGCTAATTTTTGTATTTTTAGTAGAGACAGGGTTTCACCATGTTGGTTAGGATGGTCTCAAACTCCTGACCTCATGATCCACCCACCTCAGCCTCCCAAAGAGCTGGGATTACAAGCGTGAACCACCACACCCGGCCTGAAAGTCTATATTCTTAAACCACTATTTTGCCAAATATCCACAGCTATAACACTAATCAACCATCAATGCAAAACTTAAGAGTAATGTTTTATTTTATGAGATAGACACATGTGTTAGAGTAGTGCATTGTATTTTTACAGCTATTATATAACTGATGCATTAGACCCTTTTAGCATGTAAAAACCTATGTTTGGTGTGTTGATAGTCAAAGTCATATTTAATATGTTATAAGTAGCTATAATTGTACAGATAATTTTCCATATGATAAATATTCTCATATTTAGAAGACTCTATTTTAAATTTAAAGAAGAAATTTGAAGTTTTGGTTTATTTTTAAAACATAGATACAAAGCGAGTATATGAACTTGTAAGTGTGAAGAAAGATATTTTTTTTTTAAATGCCTGACAACCTTGGAACATGGTAGGTAAAACTTGAGAGAAGATGACTTTCTGTCAGATTTGACTTTGCAATGTCTTTGTGTAAATATCCAATGAGCTCACTTTTCCTGTTGCCTAGAAAAAGTCGATTTATCAGGACAGGAGAATTGCAATAGAGAAAAAGTAATTCATGCAGAACTGGCTATGCGGGAGACTGGAGTTTTATTATTACTCAAATCAGTCTCCATGAGACTTCGGGGATCAGAGTTTTTAATAATAATTTGGTGGGTAGGGGGCCAGTGAGTCAGGAGTTCTCATTGGTTGCGTCAAAGATGTAATCTTAAGGAGTCAAAGCTGTCCTTTTGTGCTACGTTGCTTCCTGAGTGGGGACCACAAGACCACATAAGCCAGTTTATCATTCTGGGTTGTGCCAGCTGATCCATTCAGTGCAAGGTCTGCAAAATATCTCAAGCACTGATCTTATGTTTTACAATAGTGATGTTATCCCCAGTAGCAATTTGGGGAGGTTTAGAATCTTGCAACCTCCAGCCGCGTGACTCCTAACCCATAAGTTCTAATCTTGTGGCTTAATTTGTTAGTCCTGCAGAGGCAGTCTAGTCCCCAGATATGAAGAGGGTTTGTTGGGAAAGGGCTGTTATCATCTTTGTTTCAATGCTAAACCATTACCTATGTTCCTCCTAAAGTTAGTTCAGCCGAGGCCCAGGAATGAAGGAGGACAGCTTGCAGGTTAGAAGCAAGATGGAGTCATTTAGGTCAGGTCTCTTTCACTGCAATAATTGTCTTAGTTATTTTTGCAAAGGTGGTTTCATTGGGAGTGACTGAATCAAGTCGGGGGTCAAATTCTCACCAAGGCTGGGCGCAGTGGCTTACGCCTGTAATCCCAGCACTTTGGGAGGCCGAGGTGGGCGGATCATGAGGTCAGGAGTTTAAGGCCAGCCTGGCCAACATAGTGAAACCCTGTCTTTACTGAAAATACAAAACTTAGCTGGGTGTGTTGACGCTCATCTGTAATCCTAGCTACTCATGAGGCTGAGGCAGGAGAATTGCTTGAATGGGGACCCGGAAGGTGGAGATTGCAGTGAGCCGAGATTGTGAGACTGCACTCCAGTTTGGGCTATAGAGCAAGACTAACAACAACAACAAAAATTTTCCAAAGTATTAATGAAACAGTCTCAAGTGTACAAGCTACAAAAATGACGACTGAAGGAATTATAATGCTGAAGAGACATGTTTCCTTATGAAGTCAAGTGTTTTTTAAGTACTTGAGTCATCCTAGAATTGTGATGATTTTTCTTAGATGTAAAAACAGGTTTTTAATGACCTACATAAATTTAAATTACTCTTAGAGGATAGATAAAATCAGCCTTAGTATCCTAAGCTTCATTAAAACCAATAACCTTAAACTATTTTAGGTAGAGAAAAAAAGAATCCATAAAAACAATTTGCCTAGTTATTATACATACATCTGCCCAGGGAATCATGGGATAGTTTTGTTGACAGGGCAAAAGCTCGACATCAGACAGATGCATGTTCCAAATTTGCTTATTAGTTGTAAGATCTTAAAATTATTCAATTATTTTTGAGACAAGCTAAGTGTAATTAATGCATTCCAGCTTGTATAATTTTATTATTATCTTTAATTTATTCAAGCAAACAATGGTGATAGAAAAAGCTGACCATACAGAGTTGCTAAGGAAAAATAAAACACAGATAAACACTTGTCTGACCACATCAGAGGCAATCAATATGTTGCTTTAGCATCTCTTACCCATTATGAATTTAACCTCCCATCTAGAAATGCCTCCCCAAATTACAAGGATACTTTTCCTCCTGTCTGATACCTCATTAAGTGGAGTGGATGTTTTGTTTTGTCTTACTTTTATCTTACTTGAAGGCTTTTTCTCCCCTAGTAGACATAGACTGGATATAATAGCTGTAAAATAAAAATAAAATTCTAAGCCCCCCGACTGACTGAATGGATCCTCCCTCTTGGCCAAGGGGATCTGAAAGAAAACCTAAAAACTAGTTCAGGCCATGACAGGAAGAGAGGTTGTATATACCTTCTTATACTCTCCTCCTTTTGGAATTTAGGCACAGCTGGCCAGTATTAACATTAAAATAGAGATCATAAGACTGACAAAACAGACTCTTTGTAGCAATAAGATGATGGCAAATTCCAACCCGAGTTTAGTATAGCATCACATGACAGATG
Organism: Macaca mulatta; assembly: GCF_049350105.2. Classification (NCBI taxonomy): domain Eukaryota; kingdom Metazoa; phylum Chordata; class Mammalia; order Primates; family Cercopithecidae; genus Macaca; species Macaca mulatta. The sequence continues at coordinate 39,237,184 of NC_133419.1, forward strand.
GTAGCCCTGAAGGAAATCAGAATATTTTATCCCCATGTATATTTTCTTTTGCATATTTTGAAATGGCCCTGTAAAGCTGTCTCTTGAGGGAGAAGTTTACATTCTGTAGAGAATCTTCATTCCTTATCAATTTAATATTCTATCCAGAACTACCTTTTCCAGAGAGTCTGACACATTTTTAGGCCTGATAAGAGACATTAATTATCTATTTGATCCAAAGCCTGCTACCTGGAGGCTTCATCTAAATAACAAGAATCTTGACTTCCAGAACCTGCCTTATCTTAACTCAAGTATTTATACTGACTTCAATTATTCAGGTATAGCTTAACTCTTTCAACCAATTGTTGGCCAGAAAATCTTTTTAATTCACTCGTGACCTGGCTGGGAGCCCCACTACTCAAGATGTCCCACCTTTCCTGACCAAACCAATGTATATTTTACATGCATTGATTTATGTCTTTGCCTGTAACTTCTGTCTCTGTAACATGTGTAGAACCAACCCGTAGGCCAACCACCTTGGGCACATGTTCTCAGGACCTCCTGAGGCTGTATCAAGGGACATGATCCTCAAATTTGTCTCAGAATAAAACTCTTCAAATATTTTCTGAGTTTGGCTTTTCTTCACCAACAACAGCAACATTCCGTTATTAAGGTGGGCTAAAAATAAATAATGAAAAAGACGTAGGTTGAGTGTTAGTCTATTATTAAAATATTTTTATGAGAAAAAACATAATTATTGTAAACTGAAGATCAAAAGAGATAACTTCTTTACATTTCTTTTTTACTCATGAAAGAGACAAGCTATAGAGCTTTGTTTAGTATAAAATAGTAACATTTGCTCAGTAGACAATTACTTCACAGTGAATTATAAAGGAAAAATGAGAACTGTTTGACACAGGCATACTTAGGAGATATGGTGGGTTTGGCTGCAGACCACCAGAATGAATTGAATATTGCAATATGGTAAGTCACACAATTTTTTTTGTTTCCCAGTGCATATAAAAGTTATATTTATACCATACTACAGACCATTATGGAGTAAACAATGGAGATATGAAAAGCTGATTTCACAGAGTTGCTAAGGTAAAGACATACCTCGCAGGTATTTCTTTATAGTAGTGTGAGAAAAGACTAACGGTAGAAGTTACGTTGCTAACACTTAACTCCATAATGTTAAGTGTGCATTAACATTATGCCTAAGAAATTTACATACCTTAATTATTGCAAGAAATGCTGAGGATCATCTAAGCCTTCAGTGAGGCATAATCTTTTTGCTGCTAGAGAGTCTTGGCTTAATATTGATGGCTGCTGACTGATCAAGGTGGTTGTTGCTGAAGGTTGAGATGGCTATGGCAGTTTCTTAAAATAAGACCACAATTAAGTTTTCTGCATTTATTTACTCTTCTTTCACCAAATATTTCTCTGTTGCACATGATGCTGTTTGATAGCAAACAGCAAAGCTTTTTGAAAATTAAAGTCTGATACTGTTTGGATCTGTGTCCCCACTGAAATCTCATGTTCACTTTTAATCCCCAAAGTTGGAGGTGGGGCTTCATGGGAGGTGATTGGATTATGTGGGTGGATTTTTCCCAGGGTGCCGTTCTGGTGATAATGAGAGAGATGTCATAAGATCTGGTTGTTTAAAAGTGTGTGGCACCTCTCCCCAACTTTCCTCCTATTCCAACCATGACAGATGTCTTGCTTCCCTTTGCCTTTCACCATGATTGGAAACTTCCTAAGGCCTCCCCAGAAGCAGAAGCCACTCTGCTTCCTGTACAGCGTATGAGACCATGAGCCTATGAAACTCTTTCCTTTATAAAGTACCCGGCCTCAGGTATCTCTTTATAGCAGTGCAAGAACAGACTAATACAAAGTCAATTCTCTTGAATCCTGCCACTGCTTTACCAAGTTTATGTAATATTCTAAAGCCTTTGTTGTCATTTCAAAAGCTTTCGCTACATCTTCACAAAGAATAGCTTCTATCTCAAGAAACAACTTTCTTTGCTCGTTCATAAGAAGCAAGTTCTCCTTCATTAAAACTTTATGATATTGCAGCATTTCAATCACATCTTCAGGCTCACTTTCAGTTCTAATTCTTTTGCTATTTCCACCACATTGCAGTAACTTCCTCCTGAAGTTACTGAAATCTTGAACCCTGCAAAGTCATCCACAAGGGCTGGAATCAATTTCTTCCAAACCCCTGCTAATGTTGATATTTTGACCTTCTCTCATGAATCAGGAATGTTCTTAATAAAGTTTGGAATGGTGAATCTTCTCTAGAAGATTTTTAGCTTACTTTGCCCAGATCCGTCAGTGGAATCGCTATTTATGGAAGCTACAGTTTTATGAAATGTATTTCTTAAATAATAAGACTTGAAAGCCAAAATTACTCCTTGATCCATAGGCTGTAGAATGGGTGTTGTTTTAGCAAGCAAGTAAACAACATTAATCTCCTTGTATATCTCCATCAAAACTCTTGGGTGACCAGGTGCATTGCCAATTAGCAGTAAAATTAAAAAAATATATATTTGAGCAGTAGGTCTCAATACTGGGCTTAAAATACCGAGTAAACCATGCTATAAACAGACATGCAATTATCCAGGCTTTGTTGTTTCAATTCTAGAGCACAGGCAGGGCAGATTTAGCATAATTCTTAAGGGCCCTAGGATTTCTGAGATGACAAGCAAGCATCGGCTTAACTTGAAGTTATCAGGTGCCTTAGCCCCTAATAAGTGAATCAGCCGGTCCTTTGAAGATTTGAAGCCAGACATTGGATTTTTCTCTGTAGCTATGAATGTCCTAGATGACACCCTCTTCCAATAAAAGCCTGTTTCACTTACACTGAAAATTTGCTAAGCATAACTGCTTTCATTACTATTTTAGCAAGTTCTTTTGGATAACTTGCTGCAGTTTCTACATCAGCACTTGATGCTTCATCTTGCACTTTTATGTCATGGAGATGGCCTCTTTTCTTAAACTTTATGAGCCCATCTCTGTGCTAGCTTTCAATTCTTCTGTAGCTTCCTCACCTTTCTCAGCCTCCTTAGAGTTGAAGAGAGTTAGGACCTTGGTTTGGATTGTGCTTTCGCTTAAAGGAAGGTTGTAGATGGTTTGATTTTCTATTTAGACCACTCAAACTTTCCCTATATTGGTGTAAGGTTGTCTGGCTTTCTTATCATTCATGTGTTTATTGAAATTATATGTTTAATTTCCATCAAAAACTTTTATTTTGCATTTATAACTTCGCTACTGTTTGGTGCAAGAGGTCCAGTTTTCAGTCGATCTTAACTTTTAACATACCTTAATCATTTCTAGCTGTTTAAAAATTTAATTTTTAATTTAAGTATTTATTTAGGGACAGGGTCTTGCTTTTTCACCCAGGCCAGAGTGCAGTGGCACAGTCTTGGCTCACTGCAGCCTTGACCACCTGTGGTCAAGTGATCCTCCAACCTCAGCCTCCAGAGTAGCTAGGATGAAAGGCATGTGTCACCATGCCAGCTATTTTTTATTTTTTACTAAAGACACCATCTGGCTATATTGCCCAGGCTGATATCAAACTTTTGGCCTCAAGTGATACTCCTGCTTTGGTGTCCCAAAATGCTGGAATTACAGATGTGGGCCACCATGCTCAGCCCATTTCTAGCTTTTGATTTAAGGTGAGACAAATGTGACTCTTCCTTTCACTTGAACACTTAGAAGTCACTGTAGAGTTCTTAGTTGCCCAAATTTCAATATTATTGTGTCTCAGGGAATAGAGAGGCCTGAGGAAGGACTTGATTTGAGAGGTTTAATTTGATTAGGCCACTCGTGTTACATTCATTAGGTCCTGAAATAATGGCTGCTATTGTAGCATAGTTCCTATACTAGACCTGTGTCATTTTATCAGTCACATTGAATCACATGAAATTTCTAAGGTTTTACTCCTTTTGATTTTAGCCACTGTATTAATTTTCACATTGGCATTCATTCCTTATCCAAGAAATATTTATTAAGAGCCTGCTATTTGCCAGACATGGCACCGTGGATTTGGGTTACACTATTGGATCTATTGGATAGAACAGCCAATATAATTACCCTAATCAAATTAATAGCCTAGTAGATGACATACAAAAGAAATAAATAAAACATATATAGTATTATAATGAGAGCTAAGTGGTAAGGACAAAAGTCTTTAGCAAGGAAGGAAGATATTTTGTGAGTGAGTAGGGTTGTAATTTTAAAGCTGGTTTTCTGGAAGGATAAAAAATAAAAACAAATCTGGAAGAAAGGGAAAGACGAGTCATGTGATTTCTTGTAGAAAAGCACCTCTGGCAGAGGAAAAAGCAAGCATGAACATCTGGAGGCAGGAGAATCCCTGGCTTGAGGAGGAGGTCAATGTAGATAGAATAGAGGTGATCCAGAGAGAGAAAGAAAGAGAAAGAGAAGGAGAGACAATAAGAAAAGGTCATAGTGGCACCAGGTGAATTAGGGCCTTTTGAATCAGCATAAGAACTTAAGCTGTTACTCCAACTGAGATTGAAAACCTTGAAAATTCCTGAACAAAGAAGTAATATTACCTTATTTATTTTGTAACAGACTCAGTCTGTCAGGTGAATGGGTAATAGATTTAGGAGCAGGATCAGAAACGAGAAGACACACAGCAAAACTAATGTAATTATGCCAGTGAGACATCACCTACTTAGGACAGAGTGAAGTGCCAGGTAGAAGATGGAAGAATATATTTTAAAGATGTCACTGAAATAAATAATATGAATGCCAGTGAAAGGCATCAAGGATGACTCCAAGATGTTTGGCTTGAATAAGAGGAAGAAAAAAGTTGCTTTTAATGTGCTGGAGAACATGAGAAGGGCAAGTTTGTGGTAGAAGTAATATCAGGAATTCAGTTGTGAATGTGCTACATTTGAGAGGCCAAATAGGCATCGAGTAACATGTAGCACATCCATTAGGATTTAATCAAGGAAGCAGGACCACTAAGAAGGATATGGTAGGAGCGGCTTATTACAGAGATTAGACCTTCCAAAATTGTTGGAACTGGTGAAGATTTCTTTGGAAGGCTATTACATTTGCCTCTGGTGGTGATCTTGGAATCACTCTTAGACAGCAGGACTGGCAGCTGGAAAGAAGAAAGATAGTGAACACCGAGTTAGCAATAGAAAATGAATCCACAAAAACAATACGGAATAACCTACCATGGCAAAGTGGAACTTTTTCTCTTATTCCCTCTATCCTCAATGATGAGGACTGGCCTGCTGAAGAAGCCAAATTGTGTTGCCACAGACACACAATGTACTTGGCTCCAAACCAGAGAAGCCGAATGAGAACATGCAATGGCAGCCAGAGAGACCGAATACTGTGACCTTCCTCATTAGCAAGGCGAGCCAGGAGATTAGTGAAAATGTGTGTGAACTGCAGCAGCCCCTGGCACCCTGCATCAACATTCCATGCTTAATGACCCCTGCTTTGTTTCCAAATCTCAATTTTTTTGTGTGATCAACCATAACTTGGAAGTGCACAGGGAAAAGAATTAGGGGAAGTCATACCCCAGCTTAGCCAAGTTGACACAGTACAAAATCACTAAAAGTAGGTAATTGCATAGTGTGTGTAGAATCCAGGGAGGAGGAATGGGCTTAAAGTACACATCTGCATTTATTTGTTTAAAGTTGATACTCAAAGCAATTGGATTATACCATCAAAGGTATTAATGTACCTAAAAGAGAGAAAAGTGTTCAGGAATTAAGCTCTGGGCCACTCCAATTTTTAAATGTCAAGAATATGGGAGGAACTAGCCAAGGACACTGAGAAGAAACAGAAGTATAAAATGGAAATCTAGTGATGATCAGATCCAGGAACTCAAGCAAAGACATAGTGATTAAATGGAGGGGAGAAAAGATGGCTTTTTTTGTTGTTGTTGTTTATCCCACAATTGAATTTCCATTCTGGGAAAGCAGGTTTCAGGTTTTCATCCAAAATGCTGATGGAGACATAATTAAAAATGACAGGACAGTGCCAGTCCTTGCAGTATTACTGGGTAAGAGAATCATCTGAAATAAATTTTATTTTTACAAGGGAGAAAAATGTTAATAAGGAAATAATTTAACAGCTCTCTCAGCAGAATTTTATAGACTAGAGCACTACCTGGAGCAATTACAGTTTGATTCATTAACACACTATTATTCCACAACTGAGAAGCTGCTGAAGTTTGTGACATTCCAAAATTAATGTGTTATTAACAATTACTAATGGTTTAGTGACTATCTCGATAATCTTTTGAGTAGCAACATCTCTCAGGAATCAATAGTGTGTTTTCAGCAGCTCCAGTTTTACAAAATTTGTGAATAGAGAATCTATAGACCTGAGGGAAAGCAGTAAAACAAGACTTTAATTTTCATAAATGTTCTTCAACTTAATAGTTAGATATCCATGGACATCTATATTGTTGCATATAAATATTAAGTACAATAGTCCATAATATTAAGTACAATACTATTTCATTACCTGGTAATGTCCATGGTGGAAAAGATTTTATTCTTGTTAATTGTATCCAAACCATATTCTTCAGTAAAGGATTCGCATCTTACGACTCTAAGAAATAAAGAATTGCTACAGGGTAATTTTAATTCTTTCTTTGCAATGTCATCATTCACCTGGTCTATGGACTGCAGCATTTTGTCGACATGGTTATTCACAGGAGAACCATACTCATTTGCTTTCACACAGTAAATGTTTTGTGTATTTATGTATTTTTTTTTTTTTGAGGCGGGGTCTTCACTCTGTCACCCAGGCTGGAGTGCAGTGGCACCATCTCAGCTCACTGCAAGCTCCGCCTCCCGGGTTCGCGCCATTCTCCTGCCTCAGCCTCCCCAGTAGCTGGGACTACAGGCGCCCGCCACCTCGCCCGGCTAATTTTTTGTATTTTAGTAGAGACGGAGTTTCACTGTGTTAGCCAGGATGGTCTCGATCTCCAGACCTCGTGATCCGCCCCCCTCGGCCTCCCAAAGTGCAGGGATTACAGGCGTGAGCCACCGCGCCCGGCCGTATTTATGTATTTTTTCAAGTCGGCAATTGTGTCAGAAATTGTCCTTGAATAGGTAAATTTCCTTGACCTTCCTTGGCCACAAATTCCTTTAAGGCATAAACCCCAAAGGATGAAGTTTGTTTGCTGATATTTATTCAGAAATTATTATTAAATATATCTTAAATATTTGGTATGTAAGTAGTATTTATTGCCATGTTCATATTTTAATAGTTTCTTCAGAATTCTTTTCATCTTCTGAAGTCCTATTTGTATTATTTAGAATCTTTCGTATAATCAAATCCTTAGGCGCCCTTTTTCTTCATGCATTTTGGATATTCACCCATTTGTTTCACTATTCTACTGTGCTAAATATTTATCTATGATCACAATCCTTGGGGTATGGCTATGGTTTGTTTGGGGTTTTTTTGTTTTTTTTTTTTTGTTTTTAACATATGATCTAAAACAGAAGACTGAAATATTCTGTCAGCTCAGAAAACAATCTATCCGGTCACAGATCTTGAATGCACTATCTGGATGAAATTCTATTATTGTATATTCTTTTATAATGATCCTTCTATGACCAAGTGGTCCATATGTCCTAAAGTTTAAAAGAGGGATTTGAGAATTCCTGAGGACATCAGGAAGCATCATAGTGTACTATCAGGAAGCCAAATTGCAACCACAGTGGTGAAAATATATGAAAACAAAAGATCACTGGAAGGTTTTCTGAACTCTCACAAAGCTAGTAGACGCATCTTTAATTAGTTTATAAGAATTCCATGGTAACTCAAGCTCAGTTCTTGTGATACTGCTCATTTGAAGGAAAAAGTAATGTATCCACCACCTTTTGTGCTGACCTGATTTTCATCAATAATAGTAAATAAATCAATACCTGTTAATGCTAAGATTTTAAGAATTTCATTCGCTGTGGCTGTTACATTTGTTAGGCAAATGTGAGCAGATTCTAAAACCTCTCACCCACGATCATTCTGCAGCTTCAGCTTCTGTTCCTTGGGCAACTTCCCTGGCTGTACTGTGACTACCCTCTACCCACACAGAGAGCAGCAAGCCCTTCAGAATATCACCAGTAACCCAGGAAATACATTTTTAATATCATTATATTTTAATGTTGTGGAGGATGAAATTAGTATAAAAACTAAATTTCAACATGAACGTTTCTCTTCAGATTCTGTGGTGGTTTTATTGATATTTAATGTTACCTTGATATATTTGTTTACTGAACCCCACAGTTAAGTGAGGAAGATGACAAGAAAATAAGAATAAACTATCTTGAAGAAAAGGGCTTGTCAATTGAAATTTATCCTAGCCCCATTTTATACTAATAAGTGTAAATTATGTAACTGGTGTAAACTATGAGGGTTCTTCAGACTCTACCCTCTCAGAAGTCCTTGGGCAGTTGCTCGTGCACAGCACTAACTCCACAGACAGTGTCTTCAGGTGGGTCACTTAATTTCTTGTTACTTTTAAAATAGGCACATGTGTACACATATAACAAACCTGCATGTTGTGCACATGTACCCTAGAACTTAAAGTATAATAAAAAAAAATAGGATTTTTTTTAGTCTACCTCAAAGAGATGAGGTGACTATTGAAGAGATTATTTCTGTGAAACAATTTGATTATCTCACCAAAGTAGTTTCCAAATGATTTTAAAGCCACCTATTGGATTTTTCCAGTCTGAAGTACAAATCCAAGAAATTGAATTACTCCTGCAGCATTACCTGCATTCAGAATGAAGAGACTTTTTTCCCTGCAGAAAGAAATCAAGTGATGTCTGGTGGTCAGTGATGGCCTGTCTGAGTCAGAGAACTCTCTGATGACTAACTGAAGCTGTCATAAATGTGAGCTAGACACGTGCCACTTTGCTTTCTCTACTACCAGAAGAACTAGTCACTCCTTTTTTTGTACCAGTCTTTTATCTTCTGTTTATAATCCTATATGATAGCACTTCCAAATGATTGGTATTACATAGCTATCTTGCCCATTGGACTATGAGCCTTTCATGAGGCTAGGGCCCAGATTTTATTTTTCAATTCCTACTTTTTGGTTATAGAACATGACATTTGATAGATGGCTAATAAATCTATTAAATATATGAATAAAAATTAGAGTTAAGTTGGCTTTGTCAGAAAACTGTCTCTGGGAAGTGCAATAGGAACTATTGTTCTTGAACTTGGGAGACTGGACTCCAAGAGCCTGACGGGATAATTGTTTTCCTCAAACATTTCAATGCTTTCTTCCCCAGTATTATAAATGAATATTCAATAGAGAAGAGTCCATTTGCTTTCAGTTTTACCTTTGGGGAAATTTCTCTCCCACTTCTAACTTTTTATTGACCTAAAAAGCTAGAATGATTTATTCAGCTAGAAATCTCAGGTATCTTTTGGCAGTTACAGCTCAGCACTCTCAATAGGAGAGATTTATATTAAAATATATCAGATTTTTCACACTGTTCTCATAGCTACAATTTTGGGAGCACATTAATGATTATTCAGCATTATTTTCTGAACCATATTGATTTCATAATGAGAATAGAGTAAAACTTTTGTTTTTAATACTTTAGATTGGACATGTCATATTTTCACGATTAGATCACAAAACATAAATTTCCCTTTAAAATGACAATATTAGTGATCTCTATTATTTTTATCATTTCATTACAAAATCAATTCTATGATTTCAAATAAAAGAATTATAAATAGGCATCAATGTTTAGTTCTCACAGCCAATGTTAATTTATTTTTCTGAAAACATTTTCTTTACTATCATTTGTGTATTTTGAAATAAATTCAAAAATTATCTTAGGAATTGATAATAAAATGATTAAATCATGAGTTTAGCTTTAGGCATTTGGAAGAAAATAGAATTAGATTTCTTACTGTCTTCTTTTGAACTTAATGTGTAGGTCTAACAAATTATCTTTATTATTTGCTTCACAATATACACTGTCCAATGCAAGTTATCAAGTGCATAAGCAGTTATTTTAGAGGACATTTTCTCTGATGGTTTCTGGAAGATTATTGCTTTTTGCAGATTAGCTTTGAACAAGTTAAAACTTGTTCTCCTAAGTCATGGACATACAGGTTTGTCTTCAGTCTCCAGACAGTTCAATCTCCACTCGGCCCACAATCATCAAAATTGCTATTTAATAAATTTCAATGTGCACTTTCAAATAGGTTGGCAAAATAGGCAAGAAAAAGTAACACATCCGTTTCAGTCCCAGACTGAGTATTAAACAGAACCAGGAAATAGGTGAGTTTATATAAGTTTTTTAATAGCTAAGTGCTATAATATATCCTATATAAAAAGCAGACATTTGTTTCTTATAAATAGGATGGTGAACATGCCGATTTCTGTATTCCAAAATGGCATTGGATTTGTGCTGATATATTTGTCCATCCCCCACAGTCTGTGTAATGATGAAATACAATTATGGACCTTATTTTGCCATCACCAACTGGCTCATAGTTGATAAATTACTTAAATTTTCTGAGCCTTGATTAACAGATTTTTAAATTTCTTAATCTTATTCACTTAGCCAGTAGATTTTCTGTGAATATTAGAGGTAAATTTGTGAAGCCCCTAGCATCATACGCAAGCCGTAGTAAATAAAATCCAAATGAAAATTATAATTATTGGAACAAATCATTATATTATCTGCAGTTTTACTTATTATGGTGATTGAACCTCTTTAAGTCTAGGTTATTGTTCAGCGTCTTAACGTTCTCTATCTCTGAGACTGTGACTCCTTTAAGATAAAATGTGAAGATTCTGCTAATGAACAGTTAATGAAATAGAAAATGTTTTTAAAACCAATTATAATATATTTTAAAAGACGTGAATTATCTAGTCATGTTTAATCCCAAGAATAGAATTTGAAGAAAATGTAGCAGTATTTGCAGAATATTTATTTATCTCATTTAACTCTGTGTGTGTGTGTGTGTGTGTGTGTGTGTGTGTGTGTGTGTGTGTGTGTGTGTAATTAAAAATATTCCTAGGAGGGGTGGGCTCAAGATGGTAGACTAAAAGCAGCTCATATGCTCTCACAGAGAGGAAGCAAAGGGGAGAGTAAACACAGACCCTAAATGCTGATCATCTAAGAAACCACATCAGGGTCTATCCAGGCAACAAGGGGACACGGACAGCAGACAGGAGTGAAGTGGGGCACCAAGGCTTATTTGGGATAAACGTGGAGCCAGGAGAAGCCCCCCAGTATGGCAAAGGGCGAATGCGTGAGACTCTTCAGGGAGATTCACAGTCTCCTCAGTGACCTGTGCAAGACTGGGAACAAGAGAATCCTCCTGCTCCTCCCTCACACTCTGTCACTGCATGTCCACACTGAGGCAGAGAGCCACTTGCACATATTTTGGAGGTAACTTTCAAGTCCAAGGGGACTTCTGCAAACCTTGGACCCCAGAACATACCAGCACCACTGTAATAGCCCCGGTAGAGGCCACAGTCACGATACCTGGGAGCGGTAAGACTACTTCAACCCCCTCACGAGACAAGGCTCAGTGCCAGCTTTTGGCTCAAACAGCCAGCTTCTATCTGAATTCAGCTGGTGGCTACAGTCCCCTATTGTCTTAGAAAACACCCAGATGGCAGGGTGAGGAACCTCACACACGTCTGCCACTGGTAGCCTGATGTTCAGTGACCACTGGAGCTTCTTACCCAGTGGTCGCACTCTGTCTAAACTCAGTCAGCAGCCACAGCCTTATGTTGTCCCGGGCAACACCCAGATAGCAGAGTGGGCTACCTCACCCGCCCTCACCACTGGAAGCCAGGTGAGCAATGCCTGCTGGAGCTTACAGCCCAGCGTCCCACTTCTGTCTGAACTCTGGGCAGGTACAAGCCAGTGTTTCCCCAGGAAGCACCCAGGACAGCAAGTTGGTGACCCCATCTATGCACGCAGATCCTAGCTGAGTGGAACTTGCTGGCTTGGGCAGTGGCCAAGCAGGGAGGAGATCTCACTCTTGGATCAATATATATTACAATGTAATAATAAAAATAAAGTGTGCAATAAATGTAATGCACTTAAATCATCCTGAAACCATTCTCCTACCCTCCCATTCATGGAAAAAATAACTTTCCATCAAAGCATGTGCCTGTGGCTTCTGATAAGATATTCAGGTAATTCCTTTTAGTATAATATAGGAGGTCCTGTCCAAACACAAGGTTGCGTTCTCTAAGTAAGTCAGAAATGTCTTGCACATATGTTCACAACTGAAGAAAAAGAGCGTACAATAAACATTAACCTATACTCTCATCAATTTGACTCCATTCTTATTTTATCTTTGGTCTCTAGCAAACCTCACATTATCAGAGCAACCCTTTGCTAGAAGATGGCTCCCTAGCCTCATTGTTTATGATACACAATATACTAAGCCCTTTGTATTCTTGAGTTCTACATCCATGGAGTCAACCAACTGCAGATGGAAAATATTTGGGATAAAAAGGCAATCAAAATAATATAAATAATACAGCATAGCATTTACATTGTAAATTTATATAGCGTTTACATACTATTAGGTATTATAAGTAATCTAGAGATGATTTAAAGTATACAGAGAATATGCATAGATTATATGCAAGTACTATGACATTGTATATGAGGTACTTGAGCATCCTAAGATTTTGATATTTGGAACAAATTCCCAGTGAGGCAAATACCAAGAGAGTGCTGGACACTGGTGTGTCCACTGAATGCGTTGCTGCTAATAAAACCAAAAGATGCTTGAAGTTGAGTCTTAAATTGCCTTTTTTGTAATGTATTCCATTTTCTGTGTTGCCCTAAGGGAATTTGATGATGTCCTTTGGACCTCAGAGCTGTGTCTCATACTAAGTAGAACAATTCAGAAACATACATAAGTAGAGAGTCAGGCATTTCATTTTTGCTTGATATTTCATTTATGGAAAACATGTTACATTTAGATAAAATAGTATAAAAATAAAAGAATTTTGACTGAATTAGATAAATAAAACATTTAAATACTGCCATTTTTCTGTGCTTGTATTTACCTTAAATTTAATGAGTTAGACTTGCCAAAGAAAGCTAGGAAGTGAGAGATGGGTAATTTTCCAATTCTGTAGCATGTGGTATATATCTTCATCTGCAGCAAAGTTAAGACATGACAGCTTTGTCTAATTGAAGACTGAAATGCAGTTAAAACCATTGTTCTGGAAAGGAAATTAGCAATTACATTACAGTTTCTTTATCTGGTTATTTATTATGTTCCAAAATGACTACCCTTCATACACTGCACAATATCTTCAAGTAATATGAACATAACTTCCAGGTCATTTTTGCAAATGCAAATAATAAAATTAATTTTTTTCTAGAAGATTATATATATTTTGTTCTAGATTTACAGAATGGTACTTTAACAAATTTCAGGCATAGGCCAGGTTGTAATCAAATAAAATCATTTGACACTAGGCTAGATAATTCCTCATGTACTTTCCATGACTGTATTTCAGTTCTATTCAACAGTATTTGATAAATTTTCCTCAAGAGATTGACATAAGAAACCTACCTGTCAGTGGGAAATTTTTCAAAAAGTCATATGAGATGACAAGGTAGATGATCAATCTTACAAGTGAGTGAGGTTCGTGTTCTTTATGTCTAGTAAGCAGACACCACAAGTGGTTTGCTATCAGACAGGTGCAGATGGAAGAATTTCTTCTGTCTTTATGAGAAGTAGTAATTCCTCAGATACTTACTGCGTCAACTAGATACCATGCTTTGTTAATGAGTGAGCTACAGTGAGTGGCTATCTATCCGGTCTTTCTATGAATTACTGCTACTTTCTCTTCAGACTTCAAATGAAGCATCCTTTCCACAGAGAAGACTTTCAAGAGTGGGCATTGTACTCAGTGTGGTCTACCTGACATACATTCCTTCATTTACCTTATGAATTGATCATAAATTTTATTTTCATTGCTCACTTATAATTGTCTTTCCAAATACTCAGTAAGATTCCAGAGATCATGTACCATATCTGTACTTTTTATCAACCCATCTCTATCTACAGTGACTATTATTGTCACATAACAGTCGCTCAATCATTTTGATATATGCATGATACCTAAATGCAAATAATAAAAGAATACATAAAATGAAGATCTTCTAAAAGAGACAGTGTAATCCCATGACTTAAGTAAATCCTGGTGTCTGGAAATGTCAGGGAAAATTTTCACCGGGAGTAGACAATATGATAAAACTTACTCTTGGGGGGAAGTTAACCAAGGCTAAGCAGGTGGAACAGAAAAAAAAGTGTATAACAATAGCATGTTACCAAAACTTCAAATTGGAGCATAGACTGTGAGGTAGAGATCATCAGGAAATGAATCCAGGGGAGAAAAGTTGTCTAGTAGTCAAAGAGTTCTTCAGCAGCCGTGCTGACTGCAGCTGCTACATCACCATCAAAGCTTCCATATATTTTTCCAGCAAGGAAACAATGAGCCAATGGATTTCAGCAGCTTAATATTCACAATTCAGCATGCAGTATAAGCTTCATTGTTCCTATCAGTTTCCCTTATTCCCAAGTCCCGTAGAGATGATATGAAGCAGACCCAGGTGAATAATGCATACAGTAGATCTATGACACCGCTGGGGAGCTTGAACTCAGGAAATCCCCAAACTAACAAAATGGAAATCTGCCCAGCCTTTTGCCAACAGAGAGGCATTACCTTTGTTATCCCTGTAAGAGAACATGTCTATATTCTGACCTTGAGGGAAACACCATCTCTAGTTTTCAAGGCTGTTTGCTATGTAATATCTTTGTGAACAGACTCTATCAGAAGATTATAGAAGTGCCTTAGGAGACCTTCCTCCTAACAGTGATGGGAACACATTTTGAAAAGCCTTCCTTACTACCTCAGGCATTTGTATTATACATTTTTTGTTAATGGAGAAAAAGAGGAACTCTATGCAGGTGACTAATAGGGCCATATTTTTATATGAAGGGGTGAAAAATCATGCTCCTGTCAAAGCTGATGGGTGAGCAGCTGCTTCTTGCCTCTGACATCCAAACACTATATGCCTAGGACATCTAGACAGTTTAGTCACTTAGATATCTCTTTGAAGATATATGCATGAAAATCCCTATACAAAAGTAAATTTATATGTAGAGATTAAAACTTTTCTGAGTTTCTTTGATATTTTATCCTTGTCGATTTACAATGTTGAATTACCCTTTACATTTCATAGCACAGTAAAGTCTTTATGGCATATAATATGATTCTATCATTAATCTGATTCATCTCACTTTCCTGTAGCCAGATTTGCTTTTTTCACTTTTATTTTCTTGCAATGAGTTATTTTGGAATGGTAACTTTTTATGAAACCACATGCCTATTATATGCCTGTTACGATGTTAAGTTTCAGAGTTGCTTTATACTTACATCTGTCGGTAGTGAAAATGTACCCACAAAGGAGACTTCCTCTTTGAAACGTGAATAAAGTTGAGAAGGGAATATTAAGCACAGAAAATGAACACTGTTTTATTTTCTTTTCTGAATAAATGTTAAAATTATACATTTAATTTGCTGGAGAGGGTGGATATTTGAATGAGAATGAGAATCTAATTTACTCATTTGATATTTCTTGAGTATTTTACATGTCCTAGGTTTTCTCTTATGTTTTTATGGAATCACAAATAAGACCTGGTATATACCCTCAATGACCTTTCGGCCTAGTGAGAGAAACAAAGGGAAGGCACCTTTATAACAAAGCATTGAAACTGTTATAATAGGCAAAGGTACAGAGTGTCATGAAAGTGCTCTTCCTATGCAGTTCATACGAAGTTGCATCAGGAAAGCAGTATTAGGACTTGGTATTGAGTAATAAAATTGAGTCTGAAGTGACTTGAAAGAATGGCATGTCACATTAAGAGAAGTATGTAGAAGAAAGTAAAAATACATGTTGCATTAAGGAAAACCTTGAGTGTACGGTTGGGGTAGAGCTAAGATTACAAGGCCTGGGGAGTCACAGAAAAGGAAGAGAGTATGGGACTACAAAGTTAAGTTGGAGCCATGGGTCGGATCACAAAGGACCTTGAATGTCTTGTAACAACAAAGATTTTATTTCTTGGAGTTGATGTAAAACAAGAAAATGTTTACACCTGTTCTACAAAGGATAATTCAACATTCATGTGGGAATGTATTGAGGGTATGCAAAAATTAGTGCATGATATGACTGAAAACATAATTAAGGCATTAAAAGTGAACACTGGAAAAAAGAAGGAACCGAGATGTCAGAACGTCTCAATTTCCAAATCGATAGCAATGGGTTGGTTGGCTGTAGGAATGAAAATTGAAAACAAGAAAGACCTTGAGGTTTGGAACTCAAACTGGAAATGTATTATATTTGGAAGACCAGATGTGAATTGGAGTATGAAGTAATATAATATGAAAAAAGAGCTTAGGGGTTATCAGGTTGTCTTGCAGATGGAATCATGTAGTCTGTGAAATAGGGGATTTTATTAAAGTTGAATGAGTAATAGTAAATTCAGTGGAAGATCTGAACCTAGAAAAGAGATATGGGCAATTTGATTCATCTTCCCATTTGCTCTTAATTGATGAATTTTCAAATCAACAAATTGGAGTACTAAAAAGACTTGGCAGTCTTCCTAATAGCATTGTGAGGCTCATTATTGTCAAAATCAGTGTATCATGTATCAGAAATATATATTCTACCTTGAAACTTTGAAAAGTAAAAACAGCAAACAAAATGTATGTTTGTTTCTTCCCTTGTGGAGCAGGAAATTGTTTTGGTCAATGAAATTCATCTTTCATGTTAATAATCAATATTCCTTTTGAAATGTAGTACTTCCTACTGTATATCTTTTCCAGAGCTGAAGTACTGCCAGGAAAATAATTGTTCCTTAGTAAACATTTGCATGCGTGCTTGTATGACAGAACAAATTCAGTTTTCCAAATGATATCCGCAGACTGTAACATGTCAGTAGTATTTTAAATTCAACACATTCTTGAACTGTGTAAACCTTTTTACAGTTCAAGATGTCCTTCTGTGAGCTATTTTATGAACATCATAAACTAAGATATCAAGCTTGTATCAAAAGTCTCAAAAGTCTTCCCTGAGTTTTTGTTGGAGGCCATGTTTTCCACTAGTTGAACCCAGCCCTATCCCAGGAGATTCAAGGATCATCACAGTTTCGTGTGCCAGTGAAGAGGCAGATGTCCTCTTGTTAGTTTGATACTATCTAACCTGGGTTGCAAATTAACAGGGTTTACAGAGAACTTGTCTTTCTTGCCCAAGCTCAATCTACTCATATGATGTGCCTCTACTTTAAATATGAAAATTCGCAGTAATTCCTCATACCTGAAAGACTGGGCTTGTCCTACATGGACAAGATGATTTAATATTTGGACAGTATGATTTAGGATGAGGGGAGATCCATATCCCGGAGTTAATTAGGAGGTCACGATATAGGGAATAAAGATGGTGGGCTTTGTCTCCAGGAGAACTGAGTTTATATACAGCCTGGTTCTGCCACTTACTTATTGTTTGACTTTGAGTAAACTGTTGTTCAATCTGTTTGATCATTTGAAAATAATGACTGCATATTATGTGTCAAGTATTGTCCTTGAATCTGATGATACAGAAGTAAACAAGAAAAGTACATTTTGTATTCTCAGGAAACTTGCATTCTTATGGTAGAGGCAGACTAAAAAAAGAAAATAAAAGACTTGCATGATGGAGATTGATGGAAGTGTTGGCACTGATGTATAAGACAATTGGGAAAGACATTTTCAGGGAGATGCCTTCTGAGCTGGAAACCTGAATGATGAGGTTCCAGTCAAGTAACCACTCGGTTTGTGTTTCTACCTCTGTATTGTTGAAACTATAATATCTACTTTATAAAGTTATACTAATAATTTTTAAAAGCTTACATAGGTCAGGTGAATAATAAATGAATATTTGTAAGCAGGCAAACAAGGTCAGATCAATAGCTTGTTTGATACTGTGACCCTATTTTCTTGAGATTACTCTACCACTCTGTAAACATAAACAATCACTAGTTTATAATAAAACTGCTTTCATACCTTATATGACCACAGATTTTGCTAGTCCTATTAAATAGCATTTGTGTTACAGATTTGCCCTTCTGTAGAAAGACACTAAGTGTTCACTGTCATACACCTGCGCCTGACTTTCTTGGAAACAGATTTTCAAAAAAATATTTTCTTCTAATGTACCTATAATGTCTTTCTTTTATCATGTGTATCATATCTTTCAGTTTGCAAAAGGCAATCTAGTGAGAAGAGAGAGTACATGTTTTGAGGGTGACTTGAAAGTACAATAAGAGGTGAATTTTTAAGAAATAGATGAGAACTATGGTTGGGATGCAGGGAAGTATAGCAGAGAGCAATGTGTCCAAACCATTTTCACCACATGAAAAATATGGTAAACAGTAAAATTATATGTGAAACTTTATAAAAGTATTCTAATAGGATAAAATTTGTATGAGTTAATATTTATAGGAGAGTAGAATATATATTTTGAAGTTAATATTTACCTAAGTTCACATCCTGGTTTTACCATCAATGAATTTTGTGTCCTTTGGCAGTTTACCCAATCCCTGTCTTCTTTGTTTAGGTAATGCATGATTGGATCTAGAATGTTAGATCTCAATAATAATGTCAGAAATCTCTTTCATTCTCTTCCATCCCTTCTGATTACTTTTTAGGTACTTAAGACCCAAGAGACATATCTACTCCAGCAGTATTGTCTTGTCATCAATGACAACATTCACTCAGTGGGTCCAGAGTCACTGTCAGGATTCATACTGTCTACTTTCCCAACCATTATTCCTCAATGACTGAAATTAATTCTGTGGCAGTAATCTTCCATGCTACCTCTCCTTCCTTCTGTAAACTAAACGTCTAAGCACAATCAAGACATTTTCACACCCCTACATTTAGCTGACAGATGTTTGCAGTAGATTCAATCATATTTAATGTTCCAATCATAATTATTATTTGCCACTAAGCAAGCTTTATAAAATCACTTTTTTAGTGAGGGAAGATTGCTAGCAAGCGTTTTCCCACAGTTATGGAAGAGAAATGGCATTATTCATCCTTTATCAAATATTTGAATGGGCTAAGCTTTGTGTAAGTGTGGTACTATTCTAGAGATGGGGATATAATAGTGAACAAGACAGGTAATATTCTGTAAATGTGCTTAGGTTTGTATGTAACATAGATTTGTATCTGTAGATTAAAATGCATTACGTGTAATATATGTCATATATATTATACTTTATACGGTAGGTAGAATAATGTCCTAGGAAAGATGTACATGCCCTAACCTCCAGAGCCTGTGACTGTTACCTTGCAGGGTAAAAGTTTCTTTGCAGATGTAAGTTATGTAAGGCTCTTCAGAGAAGGGAGCTGTCCTGAATTACCTAGGTAGAGGCAATGTGATCATAAGTGTTCTTAAAAGAGGAATGCCTTACAGGCAATATTAGAAAGAAAGTGATGTGATGACAATAGCAAAAGGGAAAGGTGACATGTGAGGAAATGTGAGGAGGTCCTTAAGAGAGGAAACAGATTCTTCTCAGATTCTCCAGAAGGAAACAGTTCTGCTGACACCTTGATTCTAGGACTGCTAATATCTAGAAATGTAAGATATTTTTCAAAAGAAGACTCACAAATGGCCAATAAGCACATGGAAAAATGTTCAACATCACCAATCATCAGAGGGATGCACATAATGAGATATCATCTTCCACCAGTCAGAATGGCTACTATTAAAAAGTCCAAAAATATCAGATGTTGGCAAGGATGCAGAGAAAAGGAAACATTTATACACAGTTGGTAGGAATGTAAATTAGCACAACCTCTATGGGAAACAGTATGGAGATTTTAAAAAGAACTAAAAATAGAATTACCATTAGCTACAGTAATCCCACTACTGGGTATCTATCCAAAGGGAAAGAAATCAGGAGAGGCATGGTGGTTCAGGCCATAATCCCAGTGCTTTGAGAGGTGCGGTGGGAGGAAAACTTGAGGCCAGGAGTTTGAGTAGCCTAGGTGACATAATGAGAACTTGTCTTTAATTTTTTTAAATTTATTTTCATTTATGTTTTGGAGATGGAGTCTTGCTCTGTCGCCCAGGCTGGAGTTCAGTGGCCTGATCTTGGCTTGCTACAAACTCTGCTTCCAGAGTGAAGCGATTCTCCTACCTCAGCCTCCCTAGTAGCTGGGACTACAGGTGCACACCACCATGCCTGGATAATTTTTGTATTTTTAGTACAGATGGGGTTCCACCATGTTGGTCAGGCTGGTCTCGAACTCCTGACCTCATGATCCACCCGTCTCAGCCTCCCAAAGTACTGGGGTTACAGGCATGAGCCACCATGCCCAGCCTAAATTTTTAAAATCATATTAAAAACATATCCGCACATGTGTGGTTATCACAGCACTATTCACAATAGCAAAGAAACCTAAGTTCCTTCAATGGATGATTGGATAAAGAAAATATAGTATGTATGTACAATGAAAGAGTACTCAGCCATAAAAAATGAATGAAATCATGTTTTTGCAACCATGTAGATAAAACTGGAGGCCATTATCTTAAATGAAATAACTCAGAAACAGAAAGTCCAGTATCACGTGTTCTCACATATAAGTGGGAGCTAAATAATGTGTACACATGGACATAGAGTGTGGAATAATTGGCACAACTCAGAAGGGTGAGAGGATGAGAGGAAGGGGAGGAATGAGGAATTGGTAGTGGCTACAATGTACATTATTCAGGTGATGGCTACTCTAAAAGCTCAGAATTCATCATTGTGGAATATATCCATATAGCAAAACTGCACTTGTAACACTTAAATTTATACAAATAAAACACTAAAATTGTGTTGTTGTAAGAAACTAATATTGTAGCACCTGTTACAGTAGCAATAGAAAACGAGTACACTATAAAATATATATTATACACATATATATACATATACTATGTTTATACATGTCTGAGTATATATGTAATATACACTATACTGACTATATAATATATGCAGCTATACAATAGACACTCTATAATACACATTATATATTTATGACATATATGTATAGTGTACATACAAAACACCTATATATTATATTATAATCAGTGGAATTCAAATTAAAACTATATTAAGACACTCACATATAGCAGAATAAGAAAAGACAAATATTTAAAGTGATGGATATTCCAAGTGCACTGAGTTGATTTTTTACAAATTATATGAATGCCTTATAACATACACCAAAAATTCTGTTATATACCAATAAAAAAAATAGTGATTATATCAAATGCTGGTGAGAATATGGAGAAAGTGTATCCTTCATACATTTTGCTGGAAATGTAAAATAGTAGTTTCAGTTTCTTAGAACTACTAGAAAATAGCAGTTACTAGTTTCTTATAAAACTAAACATGGAGCTACTGTGTTACTTTGAAATGCACTCTTGGTTATTTGAGAAAAATAAAAACTTCTGTTTACACAAACACAAACATGAAATTGTTCATAGGAAATGTATTTGTAATAGCTATAAACTGGAAATAACACAGATGTCCTTCAACTGGGTAAATAAATTGTAGTACATCCACACCATGAAATAACTGCTCAGCAATAAAATATATGAACTATTTAAACATGTAAAAATCTGGATGAAACTTTAAGGAATTAAGCTGAGTGAATAAAAGCCAACCCCCAAAATCCAGATACTTTATGTATACAGAATTTTTTAATGACAAAATTATAGAAGTGAAGAACATCTTTGAGGTTGACAAAAGGTCAGGAATGAGGTAGGAAAGGGTGGTGGATGTGGCGTTATCAGGGCAATATGAGGTATCTTGTGGTAATGGAATGTTCTCCAGCTTGCCTGTATCAATGCTAATATGCTGGCTGCAAGATTGTATTATAGTTTAACAAGATGTTAAAAGTGAGGTGCAGTGGTTCTGCAGTATATGGGAATCTCTCTATAACTGCATATGAATTTATAATTATCTGTAATTTTTTTTAAAGATGTTTAAACAGAAGAACATATGTACATACCAGGTACTCAGTAAAGTTTAAATGTCTTTCCTGAAAAAAAAAGTTGGGTTGAACAGCTCCTGTTTTTGTTTACTATGATGAAGAAAATAATGGAGATATTGTTATTTGGAAAACGAATTATGTTAGAGAAAGATCCCTGGAATCTAGAATTTAGAAGACCAGAGTTATCTCTGTTGCTCTGTACTAATGAACAGTGATCCAATAAATGAGCCACTTAATTCTTTAACTTCATTTCTCTTATGTGAAATGCATGT
The DNA here is from genome assembly GCF_049350105.2 of Macaca mulatta. Taxonomy (NCBI): domain Eukaryota; kingdom Metazoa; phylum Chordata; class Mammalia; order Primates; family Cercopithecidae; genus Macaca; species Macaca mulatta. The sequence continues at coordinate 39,259,540 of NC_133419.1, forward strand.
GAATTTGTTCAGATGATCATAAAGTTCGCTTCCAATTTATGAAATGATTATTAAATAAATTCGAGTAGATTTTCTCCAAAAGCACTCGATATAGTCATTTCACATAAATGTCTCTTGCAGTTTAAAATTACATATTCTTATTTTCCAAAACATGAGGTATATGCTTTCCTTAAATCTCACTGTTTTTGTACACCATGCATGTATTATTGAGGAGTTAATCATCAAGTCTTAATTTTTAATATTAGCAAACTATTACAATCGTACATTGTCTTATATTTTAATATCAAAACAAAAATCTGTATTATGTTATCCATCTCTTCATAAAAATTTGAGCTTAATCTTTCATTTATGTTGTACCCAGTAAAAAAGATAAATTTGATATCTGAACATTTCATGCACATAACTGTGAATGCACGCATAAGCACATAAAACATGTATGTACACACACACATCAAGGCAAAATATTTTTATCCATTTTATTCAGAATAAGTCATCTAACTTTTTTATGTTAAAACAAATTCTAAATGTGTGTTCTAAGTTTAAAAGACATACTGAAACTTACATAAGAAAGATATTATACATAAAAATATTCCTATGGAGGTTTATTAAGTAGGCCAAAACAGGTAGGATGGTTATATTCCCATTATATTTCTACTAAGGGCACCAACTGATGGGATTATGTGTGTGGCTCAAAATAAGTAAATTTTCCTTAGAAACATTTTGATAAATACATAAGTATCCCAAAAATTAAGTCCAAGCATTCCGTATCCTTTTTTTCTCCCCTCCAAGTTAAAAAAAAAAAAAGTCTATATCCTTCTTCAGAGCCTTTGAACACATCTCTCCTTTACAGAGGCACTGTCCTTGACATTGACATTGGAAATAATAGACTATGAAATTATATTAATGTTTTCCAAAAATAAAAGAAGTCAAAATGATGTAAGCATGAGGTCATTTATTTTTCTATAGGGTGACTAGAATAGCATATTTAAGTAACATTAGGATTTTCCTTGAGAATTGTTTCAATTGTTGAGAAATTAAAACACTTTTTTTTTTTTCTTCTAATGCTTCTTCTACTTATGTCATAGAAAGGCCCCAGGCTGGTCCCAAATGTTTTCATCTTAGGTGGAATCATTATTGAACTCAATGTCACTTGCACGATTAACTGAAAAATTAGTCCAGATCGCTAACACGACCAAAGCCATTTAAAATAATGTATTTGAACTGTAGATTGCAGGGAGTAATTTAAGAACTTTCTGATCTTCCTTAGATCCCCTTAAGCTCGTGTAACTGAATTTTCAAGTCTGATACTGTAGAATCATAGTCTTATGGATCTTGATCTGTGATGATAATTGTACCTCTTTGGGATCCAGGAGTGGCTCAAAGAAGACAGACACCAAGTTGAATGCCAGTAATTTTGAAAATTTTGTTGTCTTTTGCATGCAAAAGGCATACAGAAAAATAAGCTCTGTGATATTTCCAATCTTCCTCTGAGTAGTAAATTATTAACCAAGACCTTTACAGACCACCATCACCACCACTTCTTTTCTGTTACAACAATTTTCAACTTTTTGTTTCTTTTTACCCAATTGAAGTCGCCTTCCAAACAATGTAAAAACTATACAGATGAGTGGTATCATGCCAGCAACATTACTAAGAAAAACATGATATATCAGCTTGGCATGACAATATTTGTACTTTATCCTGAAGATCTGTTTCTGTGTTCCTGTTATCTTGTGACGTAAAGTCTTTAGCATCTGAAAGATGCAGGGATGGCTTCATAGGTGTGTTTTGTTGAGATGGTTTACTGTTGAGTTGTTTACACAGTGACTCACCCTAAGGACCTTGCACTTGGGGTTTTAATGCTCTACAGTTGCCGTTTTGTAATTGTTAGTAATTTGTTTGTGAAGGGGTAGCCTGCCCCTTCACACCTGTGGGCATTTCTCTTCAGGTGGAAGGAGAGGCTTGAGAAAAGAAAGAGACACAGAGACAAAGTATAGAGAAAAGAAAGTGGGCCCAGGGGACCAGCGCTCAGTATATGGAGGACCTGTGTCAGCACTGGGTCTCTGAGTTTCCTCAGTATTTGTTGATCATTATCTTTACCATCTGGGAGAGGGGGAAGTGGCAGGACAATAGGGTCATAGTAGGGAGAAGGTCAGCAAGCAGACATATGAATAAAGATCTCTGTGTCATGAATAAGTTTAAGGAAAAGTGCTGTGCTTTGATGTGCATATGCAAACATCTCCATAAACATTTTGAGTGCATAAAGAGCAGCATTGCCGCTAGCATATCCCACCTCCAGCCCTAAGGTGATTTTCTCCTATCTCAGTAGATAGAACATACAATCGGGTTTTACACCACCATATTCCATTGCCCAGGGACGGGCAGGAGACAGATGCCTTTCTCTATCTCAACTGCCAAGAGGCCTTCTTTGCTCTTTTACTAATCTTTCTCAGCACAGACCCTTCACGGGTGTCCGGCTGGGGGACAATCAGGTATTTCCCTTCCCATGAGGCCATATTTCAGATTATCACATGGGGAGAAAGCTTGGACAATACCTAGCTTTCCTAGGCAGAGGTCCCTGCGGCTTTCTGCAGTATTTGTGTCACTGGGTACTTGAGATTAGAGAATGGTGATGACTTTTAACAAGCATACTGCCTTCAGGCACTTGTTTAACAAAGCACATCCTGCACAGCCCCAAACCCATTAAACCTTGAGTAGATACAGCACATGTCTCTGCAAGGATAGGGTTGGGGGTAGGGTTACAGATTAACAGTATCTCAAGGCAGAAGAATTTTTCTCAGTACAGAACAAAACGGAGTCTCTTATGTCTACTTCGTTCTACATAAACACAGTAACAGTCTGATCTCTCTTTCTTTTCCCCACAGTTTGAATTTCTGTTTTGAAAGTGAAATTTGACAGGTCGGTGGACCATGAATAGGAGGTTTGAATTGGAGATTGAGCTCCCATATTGTTCTGCCTCCATCTTGCATCTGTTTGAATGAGTTCTGGGCTGCTCACAGCCTCACACTTCAGCACCCTGAGCCAAGGTGAGCCCTGCCACCTTTTGCTCCTGGTAAGGTCCTGGAAGTAAACTTGAGAGGTGTCAGGTTTGATGCCTGTGTCACACTGTATCTCAGGCAGGACATGGAGAGGCCCATCTTTGCCCTGTGTTGAAAGCATCAAGGCATATATGGTAGGTGACCAGCCTGAGGTTTCCTGTTGGTGGTGGTGAGTTTCTCCTCCATCCCTGATTTAGTTATTGAGTGTCTCCTGGCACAGAGGTTTAAAAAACTTTGAAGGATACCCACCTATCATGAGTTATGGTATTGGGTCCATTCATAAAAGAGACACATGGCTTCCCCAGTCAGGACATAGCAAAAAGTCTGGCAGGTGGCTGAATGGTTGACCCAGAGCCCTCAGTCTTGTGGCAGAGCAAATCCCTCTGGTGCCTGAGTGTCTGAACTCATCCCATGAGTATTGCTTGCTGAGGAGTAATCCCTTAACCAGCTTTGTGAGTTGGGCTGTGCTCTCTTTCTCCTTACTGTCTTTCTCAGTGTGATTGTGTTTGTTGCTTTGGACAGTTCTTGTCCCCTGGCAAGACACAAAATAGAAATTGTGTAGTTATACTGTTTCCACATGCAGGTTAAATATTCTGAGCATTGACATTTAAAACTGGCCTTGCAAAATTTAGATGAATGGTAAAAATTATGCTAATAATTTATAATTTAATTCTTCTTGAAAAATTAAATGGTAAATAAAAACACCATGACACATTGAGAGACAGACCATGAAGAAAGGCAGTTCCTGATTGAATGGCAGTTTTCCACTGCTTTTTGAACAGTGGAAAAGTGGTCCCACATTTTTATTTTGTACTAGGTCCTCTGAATTATGTAGCCAGCACTAGATGAGTCTGAGATTTTGCTGTTGATATTCCTTGGTCTCTATATCTTGACAAAATGCCCTACCTATGAAACTATTGAATACTGAAAGTCCTTCTAAAACAATTAGATATTATGCCTTTTGAGCAAGTGATCCTGTTTAGTGTCATGCGCTTCCGTATGAAAAGACCACCAGACAGGCTTTGTGTGAGCAATGAAGCTTTTTAATCACCTGGGTGCAGGCGGGCTGAGTCCGAAAAGAGAGTCAGAAAAGGGAGATAAGGGTGGGGCCGTTTTATAGGATTTGGGTAGGTAAAGGAAAATTGCAGTCAAAAGGGGATTGTTCTCTGGCAGGCAGGAGTGGGGGTCACAAGGTGCTCAGCGGGGGAGCTTTTTGAGCCAGGATGAGCCAGGAGAAGGACTTTCACAAGGTAATGTCATCACTTAAGGCAAGGACTGCCATTTTCACTTCTTTTGTGGTGGAATGTCGTCAGTTAAGGTAGGGCAGGGCATTTTCACTTCTTTTGTGATTCTTCAGTTACTTCAGGCCATCTGGATGTATACGTGCAAGTCACAGGGGATATGATGGCTTGGCTTTGGCTCAGAGGCCTGACATTTAGTACTTAAGTAATAACATAAGAATAAAGTCTTGCATAGGGAGTAAATATTTATAAATAAATAAAATATTGCTTAAGGAAGCTGACATATTGTCTCATCTTGGCACAGTTAAGACGCGTATGCGAGGAGCCCTGAAGATGCCTGATAGTACCATTAAAGTCATCGAGATTGCAGAGCACGTGGATTCTTCTATTAAAAATTACACCAGCTTTGTTTTTTAAGTAAAATGAAGAGAAGATTGATAAAAATATCCAATGAAAAATAAACTGAAGGGGAAAGAGTGTATAATCTTGTTTGACTTGTAAAACAAGAACACATGATACAGAATAAAACAGAATGATGGGTGACAAATTTCTAAATTTATGTTGTGTAACTTATTCAGGTCAGACATGTTGTACTTGTATTATTTAACTGTCCACAAAGTCTAAATTTGCTCAGGAAACAGAATTATTTGCCAAAATATAGTGAGTTTTTCCTTGTTGGTTGTTTTTTGAGGAGTGAAGTAGATACCTACTTCCCGACATCAATATTTCTCAGTTTTATTTATAGACTACTTTCACGGAGTCTATAAGAAAACGATACAAATTAACTCATCACACTAATATATATTGAACATTTACTGTGTTTTATGCTCTGTTGTAGGCACTGGTAAAAAAAATGGAGAAGAGAAACTTCTTTCTCTCAGCGAGCTTACATTCTAAAAGAGAAATCAGATATTAAGTATATAAACATACATATGATTACTACAGAGAGAAAGCTACACGATGTGAGAACTCTAATTGAAATATTTAATCCCAGAAGGTCACTGATTGCTGTCCTTAGAAGTCAAAGTTTTAATTAATACATAGAATAGAATTTAAAGTTTGCTAGCTAAAGCAAGCAAGAAAAGTAAGGTATTTTCAGAAACAAAGAACAGCACATACAATTGCATTTTGGGCCAAAAGACAAGAGTAGCTGGTACAGAAAGAGAAGGGGAACGTCTGGTGCAACTTGAGGTGGAAGTGACAAACAGAGACTAGATAGTGCAAGGTCTTATGGATCATAGCATGAACTCTGTCTGTGAATCAGCAATCTGAGAATGGTGTCTGGGATGCTGCGTTTATAACAAATATTCCAATAGTTCTTATTTATATTAATTAAAATTTGAGAAATCTGGCCTCAAAATCCTATGAGCATTTCGTACATTATTCTGTAACTGTTATTAGAGACACAGGTTTTGTACCTAATCCATTAATATTAGGGACAATTGTAGAGGGATACATATGAGTGATGATGGCCACATTTCAGACCATAAAGGTGATTTATCTCTTAGATGTGGCTGGTTCTAGAAGCCTGCTTTTTTTTTTTTTCCTCTTGATTTCTTTCTGAAGATAGCATTTGTTGTCTATCTCCCAAGAATACATACAATTGAAATCATTGATGAATTTTTTTCTGATCAAGACTTCCTACTCTGAGCTCCTGCTGTAGATAGCTTTAGATTACTTATCAAAATTACTTTTATGAGTTAGACTTTTATAGATTTTACATATAATTGTGCTCATGTAGTTTTTGTCTCTGTATCTAGCTTATTTCATTTGGCATAATGTCCTTCATGTTTCTCTGTGTTGTTGCAAATGGCAGGATTTCCTTCTTTTTTTGGCTGAATATTATTCATATATTCCTATATATGCACATGTGTCATATTTTCTATATTTATTCATCAAACTTAGGTTGTTTCCATATCTTGGCTATTATGAATAATCCTGCAGTGGACAAGGGAGTGCAGTTCTCTTTGGGATGAGGAATTAATGTCCTTTGGATGTATACTCAGTAGTGGGATTACTGGATCATATGGTAGTTTTCTTTTTTAATTTCTTGGAGAACTTCTATACTGTTTTCCATATGGTTGTTCCCACCAACAGTGTTCCCTTTTTCATTCACATCTTCACCAACACTTGCTACCTTTTGACATTTCGGTAATAGCTATTCTAACAGGTATGAACAGATAGCTCAGCTTGTATTGGATTTGCATTTACCTGATGATCAGTGATAATGAGCACATTTTAATATACCTGTTGGCTATTTGTATGTCTTCTTTGGAATATGTCTATTCAGGTTCTTTGCTTATTTTTAAAATCAGGCTATTTTTATTTGTGTCACTGAGTTGTGTAAGTTTCTTATATATTTTGAATAGTAACCCTTTATTGCATGTATGGTTTACAAGTATTTTCTCCCATTCTCTAGGTTGCCTTTTTTATTGCTTCTTTCTTTTGTTGTGTAGGAACTTTTTAGTTTGATGTAGTCCTACTTATGTTTTATTTTGTTGCCTGTGCTTTTGATGTTATATCTAAAAATTCATTGCCAAGACAGTTGTCACGGAACATTTCTCCCATATTTTCTTCTAGGAATTTTATGATTTCAGGTTTAAGTCTTGAATCCATTTGAGTAGATTTATTTATTTATTTATTTTGAGATGGAGTCTCACTCTGTCACCCAGGCTGGAGTGCAGTGGCACAATCTCGACTCACTGCAAACTCCGCTTCCGGGGTTCACGCCATTCTCCTGCCTCAGCCTCCCGTGTTGCTGGGACTACAGGCACTCGCCACCATGCCCAGCTAATTATTTCCTGGGCTTTATGGGGTTTCACTGTGTTAGCCAGGATGGTCTCAATCTCCTGACCTTGTGATCTGCCCGCCTCGGCCTCCCAAAGTGCTGGGATTACAGGCATGAGCCATCACGCCCAGCTGAGTTGATTTTTGTGAATGATATAAGATAAGGATTCTATTTTACTTTTTTGCATATGAATATTCAGTTTTTCTAATACAATTTTTTAAAGAGACTTTTCTTTTCCCATTATATATTCTTGGTGCCTTTGTCAAAGATTAATTGATTATATACATGTGAGTTCATTTCTGAGCTTTCTATTTTGTTCCATTAACCTGTGTGTCTGTGTTTTTATGTCAGACCTCATAGAATGTTACCATGGGCTCAGGGTGGGGGAAATGGGGAAATGCTTGTCAAAAGGTACAAACTGTCAGTTATAAGACGAATAAGTTCTGAAGACTCAATGTACAGCATGGTGACTACACTTAATAGTAATGCATTATATACTGCAAATTTGCTAAGAGAGTGGATTCTACGTACTCTTACAACAAAGAATAAGAAAAGGTAATTATGTGAAATGATAAATATGTTAACTAGCTTGATTGTTGAAATCATTTCACAACATATACATATACCAATGCATCACATTGTACACCTCAAATATATATAAATTTTGTTTTTTCACTTTACTCAGTAATGCTGAAAAAAAGTTATAAGATATTGGTTCTATATAAAATCAATAATAACAATTTCTATGTATAAAGTTTTAGAGTGGAAAAACTCTCTCATAATAAAGCAGCTACCTAATATCTGGGCAAAAAAATAATAGTTATTGGCATCTCAGCTATTGATCTGCCCAGCAGGTGCTTTTCACAATTACCATACTTGTAGCAGAAAAACATGTCTCCTAATGTTAACTATCTGGCTTAGTGGATTGGTGAATTTTTATCAGCTTCTGAGTGATGGGTCATAACCTCGGTGAAAAACAGAGCACTATTCAAAACTCTGGTGTGTCAGTATCAGCCCAGCATTTATTTCCCATAAGCCACAGGTGGAGGGGAGGTAGCTGCCCAGGGCTCTTTAAGTTAGGCTCGTAAAACCATGGACGGACATCTGGGTCAAAGGGGCCCGAGAGAAAAATCAATTTGTTCTTTTCGTATTTTTAGTTTACCATGTGCATTTTAAAAAATTAGATTTATTAACATTCAAGAAGTAGGAGGAAAATGAAACTCATAAGGTCAGTGTAGTAGGTCATAGGATTGACAGTGGGTGACCCTGGCTTTTAATTTCAAGTCCCACCATTAGAGTGAAGTTGATACGCCCTTCTTTACCTTTCTAAAGAATGTTCCTGACATGATGGATCTCCATTAATTTCCTTTGGAAAGAAGTAGCTGACTACTAAGAGAGAAAACTTCCATTACTAACTCTTGTATTACACATAAATAGAAAAAACAGAGAGATAGCCATGCCTGAGAGGTATGTTTCAAAGATCAAACAAATAAGAAGTAACAAAGGAATAGTGACAGTAACCGCAAAAGGAGACTGAAATAAGAAATATGCTTTGGCTAAAGAATTCTGGATGTTGAAAGAGATTTGATAAACTTTTTGGAGAGAAAGGAAGTTGTGTTGTGTGTTTTTAGACAATATTCGATTATTTTATTTGAATCGAGTTGGTCCTGATGGCTGACTTTGTACAGATAAAATGACCTAATGTACTAGATGGCTGCTGTTTAAGCAACCTGGAGTTAATAGCTGACACCAGCTTCTTTAAACCAATTTAAGCTTATTGTTCCATTATTGGAATGCTAAGCATGTGGGAGTTATTTATATCCTACCACTCGAGGTCATCGTCAAGGTCTGATTGCAAAAGTTCAAAAAATTGCAACCTCAGGCATAAATGGGTTAAGATTAATTTCTGGATAGCCAATACTTATGTAAAATATTGGGTATTTTTCACTAAGGTATGTCCTGGTTTCTGTTTTAGATAATGATGTTTTTATGGGGAACAGGGAAATCATCATGTTTAAAAGAATGTTTTCAAAAATCAGTAATGTAGTTAATAAAAAAGCAGGAGAAAAAGAAAAAAAATGAATTGTAAATGGACTACTGGAACTTCCTCCCAAATGGCAAATAATTCAAATATACAATCTCTAAAGAAAAAAAAATAACTTTGTATTAAAAACTTTCGGCCGGGCGCGGTGGCTCAAGCCTGTAATCCCAGCACTTTGGGAGGCCGAGACGGGTGGATCACGAGGTCAGGAGATCGAGACCATCCTGGCTAATATGGTGAAACCCCATCTCTACTAAAAATACAAAAAACTAGCCGGGCGAGGTGGTGGGCGCCTGTAGTCCCAGCTACTCGGGAGGCTGAGGCAGGAGAATGGCGTAAACCCAGGAGGCGGAGCTTGCAGTGAGCTGAGATCCGGCCACTGCACTCCAGCCTGGGCGACAAAGCAAGACTCCGTCTCAAAAAAAAAAAAAAAACTTTCATAGTTGTTATAATTGGCAATATATTTATTTATGTAATATATAAATTCATGTTGTAATCAACATGCATTTCTCAATGCAAAGCAATGAATTTCAAAATTAACTACTTTTTATTCATACTTTTTAACCTTGATGTAACTTTCTTGACAGAAATTTTATTGATAGCACCCCTTCTCACTTCGAAGTTGAGTTTCCTTCTTATATATTTGCATTGTTCCTGTAATTCTCCTAGATTGCAACAGAAAACTTACTGTTTATAATCCCTGTTTGGGCCACAACCATGATGATTTTGTCACTGTATCTTGATTTGGTACAATCAAGGATATATAGAAAATACATAGAAAGTATTTAATGAATAATAATAAGCATTATGGAATGTGTATTATTGCCAGATACAATAACTCTACTTGCATTACATTACTTTTCACAATAATTTTATAAATTAGGTAAAATTTGTTGCCCCTTTTAGGGATGAAGAAACTAGAGTTTAGTAACATGCCCAGAATCTCATGTCTTACAAGGCAGAAATACATAGAGAAATTGGATCTAAAAATGGCAGGAGATTCATGTAAACAGTGAATTCTGTAGGTATCCTTCATGAGAATAATTAAGCTCTTAACTGCCGAAGAAACTTTGAAATATCCTCAAATCCTTGCTTGAAAATAATTACTAACACAAGGCGCCTTCCATTGTTATGCCCAGACCGTTTGTTCCCCAAAGAAGACCACCAGAGTCCAGAGTCAAAGCCAAGTGGCAAGGATCTTTACTACAAGTTCAAACTTGGTCCCTCCATTCCACAGCATACAGGAGGGCCCCGAACAATGCGAGTGCTTGCTTTTTATAGCCCAATGTAAACAGGATATGTAAAGTTACAGGGGAACAAGGTAATTCTCTCGGTTACAGCATTATAATTGGTAAATATTATACATTTAGCATTTTTTATTGGTTCCCGCTGCGTCCTTATCGGAGATTTCCCAGGTGGTGTTTTTCTGAAGTTTGAAAGAAATATGGAGGAATGTGTTTGTGCTGGGCTCAGGAAGTTGGGAGATATATGGGGGATGTGTCTCATTCCTTTCATTCCCCCCTTCTTTTCAGGTAACTCTAGAGCCAATCTTGGGTCTTATAAGTCTGACTCTGTTTCAGCGTTTACAGGTTGGTATTGGGCTCTGAGGACCATGAGCTGAACGGTGTCAAACCTTTCTCTGACAAACTGCAAAATTCTGTTAACAACACAAGGTCCTACGGTTAGCAGAAATAGTAGACTTAGCAGGGGTCCAAGGAAGGGGGCTAACAGAGAAAACATAGAGGAATTCCACCATTGATCTGCAGCTGAAGCAAACTGCCGTGTTTTTACTTCAGTGCTTAACTTGCATAACTGTTGGACCCGGTCTTCTACAAGCCCTGATTCATTTATGTAGAAACAACAGTCCTCTTTCAGAAACATACATGTACCACCTTTTTCAGCAGTGAGTAGGTCTAGGGCCCTCTGGTTCTGCAAGGTTACCTGGGCTAGGGACGTGAGCTGCCGCTGAAGGGAGGCAAGGGACTCAGCTGACTCCTCCATAGCAATGGCAAATTGTTGGTACAACTTGTTGCTTTCTATGAGGGTGTGACCTAGGGCTCCCCCCGCCATCCCGGCCGCAATGAGGGATGCGGTGAGGGAGATTCCTGCAATGAGGGGGAGAAATATGGCTCGTGCAGGTCTCGGTCTAGGGACTGGGTGAATAGCAGTACTAGTCCAGTTACCGGTGTACCCTAGGAACTCGCCAGCAGTTAGTAGAGTTAACCGGGGAACTAATGTGACAGGAAGACACAGTAGGTTGGTAACAGAGGGACTAGATAGGTCCTTGGATAATGTCCCATTACACGAGAAGAATATGCCCGGCGGAGCCCTTAGGGTGATATTAGGGGGCACTGCAGTGATGCTGCAGAGGCTGGAATTGGTTCCTGAGAAACAGTAGGGAAACTTCTCCTGACTGGGGTTTAGGTATAGGGGCACGTTTAGGATAGGGGCATATGAGAGGTTTCGGAGGTTGTTAGCTTGGGCAGAGGTAGAGGATCCCCATGGCAGAGGGACAGCGGTTAGCGGTGGACGCCCTAGGGTGGCACACAGAAAGCAGCCAGACAGGCTGTGAAGTCCTGTAAGGTTAGCAAGCTCTAGTCCTTCCTGTAATAATTTTAACCGGGAGAAAGGACGTAAGTCTTGTGTTAGTCTGTTTTCCTGCCGTTGGATATTCCCATGGACCGGGGGCAGTACCTGCACTAGGCCTCGCCACAGATAGAGGTGACTACTAGGCCATGTGGAGGAGGGGGAGTAGTATACAGCCCCATGTTGAGGCGTGGTCCAGCGGGAGTTCCAGGGGTCTCTAACTATCCACGTATATGAAAAGTCTCCATCCCGTCTATGATGGAAGGGCCACTTAGGGTCCAACTGTTCTTCCTCTCCCCAATAACGGGACCTATGGATGTTACAATGGTTATAAGGACAGCCGGCATTTTGGTGCCACCAATAGTGTTTACAATTATATTCAGTCTGATCAAACTCAAAACATATTATTGGTGTCACTGGTTTGGCTATTTGAAAGTCAGTAAAATTTAGTAAGATTGGGCTATTGCACCCTGAGGAGGGGCAATCAGCACTGGCCAATAATTTCTCGGGCTTATGAGGTTGTCCAGGGTGGGTTCGGTTTTCATAAAGCCAGAATCTCCAGACAAAGGGATTAGATGCTGGTTTGGTGTTTTCCCCAGCGGCCACTAGGGCGGCTAGCGTTAGGGCTAGACTACCTAACTGCATGTTTGCAGAGAGCTATGTTGCCGGTGCAGGGTGAGTTTTAAGGGGTTGTTCTTAGCTCTGTCCACAGTCCACGTGGCCGGTGCTTCAGCCGCTGCCGTGATTGGTCCCAGAAGGTCGGAGGTTGGGTCCACTGGCTTGACGTGGGTGTAGTGGATCCACGACGCAATGTCTTCTACCTTCAGGGCGGTGGGTGTGGTCAGGAGTACCTGGAGTGGTCCCTTCCACCTGGGTTCTAGGGTCTCTTGTCGGTGTCGCTTAACCAGGACCCAGTCTCCCGGCTGGTACGGATGGGGTGTCGGTGGGGGACCGGTCTCATATAGTTCCTTCAGCTTGGGCCAGATTTCTTGATGAATTTTCTGCAAGGCTTGTAGGGAAAATAAGAATTCAGAGACATTTTCTGTTTCAGATTTGAGCAGATCATCTTTTAGACTGGGAACCAGGGGTGGGGGTCTGCCATACATGATTTCGTAAGGGGTAAGCCCCAGTCTGTAAGGGGTATTACGGGCCCGGAACAGAGCGTAGGGGAGAAGGACTACCCAATTAGCACCAGTCTCCATAGTCAATTTAGTTAAGGTCTCTTTTAAGGTCCGATTCATCCTTTCTACCTGTCCTGAACTCTGGGGCCTGTAAGCGCAATGTAGTTTCCAATTTGCCCCAAGTTTGGAAGCCAAATCCTGACTTACCTTAGCAACGAAGGCGGGCCCATTATCTGACCCTATCTGGACGGGGAAGCCATACCTGGGAAAGATATCTTCCAGAATTTTCTTTGCTACGACCTGAGCAGTTTCTCTTTTGGTTGGGAATGCTTCAGTCCACCCTGAAAAAGTATCTACAAAGACAAGTAAGTACCAATACCCGTACTTTCCTGGCTTTATTTCAGTAAAATCTACTTCCCAGTAGATACCGGGCCTGGTTCCCCTAAGCCTTGTTCCCGCTGCAGCCTGGGACTGGGGGTAGGCGTTGTTGAGCTGGCAGACTTTGCAACTTGTCACGGTGCTGCTGGCCATCTCAGCTGTATGTCTGAATTTGAGCTTGGAGCGTCTGATCAGGTCTATCATCCGCCGAGCACCCAGGTGGGTGGTTCGGTGGATGTGTTCTAACACTTGTTGTCCTAATTTTTCTGGTAGGATGGTTTGGTCATTAGTATCAGTCCACCACCCATTCTGAATCTGTTTCAGGGGAAGCTTGTCAATCCACTGGAGATCTTGTTCTGAATAATCAGGGAAATATGGCAAGTCCCGGGGGCCCAGGTCAGGGAGCTGGAGTGCAAGGAGTTGGCTGGGAGGCTTTGCCACATTTCTTGCAGTTTGGTCTGCCAGAAAGTTGCCTTGAGCAGTTGGAGTGGTTGGTTTCTGATGCCCTGGGCAATGCACAATGGCTAACTTTTCTGGCTTCCATAGCGCTGTTAACAGGGCTAGGATCTCTTGCTTGTTTTTTATCTCTTTTCCTTCAGCCGTTAGTAACCCTCGCTCCCTGTAAATGGCCCCATGTATGTGCGCCATAGCAAAAGCATATCGGCTGTCTGTATATACTGTCAGCTTCTTCCCTGCCCCTAAGGTAAGAGCTTGAGTGAGCGCTATCAGTTCGGTCTTCTGGGCCGATGTCCCCAGGGGCAGGGGTTCCGCCCAGATTACCTCAGTCTCTGAAGTCACTGCCGCTCCAGCGTACCTCTGGCCCTGATGCATGAAGCTGCTCCTATCAGTGAACCAGACGAGGTCAGCGTCAGGGAGTGGGCGGTCCTGCAGGTCCTCTCGAACTCTGTGCACCTGAGCCAGTATCTTGGTGCAATCATGGAGTGGCACGTCCAGGTCCGGGTTGGGCAGCAGCGAGGCAGGGTTTAAGGTCTTTGGGGGCAGGAAGGTTATCCTGATAGGATTTCCTTGGTAGTGGGTGAGCCGGGCGTTACTTATCCATCGATTAGGTGGCTGTTTGAGTACACCTTCGATGGCATGTGGAGTAACAACCCGCAATTCTTGACCCATGACAAGTTTATCAGCATCTTGCACCATCAGAGCCGTGGCCGCAATCATTCGGAGACAAGGGGGCCACCCGGCAGCCACTGGGTCTAACTTCTTTGACAGGTAGGCAACCGGCCTCCACCAGGGACCTAAGTTCTGAGTTATTACCGCCTTGGCGACACCCTTACTCTCGTCCACGTATAAGTGGAAGGGCTTGGTGACATCAGGTAGTCCCAGTGCAGGCGCAGAGAGTAGGGCGGTTTTGATCTGTTGGAAAGCTGACTCGGCTTCGTCTGTCCAATTAAATGGCTGCTGCCTCCGTGTTGCCTGATACAAGGGTTTAGCCAGTTCTGCGAAGCCAGGTATCCATAGTTACAAAATCCCGCTGACCCCAGGAATTCCCTCACTTGTCGGGTAGATTGTGGCCTGGTGATCTGCAGAACAGTCTGCTTCCGGGCGTCAGTTAACCAGCGCTGCCCTCCTTTTAATGTCTGGGACTGCCTGATTTACGAAAGACATTACAACAGCTGCCTGACTTCCTGGAGCCTCTGGGTCTATGGGGGTGTACTGTCTAAAAGCTTCCATTAATCTTTCTAAGTAGGTAGCTGGGCTCTCTGTCTTTCCCTGAAGAACAGAGTATACTTTAGCCAAATTAGTGGGCTTGCGAGCAGCTGCCCGGAGACCCGCCATTAGAGTCTGGCGATAAAGGCGTAGCCGTCCCCTACCTTCTGCCGTGTTGTAGTCCCACGCTGGCCTGGTCAGAGGAAAAGTCGCATTTATGAGGTCGGGGTTGGCAGTCGGTTGACCGTCGTCCCCCGGGACCAGCTTTCTAGCTTCTACCTGTATTCTCTCGTGCTCCTCTGTTGTGAACAAGATTCGGAGGAGCTGCTGACAATCATCCCAAGTGGGCTGGTGGGTGAACATGACACTATCCAGTAAAGCCATTAAATCTTTGGGGTTGTCTGAAAACCGAGCACTCTGGGTCTTCCAGTTATACAGATCATTGGTAGAGAATGGCCAGTACTGGAGCCTGGGGATTCCCGTGTCATCTGGGGGTCCTATTTCCCGAAGGGGTAAAGCCACCGTGGAGTCAGGCGGCTGGGGGGGGGGGCTAGCCTGCAAAGTGCGCCCTCGCGTCCGCCCCGCGGCCCTTCAAAGTTACTTTCCCTTTCAGCGGGCTCGTGTGTGTCAGCCGCCTGCCGTCCGCCTGCTCCCTCCCACGGCTCAGCCCAGGGGGTGGGTCCGGGTGCATTGTCCGCCTCCCATCCACCTGCTCCTTCCCGCAGCTCAGCCCGGGGGGCTGGGTCCTGGGGCCCGGAGGGGTACGGAGGGGGTTCTGTGAACAGTGGGTCCCTGCTATCAGGTAGAACAGGATGGGGGGGGCAGTTGGTTGCTTGGATTTTAGCGGCCGAGCAACCAGTGCCTTACAAGGTTCAGGGGCTAATTGGAAAGGTGACAGCCAAGGAGGCGGGTTCTCAACAAGGTCCTGCCATATGAGGATATATGGGATTTGATCTAAGTGGCCTGCACGCCCAGGTAGGAAAATCTTGAACTTTAGTGATGACAGCAAGTCAGAATGTCCCTTCGGGTGGCCACCCCACATCAAAGGCAGGCCATTTGGAGTGGCATAGGGTAATGAGTTTCCCCTCCTGATTTCCAAACTAAGATCATGGCCCCTTGTTCTTATATCTTTGAAATTACTTGAGAGACAGGGGAGTGCTCTGGTTATTACCCATCCTGTAATAATTTGTAGTTTCTTCCTGTAAAGGAATGTGGGTTAGAATCCCTGTGAAGGAAATCTGACTTATTAATGATATCTAGTCGCAAGTGCGCTTTGGCAGCCCGGGTCAGAAACGGCTGCTGCTCAGATCGCAAACGTGCTCCGGCAGCTCAGATCGCAAGCACGCCCCGGCAGCCCGGGTCAGAAACAGCTGCTGCCCAGATTGCAAATGCGCTCCGGCAGCTCAGATCGCAAGCGCGCCCTGGCAGCCTGGGTCAGAAACAGCTGCTGCCCAGATCGCAAATGCGCTCTGGCAGCACAGATCGCAAGCACGCTCCGGTAGCCCAGGTCAGAGTCAGCTGCTCGGATCGCAAGCGCGCTCTGGTAACCTGGGTCAGACTCAGCCGCTGCCCAGATCGCAAACGCACTCCGGCAGCTCAGATCACAAGTGTGCTCCGGTAACCCGGGTCAGAGTCAGCCGCTGCCCAGATCGCAAACGCGCTCCGGCAGCTCAGATCGCAAGCGCGCTCCAGTAACCCGGGTCAGAGTCAGCCGCTCGGATAAAAATCAGACAAGAGCCAGAGGACGTCTCCCACCGGTCTCCGCTGGCCGTCCTATAGTGCGTCCGCCAGGACTGCACCAGCTTCAGTTTCAGACCTCGCGAGTCACAGATTCAGGTTCAGAACAGACACAGACAGACAAACGGAGATGAGCCGGCTCACCTATCAGTAGATCGATCCTAGTAGATCCCTTGACCAGGGGTCTGGTGGGCTTGGGGAATCCAGGACGAGCCCCCAGATGTTATGCCCAGACCGTTTGTTCCCCAAAGAAGACCACCAGAGTCCAGAGTCAAAGCCAAGTGGCAAGGATCTTTACTACAAGTTCAAACTTGGTCCCTCCATTCCACAGCATACAGGAGGGCCCCGAACAATGCGAGTGCTTGCTTTTTATAGCCCAATGTAAACAGGATATGTAAAGTTACAGGGGAACAAGGTAATTCTCTCGGTTACAGCATTATAATTGGTTAATATTATACATTTAGCATTTTTTATTGGTTCCCGCTGCGTCCTTATCGGAGATTTCCCAGGTGGTGTTTTTCTGAAGTTTGAAAGAAATATGGAGGAATGTGTTTGTGCTGGGCTCAGGAAGTTGGGAGATATATGGGGGATGTGTCTCATTTCTTTCACCATCTGGGGATATTGTGAATAAAGGTATGATAAACATAAGAGATACCTTGACCCCCCCAAAAAAAAATTACTTTTACATATTGTGTACGATCTTAATCATTCCAGATGTTTTTCAAGTAATCAAATGACTGTCTTTTAAGATAGAACATAATGCAGAATTTGAGAATAGCAGGCAAGCCTCTAAACAAAGAGCTCATTTAGTTCTACAGTAGAAACTGAACTTATTACTATGTATCCTTTATTACACATCCTTTCAAAAAGCCTGTACATCCTTTCAATAAGCCCACAGAAATAACTGAAATTGTTCTCTCTCGCTGTCTGTTTTGTACAACACTCATAAAATTTATTTTTTTCTATTGTAAAACTTACACAACATAAAATTTACCATTGCAACAACATTTAAGTGTATTGCTCAGTGGCATTAAATGCATTCACATTGTTGTGCAGCTGTCACAAAAGCTTTATTTTAGGTGTAGCTGCATCACATTTTCAGATTTTTTTTTTTTTTTGGTGTTTAAATGCATATAGAAAAGTCCATATAGAATAAGCATATAGCTTGATAATTCATCGACTGCACACAGTCGTGTAAGCAGGACTCACATCAAGTAACTGTGCATTAACAGCACCCCAGATTTCTGCCCCAACATACATGTGCTAAATACATATTTGTTGAACGTATCAATAAGTAGACAAAACATGTATATCTCTGCCCCTGAAGAACTTTAACTTCAAGACGTATAAGATATTAAAGCAAAGATCAATCAAATTTCTCTCAGTGAATGCCACTGTTAGTAGGAAATCCCCACTAAAGTCTTTGGGGGTAACGAGAGCCTTTACTCTCAAGCTATTCATCAAAAAAAACAAAAAAAGCACTTTCTTGGTATGATTCTTGTTACTATTTCCATATGTTTGAAATTGCTTAAAAAAGAAGAAAAGATCTTCAAAAGCCTTTGATATGTCCAAAAATGGCAGGTAGAATTAAAATTCCTCAGTGTTTTACATTACCCTTCCTTCGACTTAATTTGCATCTGTATAATGTATGAGTCATTGTTTTCCCACATGTCATTTACAGAATGTAGAGCTGTTGTCATCCTGATACTTTTATTCATAGTCTGATCGTTACCTCTTAATATCTGATTTTTGTCCTCATTCCATGTGTCATTTATTATTGATGGTCTTTTAACAGCTGTCTCAGTGTTCAGACAATCCATGAATACAAATTTGCTGTATGCTGTGTTTCATTTGTTCAGTTTTTAAAGTATATATCTATTTTCCTCTCCTTTTCTACTCCCATGCCTACTTTTCTTATATATAGTATGAATTTCTGGTAGTTTGTTTTCAAATTCTTATCTTTTATGCCTGTGTGTGTGTACACTAAGTATGCATAGAACACATAAATTATCAGATACTTTTTTATTAAGTAATACTTTTAAAAAGGAATTTTTGGTTTGACAACATAAATCACTGGGATGACTCTAGACTTACTTGAACAGGAGATAATTATTCAAGAACACGAGGATATAGTTTAAGGACTGGGTAAATAGGTGGCATATACCATCAAATTTGTATTCATAGATTATCTAAACCCTGAGATGGCTGTTAAAAAAATAATAATAATGAATGCACAAGAAACAAGGGCAAAAAATTGGATGTTAAAACATAATGATCAGGGCTAGGAATAAAAAGCAACAGGGTGACAACAGCTCTATATTCTTTAACTGACATGTAGGGAAACAATTATTTAAATGGAAGAATCTGTCCATCTGGAAACACACAGTCTTATTTCATAGAGAATGGACACAAGCCTTAAAGAAAGAAAAATCAAATTTTGAATCTCAGATTTGCCACCTATAAAATAAGACTTTGAGTGTTGTTCTCTCGCATTTAGTGATGCCATTTGGGGGACTTTAAATCAGCTGTAGTGGGAATATTTACACCAGGGAAATTTGCAACGTGTTTCCTCTCTCCCAGTAGCTGGCTTATCAGCACACTCACCATGGACATTGACATAGCACCTGAGAATGGCAACAGGAACAAACCAACGTAAGGCAGAGAGAACAATCTCTTTCCAATGCACTGTGTTTTTTGGCCTTTTCTTCTTCTCTGTAACTGTGGAAAGAATGTTTAAGATGAGATCTCCTCTCATGACAAATTTTTAAGGACACAATATATTTTTGTTGACCATTGGTACAATATTACATAGCAGGTCTCCAGAGCATATTTATCTTGCTTAACTGAAACTTGTAGTATTACTTTGTTGAAATTAACACTATGTGTAATTGTGTGTGTGTGTGTTCATGGTTTAATGTCTATACCCATCTACACACACTCCTCACCAGACTGTAAAGTCCAAGAAATACGAATTATTTTCAACTCACCAACACATGTCAACTTCCTATTTTTAGTCCCTAACCTCATAGTAGGTATTTTATAGAATATATTTTGAAAGAATGTGTAACATATTTAATTGGCAACTGATATAATTATTTATAGATTTACAGTACAATAGTTTTGAAATTCTTTACTCACTGACTCCATACTGTAATTTCCTTTTTTAACTTGTGGTTCAAATAAAATGAAAATCATAGCTTCTAGAAGAGGTTCTGTGACAATATGAAAGCATCAATTCACAAATCTAGAAATTTAGCTGTCTACTTTTGCATGTCTCTCTAGCTAAAAATTGCCTTCATATTTTTAAATGGTTTAAAGAAATCAGAAGAATGATATGTTGTGATGCATGAAAATTATAGGAAACTCAAATTTCAGTGCCCATAAATAAAGTTTCATTGAAATAGTCACATTCATTCATTTATGGATTGTCTATGGCTGGTTTTACCCTAATAACTATATAGTGAAGCTGTTGCAACAGAGTCTGTAAAACATAAAATAAATACTATCTATCTCTTCACAGAGAAAGCTTGCCAACTCCTTCTGTAGAACATCATACTCTTATTGAACTGCTTCCAATGTTGAATTTACTTCTGAATGAAGTGTTCCTTCTATGGTGAAACAGCTAAATTATAATAAACACTTCCATTATATTGAGAAAAATATTATCACCTGCACATTTTATTAACAAGGCCATAGATTATTATTGGATTGAGAGCTTGATCTCTTTAGCCAAACTGATTTAGGCGGAATCCTGGCACTGCTCTCTTCCAACCGTGTGTTGGAGCAGAACAAGTTACTTTAACTTTCTGTGTCTCATAAAGCTACACCTTAGAATTGTGAATGTTAAACCAATGTTAATATTTGCATATTAGTTTTTGTTGCTATATTATAGTTTCTACAGGTAGGTGCATATAATTTTTTTTTTCCTAGAGAGAGGACCCATAACTGCTACTGAATAACTGCTACTGAACCTAATGTGGGCCTGCCCGCCCAGTGCAGCAAAGCCGCATGCTGACATCGAGATTTTGCACTGAGAGAAAGTGAGGTATTTCTTGTAGGGCATCAAGCAATGAGAATACGGTAGCTAATGCTTAAGATTCTAATTCCCCGCAATGGTTTAAATGTAATGATTGTTAAAAGATGGGAGGCAGAGGTTATGGGCAAAGTTATAAACCAACACATGGAGGCCATTTATGGATTTGACCTAAAAATATGGGACATCTTGAAGCAGAACATCACAGGTAATAGGGAGATATAAAGAGTCTCTGATTTATAATTGGTTAAGGAAGTAAAGCTTTGTCTAAAAACTTGGAGTCAGCAGAAATAATGTTAAGTTCTGGCTTATGGATATTACTTCCTCCAGCCCTCTCAGGAAGAAATTTAGAACATTGGGTCAGCAGATGGCATTTTCCAATTGGAGGGGGTCCAGGTCTCTGAAAACTCAGGAACATATGTTAAGATGTTAACTTTGGTTTCTACAAGGAAACAAACATTTTGTGTCTCTAACTTCCTTGGCAATGATTTTAAGTGATTACTACCTTCTTGCTTATCAGGTTTCTCATTTACTTTTCAAAGCTACACAAGTGCCTCAAATCTTTCTTGAAGAAAATCAAGATTTTCCTTTATTTTCATGCTTGGCTGGGCCCAGCTGAACTCTAAGAGGAGTCCCTGCTATACTCATAACTTTTTTCATACTCATGAATGTGTCTTGGATTCTCAAAAAGTAGAATTCTTGCCTATTAAACGTGTACCTGTAATGCAGCAAAATCTTCCATACCCCTTGTACCCAGGGGAGATTAAAACTTTGACTTCAGGCCGGGTGCGGTGGCTCAAGCCTGTAATCCCAGCACTTTGGGAGGCCGAGATGGGCGGATCACGAGGTCAGGAGATCGAGACCATCCTGGCTAACATGGTGAAACCCCGTCTCTACTAAAAAATACAAAAAAGAAAAACAAAACAAAAAAAAACACAACAAAACTAGCCGGGCGAGGTGGCGCGCGCCTGTAGTCCCAGCTACTCGGGAGGCTGAGGCAGGAGAATGGCGTAAACCTGGGAGGTGGAGCTTGCAGTGAGCTGAGATCCGGCCATTGCACTCCAGCCTGGGCGACAGAGCAAGACTCCGTCTCAAAACAAAAAAACAAAAAAACAAACAAACAAAAAAAACTTTGACTTCAAAAAATACTCTGAGGTTCCCTTCGCCTGAGATGTCTGCTGAGCATATTTTCAAGAAATATGCTTAGAGAATCATCTATTTTTCTTTCTGAAACTGAATTTTGCAATCCAAACATTACCTTATTTCCAGAATGTAAAACCAAGTTCATTCTTCTGCCTTGCCCCTTCCTCTTCAGAAATTATAGCCACTATATTGAGAGATGGTATTACTCTCTAAAGGTAAAACTCTTCCTGTCAGGGACTGCAGTCATTTCCAAGGCGACCCAAGTAATGTGCAGGGACAGAGTTGCTCTCTTTTCTTCTTTCTCATTGGTTGTGGTAGGGGAGTGGGCAGGTAGGGTGAGGTGGAAGGTTTCTGAACAGATACTATCATCGTACTTAGGGAAAATAAGATGTGAAATAATGTTACCTTGATTCTTATAGCTACCTCTGTTGGCTATCTCAAAAACAGTTTGAACATTGTAAGGACTGTTACCAAATGAAAAGTACTTTTAAGACCTGTATTGAATTCAAAACTATTTCTACACCCTAGCATTCCATATCACAATAAGACATAGAACCACATAGTTCTTCACATAAGAGAATGGCCCAAGCAAAGCAGGAGGATGTGTAATTTGAGTGTTAGATGAGCCAACACTGTTTGATGTAAGGCAAAGAGGGAGATACAAACAAAGAATTTTTAAAAATATCTTCCAACATAGCCTAAATTAGTGTCTGTAATCCTACTGATGAAGGATTTTTTGCTCCTTCGTTCAGCTAAATCTGGGTTCTTGTCTCATGATTGGGAAAAAATAGGCATACAGGCACATTGCAGGGTGAGGAGGGTGGAATTTATTAAGCAAAAGGAAAGCTCTCAGCAAAGAGAGGGGTCCTGCGGGTAGGTTTCCACCTCACAATTGAATACCAGTGCTCCCACACATGAGCTGAAGAGGCTAGGATCCTCCCCAGCACACAGTATGAATTCCTGGTGGCTGCACCCAGGTCTCCCAGTGTGCATGTGGGCTTAGTCTGAACCACTCCACATTGATTTGTTTCCGTTGCTGCCAATGTGTTAAGGGACAGAATTTTTCACCATGGGCATGTTTAGGCGAGCTCCCTGTGGATAATGACCTGGACAGGTCAGAGGTTCTCCAGGGACACTTTCCTATCTGCCTAGGCATTTGGCTGTCGCCTGCCTCTATTACTGCCTTTTGGCTTCATTCCTTGATTTGTCCCACTCCAATTTTGATATGCAAGTATCTATATTGAAAGATAAGACACATTTACCAATGATTTATCAGAACAGCAGAACTCAATCACTTTTCTGTGGCTTGTTAAAGGCTTCTCAGAACCTTGATCCTCCGTATCTAATTCTACCCTCAGCTTTTACATGAATCAGACTCCCGTCAGTCTGGAATACAGTCAATCCAAATGAGCCCAAGGCATTCTGGTCCTGATCTGGCAATCACTGCTTGTTGATCCCCATCATACTTATCTCCCCCATCCCCTAACTTACTTTGATTTCACATGAACTCATTGCCTTTTTCTTTCTAGTTTATGACCTTATGGAAAAAACATAGTACACACATGAAACAGATAACCAACCACTTAATACTTTAAGCTTACTCAGCAACAGGAAAACATGAAAATAAGAGAAACCAAGTTCATTGAGGCCTAGGTTAGTATTAGTATTCCATAAAAATGGAAGCACTTTGAGTTTAATAAAATGACATCTAATTCCTTGTTTGTTTTGTTTTGTGGATGATTTATATAGACCTTCATTACAGCACTGATTGTATTTCATCACCTATGTGACTTTTCCTATACTTTCTGAATTCTTTTCTCAGCTGTACAGGCTGCCAGTTTAGTAGTTTTTTTGAGTAGTCATGTGTTCCTCTTATATTTTTGTACACCTATTCATCTCTCATAGTGCTTGACACCAAGTAGGTGCATAAAATACAAGTTTATTTAATCAAAACATGTGCATACTTGGACTGGGCAAATGGAAGAGAGAATTTCTCATGTTCTAAGTTTCCACTGCTGACAACTGGAAAGAATTGAAGTGCACATATAGAAGAAGACAGCATTTTATTTCAAGGCTTCTCACAGTAGGCACATGGGAAGCTTTCACTCTGATTCATTGTAATACCTCATAATTATTCATTCACTCTCAGAGTTGACATTCATCCTGTGCGGAAATGTTGTCCGCACTTTCTCTTGATTAAACAGTTGTCTTAGTTGTCCTCTGTCATTTTTCTAGTAGGGATACTTGTTTGAAACAATGAATCCAGAAATTCTAATTCTCTTCCTCTCCATGTAACCTGGCCACTTGGGAATTTTTGTTGCCAATTCTAGTCTTTTCAGGTCAATTGCATTGTTTCATGCTGCCCAGGATGCAGTAGAGAGAAATGTTGTAAAGCAGGACTTGGGCTTCAGTGATGAGTGTTGGCTCATCCTCTCCAGCCTGGAGCAATGGGTTGTTCATAAACTTTCAGATATCATGATAAGATTGTTTCCTTGATAGTTTTCATTTATATATTCCTAAATTCTTGTTCTCTAGTGGAACAGAGACATTTTTACAATCTGGTTGATAAAATATCGGGAATATGCAGGAAAACCTCAGATTGTGTTTACAGAACAGTGGTTATAAGTAAGGGTTTCTGTGTAAGAACAATCTGAGTTTGAATCTCAGTCTGTCACATAATAGTTCTATGACTTCAAAATATGCGGCTTAACCATTTTAAGGTAACCTTGCAAATAAAATTAGGCTAAGTGCTTGAAAAGTGTTTTTTAGTATTCACTGGGATTTTTGATGATGATGTTACTGTTACTTTAGTTTCATTTTCTATAAAATGAGGATAATGTTTCTGCCTTAAATATTTGTAATGGTATTTTATTAATATTATCTATAATTATTGGCTGGGCATAGTTGCTCATGCTTGTAATCCCAGTACTTTGGGAGGCTGAGGAGGGTGAATTGCTTGAATCCAGGAGTTTGAGACCAGGCTGGGCAACATAGTGAAACCCCATCTCTATGAAAATACAAAAATTCAAAAAATTAGCCAGGTGAGATATATTTATTTATATATATATTTATATATCCTTATATGTATATATATTTTATATATTATATATAATGTATTTTATATATCATATATAATATATTTTTATATTTTATATTATGTATTTATATAATATATATTTATAATATATTTGTTATATATAATATATTTATATATTATATATTTATATTATATTATATATTTATATATTATATGTATATTTATATATTATGTATGTATAAACTTATATATTATATGTATATATTTATAAATATATGTTAATATATATTATATATTTATATGTTGCATATTTATATATTATATATATTTTTATATATATATAGATCTCATACCTTTATTGTGGTATGATTAATATATAAAAACTTGCACATGTTTAATCTGTACAATTTGATGAAATTGGATATATGCATATATCCGTGATGTCATCACCACAATCAAGATAACATATCCATCACCTCTGAACATTTTCTTGTGCTTCTTTGTTTTTTAATATTTTTGCTATAGCAATATTTAACATGAGATGTTCCCTCGAAACATTTTTAAATGCACACTATATTGTTAACTATAAAAACGATATTATATAGCAGATATCTAAACTTATTCATCTTGTATAACGGCAACTCTATATTAATTGAATAACATATTGCCATTTTCTCCTCCCCTATCTCCTGGCAACCACCATTCAATTTCCCACTTCTGTAATTTTCACTATTTTAGATGTCTCTTATACCTGGAATCATGTAACATTTGTCCCTCTGTGCCTGGCTTATTTCACTTAGCATAACATCTTCTAGGTTCATCCATGTTTTCACAAATAATAGTATTTCCTTCTATTTTAGATTGTGATGTCTGGACATGGTAAATATTTAATAAATAGGCTCAATTTCATATTAAGGTCTAGTTTACTTCTAGTTTTCTGTTTTTCCAATTCTTATTATCTTAATTCTCATAAATGACTCATCCATAAAAACAGGTGTGTAGGAATACCAAGTATATAAGCTTAAGCATTTTCCATCAGGAATTACCCAAGGCCATCTACCATTTTTTCTTGTAGCATTATTCAAATTAGCTAAGATAGAGAAATAAACTGTTCCTTAATGGAGGCATAAAGGAACTATGATATATACGTATCAAATTCAGTCCTTAAAATGAATGAGACCTTTAAAAAAATTTGTCATTACACATTTTATAAATTGTCATGAACATTCCTTTGTCCACTTCCCTCCCCATCTGTCCTCATAATATTGTAACTAAAGAGCTCAGCACAGTACCTCATGCACAGGTAGAATTGAATAATACCATGGGGATAATTTTCTAACCACACCATTAGAGAGAAAAGTAAAACATATTTTTATTGTGGACCATAGTGACTATCTTTATATTACCCTGGGCATGAAAATCAGACTGGAATTAAATTTTCTAAACAGTAACTTCCAGGAGTTTCTTTCCGAAGCAAAGCATTTTCCAGATTGAATGAATCCTTTGGTGACATAAAACCATCTTTTGTTGGTGGAAAAATGTTTATTGCATACAGTAGTATGCAAAAAACTATGTTAGTTGTTACAAGAAAAAGAAAAAAATATTATATATTATCCTACCTAAAAATATATTGCAATATATTGGGTTAGGTAGATTTGCCTATAGACGTAATAGGTGGCATGATAAAACTGACAAATTGTGCTCTTGGGAGAAGAAACTTCTAATATGTACTTGGAAATTTAGGAAGACCTCACAAAATATTAGCATTTTAGCTAAGCATGGAACATTTCATAGGATTTCACTCAGTGAAGGAAAGGATATGAAAAAATAGCATCAGTATGATCACAAGGTTTGAAAATTGGTCTGAATAATTAGAAAATTAGAATGCCAATGTGAGTTAAGTTTGATGAGAGCTGAGTCTGAGATAGACTGAAGCCAGCCAAGCAGCATGACGGTCGTGCTGAGCTGTACATGTGCTACTAAATCTATCGATTTAGACCTTAAAGCATTTTCCCAGAAAAGTAGAACACTGATAAAAGCTGAGTGATATAACTTGTCTTCAAAAATTCTTTTGAAAAGTTAGAAGGCACTCCAATTAAGTGACAGATAATAAATTATGGACTAGAGTCTTTATTAATTTTTGCCAGTTTTTAAATTAATGATATAAAAGAATACTGCTACTGAAGGAAGGAGAGAGGACTCATTTATAAAGAGTATCCTCTTGTGTTCTCATCTAAAAATAATGAGACTCTGGAGAGTAAGACATTTTTGATTTGGGGTTCCAGGGATACACGGGGAATAAAGAGCATTTATTATTTTTTGTATGTTATTTCTTATGTCATCACTAAAACAATTGAAATGTTTTCTCATAGTTCTGGAGACTAGAAGTCTGAAATCAAGATGCTGGTAGGGCCATGCTCCCTCTGAAGTCTCTCTGAAAAAACACTTCCTTGCTTCTTTCCAGTGATTATACAGAATTATTGGCATTCCTTTGTTCCTGGAAACAATGCTTCACTCTCCCCACCTGTCCACATAGCAACCATCTCTGGATATCTCTATCGGTCTCTACTCCTCTCCTTACGAGGACACCAGTTATAATGGATTATGGCTCACCTTCATCTTAACTTGATTAGATCTGCAAACACCCTACTTCCAAAAAAGTTCACATAAACAGATAATGAAAAGAACATGGACATATTTTTCTTAGGGGGACCACAATTTAATCCATAAAACTTGGTTACTAAGCAACACACTTCTAAGTAATTCGGAGAGGTAACAGGAAGTCTCAAAGTAAGTGCAAGCTATATTTAACTGAAGGAAAATTAAGATTCAACATATTTAAAATTACAGGACACAGCTAAGGTAGTGCTGATAAATAAATTTATGGCACTAAATGCTTAGAAAGGAGAAAAACTCTTGAAACAATAATTAGGCTCCAACCTCAACCTAGAGAAAAAAAAATAAATCCAAAGTAAGCCAAAGGAAGGAAATTATGAAAATAAAAGCAGAAATAAATCAATTTGAAAACAGAAAGCAATAAATAAAATTATTCAAACAAAAATCTGGTTATTTGTAAAGTTATGTATAATTGACAGAACTTTTACTAGACTTGTTAATTTAAAAAGAAAGAAGGTATAAATTAATGGAATGGGAAATCATACAGACCCTGCAGATATCAAAAGAATAATAAGGAATACTACAATTTTAATCACATAAATTTGATGACTTTATGAAATGAATCAATTTCTCAAAAAACCAGTCATCCAACATGATATTCAGTAGCCTTAAAACTCTAAACAAATTGAACTTAGAATTTAAAATCTACCAAAAATGAAACCTCCAAGTTGAGATGGTATCATTTTAGTATTCTACCTGTCATTTAATGACAAATTAAGATTGATTTTACACAATCACTTCTAGAAAATGAATATGCAAAAAAAATTTCCAATTCCTGTTTTTTTGAAGCTAGTAGTAACCTATTACCAAAACCGAAGACAAAACTAAAAACTGTAAGCAAATATTCATGAATATAGAGACAAACCTTCTTAAACTATTAAGAAATAGAATTCAGTAATATAATAATGACATGCCATTATCAACTGAAATACATTTTAGGAATGTAAGACTGATTCAATATTTGAAAATCAGTGTGATCTAACAAACTAAAAGTTTCATCATCATATCAATATAAGCAAAAAAGCATATTCAAAATTCAACACACAAACGTAAATACTTCAGAAAAACTGGAATTAAAGATTTTTTTTTCAATTTGAAAAAGTGTCTCAAACATTGATATTTAAAATTATACTGAACGATAAAAAACTGAATACTTTTCTCATATAATTAAAAGTAAGGCTAGGATATCTGCCTTTAGTTTTCTTATTAAATATAGTGTTGGAATTTCTGGACAGTACAGTAAGACAAAGGAAATAAATGGCATACAGTTTGGAAAGAGCAAAAATATGTTTGTATTTTCAGATGACATAACTGTCTACATAGATAATCCCTGCAAATCCATAAATAGTAAGAAAAAAACACAAGAGTAAACCACCCGGTACTAGTGAGTTTAGCAAGGTTGCAGGATACAAATTAAACATATAAAAATCAATTTATTTTCTAAATACTGGCAGCAAACACATGGCCACTATAATACCACATATAGTTTCTTAATAAAAATGAAATATTTATGTATAAATCTAACAAAACATGCAAAAGACAAATAATTTAAAAATCACAAAATGTGACAAAAAGAGACACAAATTGTAAATAAAAGAGGTATATTCACGGATTGGGAAAGTTAGCATAATAAAGATGTCACTTCTTTTCAGATTGATATACATGATTAACACAACTTCTATCAAAGTCTCAGCAACATATTTTACAAATATAGAAAAGATTATTCTAAAATCTCTTCGGAAAGGCAAAAACTAAAAAACTAAAACAATTACAAAACAGAATAAAATAGGAAGCAAGCAACAACTATCTGATTTCAAGACTTTATATAGCTACAAAAATAAAAAGTGTGATATTTGTACACAGAGATCAATGAAAAAATATACAGAACATTGAAACACACATGCAAATATGTCCACCTGATATTTAACAAAGGTGCAAAAGCAATTCAGTGGAGGAAAGACAGCCTTGTAAACAAACAGTGCTAGAGCAATTGGACATTCATAGGTAAGATCTGGCCTAAGGCTTTCATCTTATAGAAATGTTAACTCAAAATGGATCATTGATTTAAATGAAAAATGGAGCTATAAAAGTGTTAGAAAACACACAGGAGAAAATAACTGGAATCTAGGGCTAGGCAAAGAGTTCTTAGACTTGATACCATAGCACAATCCATAAAAGGAAATATTGATAAATAGGACTTGATCAAAATTAAAAACAAAACAATAACTTTAAGTCTGCAAAAGAGTCTTTTGGGGGATGAAAAGAGAAGCTACAATGTGAGAAGAAATATTTGCAAAACACATATCTGTAAAGAATCTGAAATACATAAATAACACTTAAATTCAATAGTAAAAATAAATCCAGCTTGGAAGGGACAAAAGATATGAAAACATATTTCACTAAAGACATACAGATGACAAAAGCATGCATGAAACAACCAATAGCCATTTAGGAAATGTAAATTAAAAGCACAATATAATATCACTCCATCACAACGACTAACATTTTTACAAAAGGACAGTAACAATACCAGATGCTGGAAAAGATGCAGAGAACCTGGATTATTCATACAGTCCTGAGATGTATGGGGACATGCAATGGAAAATGATACGTTTGCTCTGGAAATCACTTTGGCCACTTCTTAACAATCTAGATGTTTAAATTTCATATGACCTAACAATTGCACTCCTGGGCATTATCCCAAAGAAACAAAAACTTAGGTTCATGCAAAACACTGTACATTAATGTTTAAAGAAGTTTTATTTGTAATGGTCCCAATGGGGAAACTACTCAGGTGTTCTTCAACAGATGAATGAATGAATGAATTGTGGTGCATTTATACCACCATGGAAAACAACTCAGCAATAAAAAAGGAACAAAACTGTCTGAAAATAACAATCTAGATGCATTTCCAGAGACTTACACTGAGTGAAAAAAAGTGAATACTGAAAGATCGCATTCTGTATGATTTCATTTATGTTACTTCCTTTAATTCCTTTGTTCAACCAGCTCATGATTACAGGACCCCTCTCTTGAATTCTCCAATACCTCAGGCTATCATAATTTTTTTAACGTTCTTGTTTTAATTTGCCTGGAAATGCCTCCATATTGCCCTTATTCTTGAATGATGGTTTAGTCAAAAACACAGTTCAAAGCTGGCTATCATTTCTTTCCAAAATGTAGAAGATATTTTATATTAGACATTACTGCTGTGGTGTCATTTTTTCTTTACTCCTATAGATGATCCTTCCTTTCTGCTTCTGGCTATATACAATTTTATATTTTTCTATGGCAATACTGTAATGCATTTGGTTTAGGTAAAGAACTGCCGCATTCACAAGCAAAGCCATTGCTAAATGAGAATCTCAGAGAGGTAGGTCAATCAGTGAATGAAAATAGGAGAAAAACAGTCTATGATACAATTGGTGCTTCTACCAAAAACAGTGTTTAGAGAAATGTTTAAGAAGCCCTTGGGAAAACTGGGGCAGTCTATATCTGGAATGAAGTGTCTGGATCTAATAAGTCTCCTGCTTCCTTTGCTGGTGCTAGAATACCTCCTGCTTCAGTGGTTTCCAAAGGCAACTGGGTTCTACCATGGCTTTTACTGTAATAGACGGTGAATGGAGGTCCAATACAGACAGGAACCAACTCCAAGGCTATGCTATGACTCCCTGAATTTACTCACAGCTATGTCTCTAGAGAGGAGTTCTGCAGAAAAGTTTGAAATACTATCTATCTGAAATTCTATCTGCTATATATAAACAGTATACAGCAGAAAAAATGTATATACATATATATACATACATATACATATATGTACTAAAGATATATACTAAATAGTAGGTAGTGGTTTTAGCTTTACCATTTTTAAAAAAATTTATTTCCCCACATTTCTTCTCCATCCCACTCCCTTTGACTGTTCTTTCTTCAAAATTTTGTATTGCATTCTTGCATTGCAAGCTTAATTCCTCCATCTCTCTCCTTTAACAGTTTAACCTAGTTCTCTGAAGTCCTTGGCAGATTTCCTTGTTAAATATGGGTTCCATGCTGTAGCTTCTCATTTGTGGCCTTTGTGTACTCTCTACTAGAGGCATGTATATTCCTAATCTGTAGGTGAGTTTTTGTTATGTGTTCTGCAGTAATTGTTTTCTGTGAGTCCACTCATGGGCCCTGAGCTGTGAAAGTTTCTTCGTGGGTTGGTTTAGTATTTCCTCTGCTAGTGTCCTAATGCTTCACTGCTATTTTAATTTTTTAAAGTTGATATATAATAATTGCACATATTTATGAAGTACATGTGATATTTTGATACATGCATGCAATGTGTAATAATACATTCAGGGTATTTAGGATACACCCACTTAAATATTTATCATTTTTTGTGTCCTCATACAACTTTTTTTTTTTTTTAAACTCTAAGTCCTAGGGTACATGTGCACAACGTGCAGCTTTGTTACATATGTATACAATGTGCCATGTTGATGTGCTGCACCTGTTAACTCGTCATTTACATTTGGTATATCTCCTAATGCTATCCCTCTCCCCTCCCCCCACCCCCTGGCAGGCCCCAGTGTGTGATGTTCCACACCCTGCGTCCATGTGTTCTCATTGTTTAATTCCTACCTATGAGTGAGAACATGCGCTGTTTGGTTTTCTGTTCTTGCAAGATGAGAATGATGGTTTCCAGCTGCATCCATGTCCCTACAAA
The DNA here is from genome assembly GCF_049350105.2 of Macaca mulatta. Taxonomy (NCBI): domain Eukaryota; kingdom Metazoa; phylum Chordata; class Mammalia; order Primates; family Cercopithecidae; genus Macaca; species Macaca mulatta. Next base: position 39,291,750 of record NC_133419.1, read on the forward strand.
TGACATGAACTCATCCTTTTTTATGGCTGCATAGTATTCCATGGTGTATATGTGCCACATTTTCTTAATCCAGTCTATCATTGATGGGCATTTGGGTTGATTCCAAGTCTTTGCTATTGTGAATAGTGCGCAATAAACATACGTGTGCATGTGTCTTTATAGCAGCATGATTTATAATCTTTTGGGTATATGCCCGGTAATGGGATGACTGGGTCAAATGGTACTTCTAGTTCTAGATCCTTGAGGAATTGCCACACTGACTTCTACGATGGTTGAACTAGTTTACAGTCCCACCAACAGTGTAAAAGTGTTTCTATTTCTCTACATCCTCTCCAGCAACTGTTGTTTCCTAACTTTTTAATGATCACCGTTCTAACTGGTGTGAGATGGTATCTCATTGTGGTTTTGATTTGCATTTCTCTGATGACGAGTGATGATGAGCATTTTTTCATGTGTCTGTTTGCTACATAAATATTTTCTTTTGGAAAGCATCTGTTCATGTCTTTTACCCACTTTTTGATGGGGTTGTTTGAGTTTTTCTTGTAAATTTTTTTAAGTTCTTTGTAGATTCTGGATATTAGCCCTTTGTCAGATGGGTAGATTGTAAAAAATTTTCTCCCATTCTGTAGATTGCCTGTTAACTCTGTTGGTAGTTTCTTTTGCTGTGCAGAAGCTCTTTAGTTTAATTAGATCCCATTTGTCAATTTTGGCTTTTGTTGCCATTGCTTTTGGTGTTTCAGACATGAAGTCCTTGCCCATGCCTAAGTCTTGAATGGTATTACCTAGGTTTTCTTCTAGGGTTTTGATGGTTTTAGGTCTAACATTTAAGTCTTTAATCCATCTTGAGTTAATTTTTGTATAAGGTGTAAGGAAGGGAACCAGTTTCCACTTTCTACATATGGCTAACCAGTTTTTCCAGTGCCATTTATTAAATAGGGAATCCTTTCCCCATTTCTTGTTTTTGTCAGATTTGTCAAAGATCAGATGGCTATAGATGTGTGGTATTATTTCCAAGGGCTCTATTCTGTTCTATTGGTCTATATCTCTGTTTTGGTACCAGTACCATGTTGTTTTGGTTACTGTAGCCTTTTAGTATAGTTTGAAGTCAGATAGTGTGATGCTTTGTTCTTTTGGCTTAGGATTATCTTGGCATTGTGGGCTCTTTTTCGGTTCCATATGAACTTTAAAGCAGTTTTTTCCAATTCTGTGAAGAACGTCATTTGTAGCTTAATGGGGATGGCATTGAAACTGTAAATTACCTTGGGCAGTGTGGCCATTTTCACAATATTGATTTTTCCTGTCCATGAGCATGGAATGTTCTTCCATTTGTTTGTGTCCTCTTTTATTTAGTGCTTTGTAGATCTCTTTGAAGAGGTCCTTCACATCCTTTGTAAGTTGGATTCCTGGGTATTTTATTCTCTTTGAAGCAATTATGAGTGGGAGTTCACTCATGATTTGGCTCTCTGTGTGTCTGTTATTGGTGTATAGGAATGCTTGTGATTTTTGCACATTAATTTTGTATCCTGAGACTTTGCTGAAGTTGCTTATCAGCTTAAGGAGATTTTGGGCTGAGATGATGGGGTTTTCTAAATATACAATCATGTCATCTGCAAACAGGGACAATTTGACTTCTACTTTTACTAACTGAATACCCTTGATTTCTTTCTCTTGCCTGATTGCCCTAGCCAGAACTTCCAACACAATGTTGAATAGGAGTGATGAGAGAGGACATCCCTGTTTTGTGCCAGTTTTCAAAGGGAATGCTTCCAGTTTTTGCCCATTCAGTATGATATTGGCTGTGGGTTTGTCTTAAGTAGCTCTTATTATGTTGAGATACGTCCCATCAATACCTAGTTTTAGAGTTTTTAGCATGAAGGGCTGTTGAATTTTGTCAAAGGCCTTTTTTTGCATCTATTGAGAAAATCATGTGTTTTTTGTCTTTGGTTCTGTTTATATGCTGGATTACGTTTATTGATTTGTGTATGTTGAACCAGCGTTTCATCCCAGAGATGAAGCCAATTTGATCATGGTGGATAAGCTTTTTGATGTGCTGCTGGATTCAATTTGCCAGTATTTTTTTGAGGATTTTTGCATTAATGTTCATCAGGGATATTGGTCTAAAATTCTCTTTTTTCGTTGTATCTCTATCAGTCTTTGGTATCAGGATGATGTTGGCCTCATAAAATGAGTTAGGGAGGATTCCCTCTTTTTCTATTGATTGGAATCGTTTCAGAAAGAATGGAACGAGCTGCTCTTTGTACCTCTGGTAGAATTCAGCTGTGAATCCATCTGGTCCTGGACTTTTTTTGGTTGGTAGGCTGTTAATTATTGCCTCAATTTCAGAACCTGTTATTGGTCTGTTCAGGGATTCAACTTCTTCCTAGTTTAGTCTTGGGAGGGTGTATGTGTCCAGGAAATTATCCATTTCTTCTAGATTTTCTAGTTTATTTGCATAGAGGTATTTATATTATTCTCTGATGGTAGTTTGCATTTCTTTGGGATCAGTGGTGATATCCCCTTTATCATTTTTTATTGCATCTATGTGATTCTTGTCTCTTTTCTTCTTTATTAGTCTTGCTAGCGGTCTGTCAATTTTGTTGATCTTTTCAACAAACCAGCTCCTGGATTCATTGATTTTTTGGAGGGTTTTTTGTGTCTCTATCTCCTTCAGTTCTGCTCTGATCTTAGTTATTTCTTGCCTTCTACTAGCCTTTGCATGTGCTTGCTCTTGCTTCTCTAGTTCTTTTAATTGTGATGTTAGGGTGTCAATTTTAGATCTTTCCTGCTTTCTCTTGTGGGCATTTAGTGCTATAAATTTCCCTCTACACACTGCTTTAAATGTGTCCCAGAGATTCTGGTATGTTGTATCTTTGTTCTCATTGGTTTCAAATAACATCTTTATTTCTGCCCTCATTTTGATATGTACCCAGTAGTCATTCAGGAGCAGGTTGTTCAGTTTCCATGTAGTTCAGCAGTTTTGAGTGAATTTCTTAGTCCTGAGTTCTAGTTTGATTGCACTGTGGTCTGAGAGACAGTTTGTTAAAATTTCTTTTCTTTTACATTTGCTGAGGAGTGCTTTACTTCCAACTATGTGGTCAGTTTTGGAATAAGTGTGATGTGGTGCTGAGAAGAATGTATATTCTGTTGATTTGGGGTGGAGAGTTCTGTAGATGTCTATTAGGTCCTCTTGATGCAGAGCTGAATTCAATTCCTGGATATCCTTGTTAACTTTCTGTCTCATTGGTCTGTCTAATGTTGACAGTGGGGTGTTGAAGTCTCCCATTATTATTGTATGGGAGTCTAAGTCTCTTTGTAAGTGTCTAAGGACTTGCTTTGTGAATCTGGGTGCTCCTATATTGGGTGCATATATATTTAGGATAGTTAGCTCTTCTTGTTGAATTGATCCCTTTACCATTATGTAATGGCCTTCTTTGTCTCTTTTTATCTTGTTGGTTTAAAGTCTGTTTTATCAGAGACTAGTATTGCAACCCCTCCTTTTTCTGTTTTCCATTTGCTTGATAGATCTTCCTCCATCCCTTTATTTTGAGCCTATGTGTGTCTCTGCATGTGAATTGGGTCTCCTGAATATGGCACACTGATGGGTCTTAACTCTTTATCCAATTTGCCAATCTGTGTCTTCTAATTGGAGCATTTAGCCCATTTACATTTAAGGTTACTATTGTTATGTGTGAATTTGATCCCGTCATTATGATGTTAGCTGTTTATTTTGCTCATTAGTTGATGCAGTTTCTTCCTAGTATTGATGGTCTTATTTGGCATGTTTTTGCAGTGGCTGGTACTGGTTGTTCCTTTCCATGTTTAGTGCTTCCTCCAGGATCTCTTGTAGGGCAGGCCTGGTGGTGACAAAATCTCTAAGCATTTGCTTGTTTGTAAAGGATTTTATTTCTCCTTCACTTATGAACCTTAGTTTGGCTGAATATGAAATTCTGGGTTGAAAATTCTTTTCTTTAAGAATGTTGAATATTGACCCCCACTCTTTTCTAGCTTGTAGAGTTTCTGCCAAGAGTTCCACTGTTAGTCTGATGGGCTTCCCTTTGTGTGTAACCCGACCTTTCTCTCTGGCTGCCCTTAACATTTTTTCCTTTATTTCAACTTTGGTGAATCTGACAATTATGTGTCTTGGAGTTGCTCTTCTCAAGGAGTATCTTTGTGGCATTCTCTGTATTTCCTGAATTTGAATGTTGGCCTGCCTTGCTAGGTTGGGGAAGTTCTCCTGAATGATATCCTGAAGAGTGTTTTCCAACTTGGTTCCTTTCTCCCCATCATTTTCAGGTACACCAATCAGATATAGATTTGGTCTTTTCACATAGTCCCATATATCTTGGAGGTTTTGTTCATTTCTTTTTACTCTTTTTTCTCTAAACTTCTCCTCTCGCTTCATTTCATTCATTTGATCTTCAATCACTGATACCCTTTCTTCCATTTGATCAAATCTGCTACTGAATCTTGTGCATGCATCATGTAGTTCTCGTGCCATGGTTTTCAGCTCCATCAGGTCATTTAAGGAGTTCTCTACACTGTTTATTCTAGTTAGCCATTTGTCTACTCTTTTTTCAAGGTTTTTAGCTTCTTTGTGATGGGTTCGAACATCTTCCTTTAGCCCGGAAAAGTTTGTTATCACCAATCGTCTGAAGCCTTCTTCTCTTGACTCATCAAAGTCTTTCTCCATCCAGCTTTGTTCCGTTACTGGCGAGGAGCTGCGTTCCTTTGGAGAAGAGGTACTCTGATTTTTACAATTTTCAGCTTTTCTGCTCTGGTTTCTTCCCATCTTTGTGGTTTTATCTACCTTTGGTCTTTGATGATGGTGACCTACAGATGGGGTTTTGGTGCCGATGTCCTTTCTATTTGTTAGTTTTCCTTCTAACAGTCAGGACCCTCAGCTGCAGGTCTGTTGAATTTTGCTGGAGGTCGACTCCAGACCCTGTTTGCCTGGGTATCACCAGCGGAGGCTGCAGAACAGCAAATGTTGCTGCCTAATCCTTCCTCTGGAAGCTTCATCTCAGAGGGGCTCCCAGCCTTATGAGGTGTCCATCACCTCCCTAGTGGGAGGTGCCTCCCAGTTAGGCTACTCGGGGGTCAGGGTAGGCTAACTCTGACCACTTGAAGAGGCAGTCTGTCTGTTTTCAGATTTGAAACTCTGTGCTGGGAGAACCACTACTCTCTTCAAAGCTGTCAGACAGTGACGTTTGAGTCTGCAGAAGTTTCTGCTTCCTTTTCTTCAGCTATGCCCTGCCTCTAGAGGTGGAGTCTACAGAAGCAGGCAGACCTCCTTGAGCTCTGGTGGGCTCCACCCAGTTCTAGCTTCTCGGCCACTTTGTTTACCTATTCAAGCCTCAGCCATGGCGGACAACCCTCCCTGAGCCTCAGGGCCACCTTGCAGTTGGATCTCAGAATGCTGTGCTAGCAGTGAGCAAGCCTCAGTGGGCATGGGATCCTCCGAGCCAGGCGCGGCATATAATCACCTGGTGTATAGTTTACTAAGGCCGTTGGAAAAGCGCGGTATTAGAGTGGGAGTGTCCCAATTTTCCAGGTACCTTCTGTCAGGACTTCCCTTTACTAGGAAAGGGAATTCCCTGACCCCTTGCGCTTCCCGGGTGAGGCGATGCCCCGCCCTGCTCCGTAGGCTGCACCCACTTGTCTGGCAAGCCCCAGTGAGATGAACCTGGTACCTCAGTTGGAAATGCAGAAATCACCCGTCTTCTACATCATGCAAGCTGGGAGCTGCAGACTGGAGCTGTTCCTATTCGGCCATTTTGGCGCCAACCCTCATACCACTTTTTTTTTTTTTTTTTTTTTTTGAGAAGGAGTCTCGCTGTGTCACCCAGGCTGGAGTGCAGTGGCCGGATCTCAGCTCACTGCAAGCTCCGCCTCCTGGGTTTACGCCATTCTCCTGCCTCAGCCTCCCGAGTAGCTGGGACTACAGGCGCCTGCCACCTCGCCCGGCTAGTTTTTTTGTATTTTTAGTAGAGACGGGGTTTCACCGTGTTAGCCAGGATGGTCTCGATCTCCTGACCTCGTGATCCGCCCATCTGGGCCTCCCAAAGTGCTGGGATTACAGGCTTGAGCCACCGCGCCCGGCCCCTCATACCACTTTTAATAAAAATTTTTACTAGAATGCAACAATGTTGCACAACCATAAGTACTATTTTGGATGCAAGAGTAGCAACTTTAGAATAAATTGAAAACCTCTTCATGAGGGCCGATGTGGTTTAGTGCCACCTGTTTGCTGGAGCTCCTCCAAGTCTCCTTGGCATCTTTGTGCCACCTTGTCCTGTTGCCCTTCACATTCTCCTAATGTATATTCATTCTTTTCTTTTCACATTATTTATAAAATATTACCTAATCGAAAATTTCTACCTGATGTGATGAAGTGGATAAAAGAGCAGAAATAATAATAAAAAAGGTCAATACAAAACACTGTAGGGGGAACAGCAAAGGTTGGTTAAACAGAAAGTACAGCTAGGTAGGAGGAATACATTCTAGGTGTTCTATAGCACTATAGGGTGAATATAACTAACAATAACGTTTGTGTATTTCAAACAGAAGTGCAGATTTTGAATATTTCCAACACAAAGAAATGATAAATGTTCGAGGTGATGGATATGCTAATTATCCTGATTTTACACTACACACTGTATAAATATACCAGTATTGAAATGTCACACTGTACCGCATGGTCTAATTATTATGTGCCAAGTAATAATAAAAGGAAAAACTACACTATTTAAACACGCTTTCATCAATTTATTTAAATGACATAAAATTATGTACAGTAATATGCACAACAGTGTATCATTATGTACAACAATAATTGCATAGAAAAGAGGTAAGAGACAATAGAGCTATATAGGAGTAACTAAAAGGATAACTATCTTTTAATATTTAGTATAAATCTGAAGTCGATTCCAGTAAGTTAAGAAGTATATGATAAGCACAATGGGAAGCATTAAAAATAAAACTCAAATGTAGTGCAAAAAATTTTAATACATTAGAAATATTAATTTAATACAAATAAAGCAGTAAAAGAGGGAAAGAGAGATAAACAGATAGGAAGCATATAGAAAACTCAATGTGAAATGGTAGACCTAAATCAAATTATATCAATTACAATGTTACTGGCGGGTCTTTGTTCTTGGAGTTCCTAAGATGGTGGCGGGCCTCTCCCAAGATGGTGAGATTACTTCCTTTACGTGTTTTTTTCTTGCCTGATCTTGAACTCCACCCCCGTCAGACATACCGGTATGGGTGAAGTAAGTACAACAGACAGTGGCTCCAAGCCCTCCAGCACAACTAGGAGTATTTTCCTTGTCCAATAATAAGTATTTGCATGCATGCAAAGAGTGGCAGAGTTACAGCTGTTGCAGGGCATATGGGTGTGGGTGGTGAAAGTGGGGTTTCCTTTAGAAAAACTCCATACGATGGGGCATCAATATTTCTGGGAAGCCGCATTCTCCATAGAAGCTCTTGGTAAGGGGAGCTACTGGTAGTACAGCGGCATGGAGGATGTGCAGTGAGAGTTAAAGGGGTTAAGAGAACAGTAAAAAGGAAAATATGACAAGGGAGGGCCATGTGGATCTATGATTTTAGGTACTTTCCTCACGGTTGTCACTTGAAGAGCAGGCGTAGATCCTCTAGAGTTTCACAGGAATAGCAAGTGTTGTCTCCTGGATTTTCAGGCTCCTTTGGCAGTATCCAGGGTTTGATTCCAGTGCGATGTATCCGAGACTCCACTTCAGTCACTTTAACCGCGGTTGGGGTAGATAAAATGACTGGGTAGGGTCCTTCCCAGGATGTGTCTAGGGATGGGGAATTAGAGGGAAGGGACTTGACTAATATCATGTCACCAGGGTGGAATAATTCCTTTCCCTCTTCTCGGGGACAGGCTCCTTGTAATGTTTTAAGAACTCGTGGATATTTGGCTAAGGAGGTGATGTCTGCAACTAAGTTGGCCGTCTCTCCATCAAGTGCAAGGTCATCGGTTAGGAAGGGCCATCCACGCAGCATCTCGTACGGACTAAGTCCTGCTTTTGGGGGAGAGTTTTGGATTCTTAGTAAGGCTATAGGTAACAATCAGGCCATGCGTGGTGGGTTTCTTGGATTAGCTTTTTTAAGATGTCGTTTAAGTGCTTCATTCACTTTCTTGACTTTTCCTGAGGATTGTGGCCTCCAGGCTGAGTGTAAGTGATATTGTATACCTAATGCCTGGAATACTCCCTGAGTTACTGCAGCCTTGAAAGTGGAGCCACTGTCACTCTGTAAGCCTTGGGGAAGTCTGAATCTGGGAATTATTTCATGAATTAGTGCCTTTATTACCTCTTGGGCTTTTTCTGCCCTACAGGGGAAGGCCTCCGCCCAACCAGTGAAAGTATCTACCCAAACTAGTAGATACTGAGATCCCTGAGATTTGGGCATGTGGGTAAAATCTAGTTGCCAGTCTTCTCCTGGGTAATGGCCTGTTCTTTGTTCTCCTGAAGGAGCTTGGCGATAAGGCCGGGGATTATTTCTTTGGCACACTTCACAGGCCCTGACTGTCTGCTTGATAGTTTTGAAAAGGCCTGGTCCAATAAATAATGTTTTGGCCATCGGATGGGTGCTACCAGTGCCTAAGTGAAAGGTTTGGTGAAGGTTTTTAAGTAATTTCCATTGGTTAGCTGCAGGCAAAAATATTTTTCCTTCTTCAGTGGCTAGCCATCCTGAGGGGAGGAAACTATGTCCTCATGAGTTTCCCCATTCTATTTCTTCTGCTGAGTACTGGGGCTTGGTTTCCCAGAGGGGATTACCCCATACTAGGGGTCCTTCTATAAGCATTTCTCATGGAGGGTCCCGCCTTACAGCTCTTTTGTCTTCAGTATCTGCTTGGTGGTTCCCTTCTATTTCCCTTTCCTTTCCTTTCTGATGACCCTGGTAGTGTAAGACTGCCACCTCTTTAGGTTTCTGTACAGCCAATAATAATCTCCTAATGGCTTCCTGATGTTTGCTAGGTGTTCCCTTGGAAGTTAGGAATTCCCTTTCTCTCCATATTGCTGCATGGGCATGGAGGACTAGGTAAGCATACTTAGAGTCTGCATATATATTTACCCTTTTTCCTTCTCCTATGTTCAGGTGTGTAATGGCCCCTGCTTTTGCTAGAATGCCTCTCGCTAAAAAAAGAGGGGGCTTTCAGGCATCATTAGAAAGGCAGGTGAAAAGAGTAAAGTTCCCCAGTCACAATTTAGTGGCTGGGAGAAGTATCTAGTGGCTGCCTGTCCTAGGACCCCTCGGATAGTGAGAGATCTGGAGGACAGATGTCTGGGACAGGACAGTAAGACTGAGAAGGCTGCGCCAGTGTCCAGGAGACCGTTAACCTCCTGGCCCTCAATGGTCAAGCATACCCGGGGCTCTGTGAGGGTGACAGCATGGGCTGGAGCTTGCCCTGGGCACCCTCAGTCCTGCTGCTGGATCATCTGGTTAGTGGCTTCTGACTCACAGGACCTTCATTCACTGGGACAGTGGGCCTTCCAGTGATTCCCTTCATATAAGGGGCATGGACGAGGGGGTAGCTTATTTCTATTTGGACAATCTTCTTTAAAGTGTCCTTGTAGACCGCACTGGATGCAAGCCCTGTTAGGCATTCAATTTGCCCAGCCTTTCCCTTTTCCAGAGCTTCCAAAGTCTGCTTGCCCGAGGGCCATGACTAAAGCTGTGGCCTTTTTTTTTGGTTTAATCCCGTTTGTCCTGTTCCGCCTGCTCCCCCTGACCTCTATTATAAAAAACTGAGGCTGCCAAGTTCAATAGGTTTTCTAAGTTTTCTCTGGGCCTAATGCGGAGTTTTGAAGTTTTTTTCTAATGTCTGAAGCTGACTGTGTGATAAACTTATCCTTTAAGAGTAGTTGGCCTTCACTAGAGTCAGGTGACAGGGAGGTATGCTTCCTCAATGCCTCCCTTAGTCTCTCCAGAAAGTCAGTAGGATTTTCTTCCATTCCCTGTGTCATAGTGGACATCATTGAATAATTCAAAGGCTTCTCCCTAGTTTTCTCTTAGTCCTTCTAGCACGCAAGTTAGCAAATGTCTGTGGCACCAATCTCCATGTTCTCATTTTGCATCCCAATACTGGGAACTGCCTGTTGGCCTGTGGGGGAATCGTTCTCTTTCCTCTGTTGTCATCCTATCATTGACCTGACTGAGATACCAGAGATTGCCAGACTCTTGGGCTGCAGTTATGGCGGCACTTCTCTCATTTAGGGTTAGTGTCTGATTTAGCAGTAACATATCTCTCCATGTCAGATCAAAGGATTGTCCTAACACTTGTAAAACATCAATATAGCCATCAGGGATATCTGAAAATTTACCTAGGTTTATTTTAATGTGCTTCAAGTCTGAGAGGGAAAAAGGTACCCGCACTCTGACTGGGCCGAATTCTCCTCCTGCCACCGCTTGGAGGGGGCATAATCGGGGAATATTGGCACTCTTGGGATCATTGTTTATCCCTTTGTTTATCTCTTTTTGGACCATTTGGGTTGAAGGGGGGTCCTTATTAGTTGGGGAAGGAGCTGGGGGAACACCAGGAGAGGGAGGTAGACTCTGAGGGCTTCCTGTAGGGCATAAATTACACTTTTTACATAATTGCGAGTTGTCTCTTAATGCAAAGAAAATTTGCACATATGGCACTTCACTCCATTTGCCCTCCTTTCTACAAAAGAGGTCTAGCTGTAAGATGGTGTTATAATGTATACTTCCCACATGGGGCCAGGTTTCTCCCCCTTGAAGAGTATATTGTGGCCAGGCAGTACTGCAGAAGAATATAAGTCACTTCTTTCTTAGTGTCTTGAGGGTCAAATTGGTCCCAATTCTCCAGAATACATCTTAGGGGTGTTTTTGCCTTGCGGGGAACATTTCTCATCTGAAAAAAGAACATAAGGATGCCAGCACCCCTAGTCATTTTCTGCTGAACATTAGTCCTAGAGCATCCTCTATGGTCCTATTTCTTAATCCTTTCCAGGGTGCATAACAACCCATGGACCTCTGCTTATCGGATTAGTTACACTCACCGACGTAGCAGTCCTACACCTGTTTTCCCGCCTCTCTTCACCACAAAGAAAGGGGTTCATGCTGCTGGATTCTAGTGGTCCTTTACAAGCGTGCCCAACACTGCCTTTGTGCTCGGGGTGAGTTCTAGAGCTGGGCTGGGTTCCTGAGTATTTCATGACAACCCAGTTGCCCCATCAAGGTGCATTCCCATAAATAACATCCTCACAAATTCGTTTCAGAGAGGGTGCAGGTAAGCTTTTGAGTCAGGATTGAGATAGAGTTTTTGCCCACTAGGGCCTTTGTCCTTTTCCTCTGTAGGGATATGCCCTAATTATTGATCTTAAACTTTTTGTTGCCCCAGATTAAGTCCTTTTGGGTACAAAATATGAGAGATGGATCCTGTTTATTCTATGTGCCTTTTTCCTATGAGAAGGAGAGTAAGGAGAAAAAGATGGGCTTGCTGGTTTTTATGTGCTAAAGTCCAGTTAATAAACTGTTGGGTGCTATGTTGTCCTTCCAGTAGTATTCACTTACATAGAATCACTAGGCAAAGCTGTGAAAGAGATAATCCTTCTGCTATGTGCAGTATGGGGACTAGGTCCCCTGTGTCTGAGCCACTCCAGCCGTGACTAAAAGGGGCTAGGATACAGCTTGGGCTGTGGCTTCAGAGGGTGCAAGCCCCAAGTCTTGGCAGCTTCCATCCAGTGTTGAGCCTGAGGGAGCACAAACATCAAGAATTAAGGTTTAGGAACTTCCACCTAGATTTCAGAAGATGTATGGAAATGCCCAGATGTCTAGGCAGAAGTTTGCTACAGTGGCAGGGTGCTCATGGAGAACCTCTGCTAAAGCAGCACCAAAAGGAAATGTGGGATCCAAACCCCAACACAGAGTCCCTACTGAGGCACTGCTTAGCAGAGCTGTGAGAAGAGGGCCACCGCCCTCCAGATCCCGGAATGATATATCCATCAACAGCTTGCACCCTGGGCCTGGAAAAGCTGCAGACACTCAATGCCAGCCCATAAAAGCAGCCAGGAGTGGGGCTGTACCCTGCAAAGCCACAGGGTCGGAGCTTCACAAGGCCATGGGAGCCTACCTCTTGCATCAGTGTGACCCAGATGTGAGACATGGAGTCAAAGGAGATCACTTTGGAGCTTTAAGATTTGACTGCCCTGCTGGATTTTGGACTTGCACAAGGCCTGTAGCCCCTTTGTTTTGGCCCATTTCTCCCATTTGGAGCCGCTATATTTACCCAATGTCTGTACACCCATTGTATCTAGGAAGTAACTAATTTGATTTTCATTTTACAAGTTCAAAGGCAGAAGGGACATACCTTGTCTCAGATAAGATTTTGGGCTGTGGACTTTCGAGTTAATGCTGAAATGAGTTAAGACTTTGGGAGACTGTTGGGAAGGCATGATTGGTTCTGAAATGTGAGGGCATGAGATTTGGGAGGGGCCAGGGGCAGAATGCTATGGTTTGGCTCTGTGTCCCCACCCAAATCTTGAGTTGTATCCCATAATTCTCATGTGTTGCAGGAGGGACACCGTGGGAGATAATTGAACCAAGGGGGCAGTTTCTGCCATACTGTTCTCGTGGTAGTAAATATTTCCTACGAGAGCTGATTGTTTTATAAGGGGTTTCTGCTTTTGGTTCCTCTCATTCTCTCTCTTGCCACCACCATGTAAGAGGTGACTTTCGCCTTCTGCCATGATTATGAGACCTCCCTAGCCACTTGGAACTGTAAGTCCATTAAACCTCTTTTGTAACCCAGTCTCAGATATGACTTTATCAGCAGCGTGAAAATGGACCAATACACACACAAATTCAAATGTAGTTAGAAATAAAGAAAAACATTTTATAGCAATCAAAAGGACAATTTTTAATAAAACATAACAGTTTTAAAGTATGTATAACTAAACACAAAACACTAGAATAAGTAAAACAAACTGAATACAATTGAATAAACAGAAAATTAATAATTGGAGATTAAAATATTATTAATAGACTGAACTGTGAAGATCAGCAAGGAAGAAAGAGACTTGAACAAATTATGAACCATCTATACCTAACAGACATCCATAGGATACTCAATCTAATGGTAATAAAATAGAATTTTTTCTCAAATGCACATGAAACTCTATAAAATATAAAACAAATCTTTAACAAATTTAAAATAATTGAAATAGCTTCTTCAACAACAATGGAGCGAAATTATAAACAAAGAAGACAATTTGGAAATTCACAAATATGTGAAAGTTAAAATACTACAAAATAACCAATAAGCCAACAAAAAACATAAAAATTAGAGGAAAAAAATCAAGATGAATAAAAATGGAGGTACAACAACCCCAAACTTTGGGGCTGCCATGAAAGCAGTGAAAAGAGATGAATTTATAGATGAAAAGGATTACATTGTAACAGAATAAATATAAATATCTTAATCTAACTTTCACGTTAAGACACTGGGGGAAAATCACAGTAAACCAGAATTAAACAGAAAAGATAAATAATAAGAACAGAGTGAGAATTAATCAAATGGAAAAGAGAAAAACAATAGGAAGAATCAGTTAAACCAAAAGTTGTTTGTTTGAAAGATCCACAGCATTGACAAACTTTTAGCTAGACTGACCAATGTAAGAAGAGGGGATTACAAATCAGGAATGAAGGAAGTAACATTACCGTGAACTTTACAGAAATAAAAAGGATTATAAGGTAATATGTTTTTTACAAATGTATGTCCAAAATTAGATACATAGGTGAAACTGACAAATTCCTAGAAGAGAAATGAAGCTGCATTAGAAACACAAAATCTAAACAGTCCTATAACAAGTAAAGAGATTGAGGTAGTAACAACCACACACACAAAAAGCACAGACTCAAAAGAATTTACTGGTAAAATTTACCAAACTTCTAAAAAAGGATTTTTTGTAATTTTTTTTTTGCACAGACTCTTCCAGAAAACAGAAGAAAGAGAAATTATCATTTCATTTTATGGGTCCAGTATTGTCCTAATACAATAGCCAGAAAAAAATCATAAGGAAAAAAACCCATAAATATGTTACTAATATAGACACATAAATCATTAACAAAATGCTAGAAAACTGAACTCAGCAATATATAAAAAGTTTATGTACCATAACAAGGTGAGTTTTATCCTTGGACTTCAAATTTGGTTTGACATCCAGAAATCAAGTAATAGAATACACCATACTTATAAAACCAAAGATAAAAGTCACTTGAATATCTCAATAGATAAAGAAAAATCACTATACAAAATTCAACTACTCTTCCTGATAAATACACCCAACAGGCTAGGAATAAAACAGAACTTCCTCAACCTGATAAAGAATATCTGTTAAAAAAAATACACGGCTAAATTTATGCCTAATGTTGGGTGTAAGATCAGCAACAAGGCAGGGATGTTAGCTTTCATAATTTCTACTCAAAATTGTAGTGGTGGTAGGCAACTACAGAAGAAAAAAAAGCCTTTTATATAGGAAAGGAGAAAGTAAAATTGTCTCTATTCACAGATAAGTGCCAGACAGGATGTGGAAAAATGGAAATCTCCATACATTACTAATCAGAATATAAAATTGTGCATCTACTTTGGAAAACAGTTTGCAATTCCTCAAAAAGTGAAATTTATAGATACCATAGGATATAACATTTCTATTCCTGTGTACATATCCAAAATAAATGAAAACGTGCTCACACAGAAAATTTTTTTGTGAATGTTCATAGCAGGATTATTCATTAAAGTAAAAAAGTGAAAATCACCACAAATGTTGATGAACTGAGGAATGGATAGAAATATGGTATATCTATAGAATAGAATATTATTTGACAATTAAAATGAATAAATTATAGACACATAGTACAACACAATTAAACCTTGAGAAGATTATGCCAATTGAAAGAAGTCAGAGAGATGAAATATTGCATGACTTCATTTATACTAAATGTTCAAATCAGGCAAATTTATAGAGACAGAAACACATTAGTGATTGCCTAGCATTGGGGTGGGAAAGAACGGGAAGTGACTGCCAATGGCTGTGGAATTCCTTTTTGGGGTAATGAAAATATTCTAAAATTGATCTTGGTGATGTGTGCACAATTTTGAATGAATTTTACACATTAAATGTGTGAATTATAAGGCACATGAATTGTATCTCCATAAAATTTGTTATTTAAAATTCTATAGAATACAGACACAGTGAAAATACATTCACTGTAATACCTGTTGTCTGCAACAAAGCAAAATATACTAACAAGCATAATAATAAATTATAAGGAAATTGGAAGAGTTTATATCAAATTTTTAGAGACAAAGTAGTCTAAACACTCTAGTATAATTGTACTTATGTGTATAATTGCGTAATTTATATTAAACCAGTTATATAATTGTATAATTTGTACTTATAAATCATTTGTAAGTACATCAATTATACATCAAAATAAATCAATTACATAATTTGTACTTACCTAAATTGAGCAGATGTGTAAAAAGCCACTAACATTCTCTTTATTCAGTATGCCTTATTATATTTATTTATTTCAGTAGCCAAAGATTTGGGGGTATTTATGATTTCATTTGTGACTACATTTCCATAGTCAATTTATTCAATAAGTTATTCATTTTCTTAACTATTAATCTACTTCCTCGAGAATTTTCAGTTTTACCTCTTGCTGTTTAAGAAATCATAGAAATGTAAGTGGTTTGATTGTAATCAATACAATTTTGTTTTGTGTTATGTAACAACAGGATTACACATGAATTTTATATATGAGGTACTCTATTCCTTTTTTTTTTTTAATACCCAAGGTAAGATACTCAAGGTCAGATAGCTTACCTTATTCCTCTCTGTTTTCTTAATACATGGTTCACAGACATGTTCAATGAAATTTTGAGGAATGAATAAATAAATGACTCCATAAACAAAAATTATAATTACAACACATTAAGATAAACTTGGGTATGAGTTTCACACATCATAATATAAGTAGCTGCCAAAGAATGAAAAAGGTACATATATATTGGAGAAATTACAAAGGACTGAATTAAAATAAAAATGAAATGTGGCTGGCCTTTAAAGAATGTTACACTTACTCTAGAAAGGCAATTATTATTTCATGAAAGAAATCAGACTCTGTGTCACAGAATATAGGATTAATGAACAGTTGTTGCTCTTCTCCTTGGCCATATCTGGCCCATTCTCCTTCTAAATTCCTGTTCCTTTTGTGTGCTAGACCCAAAGATCAGAGAACATTTAGGGGAGATTAGAAAGGCAAACTCAAAGAAGCAGAGAGGAGAGGAGTAGTTGCCAGGGGCTAGGGGGATGGGAGAAATAGGGAGGTGTTAGTCACAGGGTACAAATTTTTAGTTATTAGCTGAATAAGTTATGGGAATCTAATACACAACATGGTGACTGTAGTTAATAATACTTTATTTACTGGAAATTTGCTATGATAGTAGATCTTAAGTGCCTTCACACACACACACAATTGTAGCAATGTGTGATTATTAATGTCTGAATATAATTAATCATTACATAATGTATTCATATATAGAATCATCCCATTGTACATTTTGAATATATTCAATTTTTATTTGCCAATTATACCTCAATGAAGCTGGAAGAATGAAAAAAGAATGAAAAATAAAGTGCCTAGTTAATTTTGAAATCACAGCTCTTTCATTGAGTGCTCTCATGCAAATTTCATGACCTCTTTATAATTTGCAATAAATGGAAATGATAAAGGAACCTGTTTCACAGAGTTCATTGAAGAGTTAAGTGAATTAATAAATGAAAATCACTTAGTACAAGGCCCAACACTTGGAAAGCACTCAGCATACTTAGTAGTTATTTTTAGTGAACAAGATTATAGTGACTACATCTCTGTTATAACAATTTCTTCTGTAATCTCAAAAGCTTGTCACTCAATTTGATACAGTGAAATGTAAAATTACGTCACTTAACAGTTTGCAGATTCCAACAAAGCTCATATGATAAATAGGAAGTTCATACACCTCAGCCATAAATTCAGGGAGAAATGCTGGACTCACTTCAAAATGGATGGAAGCTATAGTTTAATGCAATAACTACTAACCTCCATCATTTTTATATGAGGATTTTACTATCTTCAGGTATTTGTCTCCTAAGAGTTATACATCTGAGCTCAAATATTCTTAAGTATCTCATAAATAACACAAAACTACATGAGCTGTTTCTTGACATGTACATCATGAAAATTTCAGTTAACAGTGCTAATAAAAGCAATCATCTCAAGATCTAAGATTTGAGTTTATAGCACAAACAATTATTAAGTAGGCAACATCTAATAAATTATAGTTAATCTTTACTACAGCAACAATAAAACTACTTTATGTTGTAGAGATTTAGATTAACTCAGAAGTCTCCAAGGGAATAAGGACTCATTACATTTGTCTGGAACTTTGTACTTAAAAGAAAAAAAAATTATATATCAACATAACCACTCATCAGAAAAGGTTTGTATTATTACATTTATTTTAAACATGATGAATCTAATATGTAAAGACCTGAAGTGACAGACACAGAATCACAGGAGTGTCAGGTTGAATAATCAGTCTCTTTTTGCCACAGCACAGTAACTAGCCCTGTGATTAGCTCAGAGTAAGAACAAAATAAATATGTATTGAATAGATGGACTAATTAGCACTTAAATTAATGAAAGAATAACTATACATGTCTTGATTAAATTGAGAAGAGATATAGGAATTTAGTAGAAACACAGAATGAAAAACTGTACCAAATTACCAGGCTGCATACAGCTGGTTCCATGGTAGAGATGAAATGAGGACAAATGTTTTTGATCAAAGTCTTCTATAGTCTTTGTAAGGCCAGTGGCTGATTTCATACCCGATCTTTTTTAGGACTTCACAAACTTATCTGAATGCATAAAGGCAAACATGGATCATATTATATGTGAACTTTCAGTTGGCAGACAGTGAGAAATTAGAGTCATTGTTGTCTTTGAAACGTTTGTTGTATTATTATGAGGTTACACTCTTTCCCTCAGACAAACGCGTTTTCTACAATGAGGATTCATAAAATAAAAAATTGTTTAAATTTTCGAAATCTTCTCCAGCCTCAATTTATCACCATTTTAAGCAATTTTCTTTATCCTCACCAGGGAATTTTGAATTATGGTTTACACAATAAAATGATGAGTATATTATACAATATAAGGGACCCACCTTAATTTAGATTAATAATTTGCTTATATCATCAAGCATAAAGGATATAGTAAGAACAAAGTCGGCCAGGTGCAGTGGCTCATGCTTGTAACTCCAACACTTTGGGAGGCCGAGGTGGGTGCATCACCTGAGGTCAGGAGTTCCAGACCAATCTGACCAACATGGAGAACCCCGTCTCTACTAAAAATACTAAATTAGCTGGGCATGATGGCACATGCCTGTAATCCCAGCTGCTTGGGAGGCTGAGGCAGGAGAACCACTTGAACCCCGGAGGTGGAGGTTGTGGTGAGCCAAGATCACACCATAAAACTACTTTATGTTGTAGAAATTTAGATTAACTCAGAGGTCTCCAAGGGAATAAAGACTCATTACATTTGTCTGGAACTTTGTACTAAAAAGAAAAAAAAAATTATATATCAACATAACCACTCATCAGAAAAGGTTTGTATTATTACATTTATTTTAAACCTGATGATGAATCATGTTTTGCTCAGGCAACGAGCAAAATTCCATCTAAAAAATAAATAAAAAATAAAAAGAACGAAGTCATTAAAAACTCATTTAAGTAACACCCATTTTTTATGTAGTTTGCCTTCTTTATTAATTCAATCAATATTTCATGACAATCTTCTATTTTCCAGTCACCTTCATAATGGGTGGTAAGACAGAGAACAAGACATAAAATGTACTGCTCTTAAATAAGTTACATTTAAATGGGGGAAAATGTATAATAAAAACATGAATGCATAATTAAGATAATTTGAAATGATAATTAATAGTACAAAGGACATAACATTGGGAAATGTTGTGGATGGAAACTTTAAGGATGAAGCATGGCTGGAAAGGTGACCCAGTTGTGTGTTTCCAAGGTGATCTGTGAGCTAAGATATAAATGGTAAGCAGAATACTTCAAAGAGGAGCACTGCAGGCAAAAGGAACAGCAAGTGAGGAGACTAAATAGGGAATAAGCTTAAGCTGTTAGAAGAGCTGTATATAAAGGGCAGTGTGACTAAAACAATGGGTGAGCCGTGAGGAGACAGTTCTAAAAGATAAGATCTGAGAGATATACAGGAACCCGAGTACCTGAGAGTCTTCTAGGCATGGAGTTTGCATTTTATTTTGGCATCATGTGGCAAAGCAGTTGAGAAAAATGAGTTGATGAAAAGGGATGGGGAAGAAGATGTAAAAGGCAGGGCCGACATTGGAATGGGAGTAAGTTATAAGATCCAGGGAAAAATAATGCTTATAGGGTTTATATAACATTTATTAGGTAAAATCTGGTCCAGTGAACTTCAGGGTGAATAGTGTGGTCAGTTGGTTGAAAACAGATTGGACCAAACTGTACAAATGGAAATATGATGATGTTGTAACAAGTATTGTCCAGATCTGCTAATGGGACTGAGTCAAAGCCAGGTCTTGAGTAGCATCCGTAAATGTCTCCAACCATTTACAGGGGAATTATATGGGTTGGGAGGGGAGCTGGCTGAGCTAGGACAGAATACATTTAGGGTAATCTGAGGCTTTGGGTGAGGGTGAGAGTGGAAGGTGGATGGGGAGTGTGCATAGATAGCAAGCTTGGAGAGATCTGCAACATAGTTTGGGAGTAGGGCCAAAGTCAAAGACAGGTACTACAGCTCAGATATGGAGTTCAAAGTGCAATTAAGTTAGAGTCAAAAGGCTAAGAGGTTGAAATGAAGAACAAAAAGCTCACACCTGTGGCCATGAACGATAAGAAGAAGCTGCATGTTGCAGACTCCATGGCTTTGGCGTGATCCTGGCAATTGCAACAGCTTTGTAGGATTAGACAATTACAGCAATGTTCAGATAATTAAAAATTGGAAATTTTGTCTTGCCTGTTTAGTGTCTGCTAAAAACACAGCTTAAAATCATTAATATAGGTGTTGCAATCCATTTGCTTCAGCATCTCAGTTCTATTTTTAAGAAATGTACTTAACTAAGATAAAATTAGCTCAACTTATGCCTTTAATCTTTACAGATACATTTTTGACCCACATTTCAGTAAGAGGAGCCAGCATATGAATAGAGAGCATGTGGTCCTCCACCCAAGAGATAATGACCATCACTGTTTCCTGCCCAATCTAATCGGAGCATTTCAAATCTATATTTCAAAGCCCGATAGGCTTTGGGTCCTGGCCAAGGCACTCCAGACACTGTCACATTGGCTTTCTTCCCATTGGCCCACTGTAATATGCAAAGGAGGGATCATGTTTAAATTTTTTAGTGCCAACTGGCTGATTTCACTCCCAATACAGTGTTCAACGCCAAGACCTCCTGTTCTGTGGTAACAAAGAAAGGGAGGGTCAGCCAAGATTATTGCAAATTAACCATATAAAGAGCCAATGTAACTATACTCTTTTTTAAAAATGTAATTTATTATAACTTTCTAACACTTCCATTCTAGGAATAAATTCATTTTGGAATAGATAAGTTTCATTTATTCAAAAAAATTCTCTATTAAGTGCTGGGGACTGTGCTAAATACTGTGTATACAGTGTGCATTGATACATGAACATATTGACATTAACATCAATAACTTACATGAAGGAAACCATCAAGGTTCAATGATAAAACATATTGGGGTGACAATGTTGGAGGAACCAAGGACTTAGGCAAGCAAATCCAAAACAACCAATTTGAAGAAAAATAATGTGTAGGTGTGTACATACATGTCATTGCCTATGTTTTACAAGTTCAGCATATTCCTTCCCATGTTCTACCACCTTCTACCCAAGTTCTTTTAGATTCTTGTTCTGGCTTAGATATCCTGAAAAAGCAAGTCAACAGGCAGAAATAGGATGTCTTTCTTATTTCTAACACATCTTCAGTGACTATAGTAACTGCTTTCATCACAACTGGTCTTTATCTCTTATTAAGGTCACAAAATGAGATTTCATAAAGACCTGTTTAATATAGACAAGTTCATCTCAATGTCAAGTATTAGCATCTGTCATATTTGACTCGAAGGAATACTACTAGGTGCTCTGCAGGATCTAATTATGGTCCTTACCATCAAATTTGTGACTATATACAAGAAAGCTTTTTAAGCAATGATAGAAGATGCTTTTAAAACTATATTTCTGGTGCATGCTATAAAAGGTAGTGGTTTTGCTGGTTGTACACTATTTTGTTAGACAAAAGGTGCCTGAGCTGTTGCTTCATTGATCCAATGGTGACTTGAAGCATATCTTGTTAATGTTCCCAGCCTTGTCCGCAGGCCTTACACAAACTAAAGAACCTCTTCCATGTCTTGGTTGGCCTCAAGGCAACATCTCCATATATAATTGCTAACATCTCCAGATGGATGTTAATGTACTGTCTTCTTATTAGGCTCTGTATTCATGCCCCCAAATTGACCTCATTCTATCAGAGTATCATTCCATGTATCTTTCTGTAAGATTTTATGTTCCTACTTCATTTTGAACACTGTAGATACACCCTTTTTTCATTTAAGCTTAGCTTTATTTCGATGTTTTGTTCCAATTTTCAGTATTACTAAATTCTTAGCATTATGTGGGAAATAGAGCTAGCTGGAGGGTGTTTAAATTTGCTTAGGATATCATGTTACTTAAAACAGAAATCTACCATGTGAGATATTTGAATCTTGGTTTTCTCCAAGGTCTTAACAATGCAGGTTTCACAAAGTTTGAAAATATAATATAAATTTATGTATATAAAAATGCACAGGGTATTTCAATATTTATGATAATTTGAGGTTTTGTCAATAGTATTCACCATCATATTAGATTAGCTAATGTATTTCATATGAGTCAGAGGAAATAAGAGATAAGAAAGAAAATAGTTTGATCAGAGACAAAAAAAAATCCAGTGCAAGGAAATTGAGTGAAATACAGGTTGATTTGAGGAGTGGGAAGGGGAGATCTTCTGAGTGAAAGAGACTGATGCTCGCAGAGAGATCTCAGGATTCTAAGGGGAACTTTTTCCACTTCAGAGCAATGTTAAACCATGTCCCCTTTAGTATAAACTATTGCAGTCAAAACCTTTATATCAATACATGAGAAACAAGTAAACAATTTCCCTGCCAACTGGATGTTCCAAATTCAGAACTTCAGGGAAATTATCACACTCCCAGAAACATGTTGAATATAGAATACAACGTTACTTCCTTTCATGTATAAAATAGTTATATTGAAAGCCAATATATTTCTATGTGAGGAGTAAGGAGGAATATGAGAACATGGAGACTGAAAGATAAATAACAACAAAAGCTACTTGTAAAGAACTTGGTGGCTTTTTGTTTGATTTTTGTTTTGTTTTGCTTTTTTAAAAAATTAAAGCTCTGAAGGAGACTATACAAGTTTACTTGACATAATTTTTCAGGATTGACATCCCTATCACATTAATCTATTTCAGACATTGCTTTCATCCAGTAAAACTATCTCTGGTGGTCCAGATGCAATGGCAAACAGCAAGGTCCATGTTATTCTTGCTTAGCAGAATAAAATAATGTGCTTGGACAGTTTACCGTATATATTTATCAGAGTGGAAACCAGAGGATTTCATGTTCCTTGAAAGATTAGAAAGACTATGGAAGATAATTGTAACCCAGTTTGTAAAGTCTCCATAGTTACTTGGAGAATGTTGGAAGGCAGCTTTCCTTTTCTAGTGAACCTGCAGGCTCACTTAGGCAGGGCCGTGTGAGTGCTAAAAATTGAATTATAGAAACGTTAAGGAAAAAATATTTTATGGCATTCAAATATATTCTGTATACTGGAGATGAAAAAATACTTTTCCCTTAGGTAGTTAAATGTTGTCCTTACATGTGTATTATCTTTATTTGTTTACCTGTGCCAACGATTCTCAATCTTGCTGCACATTAGAATCACCCTCAAATAGAGAATTCTGGTATCTCGCTTTCCCCAGAGATATGTTAAATTTGAATCCTTAGAGTTGTACTGTGAGCATCCATGTTTTAAAATAACCCCCAGAGGGCAACTGAGATAGGCAGAGCTTTTTCCCTACTCCCACCACTATCCTATCTAAAAAGGGGAATTTCAGTGCTTCTGTTGTTTGAATTATCTGAAACTTCAATTTGTAAAGTCCAAATTCAAAAGTATTTTAAATGCATGATTACAACATAAAACACTCATAAGAGAAATTGCTTTGATTTTCAACGATGTTTCTTAAAGATGTCTAATAAATTAACATAGAATCATTGGTATGTAAGATTGAAATGATTTGCACAAACTAATGCAAGTTCTAAATTAAAAAAAAAAAAAAAAGAGTTTGGACCAGGAATTTCTGAGTACTAGTGGTACAGATTCTTAATGTGTTCACACATTATTTCCATTGTTTCTGTGTTAGGGAAATTGGGAATGAGGAGAATAATGTATACTGTGGAGACATCATTTTAAATACAGAATGTCAAACATCGGTTAAACTAAAAGCTTCTCATATCCTTCTTTAGGATACGTAATGTCACTACAGTCTTGAAAAATCTTGCTCTGGGAATAAACTTTTCAAACACAAGTTGATGCCATTTTATCTTATTACTGTTAGGTTTTGTTACCCTCTGAAAGACATTTAAAAAGTATATGTCTTTAAACTAAATGATATTCAGAACCAGTGTTTGAAATGGAGATTCTTTTTATTTCTTCATTTCTGAAATGGTCTTTTAGTTTTTGTAAAATTGTCTTTAAAACTATGTAACTATCATCTAAGAAGTAAACTTCCACTAAAGAATAATTAGTGAACAGCTCTGAAATGTATTCCTCATCCATTCACACAACATATATTTCCTTGATACAGGCTCATAAATCTATATACTCAATGTGTTAGGTCCTGAGATTATCATGGGAAATAAAATAAAGTCTCTAACAACTTTCATAAGATTTTTTAAAAGGGAAAACAGAATAGTGGTACAACTTTAATACGGAATTTGAATAAAAAGAAACATGTTAGGATAGAAACATCTGTCTGGAGGTCAAAGCAACTTCATCTTGGATGCTAATCCATTATGCTGGCATCTGATTAACCCCAGTTCCAGGAAGGCCTATAAGAATTCCAGCTTATGTATTGTTCCTTGTTTCTTACCATAAATTCTGCCATTAGGTCAAACAACCTTGATGTTATGATACCTCAATTGCTCTAGACATCCCTTCTGCACCACCCTTTCCCTGTGGAATATAAACCCTGGGTCTAAGGGGCAATGGCACAGGGATTCACCATGTTGTCTTGCCACCACCTGAGACACAGACATGGCTTCTGTTTGTAAGTCCCGCTTAAATGTTTCTTTCTGAGAAATTGGATTTGTCAGCCTCTTTCTTTGGCCTCTTGTCTTCCTCAGACTTTGGGATAGTTTTGCATGGTTCATGGTTCTTACTATTGATTTTGAAATAAAAAGATCATTGTTGACCTATGGGGAACTGTTTTAAGGATATTTATATACTCTGGGATCACATTTTTGAAAGGCAAAATATTCTTTGCCCAATTAACAATACCAGTTCAGGAATATTTATTTACCACTTCTACAAACTGATGATAGTGCAGTACATTTTGATGTTTGGGATTTACAAATTTCTGAAGCTAATATATAGTTAAATATAATTGAAGACATTCAACCCTGTGTTAAGTCAAGTCCATGTCCACTCAATCAGACAGCTAATCTTTCCCCAAAACAGCTCCTCTGACAGTCTTCCCCATCAGTGAAGAATCCATCCTTCTAGTTTTTTAGGCTAAACACATTAAAGTTAGACTAGGTTGTTCTTTTTTTTTTTTATGTTTTGCTTATATACTTTGCTGTGTTTTCTATTTTTTTCGTTAGAATGTAAACTCCATAAAAGCAAGAATTTTGGAGTGTTTAGCTCAATACTTCAATCCTGTCAATTTATAACGTGGTAAGCATTCAGTAACTACCTAATTTTGGTGAATAAAATTGCTTCTAAAAAGCATTTGAGAAAATATATGAAACATCTTATTAGGCCGGGCGTGGTGGCTCACACCTATAATCCTAGTACTTTGGGAGGCCGAGTAGGGCGGATCACCTGAGGTCAGGAGTTTGAGACCAGCCTAACCAAAATGGTGAAACCCTGTCTCTACTAAAAATATAAAAATTAGCCGGGCATGATGACAGGTACCTGTAATCCCATCTACGTGGGAGGCTAAGGCAGGAAAATAGCTTGAAACTGGGAGGCGGAGGTTGCAGTGAGCTGAGATCGTGCCATTGCACTCCAGCCTGGGCAATAGAGTGAGACTCTGTCTGAAAACGAAACAAAACAAAATTATACTGATACAGTGGCTTTCTCAGATATCAAGCTTTCTAAATAAGTGTTTAATTATGCTAATACATATGAAGATGCTAAAAAACCAGCTTTTATTAGCACTGGGAAGTAAAGTAGAATTGAGGAAAGTGGTGTCGACCACTGTAAAATCACTCTTTCCAAAATTCTCTATCCAGTTATTTTAGTACAGATGACAATGCACTCTGCTTTTTCTGAAGTCTCAGTGCCTTTACATGGAAGAAAATGGAGTTGAATAACTCGTTTCTGGAGAATCTGTGTAGAATGCTATCCATCTCTATTTAGACTTCAGAAGATCCTTGAAACTAGGGCTGTGTCTTTTTGTTTTGTTTTGTTTCACCTTAATTAGGACTAGTCAAAAGTTTGCATGAAAGTATTGGCAAATTTACCCATTCAGTAAATAATTGATAGTAAAACAGTTTAATTGCACTAAAAAGACTTAAAACTCTCTGAAATAATTAGGCAATCAAATTGAGAGAACTCTGAAGACAGAGATAAGTGATAGACCTTTATTTCTTTGTATCAGCCAGTTGAAGTTGAAGCCTCTGGTCTCTGGCCGAAAGACTGTTTTCACCAGCCCCTTGTCTACCAGGTCTGGGAGAGTTTTTAGGCTGTGATGTGAAAATAAACCTGTATTTTTATTAAAAATGTAGATTCATGGGTCAAAAGCCATATCTGCCAAATCAGAATCTGTTAGTATAGGGCCCAAAAACTTAGTTTTAATAAATGTCCCAGATGATCATTTAACCCTAAAAATTGAGAACAATGTTGCTTACAGATTATAGCCAAGTGCTGAGATTTACCCATTTTATTTCCTTCAAACTGTATGGTATATATTTCTATTTATTGTTTCTTGCAATCAAAAGTTACAATCTAATGTTGTTAACCCAAAACCTTTTTAAATGAACAGTGGGATATAATTTCATTAAAAGTTTGATCCTGGCTGCTAAATCATTTCTTTTAACCCAACCACACACTCATAGCCCTGCTACTGTCTTAATGTCCATTTTGCACCTAGCATGACTTCTATAGTAGGAAACAACTCTGTGTTTCAAGGTGACAAACCATCCTAGACCACAATAATGGTGATTCACACTAGAGTCATGTTGTGAATTTAATCATTTCTGAAATATTAATAGCTGCACCCAGATGAACTTGGGCAATCTGATAATATTATCAAATGGTTCCTCTGACTGCTGGCAGGGAGAAGAGGAAAAGTTAGCTTTTAGTCGAACTTGTGGTATAAGGAAAAGTGTGGGACTGGCTTCTGAAATTTGCAGAAAGTTGAGATTGCAAGCACACTAGGAACTAGGCACATAGCAAAGAGCTGAGTTTCAAAAAATCACTCAAGATACTTGGATTCTAGGAAAATGGTGAATTTTCGTCTGCTGAATAACTTCATATTGATCTTTTCTGGTTTCCAGAGGCCCATTTAATAGAACAAAGAACAAATCAGATGTGTCACACTGGGCACTACAAATATATTTAAATGATTATTTAAGCAAAAGCAAGTACATTGAAACTCTGCTCTTTAACTAGCTTTATTGATTGTTAGGTAAAACCTAACTATAGAAAACAAGCAAAATGAATTTAGAAAGCAAAAGAAACAACAAACCCACAAAAGACGAAAACAAAACAAAGAACTTTATAGAATTGTTTTTAACTTTGTACATATCGGTGCTATGAAACTAGTAGTGTAATATCACTAAATAATGTAACAATAATTTGTCAAAAGTGGTTTCTAATACGTTTCTAAACTTGAATCTTACGGAGGAAAAATCTTATAATGTGAGAGCTTTAGGAAATAGATCTGGGCTATCTTATGCCAAAGTGAGTTTTTGAAATTTAGAACTGATGATTTTACCCTCCTTTTCGGTGGTTCCCTCTTACTTCCTCTCTGAAAATACCGAAAACTCTGAGAATACTAAATCTGTACAACAGTGTTTTATCTTAAGCAAACTCAATATTTTCATAATATATTTTCATTTCATGAAAAATAATGAGTGAACACTATAAGATTGGTCATTAATAAAATGCAGTTCCGTGAAACTCTGAGTCAAAAAGAGGAGCAAAGTTTCAGATTTATTCATTCAGGTAATTTTGAGTGAAGCAGCTTTACAATTCTGTGGACATGCATCCAACCCAAAGTAAAACTGGTTAGATCCATCATTACTTTTATTTCATTTATTTGTTTTTTGGTGAACCTGAATACATAGGATTTCCTAATTTCTAGGCTTGAGTGATTTACTGTTAATAAATGCATGCCATTTGTTGAAATAAAAATTAATATTTTTCTTGGCACATCACAGAATAATGTAGGACACATTTAAATGGACTTGTTAATGAAATTTCTCATTTTTCAAAAACAATACCAGAAAAGTCCAATAGTTTATGATAAAATTCAATCAATGTAGGTTAATATGCCCTAGACATCTTCTTTTATATATTAGTATTAAAGTTTGCTTGGGCTTCTGTTGTGCCCATAGTTTTTAGTTTTTCAATACTATCAAAAACATATATAAACTTGGGTTTTAATCCCTCTGCACATATTTTACAAATAATATCTGCAATAATCTGAATAGTGTAAGTGAATGAGTATAAGGCAACCAAGCAAAATGTTTCTCTACATACAAGAAGGAACAGCTTAAAAAACAAACAAACAAACAAAAACTAACATTTAATGAGCATATAGAGTGTATATAATGCACCAGGCCTTGAGTTAGATGCTTTACATCTTCTATTCCAGTTGGATAAGTGAAAAACAGAGGACCAACCAGTAAAACTACAGAAGCCAATAAGCCCAGAGCTAGAATCTCAACTAATGTCACTTTGTCTCCAAGTGACACTGGGGACAGTGTCCCCAAGCACAATGCCCCAAGGCATTATACTATCCTGATTTACTCAGAATCGAGTTGACTCACCCAGAACATATGGATTATGTTAGAACGAAGTTCACCAGGAATATAACCACCCAAAAAGAGGAAGAAAAGAGTAGAAGAGACAGTGATCTCATGGCATCCAGGTCCACAGAAATGACAACCAGAGGGTCCAGCTTTTGCTATGAGCTCCTTAGCAGTCAGGGCAAGAAAAGAAAGAGAGTATACATAGCCTTTATCACCTGGAGGAGGGAGAAGGGCAGTTTGCAGAGTAAATAGGCTCGGTCACATTTCTGAGTGAAAATCAAATAGAGTGATGGATTATGGAATAGAGCATTCCCTCCAGGGAAGAAAGTCCCTCCTGACGCCTCAGTAGGACTCAAGGAATCAGGTCTCAGGCCTGGTTTTGAAGTTCTGCATGGCAAGTCTGAAAACCTGGTTATTTGGTGCACTGACAATGGATTTTGAGGTTCGTGTTCAGAGAAAGCACGACTGGTCCAATGTGGGGCAAATGCACAATTTATGATGTTGCTGACTGTGATAATCCATTTTAGGCATCAGCGTGCCTGGACGATGGTGCCAAGCTATTTGGTCATACACTATTATGGATGTTTCTATGATTTTTGTTTGTTTGTTTGTTTGTTTTTGGATAAGATTAACATTTAAATCAGTGGACTTTGAGCAAAGAGTGAGCCTCATCTAATCAGTTGCAGGCCTGAATTGAACAAAAGGCTGACCTCCTCTGAGCAAGAGAAATTCTCCAGCAGACAGCCTTTGGACTTCATCTGTAATACTGGCTCTTCTGGTAAGGAGCTGCTTTAAGTAAGATCTTTCAGCTGGTAACTCATCAAGAGTTGGATAATTATAACAACAGTGATATAATATGCTTGATTGAGCACAGTGACAAAATCATTTCTTTAATCATTCCCTTTCTGTGTCTCACCTTTCTTAGTACCTTCCTCATGATGTTTTTGTGAACATTCAATAAAAATAATAATTATTCACACATTAATTCAGAGAAAATACTTTGTTTTATTTCTATCCTAAGTGTCATTCCTATTTTAGACTGGGTTTTGAAGAGCATATTTTGAGACCTGAAAATCATTCTAAATAAGCAATCTTCAGCCCTTGTCTGAAAAGCAACAAAATATCTTCCTCTTGAAATGTATCACTTCTCATTTTAGAAAAGTCTACTAAAAAATGCTGGCTCCATTGACTTTATTCCAGAAGATTATGTAACATAGTATTTTTTTAAAAATTTCTATGGGTTTTTAATCATTATAAGTACTTAAATGTTATCGAATAACTATCTCATTAAAAATTTTATAGATTCTAAACTGGGAATTTCAGCACGAAGAAAAAATTTTAAACAGTATATAAAACCATCATGGGTTAGAAATTTAGTGGCTTCTTCATTTTATCACATGTAATTATTCAGAGATAAGCAAGAAAATGCTTAAAAGTAATATTTAGGACTATCAGAGCCCCTATACAATTAATGTGATTAAAGCAGAAATGGGATAGGTGAGGTCTAAAGGAACCAAGCCTCATCACAAAATCAACTGAGAAAGCCATTCCAGTGAGCAGAGACCATACTATTTCCCCACCTGCAGCCAACAATCTCTTCTCATGGTTGGTCACCCTGATGTGTTTTTGCAGCAGAGATCCCAATACTTGAAATGCAGTAAATAGTATTTCAGTGCCTAATTTTGAAACATTTGTCATGGAGCTTATAATTTCTAGAATAATTCCCTCCCCTCCCCCCCTTCCCCCTCCCCACTTTCCCCTTCCTCCACTCCCTCCCTCCCTCCCTCCCTCCCTCCCTCCCTCCCTCCCTCCCTCCCTTCCTTCCTTCCTTCCTTCCTTCCTTCCTTCCTTCCTTCCTTCCTTCTTTCCTTTTTTTCTGATATTTCTTTATTTATTCCTTCACATATTTAATACATTACATGGACACTGCTACAGTCCTTCCAAAACCATAAGGCTGGTAAAACACCTTAAAGATTAGCCCAAAACCTCTTACCTATGAGGCGTATGAGGGTCAGTTGACTTGACTGTGGAAACACTGCCACTTTGTGGCTGAAACTGAGAATGTATTTTTTTTCACTTAAAGAGCTCCTTTCACCTCATCTGTCTGGCTACTCTGTGTCTGCATGCTGCTGGAAAACAACAACAACAACAACAAAAATGCTGGCTAGACTTGCAAACATCAAATGACCTTCAACACTGCATAATAGTCTTACTACACTTCATTGATATTGAGACTTCCCTAATCTCTAAAATGACGAGTGCATACCTGTTCATTTTTTGTCAAATTTCCACTCCAACTACCCTATTCTGTGACCACCACAGATTCAACTGATAAACTCCACTTATATTCATTATGGAAATAGAAATGATCATTCATGTACTCTTTCAAGAACATACACAAATTTCCCCCTATTACTGCTGAAGAATTTTCTTTTCTGTAGGGTTAACCCGTGCACTCCCCAGCTTCTGATCTAGATATGATTGCTTACAGTGTAATTAATAACTTCAATCCTGAAATTATCCTGAATTACCTTAGAATATCAATCTCTCCCATTTACTGGTTTATCCCTATCACACTACAAAAATTCTCCTGCATAACATTTTAGAAATAAAAAGCTGATATTGCTGGGCCGGGTGAAGTGGCTCACGCCTGTAGTCCCAGCACTTTGGGAGGTGGAGGTGGTGGATTGCTTGAGCTCAGGCATTTGAGACCAGCCTGGGTAACATGGTGAGACCCTGTCTCTACCAAAAATACAAAAAAAACCCCAAAAAAACCCATAGTGGTACAGATCTGTGGTCCCAGCTCATCGAGATGCTGTGCTGAGAGGATCATTTGAGCTCGGGAGGTGGAGGTTGCAGTGAACTGAGATTGCAACACCACAGTACCACACCACCACATCACCACACTCTAGCCTGGGCAACAGAGAGAGACCATGTCTCAAAAAAAAAAAAAAAAAAAAAAAAAGCCGAAAGGAAAAAATCTAGCTAGCTGATATGGTTTCACTGTGTCCCCAACCAAATCTCATCTCAAAATGTAATCCAAATTGTAACACTTACATGTTGAGAGCAGGACCTGGTGGAAGGTGATTGGATCATGGGGATAGTTTACTCCATGCTGTTCTTGTGATAGTGAGTGAGTTCTCAAGAGATCTGGTGGTTTGATAAGTGTCTGGTGCTTTCCCCCACCCCCTCCATCCTGAGGCCTTGTGAAGAAAGTTCTTTCTTCTCCTTTGTATTCAGCCATGATTGTAAGCTTCTTGAGGCTCCCCAGCCATGTGGAACTGTGAGTCCATTAAACCTCTTTCCTTTATAAATTACTCAGTCTTAGGTAGTATCTTTATAGCAGTGTGAAAACAGACTAATATAAAAGAAAAATAGTACAAAATATAATTTATTCATGTCTTCTTCATGTATCACCAATTTGTCCATTTATCTGCTTCTTTTCAGATCAAAATATACACTTTTTTAAAGTTTCATTTTCCTCTCTCTCTCTCCCTTCCAGTCAAATTTTGATAACTCACTCCAATCCAGCACAACTCTACAAATTATTCTTTTAGTAACATCATTAATACTTTTCATGTGGTCGAATATTAGGTTCACTTCTCTGTTCTTGTTTTTATCAACCACTCAGCAATAGAAAACACAGTTGAAACAACCTTCTTGAGACATTTTCTTCTCTTTGTTTTATGACATTACACATGCTGGTTTTCTTTCTACCCTGATATGGCAAAAAGCTCAAGAGCTACACTCTGGGATTCCTTATTCCTTCTCTTAAGTGATCCTCTTTAGTATCACGGAGATGATTATGACAGAGGAAATGACAAGCAACTATGTTAATATTGTGGTGCAGAAAGGTTTGCCCCAAGTGCTTTTTCTGAAAATTGGTTTATTTCTCCATCAGACAAGGAATATGATCACTTCCAGGATTCACATCTCCTCAGTGTAGAAACACATTCAGAAACTACAGCCATATGCCCACCCTTTACATATTCAAGTTAAGATGTAAACAGTAAACACACGGCTTACTGCACTTTACACAGAGAATGATAGCTTATCAAGGACCAGCATACATTTTATCATTTTGATTATGCCTTCATTTGCATTATTAGCAGTGCTTAGCCAGCTTCAATTTCTGCTCGTTCAAACTGAGAAGAAAAAATGATACACGAATGAGTCAAAAACCATAGATATTTATTCCTTCTTTTCATATTATTTCAGTCTTGCAAATATAACTGGGCTAACATAGCCTAACCCTTCTACATAGTCATTGTATATCACTGGGCTTGAAAAAATATATACAAATTCAATTACGCACACACATGAACACACACAGATTCATCATGAACCTTTAGCAATATATACATTAAAATAATAAATCTTAAAAGTTCCCTGACATGCTGACCACCCCAAATGTAATCAATATATCTAGTGTTTGTTATTTTCTGTCCAAATCAACTGTGGCAATCCCAGGGAGAGTTGCCAGATTTAGAAAATAAAAGTACAAAACTTCCAGTTATATTTGAATATCAGATAAATATGAATAATTTGGGGTCATACTTATATGAAAATATCATTCATTGTTTATCTGAATCCAAATGTATGTAGGCATCCTGTATTTTATAAGGCGACCTTCTTCCTATGGGCTCCTAAAAGTTTAATAGCCTGTAGTGAACTCAGCTCTTACTGGAAATATGACCACCTCATTGCATGAAACTTAGCAATAATTGGAATACCTCAATTTACATATTCAGATTTTTACAAAGAGAGGTCTGGGGAGTTTTGTGCCCAAACATACATGTAAGATCAAAGAATCCCAATGGAATGGGTCTGAAATTTTTAGGAGGGAAAAGGCTTATTTGTAATCACGTTGGATGTGGTACTAATTTAACAGGGGAGAGAAACAGGACCTGAGTGGAGGTCTAAATTCTCCATTCAATTCTGAAGAGAGAGGCTTTCAGAGGGACTAAGGGAAACATGCATAGATCTTATTTTCCTTCTCATCAAAATGTTTGTACAGAGTATTACAAATATTCTCACCATAAATAACTTCAAGTCTTTTTTTTTTTAGTTTTATTGCAATGTAACGAATGAGTAATAAACTATATATATGTTGTATAATTTAAGACTTTGATATATGTAAATACCTATGCTATCATCATTGTAAGTTACTAGTTAATATGTTTGTCATCCTCACACTTTTCCTCATGTCTTTTATAAAGTTTCTTCCCTACCCTCTTCCATAACCTCATAGTAGCTGAACTCTTTTTTTCTCTCTCACCACAGATTAGTTTATAATTTGCTAGAACTGTGTGTAAATGACTGTATAGATAAATGTATTATTTTTATCTCTCTTTTCTTACTCAGCATTACTCATTTGAGATTCATTCATATTCATACATACACACACACAGAGAGAGAGAGAGAGAGAGAGGATAGAGAGAGTGAATTTATTTGTAATGCTGAAGAGTATTCCCTTGTATGTATATACCACAAATTTGTTTATTCAACTGCTGATACACGTTTGAGTTATTTCTAGTTTTTAACTATTAGAAGTAATGCTGCTGTGAGCATTCATGTACAAGCTTCTATATGGACATTAATTTTATTTCTCTTGGGTGAATATTTAGAAGCAGAATGATGGAGTCGTTGCTAAGTGTACATATAATTTTCTTAAGAAATTGTCAAAATGTCTTCCACTGATTGCACCATTTAACATTTCTAGCATCAGTATTTGAGATTTTTTTAATACTCTAGTGGATATATATGTAGGTGAAAAAATTTTTTAATTATATGAGCCCAGAATCCAAGACCATTCTACATGTAAACACAAATACTTTTGTGTATTTTAATACAAGCTACATTTCCTAGGAGTGGGATTACTATCTAAATCAGCAGTTACTCTTGTAATTTTATCAAAAGATTTTTTTTATCATTTCTGAAAATCTTGTTATTGATGGCAATGACCCTTGTTTTGCATCACCAGTACAATATGTCTATATCAGTGGCATTATTGCCATTACTTGCATAGTATTCATATGGAAGTATCTGATGGCCTCATTATGTTTCCAGTGCAGTTGTTCTCAAGCATCGACATACTAAAATACATATAATATTATTATCACTTTTATTACAGTTAGGCAACTCTTTATATTTTAAAAATTATGAGTAAAGGTAAATTTTATTTTAAACTAATTACATTTTACAATAGTTGTGGTAGGCTGAATAACGGTCCCCAAATATGCCCATGTGTTAAACCCAGAACTTGTGGATATGTTACTGTACACAGTAAATGAGACTTTGCGAATATGATTAAGAATCTTGAAATGAGTCTATTTTTCTGAATTATCAAGTGGGCCAAATGAAACCACAGAGACCCTTATAAGAGGAAGACAGGAGTCAGTATTAGGAGAAATGACAGTGGAAGAATGAAGTAGGAGTGATGTGAGGAAGGGACCGTGAGCCAAAGACTGCAGGTGGCCCCTAGAGGAAGCTAAAAAAGACACTGAGAATATTTTTTTTCTCAGAGCCACCACTAGGAACAAACCACACCAATGCTTCAGCACAGTGTACCTGATTTGAGACTTCTGACCTGCAGAATTTGAAGATGATAAATTTGTATTGTTTGTAGATACTAGGTTTATGGAAATTTATTACAGTAGCAATAGAAATCTAACACTATGGTCATGGGGACATTTGGAACTGTGAAACATCAGGTCTTCAGAGGGATTAAGAATTATTGCTTTAGGGCCGGGCGCGGTAGCTCATGCCTGTAATCCCAGCACTTTGGGAGGCCGAGACGGGTGGATCACGAGGTCAGGAGATAGAGACCATCCTGGCTAACATGGTGAAACCCCGTCGCTACTAAAAATACAAAACAAACAAACAAACAAACAAAAAACTAGCTGGGCGTGGTGGCAGGCGCCTGTAGTCCCAGCTACTCGGGAGGCTGAGGCAGGAGAATGGCGTGAACCCGGGAGGCAGAGCTTGCAGTGAGCTGAGATCCGGCCACTACACTCCAGCCTGGGCGACAGAGCGAGACTCCGTCTCGAATGAATGAATGAATGAATAAATAAATAAATAAGAATTATTGCTTTAGGTTGTAGAGACCTATGATGGTATATGAAGTATGTAGAAATGTGTTTTAGAATTGGGTCACATTGATGATCCTGTGAATGTTCAGCTGGAAGGTGAGGGTAAGTCTGGAGGAAGACACTATTTGAGAGCGTGTTTGAATGACACAGACAGGTTATTAGAGTAACATGACAGTCGGTACGAATAACAAGCAAGGGAGAGGTTCCTACTAGATTTGATAGGTAGAATTGTGGGGCTTAGGAAACTTTTAGAGGTCAAGGTTAAAAAGTCGAGTAATGGTGGGAAAGAAGCTAGATGGGAGCCAGCATCCCATCTAGCTTTTTCCCATCTAGAGATAACTTTTCCATTGTATCGATGAAACATCTGAGAGTCAGAGACATTAAATCACTTGACAGAGATTATACGAATAGTGTAAAGAAACAACTGGGATTTGAATTTCAGTGTCTACAAAATGTGAGTTCTTTTCTCTGTGTCTCAGTGTCTCAGTGTCTTCTTTATATTGAGTCACCTGTGCCAACACTTAAGTGATAAGGACTGAGAGAAAATCAAAGGCAACAAATATGTCTGCGGTACTTCAGCTTTCATTTGCAAAAGAAGGAGCAGCTGTTAAGTAAAAAATAGAAGAGTTGCAAAGTGAGAATTTGAAACTGCAATATCTAAACTCTATCAATATGTTAATGATACTTGTTATTAACTCTAGGGTCAGGCACTGACAAATATATCGAGGAACCCACCTCCACAAATCAAGTAATGAGACTTCTTTTTACTCCCTCCCCTTTTTTCCTGTTCTCTTTCTGCTTCTCCTCTTCTCTCTTTTCCTCTTTCTCCTCCTCCTTTTTTTCATCTTCCTCTTCCTCCTCATATTGATGTTTGTTAAGAGAATATTTAATGCTATATAAATGGATAAAAGTAAGATTTGAAAAGCTTTGAGTTGCAGGAAAAAAATGATCTGAGTTAAACATAAAATATTCTGATGAGACAGGTGAATAAATAGGACATATACTATTGAAAAGGATGTAGAATTGTATTTCTTCTAGGTGCCATAGAGTCCCATTACAATATAAATAAACATCTTTAGGAATGAATTGAACAATACATAAAATGCCATCTCCTACTCTTCTTTGTGTCTAGTAACTCCTTATTCTGAATGGAAAAAAAGTGTATCATGTATTTATCTTCAACAAATTGTTATTTTACATCTACTACATCTCTGTTTCCCTGAAATAAGGAAGGAAGTTATGGTTCTCTGCGTTTAAGTAGCTCAGAGTCAAATCCAGGAGAAAAAACAAAAAATGTTTTCTTGTAGTGTGAATTTTGAAAGAGAAAGAAAATCAGAAACATTTGTAAGTAGAGAATTTGTATTCCTACAAAGACGGGATAATTCTCTGTAGACATGGGCACTGGGGAATATTCTAGACTAAGGAGACATCTCTGTTTAAATATTTAGTATTTTCTTCTTCATTGCCCACTAATCCTCCTCAGCCCCACAGGGCTGTTATTCCTAAACAGGCTTAGAAGCATCACAGATCAAATAATCTCAGCCAGGCAAAGCCTATTAGAAGCTGATTATCAGAGAGTCTATAAGGATATAAGTTTTATTCTCCAATTTTCTCTTCTCTCCCTCTCAGTTTTGTAAGTGTGTGTGTGTATATATGTGTGTGTGTATGTGTGTGTGTGTATATATATATGCATTTGTTTTAAATGACTGCCTCACTGTTTAAATGTGGGCCTCACTGGAAATAGAGGGGCATGAACTAAATGTCTCTTTAGCATCTTTTGATCTCTTTTTAGTTATTTATATCCACTATTCTGAAAAGATTTAATATGAAATATCCAGCCATAATATTTTTTAATATCATTTTTCTGCTGAGGAAAATAAAATTGCATTATGCTTGTAGTTCTATTGGCCATCATTTTCTCCAGGTTGTTTCTAGGCCATGATGATTTTTACCATTCCTTGTCTGATTTTGAAAATACCATTTATCCTAACAAAAATGTTCTTGAAAAATCTAGATGTATACATTTTTTGGTGTAACTAATTATACTCTAGGCCACTGGGAAAATAGAAAATGCTTTTTTCCCTACAATTCTTTTCATCCCCTCTTCCATCTCCTCCCTCAGTTATCTATTGACCCTCAACTAGCTTTTTGAGAAGAGAGGGATGTGCTGTACTCTAGCTCTATGGTAGACCACAGGAGGAGACGTAGGTAGTGCAATTAAAAACACGTGAGACAGGAGCTATTCTCTTCTGTTCAAGAAAATAGAAATGATATCCCGGCAAGCATTCAGAAATGTACTCTCAAATTCATCCTAAGTTATCAGTGTGTGCAAGGTATGATATAACAAATCCATGCCACTTATTCATCATTATTATTATTATTTACATAATAAGAAAGGACACCTGGGTTAAAGAGCTAGCAGCTCTAAGTACGTATATGTACATATATATATATACACACACATTTGTTAATTCTTCCACATATTTATGTATTTTTTGATTCTTATACATATTCAACTAGAATAGGAGGGGAGCAATGATTGATATTTCTACTTTTGTTTAAACTCTGAACTGAATCTTGGACATATGAAAGACTGTGAATGTCACGAATATGGAATACTTATAAAACCATGTTATATGTTGATACAACTGCTCTTGGCTATGAACTATACAGGTTTTAATGCAGCTAGTCCCTCCACTCAGTTATTTGGAAAGGCATTTCTGTCAAAGTCATAGCCATACGGTTTACAAATTATAAAATATGACATGGCTTTCCAGAAACTTTTCTTGAAATGTAAATATGAGTATAAATATATAAAGCTTTGCCTCTATACATTCAGAATATTTGGATCAAGTATTTTTGTGGGGTAGAGATTGTGGAGGAGGGCTGTGATTCTAAATGATCAAGATGGCTCAGCTTATTTACTTGTTTGAATTTAAATCAGAAAGAGTCATGAGACACATAAATGATTTCCTTTGATCCCCAGCAGAAAAAGGCTATGCTATGAATTTTTTTTCTTGCATTCCACTAGCAATTAAACTCAGAAAAAATATTGGTCACTGGCCATCAGTTATCTCTTTTGCTTACTAATCAGCAGCTCACAGGTTATGAGGTATTCTCTTAAATCTAAAACTTCGAACTTTTGGGTAGTAAATCAAAATATGTATTTTTCAGAATATTAATAGTGATACTTCACAATTTGATAGAGCTTTTCATAAAAAGATTTCTATAAAGCTTAGAGGTACTACTTAAACCTATTTGGGGTTTACTTTTCTTTTAAATATGTGTAGGGTCCTTCATAAAATTACAAATCATTAGATATTAGAGATACTCATTATTTTTTTAAATGTTTACTTGCTCTTTTATGTAATTTAGAAAATAATTGAGAGATACAAGATATTACTTTTCCAATAAAGGTTCTATACATATAATTCAAACACTTAAGACTTCATCAAAAGTAAATACCCATTGTTCTTCATAGAGTGAAAAATAACCATTGTAAACTTCAACTTCCAGGTACGTCTACCCTTTCCATCTCCATACTTACCTCCTCTTTAAGCCTTTTTAGAGTATTTTAATCTACCTTGGGTTATAAATTTTTATTTCTGACTCAAATATTACTTGATATAGATGAAGTATATGGAAAATATTTTCCATGATCATTATTTGGCAACGTTCAACTTTGAAAATGCCTATATGTCTACATGCTAATTTTCCCAAACTTCACTAACTATTTAAAAAACATTTTAGGTTCATAGGTAGATAAGTCCAAGCATTTTGGGATTAGTTAACTTTAATTTAAATCTCTTCACTGCAATTTACTAGTGGTTTGACATCTGAGTTGACTCAGTCTCAGTCTTTAAGTCAGTTTCTCATTTCTAAAGTAGGTGACATTGTAACTGCCCAACGGGTTCATCTTGCCCGTTGCCTAGACAGAGCTGATTTATCAAGATGGGGGAATTGCAATAGAGAAACAGTAATTCACCCAAAGCTAGCTGTGTGGGAGACTGGAGTTTTATTATTACTCAAATCAGTATCCGTGAAAAATCAGGAGTCAGAGATTTTAAGGATAATTTGGTAGGTAAGGGGATATTGAGTTGGGAGTGCTGATTGGTTGGGTAAGAGATGAAATCACAGGAAGTTGAAACTGTCCTTTTGTGCTGAGTCAGTTCGTGGGTCGGAGCCACAAGAACAAATGAGCTAGTTTATTGATCTGGGTGATGCCAGCTCATCTACTGAGTGCAGGGTCTGCAAAATATCTCAAATACTAATCTTAGGTTTTACGATAGTGATGTTATCCCCCAGAAGCAATTTGGGGAGATTTAAAATCTTGCAGCCTCCATCCAGCTGCATGACTCCTAAACCATAAATTCTAACCTTGTGGCTAGTTTGTTAATCCTGCAAAGGCAGGCTAGGCCCCAGGCAGGAAGGAGATTTGTTTTGGGAAAGGGCGGTTATCATCTTTGTTTCAAAGCTAAATTATAAACTTATTTCCTCTTAAAGTTAGTTAGGCCTAAGCCCAGGAATGAACAAACACAGCTTGAGGGTTTAATGCAAGATGGAGCTGATTAAGTCAGATCTCTTTCATTGTCTCAGTTATAATTTTGCAATGGCAGTTTCAACATAACAGAAGC
The DNA here is from genome assembly GCF_049350105.2 of Macaca mulatta. Lineage (NCBI taxonomy): Eukaryota > Metazoa > Chordata > Mammalia > Primates > Cercopithecidae > Macaca > Macaca mulatta. The sequence goes on from NC_133419.1 coordinate 39,331,920, forward strand.
TTGAGAGCATCATCCTATAAACCAAAAACAAACAAACAAATGAAAAACATTCTAAGTCCTTCAACCAATAGAATGGATCCCTCTTCTTGGTCAAGGACATTCTAAAGTAAACCTGAAACAGGAGTTTAGGCAATGATGGAAATGGTGGTCAGATATGCCTCATTAAACCTTCCTCCCGTTGGAATTCAGGCACAGCTGACCAAAATTAGCAATCAAACAGACCTCACGAGTGACAGAACAGACTCTTTAAGCTGATAAGAAATGTTTATTTATTCTCTCTGAAGCTTGCTACCTGGAGACTTCATCTGTATAATAAGAACCTTGGTCTCCACAACCCTTTATCTTTAGATAAACTCTTTCAATAAATTGCCGATCAGAAAATATCATTGAATCTACCTATGACCTGAAAAGCCCTCCCCCTGCTTCCCCCACCCCCATCCTACCTTTCTGGACCAAACATTTTACATATGTTGATTGAGGTAATAAATCCAAGCTGTAGCCTGACCACCTTGGGCATGTATTGTCAGAACTTTCTGAGGTTGTGTCATGGGCATGTCCTTAACTTTGGCAAAATAAACTTATAAATTGATTGGCACTTGTCTCAGATTCTTTTTGGTTTACAAGTCCAACCAAACAACTAAGTTCATCTGCTCATTTGCTGGTAGTAATAGTACATCAGTGAAACCTATCTCTCTATTTTACACCAATATTAGGGTTGTTGACACTTCTGAGATTTAACAATGATGCTATAATACATTAAATACATTATAGTTGATGACTTCATTTGGAATCACACTCTTTGAGGAAAAAATGTATTTGTTATTTTAGTGCCTTCAGTGTTTATCAGGAAACAGTACAAAATGATGAATATTTGATGAGCAAAAAGCAAATTAAAAAGCTAAGTGAATGAAGTTGGAAATGGTTCTACCATGGTCCATTCTGTGTACATATAAATGACTTTATATTTTTCAATGAGTTTACCATATCCTTAAAGGTATTCTATGCAAGAATCATATTTATTGTCATGACAGCTATGACTTTTCTTACAAAATTCATATTCTCTCATTTTACCAGTGGCCACATGCATGCTGTAAATTTTAGCCCCTATCATGGTAAGTACTTAGACATTCCCTTTACGATTAGACTTATTTTATATATGAGAAAAGTGAACTTGGAAATACTGACCATTTGTTCTGCATTAGGACATGTGAACATATTTGCATGTTATATACATTTAATATATGTTTTATATACATATTTAATACAAAATATAAAAACAAAAAACAAAACATAGAAACAAAATGTTCTCTCATGGATAATGACATACTGTTGTATTCCAGTCATCTGTAACTACCCAACTAGTTTTCGATCCTGTATTCTCGGTCCAGACATTGAAAAGGAATTTGTTTCTCTCTATCTCTCACTTTGAGTGTTCAGGCATCTCATGGCTAAATTTACCGCAGGGTATAACTTTTAGACACTGAGCCATTTTCTTCCTCATTCAAACCTGATAAATACAGAATGTATATCATGATCCTCCTCCCCACTACCTGGGGGCTTTGATGCCAAAAGATCTACCTAACTGGGAGTTTCACTGTATGCCTATTTAGCCACAAGGGGCAGGATTCCTTACCTGCCTTCTCCTCATAATTTTGATCATCTGTAGTGCCAGATATGTCTTATATCTTATAGATTAGTATTTAAGTTTATTATTAGGAATTGGGCTCATTATTCAATGTCCATTTGCTTCCCTGAGCACTTGAGAAAACTTATCTAACACATTTTTAGTCCTCCCCCCTAGGGAAAATAAAATATCCTCTCCTTTATCTTCTATTTCTCCCCGAGGTTAAAAATCAGCTGAAATCACAGTGATGCTCACTGACTTCTGCTATTTCTGGATGCCTGTAATGCCATGTTCTCCTGCCTGATTCAATCTCCTTTCTCCCGGTTTCCTCACAGTTGCTCAAACATACTTAAACTTGCTGCACCCACTAGACACTATAAACATTGAATCACCAGCTAGCACAATTCTTTACAACTGTGATACAAGTTCTATCCACCGTACCTCAGTCCTTACTTTCTTCTCAGCCTTTTTCTTCACTGTTACCGAGGACCAGCAATGGTCAATTTAAATCCCAAATTTAATTACAACACTACTGAAAAGGTCATACATACAACACCATTTTCCTTACTTGAACCGTACAGAAAAATCAGACCCACCCCAGTTTCTTCATACCTTTAATATATTGTTGGTTCAGTATAGAGAATACAGTTTAAATTTCAACCTTTAAATGGATTGAAATACATACATTGTTACTATTTCTTAAACTCCTAGGCTTTTCCATTTAAGATGAATTTCATGTTTTTAACATTTGTTTTACAGCAACAATAATTTGTTTTATGTTTCTGCTTATAAGACATAAACCATTCAACAAATTTAGATGGTTTTCTGCATATTATAAAATTAATATTTGTTTTTTGTGGAGATTTTTACAAGATTATAAAAGTAATGCAAAAACAGATTCTATTTACTGATATCTTAGTACCTGCCTTGCAAAATGCTATCCACATAAACTTATTTCATCCTCTCAAAACCTGTGTATAAGAAGCTGAACTTCTTTTATCCTCTCAAAATTTATGTATAATAAAATATCTTCATTTTCACATAATATTATAATAAAAAAATAATATATATATATTTCATTTCCACTCTTGTAAACTGAAGTTCATAAAAAGTAATTGGTAGAGATCACACAGCTGGTTAGCATTTCAAGGGAGATAAGTCTCATTTTATTGACACTTATTTTAGATATAATTTTTAAAATTCCATATTATATATTTATGTAGGTATACTTGATTTAGGATTGTCCCTATTTCAAAATAATTTTTCATATTTTCTCTATTTGATAAAAATTGAACTAACATTATAGATACAAATAGGACCTCTGCTTCTACTAAATGAGTTTCTTGATGAAATAAATCCTGTTTGGTTCATCCATTAAGTCCTCCTATCTTCCTAATTGATCTCTTTTAATCAATAGCATTTAATATAGTGCCTTAAACACACATTGTGAGTAATCAATAATTGTTTGCTGAATGAATACTTACCCATTACTTTGTTGAGTTTAGGGCTTTGTCAGGCACACATTTGAAGCTGACATTATGGGGTTTCTTAAAGTAATTTCTGAGGTTTCCTGTTGCTACCAGAGACAGAATTGTGACAGAGTGTGGTCTTGATCTGACTCCCGTGACATGGTGTACATTTTTAAACAATTCTTCAAGGTTTTTCATCCTGAAATTTGTTTTTCTACAATATTATTTAAAGTCTCATTGCCTTTTTGAGTATCTATAGATTCCAGCTGTGCTAACCACCTTCCGTGCACTACAGCATTCCCATCAGCAAGGTTTCAAGAACTTTTGAGAATCCAGTGCATTTTTCTGATGACTTGTATATTTTTATGTATAAATGAATGAATAATGTAAAACTAGAAATAGTTTCACAGTAGACTTAATAAGATGTATACAAAAAAAGTGAAATAAATAACTAATTTTTATTTTGGAGAGTCATTCACAAATTTCTCAGTCCCTCTGCTTTTTCTAATACTACCAAAGCAATTTACTGAGCTATTATTAAAAGGAATTTGTTAGAAACATCTCTATTTACCATTTCACAATAAAGTATGATTACTCATCTCATTTTTAATTGAAAAATCTTCTTCCATAATTTTTAGCTATTCCTATTTTCAGGCAATACATTTGTTGAAGGTAAATACAAGGGTTTTAGAAGAGAGAACTCTTCTTCTTTGCTTAAATAATCTTTCTTTATTGCAGACCTATGTAGTTCTATTATGTCATCCTTGGTAAAAACTTGTTTTATGTTATCTCAAGAGTTATGTTCAAGGCACTGGTGTATACAGCAACATAGATTCTGCTATTATCAAACATATCAGCTTTGCTTCAACAGTAAATCACTCACAAACATTATATTTCAACCTTTCAGTTTTTGTCCCCATGTATATTAATTTTTAAGAAGAATTTAAACTTCTAGATTTATTTTTGAGGCCTTTTATATCACTGAGATATATCATGGAGTTCCCTCAAGTAGATAATTTTTCTTCAGTTCTTTTTTTTAATACCTTCTTAAATTATTTTCAGCCTAGGCTTTACTGTCTATACTACATAAAATTGTAAACAAATTTATTATTTTTGAAATAAAACTCCGTGTCTTGCTTACTATTTTTGAAATAAAAACTTCTGAATATACTCTTTTTTTAATGTTTTCTTTCTGAAATATTATTTGTAGAGTTTGTTGATAGAGAAATTTTACAAATTAACAACAAAATGTTTAGTGGAAAAAAGAACATGTTAGACTGAAACTCAGAGCTCCCGGATCATAGCTCCAATTCTTCTATCAACTGGCTGCCCTTTTGCAATTTACTTTCTATATCTGTGAGTCTTTATTGACATTTGTAAAAGTTTTATAATAATATGAAGGTAGTGAAACAACAGTGAAAACACCTGAAAAATATCTTAGAGGAAGTATTGAAAGTAAGAACCATATGATATTTGATATTTGTGCCCCTGGTGAGTGGACTAGTACATGCAACTAATAAATACTTGTTAAGATTACACATATGTACAATCATGTATATATATGTAGAATAAGTTTCATATTGTATGGATTTTATGTAGTATTTTTCTTTGTATGTGTATAAAATGAAAACATTTACACATTGCATTTAGTTTAGACAGGAAGGGTAAAAGTTACCAAGAACCTATGCCCTTTATGAAACAGTATTGCACTGAGCCATATATTCTCTATACTTCTTTTAAAGTAACATAAATGCAAATAAGTTAAAATTTTAACAGGGAGTGGTTGAGATTAGGCATTTGGATCAATTTATCTTTAAATTTTCCATCCTAGTTGTTTTGAAATATAATTATAGTCACTAGGCTATGCAATACAGCTTGAAAACTCATTTCTTCTCTCTCTCCTGGAACTGTGTACCCTTTGAGCAGCAACTGTCTCTTTCCTCCCTTCCTATGGTTGCCCTAGCCTACTGTAACCATCATTCTACTTTCTAATTTTATGAGTTCCATTTTTTTTAAATTCTTCACATAAGTGAGATCATGCAGTATCTGCACTTCTGTGTCTGGCCTATTTTAACTGAAGTCATCCAGGTTAATCCACATTGTGGCAAATGACAGGATTTCCTTCTTTTTCAGGGCTGAATAGTATTCCATTGTGCACTTACACCTCATTTTCTTTACCCATTCATATGCATACGGGCACTTAGGTTGATTTCATATCTTATCTATTGTGAGTAATGCTGCAATAAACAGGAGAGTGCAGATATTTCTTTGGGATAGTGATTTTATTTTCTTTGGACGTATACCCAGAAATGGGCTTGCTGGATCACATGTTATTTCTAGTTTTCTTTTTTTGGGGAAACTGCACATGATTTTTCATAATGGCTGTAATAATTTACATTCTCGCTAACAATGTACAAGTTTTTCTTTCTCCACATCTTCACCAACATTTACTATCTTTCATATTTTGAGAAAAGTCATTCTAACAGGTTTGAGGTGACATCTCTCTGTGGTTTTAATTTGTATTCTCTAACAATTCATGATGCTATGTGTTTTTTTTCATATTCCTGTTTGACATAAGTTTGTCTGCTTTTGAGAAATGTTAGTTCAGGTTTTTAGCCCGTTTTTATATCAGATTACTTGTTTTCTTGCTATTGAGCAATAAAATTTCATTAAAGCTTGGGCAATTGTAAGCCATTTTTCCTGTGAAGATGAATTATTACAATGTTCCCTGGAGGTTCTACATAATGTAATATCAATAATTTAAAAATTCATTTAAATATAAATTTTTTCCTGTTTAATTTTTGAAAGTGTACATAGTTGGAATTCAGTATTGCCAGTGGTAAAGAAAGTAGATGGTAGAGTGACCACTATCATGTATTTGCTGTGTAAATTTTGGCAAATTACTTAACCTCTCTGAGCCAATATGCTTATCTTTAATTTGTGATTATTTTAGTTGTTGTGATGTAATGTATAGCAATGTATATGATGCAGCTACATTTTTCTATAACATAGTAAGAATCCTTAAGTAGTAAATAATATTATTATACCCATCATTCCCCCTCGAAAACAAAACTGTTTGTGTTGGTTTACATCTTTAAATTGGTAAAAATCATGTCCCCCCCCCCCCATTAACCCTCTTTTCCAACTTTTAAACTTGATTGTTCCCACTTTGAATGCTGTTTGCAGTTGAGCCTCTTTCTGCATGTTAGATGTAAGACTATTAACACATCTTTAAATTATTTAAAGAATTTAAAACTGCAAACAATTTAGTTACAAACTGTACATTTAGGCATTATTTCTCAAACTTATTCTGATGTAAACAATGATTTATTTCAGATAGAAATAATAAATACTTGTGTAGGAATCAGTCATTCAATTTAGCAAAGGAATATATGTCTGCAAAATGATTTGTAGTATTAATATCCTATTTCTAATGGTTAATATGGATCCATTCTCTTCTTGAATACCTATTATTTACATTACTTTTATCTCATAATGTATTAACACTTTCAGACACTTCCACAGTGGAGTTTGAAACACCTATGAAGGCTTATTTACTGAAATTTTCAGCTATTGTTTTTATCCTATATGAAATTTTGTTTGATAGTGACTGAAATTTTAAATAGTAACTCTATGAATAATTATTTGTGAGACTCAGGTGAGACTTAAAAAGTACTCTTTAGATACCAACTTTTCTTCTCTAGCGTCTCAATGATAAAGTTGAAATTCCTCTCCTGGAAATGAAATCGTCATCAGTTTAATACAACATAGCCTTCAACTATTGAAGCTTTCTCCCTAGAGCAATACATATACTACTTTTTATGCTTGCCAACCTCCATTCTGTTATCTCCTTCCATTTGATGTCATTTAAGACTCATTGCTCTTCCTCAAATATTCTTTTTTCTCCAGGTCAAAATCCCATTCATCTTATAAGATAGACCCAGTTTCTAGACTTCTCGCCTCCTTTATCAAGACTGTCAACACTCTTCCAAAAGGAATAATTTCCTATTTAAACGTAACCTTTCACCATTATTGTGCCCACTTTTTAAAATTGTAAAAAACTATCAATCTCATTTCAGAAATAGAAAGAAACAAAAAAATACTCCAAAAGAGTATTAACATTCTCAGTTTGATTCAACTTCAAACAGACCTCTTCCTGAATATAGGACCATCACTTGTGTGTTCTTAGAGCATTAACTCTAGAAAATTAGCAACTGTAAATTCTTTCTCTGCCTGCTTTGAAATGTAAATCTTTCTGTAGCTCAGGCTGGAGTGCAGCGGCTGGATCTCAGCTCACTGCAACCTCAGCCTCCCAGGTTCAAGGGATTCTTGTGCCTCAGCCTCCCAAGTAGCTGGGATTACAGGTACATGCCACCAGCCCAGCGAATTTTTGTATTTTTAGTAGAGATGGGGTTTTGCCACATTGGCTATGCTGGTCCAGCTCCCTGTCTCTTTCAATCCACCTGCCCTGGCCTTCCAAAGTTCTGAGATTACAGGAGTGAGTCAACCTGCCCGGCTTCAAATCTGTTTTCTGTTTCAAATTTTCTTCTTTTAGCTTTATAATCACATACCTTTAATCTTCTTTTATTTTACCTTGTACTTTTTAAGTGGTATACTTAAGATGCTTGGCATGTTATTTTACTCTTTTTCTTTTTTGAATATAAACACTTTGAGGCCATGCATCTTACTCTGTAAGTTACTGTTATAGGACTCTTTCTTTAGTTCAGCTGAAGATGGGGTCCTTGTCACAGGGACGTAAAAAACTAGGCTCGCTCTTAGAACACACAAGTGATGGTCCTATATTCAGGAAGAGGTCTGTCTGAAGTTGAATCAAACTGAGAACGTTAATACTCTTTTGCAGTATTTTATTGTTTCTATTTCTGAAATAGATTGATAGCTTTTTACAATTTTAAGAAGTGGGCACAATAATGGTGAAAGGTTGTGTTTAAATAAGAAATTTATTCCTTTTGGAAGAGTATTGACAGACTTGATAAAGGAGGCGAGAAGTCTAGAAACTGGGTCTATCTTATAAGATGAATGGGATTTTGACCTGGAGAAAAAAGAATATTTGAGGAAGAGCAATGAGTCTTAAATGACATCAAATGGAAGGAGATAACAGAATGGAGGTTGGCAAGCATAAAAAGTAGTATATGTATTGCTCTAGGGAGAAAGCTTCAATAGTTGAAGGCTATGTTGTATTAAGCTGATGATGGTTTCATCTTCAGGCAGAGGAATTTCAGCTTTATAGTTGAGACGCTAGAGAAGAAAAGTTGGTATCTAAAGAGTACTTTTTAAGTCTCACCTGAGTCTCACAAATAATTATTCATAGAGTTACTATTTAAAATTTCAGTCACTGTCAAACAAAATTTCATATAGGATAAAAGCAATAGCTAAAAGTTTCAGTAAATAAGCCTTCACAGGTGTTTCAAACTCCATTGTGGAAGTGTCTGAAAGTGTTAATACATTATGAGATAAAAGTAATGTAAATAATATGTATTCAAGAAGAGAATGGACCCATATTAACCATTAGAAATAGGATATTAATACTACAAAAACATTTTGCAGACAAATATTTTGTAAAATACACCTAAAAAAATCATGTATCCAAGAGAAAATTAAGTATATTTTTTGGTAATTCTTAGAACTTATAATTAAAATGCTACGTTTCAGATTTTTCAACAGCGTCTCTAATTATGAGACAGGAAGGTGGGAAGGGGTCTCCAGAGAAACTCCAACAGGCCTGCGTACTGGGAGGAGTGTGCACTGGGGTCCCAGTGGGGTCACAGAAGTTGCGCTGTTTACAATGGGGAGGAGCCTCGCCCCTCCTCTTCCTGGGTGGAACCTGGGATTCATTCTGTGAGGAGGGTAGTGCAGGAACAGATCTCTGAGCCTGCGGAGAGTCCCTATTTCCCGTTTTTCTTTTTCACCAGATAAACCCTGCCTTCCTCACCATTTTGCTAATGAGTTGATATTTTGTGTGTTTGTTTTCTATTTCATTTCCTCCTCTATATTTTGTAAGGCCATTGGAAAGTTTTCCATGAATATTTATAGTTTAAAAATAGTAATGTTTTTGTATTTCTGACATAGCGCTGACTTTTTGCTAACATTGTTTTTCTACATTGTATTTCCTCCACTAGATTTGGAACAATTTGAAAAGGGCAAGATTTGTGTCTAATCTAACATTTTATATCACACAGTGGTAATGTCTTAAGCATAGTAAGAGCTCAATTTTTATTTTCAGGCTTGCAGTTAATTGTTTGAATCATGAAAATAAGTTTAATAAACCAGTAGGGGTCTTTTAACACTACTGAAACATGTATTTGCTTATTTTTTTCTTAGCAATAGCAGGAGAATAAATTATTTTAATTTCTGCAAAGCCTTTCTTTATATTATTCTTATAAATGGCATGAAAAATAAAATGTTCTTTATCACGATCTTCTGTGACATGCATGAAGCATTTTGTGTGTGGGGAGAGGACTATAATTTGATAAAGTATTTTGCCACACATGGGTAAAAGGAGCAATGGCCTCCAACCTGAAATCAGGTTAATGAAAACTATGTTTATGTGACCCCATTGTGCTGATTAGGACCCAAGATTTTGCAGGCATAATTTATCAGACCAAAGCCAAGGAAACTGAGAGAGAATAAGTCAAGCTATGTGAGCTAGTGCAACTCTGATTTTTTTTCTTTTTTGGTATCATTGCCTAAATAGCAAACGGTCTAAAATGGTTAAAAATTCTAAGATTACATGGTCCTGTTCTAGACCTACAGGGTTCTTTTCTATTGCCCTGCTCAACAGTGCAAACACTTTATTCAAAGCCAGATGGCAGTAGTTTTTTTCTGAATGCTATAGGCAGACATCATGCGTTTTCACTGCTAGGAATTAGTGGGAAAAGAAGTGTTACCATATATCTGATCATATATATCTGATCATACTTTTTCCTTGTTTTAAATTACAAAATATTTTTAAACAGTCAAAAATATATACATTTAAAAATATTTTATATTTTAATTATAATATTTTAAAATACATCATGTACTCTATACCTATCTCTATTAATTTCAAACCCTGTCTATAAATGCTACCAGTCCCAGAGTATAAATGAGAAAACAAAAATTAACACAGGCTAGGTAACTAGAGTAGATATTAGTTGAGCTGGCAGTTTAACACAGGTCTTGCCTTTTCCAAAGTTCATCCGTTTGGCACCAGACCAACCAAGCAATTTTTCTTAGAATAATGACATAGAATGTAAAATAATCTCTAGTTCACTTACAATTGATATTTAGTTCAATTATCCATTTTTGTCACGCTATTTTTTTTTTCAAATAAACAAGGACAATTTTTTTTTCATTTTCTTTGGTTTTTAAATTTTATATTGTTTTCATGTCAAATGTCAGAGAAACATGAATAGTATTGTGCTGGAGGTGTGGTGGTTTCCAGGATTTGTTGTAGAGGTTTACCTATTTTTATTGTCCCATCTACCATGCACCCAGTCACAAAATGCTGTATTTACTTCCACGTATGTGCTATTTCCTATCTTTGCTTTACACCTGTTGCAACATTTTCCTTGAACTTACCTCCAGTCTCCATCTACCAGTCGCTTGTCCTGCTGGTCGTCCTGGTGAACCCTCCTCTATACCTCTGTGCATGTAAAGTGGATCAATCTTTCCTCAGCCTATCTTTATTTTTGTAACTAAGAGAAGATGTTACTATCATGTCTTTCATATCTTCTTCTGACAGTAAACAGTGAACATTCAAGTCAAAGCTAAGTTGCTTATCACTTTGTGTCTAATGCTTGGTGTCATCCCGCAAACAGAGTAGACTCTATGTCTGAATGGGTGCCTGAGCAAATGCAGCAAAGTGGAACGGACACCTCTTGAACCTGGCTCCTGTTTCACAAGATTTTTCAGAATTAAATAAAATATTATATGTAAAATACTTATATTCTAGGGATATAATAAGAGCTATATTATAGATATGTAAGTGCTATAACATATATTAATATATGGAAAATCAAGGAGACCATAATCAGAGCTAATATTCCCTCTTAGCCATCCTCATCCACCTTCACAGCTGATACTCTTCTGTGACCTAGAAGGATTCTTGCCTTTCCTTTTCTTTTTTTCCTTCTTTAATGAGAATATTACTTAATAATAAAATACTTTAGCAATCATGTATTACAATAATTTCATTATACAAAATGTCTATATATAAAATTTCAACTACATATAGATATTATATATTCATATATAGTTATACATTATATATCTATATAATTATACATATATAGCTAAGTTTTCTCAAGAAGTTAGAAAAATTCAAAGTTAACAATCTAACTTTGTACCTAAAGGAGTTAGAAAAATAAAGAACAAAGGGATACATATATATCTATACGTATCAAGTTTCTTTATCCAATCCACCATTGATAGACACCTGAGCTGATTCCATGTCTATATTATTTATAGAGATATATAATTAGAATTATATATAATTGAGATATAATGTAATGTAATTATATATCTCATTATGCAAAATATGTTATACATATGTATATCACATTTTGTGTAATATTTAATTTCATTCTCCATTTTTGTCTTGCTAAATTTTTTTCTCAAATAAATGAAGACTATTTGTCCTCATTTTCTCTTATTTTTGAATTGTAAAATGTTTCCATGTTAAATGTCATGGAAACAGATAGTATTGTATTGGAGGTGTGGTACCTTATGCATTTGTGTAAATATATGTATGTACATTTTGTATAATGAGATATATATATATATATTTGAAATGGAAGCAAAACCACTTATATACGTGCTCTGTGTACTTCCGAAGTGAATGGAAAAATGGGTTAATAGAAACTATACATCCTGGAAATTCTGATTTATGGGAAATGTATTATTTACTCTAGTTTCTTATATTTATGACATGCTGAATTTTTTAAATTGAGGCCTTCAAAATGCTTATTTTGGCCTCTTCATCATATGTAGTATATTAAGCAGTTCTTGAATTGCTGTAAAGAAATAGCTGAGACTGAGTAATTTATAAGAGGTTTAATTGGTTGATAGTTCTGCCGGCTGGACAGGCAGTATAGTGGCATCTGTTTCTGGGGAGACCTCTGGAAGGTTACAGTCATGGCGGGAGGCAAAGCGGAAGCTTGCATGTCACATGGCAAAAGCAGGAGAGAGAGATGGTAGAGAGGGGAGGTGCCATATGCTTTTCAGTGACCACATCTTGAGACAACTCACCACTGCAAAGATACAGCACCAGAAGGGTAGTGCTAAAGCATTCATGAGAACTCTGCCCCTATGATCTGATCATCTCCTACAAGGCCTCACCTCCAACATTGGCGATCACATTTCACTATGGGATTTGGGCTGTGACAATATCTAAACTATACCATAAAGGTTTTGGCTCTGTGTTTTTTATTTGTTTTAACCGGAAAGACAAGTGAAGGTTATAACCAGTGTATTACGGAACATTCCATAGTATAATCTTAAACAGGCAGTGAAGTATATTTAAGAGCTAGAAAATGAGTCTCTAACATATTTCTAAATTACCATAAAGCGAAGTGAATCCTCTTTGGATACAAGCTCTCCCAGAGTAAGATAGAAATCATTAGGAAAACAATCAATTTTCAAGAAACATCTGCCATGGATATGTTGTCTATTAGGGGTTTAGTACTTTATGTTTATTTTCTTTATTCCTAACAAAAACCCTTGGATGTAAGTGTTCGTGATGTGTGCCATTTGATATAGCAGGCAATTGAAACTCTGAGAAGTAACATGAATTATGTGGGATCCCACTACTCTCTCTTAAGCTGGGATCAGTATTCAGGTTTCTCTGACTTCAAAGTCCAGTCTCCTTCTCAGGGTTAGGTCTCATTCTGGAATTAATTCAGCAGACTTAAGAAGGTTTATTTTCAGATAATGCAAAGCCATTTTTAGAAAAAGGCTATTTGGTGGTTGTATTTATAATGTTAAATACATGCAGCCTTTCAACAAACTTTGTTTGCAAAGTTACAATTGTATTATGTTTTATATTAACCACAGAATCTATTTGTTGTGTCTATTTGTATTTTCATTAAAATATATTTTTTCAACTTTTATTTTAGATGCAGGGGGTACATGTGCAGGTTTGTTACATAAGTATATTACTCTCAGGTAGTGAGATATGTTTTAAACCTTAAATTATAATTTTTTATGCTTTATTGCTCACATCCGTTTAGTGATGTTTAATTTCTTCTTATTGTTAGAAGCAGTTCATGCATAGACTTTCTTTTAAAATAAAATGAGGTGAGATAACTCACAATTAACATAAGCTGACAAGTTAGGAACCCCAACTGTTTAATAGATAAGCTCTAAAAAAGTTTCAGCAAACTTTTGGAGGAGGGAAATTTTCAATGTCATTTGTTTTCTCCTGTTCTTTGTGCACCTAAACAATAAATTCAGGCCCTATTACCACCCTCCTTTCTAAGTGGCAAGAACCCATCTTACCGTTTCACGCACAAAACTCTCTGAAAAAAGGACCTTGTGTTATGAGTGTATCCCTTGTCTCTGACTTTCCAATAAAAAAGGGATCATTTTCAAAATTGCATATTTTTTCATGAGAAAGTAGAATAAATGTATAAGTGGGGAATGATCTAGTAATTAGACATGCCAATTATAACTATATGTATTTAAAATGTATGTGTGTGTGTGTGATTAGCACATATTTGTAAGTGGATCTCCCGTCCTTCTATCTTGGTGAGACTGTAGTTACTCTTTGAGCTTCCCAGCTGTGTCACTTATCCCCGTGGTTGTTTCCCAGTGTCAATCGTTATCCCACCGCTTGTGCTGTCTTCTCAATTTTGTATTATTAGTTTCATCCATGCCTCTCTGGTTACAAGAAATAAACACTGACTTTGGCCAACTTGAAAACACGAGTAGTTTATTGACAGAACAACAGGAGCTCACAATAGGAAAGAGACAATGAGAGGAAAAAAAGCCTGGCAATGGATTAGAAAAGAGTAACCTCACAAGGCTAGAAAGCATGCAGATAACACTAGTTTTGTAGCACAGAACCCAGTGTGAAATGAACCCAGATGTTTGTAGTCATTCTATACTTAAATATTAAAATTCCAGGGAAGGAGACTCCAGTTGACATAGCTTGGGTCACTGGTCTATAACTTGGGCAGGGCATGGGATGATTTAACTTTACATGGTGTATAGGATTCCTCAGGTGGACAAAACTAATAGGAGATATATATACACACACATACACATACATACACACAGACATATATTTATAAATATATGTGTATGTATATGTCTGTATATATATAGTGAGACTTCACCTTATGATCGTGTGAGTCAATTCTCCTTAAACCCTTTTCATATATATATGAAAAGCCTTTCGTATACATGATAGGCCACCTGCAAGCTGAGGAGGTAGGAAGCCAATAAGGGCTCAGTCTGAATCCAAAAGCCTCAAAAGTAGGGAAGACAACAGTGCATCCTTAAGTCTGTGGCCAAAGGCCTGAGAATCCCTGGCAAACCACTGGTATGAGTCCAAAGGCTGAAGACCCTGGAGTCTGATGTCCAAGAGCAGGAAACATCCAGTACAGGAGAAAGATGAAGGCTGGAGACTCAGCAAGCCAGCTCAACCCACCTTCTTCCATCTGCTTTGTTCCAGCTGTATTGGTAGTTGACTGGATGGTGCCCACCCACATTGAGGGTTAGTCTTCCTCTCCCAGTCCACTGACTCAAATGTTTATCTCCTCTGGCAACAACCTCACAGAAACACCCAGGAATAATACTTTATCAGCTATCTAGGCATTCTTCAATTCAATCAAGTTGACACCTACTATTAACCATCACACATGGGATGCTTTATTTTGTATCCCCCGGGGAGGAGGCTACCCTCTAGAAGGAAATCAATTACTGTAAGAAGGGAGAAGGAATGGTGACAAGGAATATCCATTAACTGTTTGTGTGAGCTTCTTAAGCTCAGCAATCATATTTGTCTGTTTGTTAGTTTTTGTCTTTGATCCCAGGTTCCTAGCATAATGCTGTCACAGAGTGGAGTCTTAATAAACATTTGTTGGCTAGGCTTGGTGGCTCATGCCTGTAATCCCAGAACTTTGGGAGGTCAAGATGGGCAGATCACGAGGTCAGGAGATCAAGACCATCCTGTCTAATACGGTGAAACCCCATCTCTACTAAAAATACTAAAAATTAGCCGGGTGTGGTGGCGGGTGCTACTCGGGAGGCTGAGGCAGGAGAATGGCCAGAACCCAGGAGACGGAGCTTGCAGTGAGCTGAGATTGCACCACTGCACTCCAGCCTGGGGGACAGAGTGAGACTCCGTCTCAAAATAAATAAATAAAAATAGTAAAAAATAAAAATAAACATTTGTTGACTCTTAGTGCTGGAATAAATAATAGTAACACATTTTGACAGCATAATTATAAACATAAATGCATCAATTTCTTTAGTAATGACTTTTCATTCTCCTCTTTGTTATACGAAGTGTATCCTAAAGAATGACCAAAAGAAAATAAAAGCAATTCATTAAAACATTATTGGGCTCAAAATATGCACTTTGTTCAGCAGGTACGATAATGAAAAAGGCAAAATGTCTTCCCCGTAGAAGCTTCCAGCATACCAGGGTCATGTGTCTGGGTCAATGATTACAGTGATACAAGTTATCTAGAGAGGCTGGTAACTAGATTGATCATCATGACAACATTAAGCAAAATAAGCACAATTACAAATAGCCTAAACCTCCCATCACAGTTGAATGAAGTATATAAATGTTTTCAAGTGCACTCAAGAGATTGCTATTCAGACGATAAAAACACGTGAATGAGAAGTCTATGTGACAACCTGAAATACATTTAAAAACAAAATATACAATGGCATGACTCTGGTTAACTGTGAAAATATGAATTTACGTGAATGTGGAAAAAACTTAAGGATGAAAAAAATTGTCAGAAAAATAGATGAGTTTTATTTTTCAATTTTCTTTAATGCTGTTATAGTATGGTTATATAATAAATATAATTTATAGAGATAAGTTGGGATTATTTATTCAGTTTTCTCATTATTCAACAAGAACCAAATACTCTAAAATTGCTCCCTTACTGTTAATGGGATGTAATTCCATTCATTAACTTACAGCTAGGGCTTCTGTTCTGAATGCCTGGGGAGACTGCCATTTTATGTTAGTTTTTATTTATTCCTCATGAATTCTTGTTGGTTTTGCTCTCTGGGAGCACCTGTACTTTAGGGGCTATGAGAATAAAAAATGTGTAGGTGTTCAATAGAGTTAGAATAAATGATTGTTTATGATTATTGCTAATGTATGTTTTATTTTTTTATTGCTCTACATTGGTATATCTCTGTAGAAGTTCCAAGAACTTTAAATCCTCTTTATCTAAATTGAAAACATCATCTTGACTCAATGTCTTCTCTTTCTCCTGGATACTGTGTTTCTGTGGAATTCTCCAAAGTATGCAGGTTCTGACATTTTCTCCGAATGTAAGATTAGTAACCAATTTCTGTAGATTTTCATATTACCATAGTAGACAAATTGGTTTAGCCCTTAATTATCACATACCTGATCGTTTTAGTAGTGCCTTACCGCTTTTCTCAGTCTCACACCCCTGCTACATCATGCTGACAGAGGCCAAATAGCAGCACACGTCTGCTTTAAAACTTCTCAAAGACTCTCATGCATTAGTCAGCTAAAGTACAAATGCTGTAACTCAAACACTTACCTACTTTGGTAGCATTATCATCCATGATTACCTTGCTCCTGCCCTGTAAATTAACTAAACTGGCTGACTTCCTGTTCCTGCATTGTATCAATGACTCCCACTTCCCTGCCACTGTTCATGTAATCTTTTCTCAAAATGTCTTTCCCCATCTTTGCTGTAATCATTCAGATTTCTATCCTATCCTTAAAGAAATATTCAAACAATTACACATTCTATATTTTGGTTTATTTTTCCAAATAGATATGATTTCCTTCCCTTCAATCTTAATACGCTCCCTTTTACAATATTTAATCTGTGTTATTCTAATGTAAATAGGGATTAGACTGCATAGTCTGAGCACAAATGCCTCTGAACACACGTATAATAACTTTGTCACCCTGGCATCTATTTGCTGTACTTAACGCAGATGTTAGCTTGTTCTTCTGTTTTGATTAAAGAATGACTCCAAAATTGTTGAAGATAATTTCCAAGATTATTGAGTATACATTTCACCTCCAGTTTAATTGTTTTTCTGATTCAGAGGAAAGATACAAAGAGGGAATACAAAAGCAGGAGTCTTACAAAAAGATTGAAAGGAGAGAAAGATGAATGAGAGACGGGAAAATAATAAGCAATTTGTAAGACTTGAAGAAGTTTAACTTGAATGAGTTTAGAGAATGAGTAATACATTTTATTGTGTGTGTGGTGGTTGTGGTGTTGATATGTGTACTCCACACAAAGCAGTTTGGGTGTGTGACTCTAGGAAACATGTTAGTGAGAGGTAGTGCTTTATTGTATCTTCTGTCTCTGCATATCTTGTTTAATGATTTACTCATTGCAAGTGAGTTTTACAGTTAATTTTTGTGTCAACTTGACTAGGTTAAAGGATAGCCAGAGACCTGGTAAAATATTATTTCCAGATGTATCTGTAAAAGTGTTTCTGAAAGGAGTTAGCCTTTGAACTTGTACACTGGGAAAGAAAATTCCTGCTGCCATCCTTCTTTATATGTTTCACTCTGTAGATGAGTGAGTGAACTGATCCCACAGGTAAAAGTCAAATCAATACATTATGCAGCCATAGACTAACAGATCAGGTGGAAACCTGAGGGAAGCCTATTTAACCTCTGAAATGCTTAAAAATACCTAGAATTATCTATAAATGAAGATCCAGAGAATTGGCACGGTTAGTGGATTGACTGAGTACATAGAGTGGATTGTTTGTTGGCAGTGCCAGTTTTGTTGTTATTGTTTTGTTTTGATTTTTTGAGATGAAGTTTTGCTCTTGTTGCCCAGGCTGGATTGCAGTGGCGCAATCTTGGCTCACTGCAACCTCTGCCTCCTGGGTTCAAGCGATTCTCCTGCCCCAGCCTCCTGACTAGCTGGGAATACAGGCATGTGCCACCACACCTGGCTAATTTTGTATTTTTTAAGTAGAGACGGGGTTTCTCCACGTTGGTCAGGCTGGTCTGGAACTCCCGACTTCAGGTGATCCACCCACCTCAGCCTCCCAAAATGCTGGGATGACAGGCCTGAGCCACTGCACCCAGCAGGCAGTGCCAGTTTTAAAATCCAGCGGCTCTGAGCCTCAAACCAGTGCCTCCTGCACTCAGTGCCATGAGCTGCTCCTGAGTAAATCTCCAGCAAAGGGCAAGCTAAAAGACAGTTTAGAAGCAGCTAGTTGAACAGAGTCTCCAGAAAAAAAGCCTGTATAGGCTCAATATTTGAAACTTGAGATTTGTTTTGGCTCTGGCCCATACGCCATGTGGTACAGATATTTCCAAGCATTATTCTTTGAGAGCAATAAGAAAGGGGACTACAGGGTAAACAATTTTACAGACCGTATCAATGACATGGCTGGTCTTTCATATTGGTCACTCTTGAGCTATAGCTTAAGCAGAAAACAAACCTTAGTATTAAAAAAAAAAGTGTATTTTCTCTCTTTAGAGAGAAGGTAAACCTCTAGAACCAGAAATATCTAAACTCGTATCTTTTTTGTCTCCTCCATTTCACTCTTTTACTTCTTAAAGTCTTGAATTTTGAGATTAGTTATGGCTAAAAGAATGTTAGGAATTTTGCAATGTTCCACTAAAACAAATAAAATTTACTGGAGAGACACAATTACGGAATTTTCTTTGGGAGTCTGTAACTTTTTGGCAGTTATTGTAAATTAGTATCTTTGTATACATTTCTGAGGGATCTTGAAGTTCTGCCCAATTATTTATGCATTTTCTTGTATGTGCGTTTGCTGGTCATCTAATACATTTTTTGTGTATAAAATATATTAGGTTGTCCATGATTTCCCAAAGTAAAAAAGAAAAAAATATGAAAACACGAATTGAAGGAGAACGTCATGTTATTAATCTAAACATGAAAATACAACTGTATATGCACCAGAATATTCAATGAGACTAGCACATTTGTTTGTTGAAGAAATCCTGTATGCAGCGACTCTCAACCTTTTTAGCACCAGGGACCAGTTCCCTGGAACACATTTTTTTCCGCAGACAAAGTGGGAGGAGAGATGGTTTCGGGATGAAACTGCTCCACCTCAGATCATCAGGCATTGGATTCTCATAAGGAGTGTGGAACCTAGGTTCTGCACATGCGTAGTTCACCGTACAGTTTGCACTCCTATGATAATATAATGCCGTGGCTGATCTGACAGGAGGCAAAGCTCAGGCAGTAATGCTCTCTCACAGCTCACCTGGTGCTGTGAGGCCAGGTTCCTAACAGGCCATGGATGGGTACCATTTCCATGGCCTGGGGGTTGGGGGTCCCTGCTGCATTGGATACTCAGTTATGTTTAAATGTTTGGCTTCATGAGCACGGAAGTAGAGCAAACAATGTTGAGTAATCACAATGGCTTGTTTCAAGCTGCAATCGCTTGAAACGTAATATGTTTATAGTAAGACCAAGAGACTGGAGATATTATTATCTGCTAATTATGATGTAGTCTTACCTAGGCAAAGCTGGGGAATTATTTCTTTGATAATGATGATGATGATTTTATAATTAGGATTCTTAAAAGATGCATTTTTAATAATATTTTGTGTTCTCTGGAGATCCTTGTAGGTGGTGCAAGTCTCAGTATATAATGTACACTTATAAAAGATTTCACGGCACAATGTTCAATGTCTCTGATATATATAACATTTTACTTTATTGTTTGCAAAGTTACAATTGTATTATGTTTTATATTAACCACAGAATCTATTTGTTGTGTCTATTTGTATTTTCATTAAAATATATTTTTTCAACTTTTATTTTAGATGCAGGGGGTACATGTGCAGGTTTGTTACATAAGTATATTACTCTCAGGTAGTGAGCAATGTACCCAATAGGTAGTTTTTTAACCCATTCCCCTCCAACCTCTAGCAGTTTTCAGTATCTATTGTTCCCATGTTTATGCCTGTGGGTGCTCAATATTTAGTCCTACTCATAAGTAGAAACACATGGTGTTGGGTTTTTGGTTCTTGTGTTAATTTTGCTTAGGATTATGGTCTCCAGTTTCGTCCATATTTTTGCAAAAGACGTAGTTTCATTGTATGGCTGTATAGTATTCCATGGTGTATATATAGCAAGTTTTTTTAAAGCCAGTTCACCATTGGTGGGCACCTGAGTTGATTCCACGTCTTTGCTATCATGAATAGTGCAAAGATAAACGTATGATTCTGTGTCTTTTTAGTATAATGATCTATTTTCCTTTGGGTATATACCAAGTAATGAGATTGCTGGGTCAAATGGTATATCTACTTTTACTTCTTGGAGTAATCTGCAAACTGTTTTCCACAGTGGCTGAACGAATTTACATTCCCACCAACAATGTGTAAGGGGTCCCTTTTCTCTGAAGACTCACAGGCATCTGTTGTTTTTTGACCTTTTATTCACCATTCTGACTGATGTGAGATTGTAACTCTTTGTGGTTTGGATTTGCATTTCTCTGATGATTAGCGATGAGCATTTTTTCATATGTTTCTTGACCATTTCTATGTCTTCTTTTGAGAAGAGTCTGTTCCTGTCCTTTGCCCATTTTATGGTATTGTTTGTTTCTTGCTTGTTGATTTGCTTAATTCCTTAAACATTCTGGATATTAGACCTTTGTTGGATTCATAGCAAATATTTTCTCCCATTCTGTAAGTTGTCTGTTTACTCTTTTGACAGTTTCTTTTTCTATGCAGAAGCTCTTAAGTTCAATTAGTTTCCACTTGTCAATTTTTGTTTTTGTTGAAATCACCTTTGGGGATTTCACCATCAATTCTTTCCCAAGGCTGATGTCAAGAGTGGTGTTTCCTCGGTTTCTTCTGGGATTTTTTATAGTTTGAGATCTTACATTTAAATATTTAATCTATCTTAAGTTAATTTTTGTATATGGTGAAAGGTAGAAGTCCAGTCTCATTCTTTTGCATATAGCCAGCCAGTTATCACAGCACCATTTATTAAAAAGGGAATCCTGTCTCCATTGCTTATTTGTATTGGCCTTGTTGAAGATCAGATGGTTATAAGTGTAAGGGTATATTGCTGTGTTTTATATTCTGTTCCATTGGTCTATGTATCTGTTTTTGTATCACTACCATGCTGTTTTGGTTACTATAGCCTTTTAGTTTAGTTTGAAGTTGGATAGTG
Source organism: Macaca mulatta (assembly GCF_049350105.2). Taxonomy (NCBI): domain Eukaryota; kingdom Metazoa; phylum Chordata; class Mammalia; order Primates; family Cercopithecidae; genus Macaca; species Macaca mulatta. The sequence continues at coordinate 39,353,372 of NC_133419.1, forward strand.
TGATGCCTCTCACTTTGTTCTTTTTGCTTAGAATTGCTTTGGCTCTTCAGGACCTTTTTTGTTTCTACATGAATTTCAGAATAGTTTTTTCTAGTTCTGTGAAGAATGGCATTGGTGGTTTGATAGGAAGAGCATTGAATCTGTAGATTGTTTTGGGCATTATGATTATTTTAATGATATTGATTCTTCCAATCCACGAGCATAAGATGTTTTTCCATTTGTTTGTGTCATCTCTGATTACTCTTAGCAGTGTTTTGTGGTTCTCCTTGTGGAGATCTTTCACCTCCTTGGTGACCTCTATTCCCAGATATTTTCTTTCCTTTGTGGCTATTGTAAATGGGATTGTGATCTTGATTTGACTCTCAGCCTTGTTATTATTGATGTATAGAAATGCTGTTTATTTCTGTACATTGACTTTGTATCCTGAAAATTTACTACAAATGTTAATCAGTTCTAGTAGCCCTTTGGAGGAGTCTTTAGCCTGTCTAGGTATAGAATCATATTGCCAGCGAAGAGAAAGAGGTTGACTTCTTTTTTCCATTTGGATGCCTTTCATTTCTTTCTCTTGCCTGATTGCTCTGGCTAGGACTTCCAGTAATATGGTGATCAGGAATGATGACAGCAGAAATCATTGTCTTGTTCCAGTTCTCAACAGGAATAATTCCAGCTTTTTCTCATTCAGTATGAAGTTGGCTGTGAGTTTGTCATAGATCGCTCTTCCTCCTTTGAGGTATAGTACTTTGATGCCCAGTTTGTTGAGGGTTTTCATAATTATGGCTGTTGGACTTTATTAAAAGCTTTTTCTATATTGAGTGAGATAATTATAAGTTTTTATATTTAATTGTTCATGTGCTCAAGGACCTTTATTAATTTGCATATATTAAACCAGTTGTGCAGCTGATGAATAAAGCCTACTGGATCATGGTGTACTAACTTTTGCATGTGCTGCTGGATTCAGTTACCTACTATTTTGTTGAGGATTTTTGTGTCTGTCTTCATCAAAGGCATTGGCCTGGAGTGTGTGTGTGTGTGTGTGTGTGTGTATTTGTCAGATTTTGGTATCAGCATGATGCTGGCTTCCAACAATGAGTTAGGGATGTGCCCCTCCACCTGCATTTTTGGAATAGCTTTGGTAGGATTGGTACCAGTTCTTCTTTCTATGCCTGGTAGAAGTGAGCTGTGAATGCCCCTGGTCCAGGGCTTTCTTTTGGTTAGCAGGTTTTTATGTGTGTGTCTGTTTTGTTTTTGTGTTTATTACTGATTAAACTTCAGAGCTCGATATTGGTCTATCCAGGGTTTCAATCTCTTCCTGATTTAATCTTGGGAGATTGTGTTTTTTCAAGAATTTATCAGTTTTCTCTAGATTTTCTAATTTGTGTGCATAGGATTGTTTATGGTATTCTCTGAGGATCTTTTGTATTTCCGTAGGATTAATTATAATGTTATCTTTAACATTTCTGTTTGTACTTATTTGGATCTTCACTTTGTTCTTGTTAATCTAGCTAGTGGTCTGTCAATCTTGTTTATTTGTTCAAAGAACCAACTCTTGGTTTCATTGGTATTTTGTATGGATTGATACATCTCAATTTTATTAGGTGCTCTAATTTTAGTTATTTCCTTTTTTCTGGTGGCTTGAGAAATGGTTTGTTATTGGTTTTTGTAGTTCTTTTAGGTGTAATTTTAGATGGTTAATTTGTAATTTTTCTAATTTCTTGAGGAAGGCATTTAGCACTATAACCTTTCCTTATAACACTGCTTTGAGATTTTGGTGGGTTCTCTATTTTCATTAATTTCAAATAATTTTTTTTTAATTTTTGTCTTGATTTCAATGATCACTCATGAGTTGCTCAGAAGCAAGTTGTTTAGTTTTCATGAATTTGTGTAGTTTTGAGAGATCTTCTTGATAATGATTTTTATTTTTATTTTACTGTGAGTGTGTTTGTGGTATGATTTTATTTTTCTAATTTATTAAGATTTGCATTAAGACCAAGCATGTGGTTGATCTTACAATATGTTCCATGTGTAGATGAGAAGAATGTTTATCCTGTGGTTACTCAGTGGACTGTTCTGTAGATGTCTATTTGGTTCAATTAGTCAAGTCTTAAGTTTATGTTCAGAATTTTTTTGTTAGTTTTATGCCTTGATAATCTGTATAACAATGTCAGTGTGGTGTTGAAGTCTCTCACTATTATTGTGTGGTTCTCTAAGTTTTTTCATAGACCAATAACTTATTTTATCAATCTAGATACTCAAATGTTGGGCGTATATATATTTGGGATTCTTAAGTTCTCTTGTTGGATTGAACCCTTTACCATTATGTAATGTCTTTCTTTGTCCTTCTTAATTTTTATTGGTTTAAAATCTGTTTTATCGATGTAAGAATGGCAACTCCTGCTCTTGTATGTTTTCCATTTGCATGGTAGCTCTTACTCCATCCCTTTACTTTGAGCCTGTTTGTTTTGTTACATGTGAAAAGGCTCTCTTAAAGACAGCACATGGTTAGGTTTTGTCAGCTTGCCACTTTGTCTCTTTTAAGTGGGATGTTTAGCTCATTTGCATTCCGAGTTAGTAGTGATACATAAGATTTTGATCCTATTATCAAGTTACTAGGTGGTTCTTCTATAAACTTCATTTTGTGACTTCTTTATAGTGACTGTGAGCTATGGGTTTAAGTATATTTTCGGTAGGAGATATCATTCTTTTGGTTCCATGTTTAGCATTCCCTTAAGGACATCTTGTAAGGTAGTCTACTTAACATGCATTCCCTTAGTGTTTGCTTGTCTGAGATGCATTTTACTTCTCCTTCACTTATGAAACTTAGTTTGTCAGAATATGAAATTCTTACCTGGAATGTCTTTTATTTGATGATGCCGAAAATATGCCCTCAATTTTTTCTGATTTGTAAGATTTCTGCTGCGAGGTCTACTGCTAGCCTGATGAAATTTCTTCTGTACGAGACTTGACCCTTCTCTCTAGATGCCTTTAAGAGAGAGAGAGAGAGAGAGAGAGTGTGTGTGTGTGTGTGTGTGTGTGTGTGTGTACCTTGGGGATGGTTGTCTTGTACAATATTTCACTGGGGTTTTCTGTATATTTTATTTGTATCTCAAGCTCTCTGGCAAGATTTGAGAAATTTTCATGAGCTCTATTCTCAAATATATTCCAACCTGTTTATTTTCTCTTCTTCTCTCTCAGGTAACACTAACTGAGGCAAAGATTTGTTCTCTTTATATAATCCTATATCTCTTGGAAATTTTGTTCATTCTTTAAAACTCTCTTTTATTTTTGTTTGACTGAGTTGATTTGAAGAACCAGCATTCAAGCTCAGAGATTCTTCCCTCAGCTTGGTCTATTCTGCTGTTAATACTTCTGATTTCATTAGGAAATTCCTGTAGTAAATTTTTAGCTCTAGAAGATCAGTTTGGTTATTTCTTAAAATGGCTATCTTGTGGGCAGAAATGACAGGTACTGCTGCAGTGGCAGAGGGGCCACCAGTTGCCTCTGAGAGCTCCACCCCAGAGAAACACAGAGCTGCTGCAATCAGGATGATCAGCTGTGGGTGGTGGCAGCTGTACTGGTGAAGCCCAAGCCAGAGGGCCCTGCCTGGTGAAAAGCAGAGGAGGTTCCGGGAGGGAGAAGGGACCGCACATTGAAGACAGTCTGGTCTCCTTTCCATAGGAAGGCTGTGGCGTTGTGCAAGAGGTGCAAGAAAAGCAATCAAGGTCTTTGTTCCCTCCCTAGTCTGTGGAGGGCAGGGGTAGGTACTGCTAAGGTGGCAATGCCAGAGGGCCTATTGATTATCTCTGGGAGCTCCACCCCAGATAAATGCAAAGCGGCTGTCAACTTAAGTAATCAGGCAGGGGTAGGGCAGCTGTGCTGGAGGTCCAGGCTGGGAGGTCCTGCCCAGTGAGAAGTAGTAGGGCCAAGAACCCATGTGGAAAACAGTCTGGCTGCTTTTCCATGCAGCATCTGTGATGTGCTGGAGGCCTGCAGCAGTTCTTGGGTTCTTGGCTCTCTCCCTTGCCTCAGGGCAGCAGGGGCAAGGGCCACAGCAGTGGGAAATGCTGCAAGCCTGTGTGTTGCTTCTGGGAGCTCTGCCTCAGAAATGCAGAGTTGTGACCAGCTGGAGTGCTCAGACTGAGGATGAGTGGCTGCCCTGGAGTCCCAGACCTGTTGACTTTGTCTGGCCTGGTGCAGCCGACGTGTGTCCTTCCGTCCCTCCACTCCTTGGCACTGTGGATGCTGTCCCTATCCTGGGGCCATGTGAGAAAGCGTGGCCTCACACACACCCAGGATAGGATGGGGCTACAGCAGCTGGTGCCAGGGTGCTCAGGGATCCAAGCCCATGAGGTTCCACATAGGCCTGAGTGGGTGCTCTGACCAGAATCCATGCTACTATATGTGTCAGTCTGGAAGCTCTGGGGCATGGAGGGGGGTGGTAGGGAAAATCTCCTGTGCCCAGAATTGCAAAGGTGTGTGACAGTGATGGCAGTGGCTGCTGCTATCATTCTGGCTGCAGCAGGGAAGCTGGCTGGGACTGCACACTCCAGGGAGCCAGTGGGAGCCCTGCTCCTTCTGAGTTGGATAGGGAGCTCTCCCTGCTGCAGCAGCCCTGCCCAAGCCACAGCTGCTGACACACGCCTGCTCTGAGGAGCAGGCAGGACCCCTGCCCTCCTGGGCTGGGCTACAGCTGCCAAACCGCAGCGGTGGATCCGAACCTCCCGGTAGGAGCCGGGAACAGGCAGGATCTGCCCTCCTGGTGCAGCTGCAGCCGGAGGGCGGAGTCCTGCCTGCTCTGTACGGCAGGTCTGGGTCTGCAGCTGTGGCGGCGTCTGCGACCTGAGCTTCCTGCTCCAGGAAGCAGGCGGAGTGGTGACAAAGAGGAGCCCTGCTTCTTCTGAGTTGGCAAGGCTGGAGCTCTGAGGTGCAACTGCCGCTGCCCTCCCAGGCGCAGGATCGGGTCGTCTCTGCAGCCTGCACCCTCGATTTCCCCAGAAAGTACCCCGGTCCCTGCAGGCTCAAGTGTGTCTGCTCTCACTGCCTGGCCTTTCTCTACTCCCAGTGCCCACTGTGGTGTTTGAGCCTGGCTGGGGGCAAACCCCGGGGCTATGAATGGCAGCAGAAGGCAGACGCAGTCCTGGGCGGAAGGGGGTGGGGTCCCCATTAAGGCCCCACCCTCAGGCCAGGGAGGGCCTGAAGGCTGGGGGTGGGCTTGTCAGTCCCGCAGACTGGATTGGGGACTCTTGGTGCCTCTTCCAGCCCGCCCATGGCTGCCCATGGACCAATGGGCATGCACTTCCTCCCCTCTGAGGTCCATAAAAGCCCTGGGCTCAGCTAGAGCAGGGCAGAGGACATTCAGAAGGGGAAGATGGCAGAGAGACACTGGGATTGGAAGACCAGCTGCAGAGACCAGTACCCTCTCCACTTAGCGCTGCAGAGACAACCAGTGAGCAGAAAGGAGCTACCCTCTCTACTGAGAGCGTCAGAGACCTGCAGAGCTGTCCCCACACCCTCCCTGCAGAGAGGAGCTCTCCTCTCCAGGGTCTCCTCTCTGCAGAGAGCCGAACACTCAACAGGACGACCTGCCTACAGAGGGGAGCTACCCACTCCTCTGAGCTGTTCTTACACTAAATAAAACTATTTTGTATCCAAGTGCCAATAAGTGTCTCTCAAGAGGGAAGGCACTTTTATAAATACTGAATAACACAATGTAAAAACAGACATAAGCATTTTAAAAATGTTAATGCCACTATGAGACTTACTATTTGTACGTAATAGCCATTATCTGAACATCCCACCTTCAAGTGTGTGAAAGCAAATATTCCTTGATTAGGACTAAGGAGGTTCCACTGAAAAGCCCTAACCAGTTTTTCAGAGCTTTGTGAAGGTGAGCTCTTAGAGAGATGAGTAGGTGACCAGCAGGCTCAGCAACCTGCCCATTATCACAGCTATGTCATAGAAAGCTGTTAAAATGTGAAAAAGTGTGGATGGGATTCCATATTTATTCTCTCTAGTAATAAAACCAGCAATATGGAGAGGTAATACTAAAGAAAGAGAAAATTATGCTTTGAAATGAAAAAAGGATTTTTTATAATTTGAAACTTTGCTCTGTGTTTTTGAACAATATTTCTTTTTCTTTTGTTGAGAAGAAGTCTCACTCTGTTGCCCAGGTTGGAGTGCAGTGGTGCGATCTTGGCTCACTGCAACCTCCGCCTCCTGGGTTAAAGCCATTCTCCTGCCTCAGCCTCTGGAGTAACTGGGATTACAGCTCCTGCCACTATGCCTGGCTAATTTTTGTATTTTTAGTAGAGACGACTTTTTGCCATGTTGGCCAGGCTGGTTTCAAACTTCTGACCTCAGGCGATCTGCCCTTGTCGGCCTCACAAAATGCTGGGATTACAGGCATGAGCCTCTGTGCTGAACCAGTGTTTTTGAAGAATTGAAGACATGAATTTTAAATTCAAGGACTTTGTCAGAATATTTTGGATCTTTCCTGCCTAGCTATGAGAAAGAACATTGGATAAATTCAAAACCAGGTCTTTAATGCAGGTGACAAATTTGGAAGAGTACTAAAAAAGTTGCTGTTTGAAAAGAAATCACACTGCAGCTAAAAGATATATGGCAGGATATAAAAACAATTTCATTTCAGACTGTTCCTTGTTCTGGTTGCCAAAGGGGATCGGGGGAAAATAGAATTAGCTGGAAATACTGCCTTAAGTTTATTAGATATTTAAGCATGTGCACAGATAATGCAGGGTAGAACATAATACAGTTAAAAAGAAATTTAAATAAGTGCTCCACAGTTTCAGAGGTTGGTAGATTTCTTTCTAAGAGGAGAGAAATACAAAGTCATCGAGTTACCACATAGGATTTCACATTTGATCTGTACTTTGAAAAATAATCACGTCACTGTCAGTGTGAGCAAATGTGCAGAGCCAGGAAATTTAAGATGTAGAAAGAATGAACTCAGTATACCTTAGAATATTGGATACATTAGGGAACATCATGGGATGGGATTCTGGGTAAAGAGATTGACGCTATGTTGTGGAGGCATTGGATGACAAGCTATAAGGAGTCTATACTTAGGATGACAATGTGAGGTTGTTAATGTTTGACTTTAGGGAGAATATGTTGGCTTTAAGGCCTGTCTTCCTGGAATTTTTAGAAAGAAATACTACCAACCATGTTTCCTATCAGGAAATACTTGGGAAGTTTTGTTTTCTGCCATTGATTTAAGTGACTTAAAGTGTTTGCTTTTCTTGTAGAAAGTAAGATTCACTATAAATCATGAAGTTGTTTGTTTATTTATTATTTATTTTTATAGTTTCAAGTCATTCAGTTTTATCTTTTGTCTAGTGTCCTTTCCCCTCTCTGGTATTTTACTCATCAGTAATTTCCACAAAACCAGTCTAGATCATTTTAGTAACTTTCACTAATTGGAAGCTTTCTCTTGGACTACTCCCTTCTGATAAAAACTTATAGTATCTGTGTCTCTACTTTGAAGACACTGTACTTTTCAGCACAGGTCGTGTTTTAAGTTGAGGGGGTACAATGTGAAATACATTCCCGGACCAAGTGTGTAATGCAAATGAGCAAAATGAGTCAGGTTGCAAAGTCTACATTAGTAGTTTTTATTTGTGGCTGAAGAGTTATGTTACCTGAGGAGCTTTTAAAGTCGTTGAGATGTTCATATGCAGATAAGATTAATGTAAATCAATGTTCTCAAACGTATGTAAGCAGAAAGGTTTTTTTTTCCCCACTAATGAATTTTCTCAATCATTGACAGAATTATAAATGAATATGAAATTATGTGGATCCCAGGAATTTTTATTTTGTATTTTTTTTTTTTTTTTTTTTGAGACGGAGTCTCATTCTGTCACCCAGGCTGGAGTACAGTGGCATGCTCTTGGCTCACTGTAAGCTCCACCTCCCAGGTTCACGCAATTCTCCTGCCTCAGCCTCCCAAGTAGCTGGGACTACAGGTGCCCACCGCCACACCGGGCTAATTTTTTTGTATTTTTAGTAGATGCGGGGTTTCACCATGTTAGCAAGGATGGTCTCGATCTCCTGACCTCGTGATCTACAGGCCTCGGCCTCCAAAAGTGCTGGGATTACAGGCCTGAGCCACCATGCCCGATCCTTGGAGTTTTTATTTTTAACAAAGAATATCCCCTACAAACACATACATGATCACTAAGAGGCAGGGTGTTTGTGGACCACAATTTGAGACCTATAAAGGAAGAAATATATTTTAGTATAATAATCATTAGGAAGGGCTTTCTTTTTTCCAAGATATTTTGCATTTTAATGGGGGAAAAGCCTGAATTACACTCCTTAACTATGGGTTTTCTGGTGAAGATTATAGACTTTGTTACACGTTTTGATTATAGGTGGGTGGGAGTCACCCCGAATCCCTTGTCTATGGTATGTTACTACCACATGCATGGCCATTTTTGTAATAAGGTTGTAAATTTTTTCAAAATATATATATGAAGGCTGGGTGTTGTGGCTCATGCCTGTAGCCCAGCACTTTGGGAGGCGGAGGCAGGCGGATCATTTGAGGTCAGGAGTTCAAAACCAGCCTGGACAACATGGTGAAACCCCATCTCTACTAAAAATACAAATACCCAGGAATGGTGGCAGGTGCCTGTAATCCCAGCTACTCAGGAGGCTGAGGCAGGAGAATTGCTTGAGTCTGGGAGGCGGAGATTGCAGTGAGCAGAGATCACACTATTGCACTCCAGTAGACTGGAGGAAGAGCGAGACTCCCTCTCAAAAAAAAAATATATATATATATATGTGTGTGTGTGTATATATATGTGTGTATATGTGTGTGTGTGTGAAAAAATACTGTTTTTATGCTTTTACCATAAAAGAAATTATTTTTCAATAGACTCGTTATGTGAGAAACAAAATCAAATTGTTAATGAGGAAGGTACTTCCAATGCAAGAGTCTCAGCTGTCCTTGTTTTGTATAATGCCCAGCACTGCACCATATGCATAGGGGTCTTTAATTCATAATTACTGTATTTAAAAAGAAGAAGCCACATGGCATTTGAGATGGGGGAAAATACCTAGCATGTGTTAACTGTATATTCCCAAGCACTTCACTGGGTAAGTCACATAGGGCCCTTTATTATTAGGAGAATTCTAAAAGTATTATGTTAATTTTACATGCAAGGAAACTCACATTCAACAAAATTGAGCAATGTGCTCAAGGTCAAATGTCTGATTTTAGTTATCTATTTATATGTAACAATTCTCTTTAAAATTAGAGGCTTAAAACACTACACATTTATTATCTCTAAGCTTTTATGGGTGAAGAATCTGGGAACAGATGTAGCTTATGTGTGTCATTTTGGCTCTGAGTATTGACCATAGCTTCAACTAGGGTGTCCATTGATGTGCAATAATTTTAAGCTTGACTAGGTCTGGAGGACCCATTTCCAGGCTCACATCATGGCTAATAGCAGGAGATTTGATTTCTTTGGCACATGGTTCTGTTGGTATGTCTTGTCCTGGAGTGGGAGATCCATGGGAGAAAGAGAATGACGAAGATTGTATTCATAATCTTTTTATAGTCTAATCTTGGAAGGAGCATACATTCTATTCCACCATATTCTATTCCTTAAAAGAGAGCTCAGTTCATATTCAAGAGAAGGGATTTAAAGTTCCACTTCTTAATAGGAAGACTATCAAAGAATTTGTGGATATATGTCAAAAAGATTAAATTATTGACATAAAGAAACAATATAACTTAATATCATTTTGTGCACTGGGCTGCATTGTAAAATAAATGACCCATGGTTCATTCAAAAATAACACAAGAGTGATAAAAATCTAACAATTTTCTTATTAGCTAGAAAATAGAAACATTTCATGGATTACTAATTAGCAGTGGACACAATTAATTTGTTCAACGTAATTGGTTGGAATTATGTATCATTAATAGTGCTGAGTTTTGGGATACATTGTAGCAGAGGAGATGAATGTGAAAAGAGTTCAGTGCTATAGCAGTACTATGACAGGAATGGTCAGAGCACACAGGGAAGTACAGGAGAATTGTTCAATGTTATAGGCTGGGGAAATGTGGAGGATGGAAAGTCATCCTATTAGAACTAATACTTAAACAAAGTATTAAAATGTGAGAAGTTGTATGCAGAATGCATTTTAGTGCAAGTGCCCTCCCAAAGGAGACAGAAGTTGTGGGGGGCGGGGAGTGGAGAGAGAGAGAGAGAGAATGAATGAGAATGAATAAAGTTCCAAACAGTGAGACAACATTCCAAAGGGCTCAGCTTACGCAGAAGCCTCAGATAGATCAGAAAGAAACAAATGGTATAGCAGATTCAGGGAACTCCTAGAGGTATGTTAAGCTTGTAGAATGTAGGGGACAGGGAATGGGGTCCTAAAAAAGTGTAATGACAGACGGATAGTGAACTGGGGATGGAAAATCTTCTCCACTGAGGAGTTTGGACTTTATTTTAGACCAATGTTTTTCTATTTTAGTCAGGTACATCCCACCATCACAATTTTTGCCAAGTCTTGTACTGTCTGTGCTGTAATTTATGCAACATTTTAAAAGTCTCATTTTTTACATACATTTATTTAAAAATGGAACATAATATTGAGTTAGATATATTTTATTTTTTATACTACACATTCAATATAAAACCTGCATTGATTATTAAGAAGGATAGAAGCGTGATATTGAAGGGTTTTAAGCAAATGAACAATATGACAAGGTTTGTGTTTCATAGTGGTCACCTGGAGAGCTGTGTGGAGAGCACATAGGAGGGGAACAAACAGGACACAACTTTCCAATTGCATGCACCTTGAACAGTGCTGACCTGTGACTAGTGTTTTCTGGATGCAGATTCCTGCTTGCTTAACCAAATTTCCATCTACTTCATAAAGACCATCATTATCCCAAGCTCTGCTGTCCAGGATATAGACAATCTTAAGCAGAGAAAACCCTCCTGTTCTCTTCCCAATAGAAAGAGACAAATTCTGCTTTCTTCATCTGGCCCATAGAAAGAAAAAGAAAAAACTGTTGGGAATTATGGAAACTGTTCCTTCTTGATTTGTCTAAATTTGCCCAGATTACTCTAATTTTTGATAAATTAGAATGTGGCAAGTATATTAACTTATTTCAATATATTATGGTGATTATTAGTTATTGGCTTCATCTCAAAATAAATGTGCTTGGCGTGAGCCACGTGAAGGTTTCTGGGTTGGTATTAGCAACAAGTTTAGTCTTAATTACATTCTTGTGTTCCACATAATATATATATGTGGAATTGGAAGCCTGGCAAGGCTGTTTGGAATATGTTCCTTACTATGATTCTCTTTAACAGTTGGAGAAAACTTTAAATGCATCAATAAAAACATAAAGGAATGTTCAATTTTTCACTTCGAGATATGTTCAAATTACTTAAAATGGGTGGATAGTTGTGGAAATATTGTTTAAATGATAACATTGAAGTTACATAGAGAAAAATAAAAGAATGTGCCTGCTCTAACCAATTTTCCCTCTGCTCACAAATGCATTTCATATTGTTTAATAGTGTAGCAAGAATTAAACTAAGGGTTTGAAGCTCAATGTTCAATTTAAATGGGTTTTTGCAATGTTTCCAACACTTAGAGGTAAAAACATTTAATTTTTTCTAATGTACTGAGGAAAATGAAAAGCAACAGTAGCATTTAATTAGCACTGGGACTTCATGCTCAGTTTCCTGTGTTATACTTGCTTACACATTTCTGACCAGAGGGAATTAATTTAACAGTCTGGCATTGTCTAGGGACAGTAAGAGGAGAGAATGAATAGGAAAATATGTCCAAAGGCAGAGAAAAGAAACTTTTGCTAAGTTTTTTTTTCAAATTACAACTGGATTTGGCAATAATTTGTGACATACTTGTCTGCTATTATTCCATCTTTATTGTGTGGCATTTTCAGGCTCAGATGAATTGTTGGCAGGTACTTGATTTTTTCAGAAATATACTAAGACATTTATTTTCTGTTATATTGGTCACAGAGAACACATAGCATCATGACTCTGGGCTAAAATGTATCAGTGGCCTCAGACAATCTGAAAATATTGGCTTCATATACAACATTTTAGCTTCTCTGGTTTGTTTTAAGAAAAGGCAATATCACCTCCACATGTCACAGACTTGATAGTTTCTGAGGTCTTTGGACCAAGTGTCTGTTTTTCTCATCAAGTACTAATCCTCACATTTCCATCCTGTAATATATACAGATCAATGATATGATTGTGTTTATGATCTTAGTAGAAATCTTATGCATATCTTAAGAATAATATTCTTACTTACAGAAATAAAAGTGGAGCAAAAAGTAGGCAATATTTAAGGTAATTGTGAAATGTACAAATGTGCAAATACATAGATTAATCTGATTCACAAGATATATATTGGCTCCTTCCCCTCGGACCCCATGGTACATGATTTATTCAAATATTAGAGCTGATATCATCATATACTTTGTTCACTTCTATGAGGCGTTATTTACTCAACTACTTGTACGAGGTTTCTCTACTCAAAGTAGATTAAAGAAATTTAAGAACATGGGCTACAAGAATCTGCATATTCACTTCAGCACTTACCAATAAATGCCCTTACCATAGCACTCAGTGATATTTATTGGATAAAATTGCATCATTTTCAAGCTATAAAGACCTGAGATTTCATCAAATGGAACTCACTCTACAAATAAGAGAGTTCAGGGAGGGACTGTCACTTTCCTGGAGTCACATGGTCAGACAATGAAGAATTTTTATGAGAACCCGTATGTAGTACCCCCTGGTCTAATACTTATACTTTGGCTCCATTAACTGGCATCAACATTATTTTTATAATTCAGCATCTTATATTCATATTATAACTTCTTTCTTTCTCCATATTATCTTTTATTTATGTCTTTTTCTTAATAGTTATACAGTAATAAAGCAGTGATTTTGTATTAGTTTGTTTTCATACTGCTATAAAGATACTACCTGAGATTGGGTAATTTATAGAGGAAAGAGGTTTAATTGACTCATAGTTCTGCAGGGCTGGGGAGGCCTTAGAAAACTTACAATCATGGCTGAAGGCAAAGGGAAAGCAAGACATGTCTTCACAAGGTGGCAAGAGAGAGAGAGAATAAAGAGGAAACTGCAACTTTTAAACCATCGGATCATGTGAGAATGCCTTTACTATCATGAGAATAGCATAGGGGAAACAGCCACCATGATCCCATCGCCTCCCACTAGGCTCATCCCTTGACATGTAGGGATTGCAATTTGAGATGAGATTTGGGTAGGGACACAGAGTCAAACCATATCAACTTTTAAAGAAATGTGTAAATGTTAGCATTGTTAAAACACTAGTTCAACATGCAAATATGTTTATAAGGAATATGGTTCTTAACTCTACTTCAATTTTTTCCCTTTGAAATAAATTGTGCTTATTTTTTTTTTAACTTTCACCCCGTATTCCATCTCTCAAATGAGCAAAGTGAACTGGAGAGTTTTTGCTTTGCTTTTTTCTCTTTTGTTTTTTAATGTGTTACAGATAGTTCTTATTGTTAACATTTCTGGTTTCTGATTATGCATTTGACCTAAGTATGCAGAATTTTCAAAACTTTTTTTTCTTGCCATGTAGAACACAGTGATTAATACCACTAATGTGGTTAGGGCAAAAGTCTGAGGGCAAAGACTCAAACTCCAACAAAAGGTGGCAATGAATAACTATTAAACCACTCAATCTACTTTGTTTTTAAAAGTTACTAATTCAGTAACAGGGCCTTTGATACAGGTCCCTTTAATTACAAGTTGTATTTTGACAAAATGATTTGTGTTAAAGACAAAAATGTACTGCACCTTTTAGTTGATTTTATTCAGTTTATCACAGTAGGGAGGGCACCTCAGGTCTGCAGATGGCAGTGTCTCAGCAGAATGGTTTGCCTTTGACTTTTACAGAGATGGTTAAGTAAGTTACACGCAGAGTGATTTAATAGGTGTGATTGTTTTACTAACAGGACATCTCATTCAGTTAAGTAAATGGGCAACGTTTATCTCTGTGTAAATTACCTTCAAGAGGACAATGTTTTCACTTTAGATAATTGCTCATAAGACAAAGAATGGGAAGTTGGCAAGTGGTGAAAGGGAAAGGGTCTGTGTACAATCTTTTCATTTCTTAATATGATGTTTGTGTTGAAGACAAAGATGGGCATGAATCATGAAAACTTTTCAGCCTTCTTGTGTAAAGTTTCCTTTAAGAAGGATTTATTATCCTTTTACATTTCCACCCTCTTCTTAAGACACAAACATCAGAACAGTCCACACAATCACCTTAAGAAACCTATATTAATTTTCTGTGGCTGCTGTAACAAATATATGCGGAATAGATGACTTCAAACAATGGAATTTTATTTTTGCCTAGCTTTGGAGACCAGAAGTCTGAAATCAGTATCACTGGGCCAAACTCAAGGTGTAGACAGGGTTGCCTTTCCTTGGAGACTGCAGGCGAGAAGCTGTCCCTTACTTTGTTCAACTCTGGTAGTTTCCAGCATTTCTTAGTTTGTAGCCACTTCCTTCCAGTCTTCAAGGTGAGCATCTTCAAATCTCTCTCTGTGTCATCTTCACATTGTCTTTTCTGTGTGTGGGTCAAAAATCCCTCTAACACTAGAAAACATTTGTGATTGTATTTATGGCCAACCTGGATAATCCAAAATAATCTCCACATAGCAAGATTCTTAATCAAATCACATCTGCAAAGACCCAATCTCATCTTCAACCACCATTTTTTCCATTAGAGATGATATTTATAGGTTTCAGGGATTAGGGCCTTATATCTTTGGGGGTCATTATTTAGTCTATTACAGACTCATGCATTTATTTCCCCAAATTTATATAGCAAATAAGTGGTAAAGGAATTCTATCCTGGGATATGTTCTTTGCTTTATTCTGTAATTGTGTTAATTCAAGAAAGGGGATAAGAGATTAATTCATATTTTTGAGCATCTACTGTATTCTTTCTAGAGGTGTGTTACATTCATTATCTCGTTTCATTTCATTGTCAATATTGAGAGAGCAACTGGCAGTATTTGTATTTTACCAGTGAAGGGGGAAAAAAAAAAGCAATTTTGTCTGTGCTTTCCAAACATTGATTTACAGGTAACATATTCACCGGTAGGTAAATGCTGCTTGTGGTCAAGTTTTCAACAGTACAGAGATCTAGAAAAATAACACAGAATCTTCCTCTCTTTGAAGAATGCTCATTTATTATTAAACTGGATCTTTCCAATATTTTGTATGTTAAAATGCCCTTTCCATAAATAGTGTAAACATATAGTAGTTGTTCTGTTTGTTGGTTTGTGTTAACATCAAAATTCAATGTTTACAGTCAAGATTTGTGTTATTACTGCTTAATTTACTCTTTTACAAAATAGCACAGTCCAGGAAACTTGATGGGCCTTAATTTACTGCACTATCACAGCTAGTATGTGGTGGCATTGTGATTTAAGCTAATCGTGACTCCAAAGCCTGTTTTCTCCCCACTAAGGAGTCCTACTGATTATTGGAGAGAAGATAGTATGATTTCCACTTGCTTCTCTGCCACCTGTTGTCGTGTGTTGTTTTAATGCAGAGATAAGTAATTAACAGCATGTAACTAATCTGCAATTGTGTTGTTTCCTTGCATGTGTTATGTAATATTATCACATTTTGGCAGATGGTCATTTATTGTCAAAAGAACAGAAAAACACTGATTATTCCAGTGGTGTTGGTGGAAATTTGCATTGTAAGGGAGAGGATGTGTAATCATTTCAATAAAGATGCATTTGTGGTTCATCTCATTTCATAATTTACAGACATGCTGAGCTACTCTGTAGGTCTTTTGTATAATTGAATGGATGAGCTGCATATTAAAGTGGCTGAATTTGTGTATGCTTTCCTGATCAAACCACATATTTCATTATTTGAATTTTCAGAGACTGGTAGTTTGCTCATGAAGTTGAATTTTTAAGTAAATGAGGTGATGGAAATGGTTTGAAGAACTGTGCCTACTACTTACTAATTGCACTCTTTTGCACTTCTCAAGCTTAAGTATTTTAACTGTTTGCTTCTTTTATGACAGAATGCAGTTTCTCTGTATAATCACTCAGTATACCTCATTATATTTATAGTCATGTTTTACAAAGTAAAATTATATTGTTTATCTTATATGAATGAGGAAAGGTGGGATCTGAAAGTTTCTTTTTCTTTAGTAAATTGAATTTGGGTTTCAATTTGGCAAAGGATATAGAAGGAGCCTGTATTTCTAGGTATTGTTCCAGATGAAACATTACATTTAGGAATATGTAAGAATTTGTGCATTCTTCTATAGGCCAGCTCTATAATGATAAGTTGTTATTTTAGAGTTAGGCATTTCTTTTGGGGAAGTGATAGACCAGTCCTATCCCCACTAAAAACTGAAAGAAATAGATGGAGAGGGTACATGTTTATGTTATTTCAAATATAGTTGAAATGTCAAAAAAAGAAAAAAGGAGGGGGAATAGAAAGGGAAGGGAAGAAAAGAGGGAGAAAATGGGCTGAACTGTTGTGCTACTAAATGTCTAACACTTTGTTCTGTGTAATTTTATATAGTTCTATATAATTTTATAAAAATAAGAAAAGCTAAATAATGTTATTTTGATTTTTATTGGTCATAAAATTGAAATCCAAAGCAGTTAAGTAGTTTGTCTAATGTCATACAGAAAGTAAGGGGTGGGTCAGAAATTTTAACCCATGGCTGTCTGGTGCTGTATTAGTCCATTTTCATGCTGCTGATAAAAACATACCCGAGACTGGGCAATTTACAAAAGAAAGAATTTTAATGGACTTACAGTTTCATGCGGCTAGGGAGGCCTCACAGTGGCGGTGGGAGGTGAAAGGAATGTCTTACATGGTGGCAGCAGGAGAGAGAACTTGTGCAGGGAAACTCCTGTTTTTAAAACCATCAGATCTCATGAGACTTATTCACTATCACGAGAGCAGTACAGGAAAGACCTTGCCCCATGATTCAGTTATCTCCCACTTGGTCCCTCCCATAACACGTGGAAATTATGGAAGCTACAAGACGAGATTTGGGTGGGGACACAGAGCCAAATCATATCAGGTATGAAGCCCATAATTTTCGTCCAGATCTACTTCTCATGGGCTGGCATATTTTTCTAAGAAGTGTAATGCTGTAAAAACAAACATTTTTCAGGATGGAAATAATGTACTCTTTGGAACCAGATAATATTCAGATCATTATTGGGTATTGATATGGTACAATCATTTTACACATTCCTAAACATTTACCCCATTTAAGCATTCTCGTCCTCCTCTGTTCAGTGGGGAGAAGGGATGGAAGAGAGAGCAAAGTTAGAGAGCAGAAAGACAAGATGAATATGAGTTCTACTAACTGGAGAACAAATAACTGTAATGTTGTCAATGGGCCACATGTAGGGGAACACCCCCCTCCAAGAAATTTAAATGTTGAAGTGCTAACCCCCGGTACCTCAGAAAGTGACTATAGTTGGAGATACTGTTTTTAAAGAGAGAATTAAGGTTAAATGAGATCATATGTGTGGGTCCTAGGCCAATATGACTGGTGTCCTCATAAGAAGAGGAGCTTAGGGCACAGACTGCTCAGAGGGAAGAACATGTGATGATAAAGAGGAGAAAATGACTATCTACAAGCCAAGGAGAGAAGCTACAGAAGAAACACACCTGCTGACATCTTGATGTGGGATTTCCAGTCTTTGCAACTATGAAAAAATAAATTTTGGTTGTTTAAGCCACCCTGTCTGTGGTAGTTTGTTTTGGTAACCCTAACAAACTAATACCAATAGTTTAGTGTTATTAAACTATTTGCTGAATTTGTGATTATAATGAGTATATATGGATTGTTGCAAATTTAGAAAATACTAAAAGCAAGAAAATAAGCTACCACCCAGAGATATCCATTATTACATCATTAATGGTTTGATGCATTTTCTTCTAGTCCCTGTCTCTCGTGTCTTTCTCGCCTTCTCAATTCCCTACATTATATATATCAAGAAGATTTATTTTCTGTGATTTTTTGGTGTTTAATGAGTGATAAAAAAGCAAATGTTGAGAGTAGATATTGTCTGAAAAGGGCAATTCCTGTGCCTTTTTGATGAGTTCATGCTAAGCAGAGCTTCCACATGACTTCTATAGCATCTATACATGTGCCTTGTCCCCAGGTGTTCAGAAAGCTGATATTTAGTACTTAAGGGATGCATAATTGTGAACTTGTTATCATAGTTATCAGAATTGATGCCTGATAATCTCAGGAATTGCCATAAAAAATGAAAAGCAGGGTTTTCTGCCTACTATTATCTGTAAACCCCCTTCTTAATCGTATTAATAGCTTTAGATGTTTATTTTCATATTTATGTGTATAGATATATAAACATATATTCCATGTTCATAATAATATAACTTAGATATTTTTGTATTATATACTTTTAGAATGAGCATTTTCATATCATTAAATGTTAATAGTCATTACATTTTTGACTACAAAATATTTCATCCTACTATTGTATCATTATAACTAGTCAAAATATTTTTTGTTTCACCATTAATTTCTTTAACCTTTTTGCTTTGGTTGTATAAATCACTACAATAAACACTTTTGAGTGCAAAGTTATTTTTTATTGAAGATTATTTACTTCAGAGAGAAAATATCTAGTAAAATTATTAGATCCTAAACATATTTATGAAACTTTATCTCTTTTTAAAAATTAGTTTCTAAAGTTTGTATATGAATTTATTTTCACACCAGCATCAGAATAGAGAGAGGGAAAGAGAAAGAGCGTGAACATTTGTGTTATACTCTAGCCAGGGGTAAGCATTTTAATTGTTTTCGTCTGCTTGCTTAACAGGAAAAACATGTTTAGTCCTTGTTTTAATGATGATTACTATATTTTTCCTAGAGTTAGATTAAAAGAGGATGGCATTGAACTAAAACCACTGTGGTTTGCCAGAACTACGTTTGTTTGCTTCTGAATCTTAGGTCCTACTTTTGTCTTGTGCTTCAGAGACATTTTCTTTAGATGATCTTTTCCTCTCCCCTCTGTCACTTCAGGATTCTGCTATTACTTGTTATTTAAAGTTGTTATTTTGATAGTAAGTAGTAATTGAAGGAGGTGAAGTCTTTGCTATTTGAGCAAATTTCAGCCTCAATCATAAACCACGCCCCTTTTCTTGGGATTGTAGCCTTTGAGGATTTCCTGCCTTTACTCCGGCTGCAGTTATTTTCTCAGTACTTAATTTTGCCTCTCCCTCAGGAGTAAGGTTTCTCTACAAGATGGTGCAAATTCTCCCAATGACCGTGGCCCTAAGGGCTTTTAAACTGTCCTGACAGCCCATACTCACCCTTCAAAAATTGTCAGCAATTGTAGGGAGCTCTAGTTTTAGCTGCTGCTTCAGGTCTACCCTAGGTGATACCTGTTTATGTTCTCTCTTTCTCTCAAGGCACTATTGATCTTTGGCTTTTCAGGTAGTTGTTTGCTCTGACTTCAACTCTCTAAAGAATGTTTAAGAAGTCCTGCATTTATGGTCTTCTTTTTCATTGCAAGGGTGAGAGTGACTCTCCTTCCTTTCTACAACCCCAACAAATGGCAACATTTTCCTTAGTGGATTTTTATAGAGTGTTTTACAAAACTCTGAAAGAGAGAGAAGGTGGGGAGAGAGGAGAGTCCTTGAGATTATATTAGGTGAAGATTAATAATGTTATTGAGTGAGTCACATTCAAAATGTGTTTCTATTCCTTCCTGGGAATTCTTCACATCAGAAGAGAAATTCCCTCAAGGTCTAGTGAGAAGTTTTTAATTTTCACACTGTTTCCAGCTCGTACTTGTTCTTGCTTCTTAGTCAACTACTGTGAATATTAATGATTATAACCTTAAAATTTGTTGTATGAATTGTACTACTGCGAAGTAAAACTCTAAAGGAAAATGACATTTTCTTCACATTGTTTATGTTTATGGAAAATCCAGAATCCTGGGTGGTAAGGGATTAATGAGAGGAATGGCTATCACAATTATAACCTTATTACCGCCAAACAACTTATAATAAACTAAGCAGGCAAAAGAATTGGTATTTCATATGGATCTTGCTTTTAGTGGGAAAGTAGACTACGCTGGGAAAAAGGAGTGTATACATCTGTCTGTTAATGTAATGGGAGTTGATGCTGGGAGATTAATCTAGGGTAATATGGGACACAAAAGTAAAACTTTGCTTTCTTCTGTAAAGAAGACAGGAATCTTTTTTCTTAGAAGCTGTCATCTCCTTAGCACCCTAGAGACTTCCATTACTAAGATATTGGGGATGGATAAAGGGTTATGATATTTGAAGGTATTTGTGAGAGGAACCTGGACTGCTGGTTTAAGCATCGCTTGTGTCTTCCAAAGCCTTGGCAAACTTAACACTGTACAAATTATATGGTTGAGAGAAGCTTGTTAACAGCCTCTAATTCACTTTTGTCCCTATAGATTTGTGGGTGGGAATATTGGTCCAAAAAATTGTAAGGCCATATAGTTTGAAGGTATACTAGTTGGAATATAGAAATTACTGATTCTTCACAATTCCCTTTCAGTAGGCATTTCAAATGGTTTATAGAACGTACACTTTTTGCGTATACTTTTGCAATTTACACAGCATAAAATATTGTAGTCCTTGGTACATTAGAATAAGATTGCTCCTCTGCTTTTTGCTATTTTTATGTTTTTCCCCCAAATATTCAGTTAATATATTCTCATTTCATAAGTGTTTTTATTTAAAGTTGAAAATAACTACTCTCTTTCATAGCACAAGTAAATAGGAGATTCTTGATTCTGGAAATGGCTAAAGTTAATTCATAGTTCAAACATTTACTTTTCTTTCTAGAAATTTTGAAGAAAATGTGTTTATTTTTCCCAGTATATTTTTTTTAATAAAGAAGTAAAATGAGTACTTTTATGAATTTCTATGCCCAGTGGGAAGGACAAGAATAGCAAAGGGATTACAAACTATTTTTTCTTATATCTGGGAGAAGGTCAGAAAAGTAACCCAGTCAGATCTCCTTATAAACATGCTAATAATAGATATGACAAAACACCAAGGATGTTTACTACGGGGAGAGTTCTTTATTTGGAATGCTTTTAGCAGGATATTCGTGATCTGTGCAGGATTGCTTATGGTAAATAAATTTGGACTCTATGAACTCATAGCCATTACTTACTTTTGTTGAAACTATACTTTTATTGACTGAACATTTTTAATATGGGCAATATACTTTGTAATGTTAAAAAAATGAATACAGAGAACTATCATTAGAGGACTAGACTTTTTCCTATGTTAATTGTTGCTTTCATCTTTTAGTTAACAGTAAAATTTAATATTAAGTAAAAATATTTGATTCTTGACAATCTGATTTTACTTTCACACGGATATAAAGAAGTGATTTTAATAGCGGTGATCACACAAGCTCAGAAACCTTGAAGTTGTTTTTGATATCTTCTCTTGCATCCTCATATCTAATCAATTAAATTCTGTCAATTTTAGTTCAACACAAGTCTTGAATGTGTTTGTTTTTCTTTTGCATTGCTGTCACTGCAGGCAGGCTAAGCCACTATCATCTCTTCTGTGGTTCTTGTAATAGCCTCCTAACATGTCTCCTGTCCCTGTTGGTATTCTCCTCGAATACGTTTTCTACACCACTGATTCTCTCTTTAGAGACTTCCAGGAATTCCCCATGGCTCTTCTTCTAAAGGCCAAAACCATTAACACTGCTTCACAGTCTCCCGTCCACCCTGAATTCTCTGTTAATCCAATGACAACAGTATTATTTCTGCTTCCAAGCTTCTTCCCACTGCAGGATCTTAACACTTTTTTTTTCCTCTGCTTGAAGCACTCTTCCTCAGCTAGTGGGCTTGTCATAGATTAATAAATTTCATGTCCTCTCTGAAGACCCCTTGATCTTCAATGCTAGAAGGAGAATTTATTGTATAATCTTGTTGCTGCTTCTGCTTTATAGGATTTACCCAAGTTGGAACTAATTGGTACTTTTACATTTATCTATCTGTCTGATTTCTGTAGGTCCATCTTTTCTTCAAGCGTTGTAAGTCTCTTTTATTTACTGCTCTATCACAGTGGAAAAACAGCAACTAGCAAGTAGAAAGCATTACAAATAATAAGCAAATTAACATAGTGAGGAATTTCAAGGTGATAAAAGAACAATGAGTGGGTGCTGTGATTTATTCGATGTTTAAGGTAGAATTAGCCCTGGCTCTTTCCTCCTGAATCTGTGCTTTGATAAATGTTGTACAGATACAATTCTCCTTTATAACTAAACACTTACTGCAGAGAAATAAGCAGGGTGATCTGTCAAGATTAGCACATTGCTTTATTACACACAGGCAACTTCTTTGAAGTGCTTAGTGATTAGTGAAGGCATTGCTTGAGAATGAAGCAGATAAAAAATATCTTCTCTAATGAAAAGAATATCAAGTGTTCATAAAGAATAATGGGGAAATATCTCCCATAAAGTTACAAGCTTATGAATAAATAATAGGACAGACATTCTAGATTTCAGATTTTTATGGGAGCTAAACTTGTCAAGCAAAATATATGTATTCAGAAGAAAGCTCACAATTCTCTTCAATTTGCTTTCAGTATAGTCATTTTTTCACCCTTTTCTTCTGTTTCTGTTCTGTATACAGATAGAGTTTAGGTTTTTATGTCAAAGCTTCAGACTATCATTTATCAGCATGCCAATAGGGGAGAACTGTGAGGAAATTGACACAATGGTCATTAAATTTCTCTAGAAGAGGTGAACATCTGATTGTTCTCAGAGATGCTTCTGGCTTTTAACAAACAAGGCAGAACATAAACAGCTCCAGGCAAGACAGAAAACATCAGTCATCTGATTCCAGCATCTGTGTTATTGACAGTAAAGATGAGTGGGTTTTAATTTTTATATATCACCTATGTCACTACTAGAACCATCTCAGTGGATTGGTAGATTGCCTTACTAAATCCTAAATCTCTTAGAAGTTCTTTGGTCCAGTGAAATTCTTTGGTCGAATATAGTCACATCAATTACACATGTCACTGAGTACTGGTTTTTTTCCTTCAACAGATTGGTATATTTTTCTATATAGGTGATATATTGAGAGATCTTGAACTCTATAGAAAATATATGGTAATAAGATTTCAACCATAGTTTGTTTTGTTATAGGTTCTTCATTATGAAGAATGATCTGAGAAGAGTCTTAGTCCATTTAAATGGCTAAAACATAGTGCCATAAACTTGAGGGCTTATAAACAACAGAAATTTATTTCTCCCAGTTCTAAAGGTTAAGTCCAAGATTAAGGTGCTTAGATTTGGCATCTGGTGAAACCCTGCCTCTTAATTAATAGATGGCATCCTCCTGCTGTGTCCTCAAATGGAGAAAGAGAACAGAGGAGCTTTCTTTTTTATGAGGTCACTTATCTCATTCATAAGGACTCCATCCTCATAACCTAATCATCTCCCAAAGTTCCCACTCCCTAATACTCTCACATGGAGGATTAGATTTCAACATATGGATTTTGGGGAAACATAAAGATGCAGCGTCTATAGCAAGGAGTTTATATTTTCATAGAACAAAGGAAATATTATAATTTTTATGGAATGATATAGTGTAATGTCTCCTAATCTGCCAATTTCACACAGTGTGTTTAATGTCTTATATACTTCGGGTGTGTGTGTGTGTGTGTACTTCTAGGAAATGATAACCTAAACTATATTACACAACTGTTTATGAGGTATTACAGACCTGAACAAAATCAGAGTGTATAAATACTATATAGAGAGAAGACTTTGGTTTTATTGTGGGGGTTATGACATAAAAGAGCAATAAGAACAGAGTTCTCTTTTGCAAATTTTGCCGCTAATAACCATGTGTACAGGTAGATATGCATTTGTACCTTCTCCATATACTTAATTTTACAGTGAGTTAAAAATGCCAAAGATTAATTTTCTTTTATCCTTGTTTATTTGAAGTGGTGGAACATTTCCTCCATAGTTATCCTTGAGATGTTGCTGATAATTTAGATTCGATTAGCAGGAATTTAACTAGAAAACAGGGAAGGCCCAGCTGAGAAGGTTTTCAAAAAGACATGGACCATTTAAAAGAATAAATGCTGTTTATGTAGTTTTGAATAATGTTTTGCTCAATACTCACAAATAAATAATGATGTTTCACAAATATGAGTTGGAGGAAGTATGAGTTTAATTAAAAAGGAATGAAAAAAGAGTTTCTTGGCTACAGAGAGCATGACTTGCAATGTAGCAAAACAGGATGTCAGTCCTTGTTTTAGCTAAAGTTGCTGCATTTAAAATATCCTATATTTTAGTAGTACATGATTGCAGTTGCCTTATTATGGTTACAAATTGTGTGAATTTGAAAATTAGCATATACAGAATATGAGTGACATTTTAGAACTTTACCATATCTGGTACCTCAGTTGAGCAGCCAGGGGCTGGGACAACTAAGACTGGAGAAAACATTTCCATATAAACTCTACCCACACTCTGTTTTTCAGGGTGTGGTGGCTTAAGGGCAGTCTCAACTGGGACTCTAGAACTTTGAACCTACATGGGCACTCTCTGTAAGGCTTGGAATTCTCCAGCATAGTGGCTGATTCTGGGAGGGAATGTACAAGAATGAAAGTTCCAGGAAGGAGAATTATGCAAACATGATTTTTGTGTAATTAAAAAAAATGCAAAATCTGCAAGACCTTTTAAAATCTAGATTTAGAAGTCACATATCATTATTTGAAGCTTACAGTATTGATTCAGGAAGTCAAAAGCCCACTCAAATTCAAAGGGAAAATCATAGACTTTACTTCTTAATGAAGGGAGTGCAAAGGATTCTGCGATCACATTTTAAAACGTCACAATTTTTATTCAATGGTTTATTTACATTGTTCCCCATGAAAAATACATGCGCCACCTCCCAATACCCCCATAAGATTGTATCATGTTACTGAAGCAGGCCAGAAACTTGTCATGTAAATCAGATCCAAGTGCAAGTGAGACCTCTTGAGTTCGGTACCTCATGTTCTGGTCCTCTCAATCTGAAGACCTGTGAATTAAAGAAAGACATTTAATTCAGGAACAGAAAATCAAATACTGCATGTTCTCACTTATAAGAAGGAGCTAGGCCAGGCACGGTGGCTCACGCCTGTAATCCCAGCACTTTGGGAGGCTGAGGGGGTGGATCACTTGAGGTCAGGCGTTCAAGACCACCCTGACCAACATGGTGAAACCGCGTCTCTACTAAAAATACAAAAAGTAGCTAGGTGTGGTGGTGCATGCCTGTAATCCCAGTATTCAGGAGGCTGAGGCAGGAGGATAACTTTATCCCAGGAGACGGAGGTTGCAGTGAGCAGAGATCATGCCACTGCACTCCAGCCTGGGTGACAGAGTGAGGCTCCATCTCCAAAAAAAAAAAAAAAAAAAAGAGGGAGCTAAACATTGAGCACACATGGCCATAAAGATGGGAACAATAGATAAAGCAGACTACCAGAGGGGGAAGGGAGGGAGGGGTGTGTGGGTTGAAGAAAAACCTATTGGATACTATCCTCACTACTTGGGTGTTGAGCTCTGAACCCCACACTTCAGCGTCTTGGAATATCTCTATGATTTTATCCATGATAATGCACCCACACATTTACTCCCTGTATCTAAAAGTTGAAATTGTTTAAAAAAAGGAACACTTTATATGCCCCCACATTCAGCCAACAATAATTAGACAGGTATCCAATAAACTTAAATGCAGCTTGGCTCATTTAAAATGAGGAAAATGTGACACATAGAATCATTTCTGGTCCAGAACATTTCTGATCCAGCTAGCATGTGTTGTCACTTCTGTGATTCAATCTCATATTGTTACCTGGAGATAATTTTTCATATTTCTTGTCTTTGTCTTTTGACTTATCTTACTATCTCCATAGGAAATAGAACAGGAAGATAGATAATTATTTTTTGTCTTGTGATTTTTGAGCAGTCTGTGCAAATGGGAGTTCAGTGGTATGAAGTCTTATTTTATATGGCTTTATCTCCACCCTTTTCCATTTGGGTGGTAGTACTTCTCCCAGTATATTTTGTTCTCAAAAAGATTGTGGATATTTAAAAAATATCATTGAGATTTATTCAATTAGATATAGACTGATATGGTTTGGCTACCCAAATCTCATCTTGAATTCCCATGTGATGTGGCAGGGATTCAGTGGGAGGTAATTGAGTCATGGGGGCAAGTCTTTCCCATGCTTTTCTTGTGATAGTGAGTAAGTCTCATGAGATCTGATGGTTTTAAAAGGAGGAGTTCCCATGAACAAGCTCTCTCTCTTTGCCGCTGCTATCCAGGTAAGACGTGACTTGCTCTTTCTTCTGTTGTGAATGTGAGGCTTCCCTAGCCATATGGAACTGTAAGTCCAATTAAACCTCTTTCTTTTGTAAATTGCCCACTCTTGGGCATGTCGTTATCAGCAGTGTAAACATGGACTAATACAGTCAATTGGTACCAGTAGAGTGACACGTTGCAGAAAAGATACCAAAAAATGTGGAAGCAACTTTGGAACTAGGTAACAGGCAGAGGGTGGAACAATTTGGAGGGATAAGAAGAAGACAGGAAAATGTGGGAAAGTTTGGAACTTCATAGAGACTTGTTGAATGGCTTTGACAAAAAATGCTGGTAGTGATATGAACAATAAGGTCCAGATTGAGGTGGTCTCAGGTGGACATGAGGAACTTGTTGGGAATTTGAACGAAAGGTGACTCTTGTTATGTTTTAGCAAAGAGACTGGTGGCATTTTCCCCCTGCCCTAGAGATTTGTGGAACTTTGAACTTGAGAGAGATGATTTAAGGTATCTGGCAGAAGAAATTTCTAAGCAGCAAAGCATTCAAGAGGTGACTTGGTTGTTATAAGGGAAGCAGAGCATAGAATTTCAGAAAACTTGCAGCCTGACCGTGTGATAGAAAAGAAAATCCCATTTTCTGAGGAGAAATTCAAGCCGGCTGCAGAAGTTCCCAAAAGTAATGAGGAGCCAAATATTAATCACCAATACAATGGGGAAATGTCTCCAGGACATGTCAGTGGTCTTTACGGCAGCCCCTCCCATCACAGGCCCAGAGGCCTAGGAGGAAAACATGGTTTTATGGGTTGGGCCTGGGATCTTTGTGCTTTGTGCAGCCTAGGGACTTGGTGGCCTGCAGTCACTCTAGCTGTGGCTGTAAGGGGCCAACACAGAGCTTGGGCTATGCCTGAAAGGGGCCAATGTAGAGCTCAGGCCATGGCTTCAGAGGCTGCAAGCCTCAAGCTTCCACATGGTGTTGAGCCTGCAAGTACACAGAAGTCAATAACTGAGGTTTGAGAACCTCTGCCTAGATTTCAGAAGATGTATGGAAATGTCTGGATGTCCAGGCAGAAGTTTGCTGCAGGGGTGGGGCTCTCATGCAGAACTTCTGCTAGGGCAGTGTTGAAAGGAAATGTGGGGTCAGAGCCCTCACACAGAGTCCCTACTGGGGTACTGACTAATGAAACTTAGAGAAGAGAGCCACCATCCTCCAGACCTCAGAATGATAGATTCACTAACAGCTTACACTGTGCATCTGGAAAAGCTGCAGATACTCAATGCCAGCCCATGAAAGTAGCTGGGAGGGAGGCTGTACCTTGCAAAACCACAGGGGAACAGCTGCCTAAGACCATGGAAACCCACCTCTTGTATCTGCATGACCTAGGTATGAGACATGGAGTCAAAAGACATTATTTTGGAGCTTTAAGATTTTACTGCCTCAGTGGAGTTCACACTTGCATGGGGGATGTATCCCCTTTTTTGGCCAATTTCTCCCATTTGGAATGGCTGCATTTACCCACTGCCTGTACACGCATTG
The DNA here is from genome assembly GCF_049350105.2 of Macaca mulatta. Classification (NCBI taxonomy): domain Eukaryota; kingdom Metazoa; phylum Chordata; class Mammalia; order Primates; family Cercopithecidae; genus Macaca; species Macaca mulatta. Next base: position 39,381,339 of record NC_133419.1, read on the forward strand.
TATCTACGAAGTAACTAACCTCCTTTTGATTTTACGGGCTCAGAGGTGGAAGAGACTTGCCTTGTCTCAGATGAGACTTTGGACTGTGGACTTTTGAGTTAATGCTGAAATGAGTTAAGACTTTGAGGAACTGTTGAGAAGGCAGGATTGGGAGAGGATGTGAAATTTGGGAGGGGTCGGGGTGGAATTATATGGGTTAGCTGTGTCCCTACGCACATCTCCTCTTGAATTCCCATGTGTTGTGGGAGGGACCCAGTGGGAGGTAATTGAATCATGGGGGCAAGCCTTCCCGTGCTGTTCATGTGATAGTGAATAAGTCCCATGAGATATGATGATTTTTAAAAAGAGGAGTTCCCCTGCACAAGCTCTCTCTCTTTGCCTGCTGCCATCCATGTAAGACATGACTTGCTCTTTCTTGCCTTTCACCATGAATGTGAGGCTTCCCCAGCCACATGGAACTGTAAGTCCAATTAAACGTCTTTCTTTTGTAAATTGCCCAGTCTCAGGCATGTCTTTATCAGCAGCATGAAAACGGACTAATACACACTCACATCTTTTTGAGATAAACCCTTGTCTGTATTGGGCCCCCTATGAGGCTGTTTTGAGAGTTTTGGAAGCCCTATTGTTTAATAGAGAGGATTTGCTAGATAAGACCCTAAGACCCTTAGAAGGGCTTTTGTCTGTGTGCATGAGTCTATGAGGCACCACTGCCTTATCTCTTTCTAAGGTCTTATTAAAGGGTTTTTAAACTATACCCTTAGCATTATCTTCAACTCCAGTCCACATTTTCCTATTAACACATTAGCTTTGCCATTACCCTGTGGTCCTTTCTTACTCTGTGAAGCCCCAGCTGGTGGGCATTACTGGTCTAAGCTCTTTATATTTCTTCCCAATTCTACTCAAAGTTGAACAATGTATTTTAAGTTAATTTTTCTTTACCTCTCTGCTCCCTCATAGACATGTAGAAGAAGCCAGAAATTACATTTAACAACTCTCCTTAGCATGATTATCAAATTTATTGGTTACTTTATTTTCCCTTTACTGCAGCTTCCAGTAATATTGTCCTCATGTTCTGTTGAGCTCTGAAAAACAGTCTTCATGAGGCTTATCAGGATTCTGCTCACCAACTCTTTCATTAACCAATATTGCATATTTTTAGTTTTTTGTTCTACCAGTATTAACTCCCAGTTACCAAAATATGTTTCAGTGATTTTTGCACCACTAAAAGAAAACTCCAAAATATAGTAATTTTACACAATAAAAACAGATTATTCTCCAAGTTTCTATCCATCAGGAATCTGAATATGGTACAGAGGAGATTGACTCTGTAATTTCTATGGCTTCTTCTGGGTTGAACCAAGGGTTGCTGGAATGAGGCAAGATTTAAATGGCAGGGAACTAGATGGTGGGGATGGAGGATGTGATCTCAAATGACTCCTTCACTCATCTGTTTTCACCAAGGCTGAGTAGGCTGAAGTTGAAGCTCAACTAGGCCTTTCCAGTTTAGTAGTTATGCGTGGCATCTCCATATGGTTTAAGCTTATGATAGCATAGTGACTGGGCTCCAAAAGGTGGATGTAGCAAGAGAGAGTTCTAAGATTTAGCATCCTAGGAGAACCAGGTAGATGCTACCTTTAAGTAATGTTTTATGATGTAGGCAGAAGTCATATAGAGTCACCTATATTGTACTTTTTTGGCCAAGTATTCATATGCCTTGCTACATTCCAGGAGAAAAATTATAGATCCCACATCTCAATGAGGAGGCCGTTAAAATTTTTCATATGATTTTTTAAACTATCAAAGACACTAATGTTCACTTCAGATTGAATGATCCTTTTATGATTAACCAACTTTTTATTGATTCTACAATAGGTTCTTAATCATGCAAGTCTTACTAGCTACTGAACTTGGTCTTTATCTCCAGGTAACAGAACTGAGTAGTAAAAATAAATTCTGATACAAATAAATAATTATTTAAAAAGTGGCAGTTTTAGTAAAAGAATTGCATATAAAGTGATGTGGAGGCATATTGGAAGAAGTAAACATACCGAGAAATGTATGCAAATGAAAGTGGCTTCTTGCACTCAGCTTGATTTATCCAAGCAAATAATAATAATAAACTGTTTTAGGAAAGGAAAACAAGTACATGCATAAGCATAGAGGCATGTTTGTAAGCTCCCATAAAATAATAGAAGTTCCCAATATATGGCAGATAATATTAGGGCCAGTTCAAGAGGATTATGATTATTTTTCATCATCTTTAGAAACTCATGTCAATCTACTGGTAATGGCAACATCAAACATCATAGGTAGATTAGCTATTTAGCTCTGTTGTCAGTTATGTTTTGAAAGTGGAGCTGCAACTAAATGTATAAAGGGATGCAGATAATAGGATACAATTATAGGAGATGATGGGAAAGTGAAAGAAAGAGCTGGAGTATCTGAGAATCCTGAAGAACTGCAGGAGTGTACAATTTGATTTACAGGGAAATCTGAGAAATCCAACATGTCTATCTGGCAAAGTGGGATCCTGAGGAGGAGCCCATAGATAGATCTGGGGGAATTTGTTTTCTCTGTATAGCTACTACTCTATGGATCTGCAGCCAAGCATCTGGTGTTGGGCTGAGGGCTCTTATTTTTGATCAGCGCTGGCAGTTAGGAAGACAAGCTGGATGTGGAGCCGAGGAGAGTGATGACAAGCTAGGACCCACTGAGTACCTCTGTATTTGACCATTTTTCATCTGGCCTTAAAGACTTCCTGAGAGGAATGGCTGCTGCTGCCATGTGCCTTCCAAACCTCATTAAGCATTTATCTTTGGCCAATTCTGATTAAAGCCCAGAGAGGAAAGGATTCTGACAAAGGCAGTCCTCAGCCTAAATAATCTGACAATGGTATACTTGCCAATATACACTTCTCAGACTTAGCAGTGTGTATCCCAAATAATATATGCCTCAGAGTTTTATTCATTAATGGTTAGTTGATAAGATTCGAAGAGAAATAGCCAAATTGTTAAAATATTTAACTAGATTTATTATTTAACATTGTTGATGTTCGCTTTCAAGCACAAGATTTGGCCCAGTCCCGTCTTCCTTGACATTTAATATTCCTTACGTTCTGGAAGGACACCTTGTATTGTGACTCCTGACCCAATAATAACCATGTCTCAGCAAAATATATTCTCAATTCCTTATCCATTAAGTATCTTTTTCTGCAGTTCTGGTCAGAGTTAGTTGGATCAGGTGTGTGCCTTGACCAAAAATGGGCCAATCATATTCACCCATCTAAAATATTGGAATGAGGACTAAAATTAAGATGAATATCAGTTGGAACTATGTAAAGTTACTATCACTGTGATCTGTTAAAACAGGGTCTGTGAGGTGCCGTGGTTTTTCCTTTCTTCCAGAGAGTCAAAGAGAATCTATCCACTTTGCAACTGATAAAGACAAATAAAGGACTCATTTTCTAAGAAATGCAAAGACTAGAGGAAATAAAAGCAGCAATTGTTGGTTTATTTGTTTCTAAAACATTCTCTTCAGTTCAATTTCTTCCCCAGCTTCCACAGAAAATGATCTTTAGAAGATACTTCCTGATTTGATTCAGCTGGCCTGGTTTGGTTTCTACTATAAATATTCTAAATAATATATGTCAAAATAAGTGTCTATATATCACATATATAATATATATTATATGTAACATATATGTTATAATATATATTTGAATTTTTATATATGTTATATATTTGTAATATATATTTAATATATAATATATATTTTATATTGGATCAATATAAAATATATATTCAATATAAAGTAATATATAAATATATATAAATATATGTTATATAATAAATAATATATATTATATGTTTATATATTTTTAATGAGAGTTTTAAAAAATGATATGGGATCTCACTCCATCATCCATGCTGGAACGCAGTGGCACAATCTTGGCTCACTGCAACCTCCTCCTCCCAAGTTCAAGTGATTCTCCTGTCACAGCCTCCTTAGTAGCTGGGATTACAGTCTGCAACCACCATGCCCAGCTAATTTTTGTATTTTTAGTAAAGACAGGGTTTCACCATGTTGGCCAGGCTGGCTGGTCTTGAATCCCTGACCTCAAGTGATCTACCCGCCTCAGCCTCTCAAAGTGCTGAGATCACAGGCGTAAACCACCATGCCCAAACGTAATCTTTTTATATTTTAAATTCTTCAAGTCGGTAGTACAACATAGGCAGCAATTGAGAAGTCATTTAGCAAGAGCGTTCCACTGTAGTAGATAGCAAAGCAGTGTCAACTTCACAAACTACATGTCTATAACACTTTCTTGAAGATGCAAAAGACATTATTATATTTTATTATTATATTTCCAAAGAAAGACTCAAATATTTATGATTTTTTTATGATCTTGGACAATTTATTCTACATATTTGTTCCTTCCTGTTTTATGCAGTTGTTACAAGAATTATGTGTGATAAAATACACAATATACTTAGAAGGTTGTGCTATATACTAGTGAACTTGCTATAAGTATTAAATGTTTTTATTAATTTTAGAGGCTACATCCCTCAATATGATATGACAGTATAATTTATCTGTTTTGCAATAAAAATGTAACCAATTTTTCAGGTTAAAGATATCAAAGGAAATATCAGTATATATACATATATACATAAGTGTATACATATATAATTTTTGAAAAAATTAGGAGACAACTTATATATAAACATTGTGTTTTAGATATTATTTTGCAGAAAAGGAGACAAATTAACAGAAACTACCTTCTGAATCCCTTGTATTAGATGTTAGTTATTTCACAGCAGATATATAATTGCCGTTTATAATCACAAATGATTATAAACTTCATCTGTGATTTCAAGTCTCAGTCATGCTGGCACCAATGCCTATGAGAATCAAAGTACCCTAGTGATGATTTTGTATTGGTTCATTAATGACAATCATTGTTTCTAAAGATTTAATCAAACACTAATGTTCTGCTGGTAATTAATACTGTGACCAAGGAAATTACAGGATATGAAACTATATAAGAATCAGTAGCTATTAAGAAAGAAAAAGAATAAGAAATGAAGTGAGAGAGGAAGGGAAGGGAGGAGAAAAAGGAAGGAGAGACTAAAACATGCAACCTATAGTATTTTTAAGTATTTCAATTATTTTAAAAATAGTATTTCGATTACATCTCAGGTCATTTGATAACCCTTATTTTATTTCCACATTCTATCCTCCAATAGAAACCTGTAATACTTATGAAATCGATTACATGGAAAATATTTCTACTTCTGTGAGTTTTTAATAAACTGATATGACTGTAAATAACCCAAAGTTGTGTTGAATCACTTAAACAGTTGTTTTTAATATGTATCTATTAAACCTGATTTTTCACTGTGTCTTTCCTAGTATCATTATTTAAGAAACATCTGATGGGTGACCCTCTATTCTGCAGCTATGATAAAGCTTGTGCCATTGTAACAAGATAATAGGTCATAACCTAGACAACCACAAATCCACTGCCTATCTCTATAGATTTGCCTATTCTGAATGTATCATATAAATGGAATCATACAATATGTTGTCTTTCTTTGATTGGTCTTTTTCTCTTAGCACAAAATTTACAAGTTTCATCAATATTGGGTCATGTGTTAGTATTTTGTACTTTTGTTAAAAAAATATTTCATTGCAGGGATATACTACGTTTTGTTTACTTTTTCATCAGTTGATTTGAATTTTGGTTTCTTTCATTTTTTTTTTTTTACCGTAAGTTTGCTATGAACATTTATGTTTAAGTTTTAGTGTGGTTATATGTTTTCTTTTCAATTCAGCATATACCTAAAGGAAGAGTTATTGGAGATATACTAACTATATGTTTAATGTTTGACGAACTGTCAAACTATTTTCCAAAGTAATTGCACCACTTCATATTTCCATCAACTTGCCAGGATGTCAGCATACAAACAATACATTAGGATCAAATATTTGCCCATTCTCTTCAATAATAATAATAATAATTATCTTTTATAATATAGCAGTCCTCCTGGCTATGAAGTAGTATCTCATTGTGTTTATAATTTTCGTTTCCTTATTACTGATATGTTCAACATCTTTTGATGTACTTAATGCTCATTTGAATGTCTGATTTGAACAAATGTCTATTGAAATGTTTCAATTAAAATTTTGTTTATTATTTTAATTTTTAATTTCAGTTATACATGTGCAGGTTTGTTCTATAAATAAATTTTGTGTCACGGGGGTTTGGTGTAGAGATTATTTCATCACCCAGGTAAAAAGTGTTCTCCCTGACTAGTTTTTTGATCCTCACTCTCCTCACACCCACCACCCTCAAGTAGGCCCTGGAGTCTATTGTTCCCTTCTTTTATATCCGCACATACTCAATGTTGAGCTCTCACTTATAAATGAGAACATGTGGTGTTCGGTTTTCTGTTCCCGCATTAGTTCGCTTAGGATAATGGCCTCTAGCTTCATCCTTATTGCTGCAGAAGACATGATCTCATTTTTTATGGCTGCATAGTATTCCATGGCATATATATATATATATATACCACATTTTAATTATCCAGTCTACTGTTGATGGGCATTTAGGCTGATTCCATGTCTTTGCCATTGTGAATAGTGCTGTGATGAACATACACATACATGTGTCTTTATGATAGAATCATTTATATTCCTTTGAGTATATACCCAATAATGAGATTGCTGGGTCAAATGGTAGTTCTATTTTAAGTTCTTTGAGAAATTACCAAATTGCTTTCCACATTGGCTAAACTAGTTTACAATCTCACCAACAGTGTGTTATTCCCTTTGCTCCACAGCCTCACCAGCATCTGTTATTTTTTGACTTTTTGATAATAGCCACTCTAATTGTTGTCAGATGGTATCTCATTGTGGTTTTAATTTGCATTTCCCCAAAGATTAATGATGTTGAACATTCTTTCATATTTTCTTGGCCATATATGTATCTTCTTTTGAAACATGTCCTTTGCCTACTTTTTAAAGAGGTTGTTTTTGCCTTGTTAATGTAAGTTTATTATAGGTTCCGGATATTAGACCTTTATCAGATGATTGATTGTAAATATTTTCTTTCATTCTGTGGGTTATATAGTTACTCTGTTGATAGTTTCTTTCACTGTATGCTCTTTTGTTTAAGTCTCATTCTTCAATTTTGTTTTTCTTGCAAGTGCTTCTGACATTTTTGCCATAAAATCTTTCTGAGGGCTTATGTCTAGAATGGTGTTTCCTCAGTTTTTTTTTCAAGGGTTTTAATAGCTTTATGTTTTATATCTTTAATCCATCTAGAGTTGATTTTTGTGTATAGAGAAAAGGAAGAGCTCTCAATTCTTGTTGTAGAGATCTTAATGAATCTCTTCAACAGAAGAGGTAAGATGTAAAGAAGGGGTCAAGGATGCCCACTGTCACCACTTGTATTCAAGGTAATATTGGAAGTCCTAGCCAGAGCAGTCAGGCAAGAGAAAGAAATAAAAGACATCCAAATAGTAAGAGAGGAAGTCAAACTGTCTGTGTTTGTACATGATATAATTTTATATCTAGAAAACCCCATTGTCTCTGCCTAAAAGCTCCAAGATTTGTTAAGCAACTTCAGCAAAGTTTCTGGATACAAAAATCAATGTACAAAAATCAGTAGAATTTCTATACACCAACAACATCCAAGCTGAGTGCCAAATCAAAAATGTAATCCAATTAACAATACACACACACACACACCCCTAGGAATACAGCTAACTAGGGAGATGAAAAATCCCTGCAACAAGAATTTAGATAAAACACTGCTGAAAGAAATCAGAGATGACAGAAACAATGGAAAAAGGTTCCATGCTCATGGATAGGAGGAATCAATATTGTTAAAATGGATGTACTGCCCAAAGCAATTTAGAGATTCAATGCTATTCCTATCAAACTACCAACATCATTTTTCATAGTATTAGAAATCTCCTCTAAAATGGATATGAAAACAAAAAAGGGCCCAAATAGCCAAAGCAATCCTAAGCAAAAGGAAAAATCTAGTGGCATCATATTACCCAAACTTCAAAGTATACTACAAGTGTACAGTGACCTAAATGGCATGATACTGTTATGAAAATAGGTGGGAACTGAACAATGAGATCACTTGGACTCGGGAAGGGGAACATCACACACTGGGGCCTATCGTGGGGAGGTGGGAGGGGGTAAGGATTGCATTGGGAGTTATACCTGATGTAAATGATGAGTTGATGGGTGCTGACGAGTTGATGGGTGCAGCACGCCAACATGGCACAAGTATACATATGTAACAAACCTGTACGTTATGCACATGTACCCTAGAACTTAAAGTATAATAATAATAATAAAAATAAAAAAATAAAAATAAAAAATACTGCATGGCAGTATTTAAAGATCATTTTTTCAGTATAGTATAACATTATACTGGTATGAATATGAATAAACAGGTGTACAAATATTAAAAAAAAAAAAAGAAAGTAGATACATAGACCAGTGGACTTAAGGAGTCTAGAAACAAAGCAGTACACCTGCAACCATTGGTTCTTTGACAAAGCAGACAAAAAGATACACTGGGGAATGGACACTCTATTCAATAAATGGTAGTGAAATAACTGGCTACACTTATGTTGGAGATTAATTTTTTTGTTTCAATAGCTTTGGGGGTACAAGTGGTTTTTGGTTATTACATGGATAAATTGTGTATAGTGGTGAATTCTGCAATTTTAGTGTACCGATTACCTGAATAGTGTACATTGTACCCAATAGATAATTTGTCATCCCTCATCCTCTTCCATCCTTCCCACTTTTGAGTCTCCAGTGTCCATTAAACCACTCTGTATGACTTTGTGTACACATAGCTTAGCTCCCACTTAGAAGTGGGAACATGTGGTATTTGGTTTTCTATTCCTGAGTTACTTCACTTAGGATAATGGCCTCCGCTCCCACTAAGTTACTGCAAAATACAGTATTTCATTCTTTTTTTGACTGAGTAGTATTCCATAGTATGGATACACACACACACCATTTTCTTTATCCACACATCAATTGATGTACATCTGAGACTGATTCTATATCTTTGCAATTATGAATTGTGCTGCAAAAAAGATATACATGTTGGTGCCTTTTTAATGTAAGAACTTATTAGGTGTATAGATGTTTATGATTGTTATTTTGTCATAATAAATTGATACTTTGCCATCATAAAATTTTCTCCTTTACCTCATTATAATACTGTTTTGAAATACATTTCATCTGATATTAATATGGCCGCTGTGACTTTAGTGTTTTTTAGTATTCTTTATACATATATGTAGGTATTTTCACACTATTCGCATTTAAAGATTGCCTCTTGTAAGCAGTTTAGAGTTGAGTCCTATTTTCATTTTGCTTTATTTTGTTCTGTCTGATTTAGTCTTAGTCAGACATTATTGCCTTAAGTTGTGTTCTTATTAAATTTATATTTAATGTGATATTTTGGGGGTTTGGGTTAATATTTTATGTGAACTTTATTTTATCGCCTTTTCTTCTATATTTATTTTGTGTTGTCAATTTTCAAAGTTTAATTTTGTCATTGCCTTTTTTAGCTAAACATACTTTCATTTTTTCATTGATTGCTCTAAGAACAATTAAATATGCCCTTAATGTTTTATATTTAATTATAATTAATTTTTTATTATTTAAATAGAAGACAGAAATATTATTATTTGCCTACCATTCATCCATTAAATGTCTAGTGTTTTAGGCATTAAATTTATCTGTTTTAATTTCCAAAACATAAGTTATAATTATTTTGATTTAAATATATATGTATATATAATAAATTCGGAGGAATAAATAAACATATATTTAACCTTAGAGTTTTATTTCCAGTGTTCTTTACTCATTTTTTGACTTTCCATTAGATATTCTTTTAGGCTTGAAAAACATTTTAGAAGTGTTTCTATAGCAAATTTGTACAAACAAGATGAAAACAACTCTATTCCCATAACAAAAATTCCTTGAAGGCACTAACTACTAAAACTGATTCAAGAAAAAATAAATAATTAAATAGTTTTTAGATCTATTGAAATTTATTACTTTATACATAAAACCCCAGGCAAAGATACTTTCATTGGTAAATTATATAAAATATTTATGGAATGAAATCAGCTCTTCATTTTTTTTCCCAGAAATTAGAAGATGAGAGCAAATGTCTCAAGTGATTTTGTATGGCCAACATTAACCTAATACTCAAATCAGACGAAGGCATTAAACAAAACATTACTGCAGACCAATATTCTTCATTAACAGAGATACAAATATTTTCAAAGTACTAGTAAATCTAATCCAACATTATTTTTAATGTAAAATTGATAGTATAACCTAAGCAGTGGAGTTTATGCCAGGAATTCAAGGCCAGTTCAACATTCAAAAACCAATTGATGCTATTCACTTTATTAATAGACTGAAAAAAAGAATCATATGATTATTACAGAAAAGCATTCATCTAAAGTTAATATTCATTCCTAATAAAAATTCTTAGTGAACCAAGAATAGAGGCAACCTTCTGAACCTGATGGAGGGCACCTACAAAATCCCTATAACATTCACAGTAGTGAAAAACTGAGTTTTCCCTCCAAAATCAGGGAAAATGGTAGGGTGTACTCTTTTGTCACTTTACCTTGACTTTGTGTTGAGATCCTAAATAGTGTTATAAGACAGGAAAGAAATAAAATGTAATATAGGTTGAAACAAGGTAAAACTGTCCTTGTTCACAGTGTTGTGATTGTCATGACAGAAAACTCAAAGGAATTTACAAAACATTCCTAGAACTAAAAACGAATTTAGTGAATTCACAGGATATGATATTACCATTTCCAATTCAGTTGTGTTTCTACATATAGTCAGGGAGCAATTAAATTTAAAATTAAAAAAATTCTTAGTAGCAGTTCACTAGTCTTAGTAAAACCTTTCTCATGCTATTAGACCATTAGATATTTTGGCATTAGTTAAAAATTGAAGCTTCTGAATACAAATTATTTAATTAGATTTTTTTTTTCTACAATTCCTAGACCCAATATACTTGATAGACCTTTAAGATGCACTTTGCTGTGCAGCCTCTTTGCTTGTGAGCATCTAATGACTGAGTATTTATGTAAAGCCTGGAATACCATGTGCTATGGATGTCAGAATAATTTAGCATTTAAGTAAGGGAAGACTGCATAATATATAAGATCCTCCTATGTCATGCAATTTTTCAGTTCAAAGAGCTGCTGAAATTCATGACCCTGGATTTTAAGGGCTATGATTTTTCTTTTGTCTCTTTACATTAAGATGATCATTTTTTTTCTATGATGATTGTTATTAGTTTACTAATGAGTATTTACCTTCTCTATATGTAACCAAGCTTTTGCCTAGATTGATGAATACTAGTGATTAACTGATCTTCAACTGAGCAAACATGAAGGGTGTTAACGTTATGGGGAAGTATGACTATATCTACATTGCTTTTGGCATTTATCCCAGAAACCAAGAGATTTATGTAAGGTGTAGTTTAAAGCCTTATAACACTGTTGGTCTGAGCTTTTTTGAAGGCATGATCTTCTACTAAAAGTGTGAGACTGTTGAATTTTATTTTCTACATTATTTTGCTACCACACACATGAGGAAAATTTACAATCACAGAAGAAATAAACGTTAAAATTCACTTAATTAATCTTAGTATTCTCATGTGAAAAATCATGTTCTTGTAGGTGGTAATGAAATGATGCCTGGAAATTGCCTATTGGAGGTTTGCCTTCTCTAAATGTAGGCTCCTGAATCTAATAATAAAGTGAATTCCAAAAGTACAGAAGCAGATTCTCCTGGTTATATGTATTTTTTTAACCCTTCAAGTATAGTGTTTGGATAAAAGCCCTGTGGTCTTTCAGGGGTGTCACAGACAAAATTCCAATGTTTCAAATTTGGGGAAAAGTGGTTAATCTGAATGATCTCCAAGGGAACTCCAAGAGTGAAAAATTTCTAATCCACAAATTGTTTACATTTTAATGTTTTCTTTTTTGAAAATATATTCTAAACTGATAGTCCTGGAGATTATTTCTTCCTTTAGGTGATTTTTGAATATATTTATATTATTTTGCTTTGTAAGAACATTGTTATCAGTTCACTAAAAAATATTTATTCATTGGGTTTTATGTGTAAAATAATTTTACTTAGATTTATAATGATTACCACTGATTAACAGTTACCAAAGTTGTGAGATTTTTTCTCTGGAAGCAAAGTTGTTTGGGACTTTTCCCAGATCAAAGAGTTTATATATGACAATGTTTAAAAAAGGTTATATTGTTTTGGTTTGCACATTTTGAGACCTAAAAAAATTTACAGTCTACTGCAAATGAACTTTTTCAGCTTTTAATATTTGTGTTTATTTGCATGTGTGTTTTACCTTGCAATTAAACACAAGAGGACATTTTTCATTTTATAATGTTGAAATAAGTTTCTATATGGGTCAAGTACCATTCTAGGTATTTGGGATACATTAAAAGATAAATCAACATTCTAATAAATTTCCAATCTGAAAGCCACCTAATCATTTGTCTATCTATCTCAAAATAATCTGCCCAAATTAAACTTTTTTTGGCTTAGCAAGTATTTTTATCCAGTTGTTTTTGATATCTTACATAAAATATAATCTCTTATTTACAAAGACAACTGAGCATCTTTTGAGGGCACTATCGCAATTTAATAGCTAATGTATAGTTAACTGACAATTGATATAGATTGCACAGAGAAAACTTGGGGTAAACAGACCTTGGTACTGCCAATTGTGTACTATGATGGTCATTTTTGTCTGTGTATGTTCAAGTTACCTCATTTAAAGCAGATGAACATATGTTTTAAAGCAAAATAGAGCAACAAACTCTCAAGAGCTAAAAAATGGGCTGTCTGAACTTAGCGTTCATTCCTATCTTGAATGTGCATGGATGTGTATTTTTGTTTTGAGCTTAAATGAGCTTTGCTAATGGAGTTGCTGCAAACCTTATTTTGTTTAAGACAGTTTGGAAGAATTTTGGGAGAGCTTTTCAAATGTCTTACCCTATTAACCAGGAAATTTAATTTTAGTTCATTGCTCTTCAAACGCAAACCTGTGTGTGCGTGTGTGTATGTACGTGTCTGTGTGTGTATGTTTGGTGTGTGTGTGTGTGTGTGGTGTGTATAGGTCTTTTATACAATAAAAATATTGAAGACAAATTATAATTCAATAACATAATCTAAAATAAAAGGAAAACTTATGACTTCTCAAAGAGTTATATGAACATCGAAAAGGAATCCCATAAAAAATTCTCCCTTCAGTGTCCCATTTTTATTAAGTTTTTGGATTTATTCTAACTGATCTTCCTATTGTAAGTAAGTTAGTTTGGGATATATTGGTGTTTTTTTTGAAAATTTTAAAGGAAAGGCAGTCGCAAAATATTTAACAAGTTGAGAATTTTAAAAATTCATGGAAGTTATAATTTTAAGCAGTAACTGAGAGGAAAATGTATACAAAAAGCTTTGCACAAATTATGATATGTAAATATATGGTACAATTATTGGAAGTTAAAAGACAAGGTTTCTATTTGCTTCTGATACTAGCTCAATGTGTGAGCTTCAGGAAATGATTCAGGACTCCTGGTTTCATTGTCAATATTTTTCTAATTTCAAAATATTATGAACAAGCTGTTATGATAACCCCCAAAATGAACATATTATTTCCCTCTCTTTTTGCACACCATTTTAAAATTAGTTTCCAGTATAGGATCTAAGTTTACAAAAAAAAAAAAAAAAGATTGAAAAGTAGTGACTGTGTGATCTAATAGAAACCCAGATTAAGTAATATTAGTGATATTTTATTGAGTACTTATTAAGACTAGTCATTTAAAATATATCCCTTTTAATCTTCCATGCAGTAGGTGTTGTTGGTCTTAATCATAGATACAAAAACTAGGGTCTTTGTGTAGATATTTTGAGAACATTCAAGGCATAAAATTGTCTAGGAAAATGACATCAAAGGAATAAGGAGGCAAAAGAACAAGTTTCCTCGATGGATTACAGAAATGACAATGAACAAATGAACAAACAAGAACTTTTTCAAAACAGTCATTTTGTCCTATGAATAGTATAATTTTTTTTAAAATTTTTATTTTAAGTCCAGGGATACAAGTGTAGGTTTATTACACAGGTAAACTTGTGTCATGGGGGTTTGTTGTACAGATTATTTCATCACCCAAGTATTAAGCCTGGCTCTGTTAGTTGTTTTTCCTGATCCTTTCCCTTCTCCAACCCTCCAGTCTCCAAAAAGTGCCAGTGTGTGTTGTTCCCCTCTCTGTGTCCATGTGTTCCCATTATTTAGCTCCTATTTATAATTGAGAGCATGCAGTATTTGGCTTTCCGTGCCTGTTAGTTTGCTAAGGAAAAAGGCCTCTCTAGATCCATCCATGTCCCTGAAAAGGACAAGATCTCATTCTTGTTTATGGGTGCATAGTATTCCATAGTGTATATGTACCACATCTTCTTTATCCAGTCAATGATTGATGGGCATGTAGGTTGATTCCATGTCATTGCTATTGTGGGTAGTGCTGCAATTAACATACACGTGCATGTGTCTTCCACAATGACTGAACTAATTTATACTCCTGTCAAGAGTGTATTAGTGTTCCCTTTTTCCACAACCTCACCAACATCTGTTACTGTTTGACTTTTTAGTAATAACCATTCTGACTGGTGTGAGATGACATCTCATTGTGGTTTTGATTTGTCTATTTTAATGATCAGTGATGTTGAGCTTTTTTTCATATGATTCTTGGCCACATATATGCCTTCTTTTGAAAAGTGTCTGTTTATGTCCTTTGCCCAGTTTTTAATGGGCTTTTTTTTTTTTTTAATTGTAAATGCTTTTAAGTTCTTTAATGATGCTGGATATTAGACCATTGTCAACTGCATAATTTGCAAACGTTTTCTTCTATTCTGTAGGCTCTCTGTTTACAAATAGTTTCATGGCAGTTTTTTTTTCTGTGCAGAAACTCTTCAAGCTCTTTAGCTTAATTAGCTACCATTTGTCAATTTTTGCTTTTGTCGCAATTGCTTTTGGCATCTTCTTCATAAAACCTTTGCCCTAAACAGTGTTGCCTAGACTGTCTTCTACGGTTTTTATAGTTTTGTATTTTACATTTAAGTCTTTAAACCATCCTGAGTTAATTTTTGTTTATGGTGTATGGAAGGGGGTCCAGTTTTGGCCTTCTGCCTATGGCTAGCCACTTATCCCAGCACCACTTATTGAATAGGGAATCCTTTCCCCGTTGCTAGTTTTTTTTCAGGTTTGTAAGAGATCAGATAGTTTTAGAAGTGTGGTCTTATTTCTGGGTTCTCTGTTCTGTTCCATTGCTCTATGTATCTGTTCTTGTACCGTTACCATGCTGTTTTGGTTGCTATAGCTCTGTAATATTGTTTGAAGTCAGATAGCATAATGCCTCCAGCTTTGTTAATTTTGCTTAGTATTGCCTTGGCTATTTGGTCTCATTTAGGGTTTCAAATTAATTTTAAAATAGTTTTTCTAGTTCTGTAAACAATGTCAGTGGTAGTTTAATGAGAATATCATTGAATCTATAAATTGTTTTGGGCAATGTGGTCATTTTAATGATACTGATTCTTCCTATCTATGAACATGGAATATTTTTCCATTTATTTGTGTCATATCTGATTTCTTTAAGCCGTGGTTTGTAGTTTCTTGTAGAGATCTTTCATCTCCCTACTTAGCTATATTTCTATGTATTTTATATATTTTTTTGGCAATTGTGAATGGGAGTTTATTCTTGATTTGGCTCCTGGCTTCACTGCTGTTGGTGTATGAAGTGTTAATGATTTTTGCACATTTATTTTGTATGCTGACAGTGTGCTGAATTTGTTTATCAGTTTAAGAAGCTTTTGGGCTGACTGTGGGATTGCTGAGGTATAGGATCATGTCATCTGCAAACAGGGATAGTTTGACTTTTCTTGCTTCCTACCCGAATGCCCTTTAAAGCAAGTCCTTAGAGACCTTCAAAGAGATCTAGAGTCCCACACAGTAATAGAGACTTTAACACCCCACTGATAATATTAGACAGATTATTGAGACAGAAAAGTAATAAAAATATTCAGGAACTGAACTCAACACTGGATCAAATGGAACTCATGGATATCTACAGAACTGTCCACTCAAAAACAACAAAATACACATTCTTCTCATAGCAACATGGCACTTCCTCTAAAGTTAATCACATAATTGGAAGTAAAACATACCTCAGCAAATGCAAAATACCTGAAATCATAACAAACAGCCTCTCAGACAGCAGCACAATCAAATTTGAAATCAGGACTAAGATACTATCTCAAAACCATACAATTACATGGAAGTTGAATAACCTGTTCCTGAATGACTTTCGGGTAAATAATGAAATTAAGACAGAAATCAAGAAGTTATTTGAAACTAATGAAAACAAAGATGGAATATACCAGAATCTCTGTGACACAGCTAAGGCAGTACTAAACGAAAAATTATAGCACTGAATGCCCAAATCAAAAAGTAGAAAGATGTCAAATTAACAACTGTACATCACAACTGAAACAACTAAAGAACCAAGACCAAACAAAGCTTAAAGCTAGCAAAAGTCAAGAAATAACCAAAATCAGAGCTGAACTGAAGGAGATAGAGATACATACACACACAAAATAAAAAGATCAATGAATCTAGGAGCTGGCTTTTTGAAAAAAATTAATAAAATAGACTGTCAGCTAGACTAATAAGAAAAGAGAGAATATTCATATAAACACAGTAAGAAAGATATCACCACTGGCTTCACAGAAATACAAACAACCATCAGAGAATATTATGAGCACCTCTATGCACATAAAGTAGAAAATCTAGAAGAAATGGATAAATTCCTGGATACATACCCCCTTCCAAGACTGAACCAGGAAGAAATTCAATCCCTGAACAGACCAATAAAGAGTTCAAAAATTGAGGCCGTAATAAACAGCCTACCAACCAAAAAACAAAACCACAGGACCAGATGGATTTACAACTGAATTCTACCAGATGTACAGAGAAGAGCTGATACCATTCCTACTAAAATTATTCCAAGAAATTGAGGAGGAACTGCTTTCTAATTATATGAAGCCAGCATCACCTTGATACCAAACCTGGCAGAGATGCCTCTAAAATAGAAAACTTCAGACCAATATTCTTGATGAACATCGATGCAAAAAATCTCAACAAAATACTGGCAAATTGAATCCAGATGCACATCAAAAAGCTTATCTACCATATTCAAGTAAGCTTCATCCCTGGCATGCAAGGTTGATTAAACATACGCAACTAAATATTATTCATCTAGCTAAAGACAAAAACCACATGATTATTGCAATAGATGCAGAAAAGTCTTTCTATAAAATTCAACATCCCTTCATGTCATACAGTCTCAATAAACTAGGTATTGAAGGAATATACCTGAAAAATTAAGAGGCACATATGGCAAATCCACAGCCAACATTATATAGAATGGGCAAAAGCAGAAAGCATTCCCCTTGAAAACCAACGCAAGACAAGGATGCCCTGTCTCACCACTCCTATTCAACACAGTATTGGGAATTCTGGCCAGGGAAATCAGGCAAGAGTAATACTGTTTAGACCAGACAGATCACTGTTCCCAGGAGCTCTTATTAACGTACGTTACCATTTTCATTCTAAGGGGACAGCTTAAAATAAAGTGACAACACTAAGCTCTTAACTAATGCACTTTAAACCAAATCTGGAATGTAATTCCATTTAGCTTCTCAGGCTGTTTTCAATTTCTAGTCCATATTTCTGCTTGCCTCAATCAACACTTTATTAGCTTCAGCAAGTTTGTACCACACAGTTAAATGATATGACCAGATTTCTCATGCTGTTGCTTCATTAAAGAAAAATGAAGGTCAAAAAAAAGAAGGTCACCTTTTTATTATTAAGAGTAAGTTAATTTAATGATAGAAAACATGGCCTATATTATCTAATATTTAAAAGAATGAAAAGCTATTCTCCATTGTCACAAGTAGGTCACTTGAGGCCTCTTCCCATTTTACATGAACTTGTTGAAGGAAAGATTTTTGGCAATACTGAGTGTAAAGTTGACTTTTTAATATTTTTAACAACAGATGAGTTTTGATTTAAAGTTTTGATATACATCAGCTGCCTGGATTGAATCTAGGAATGCAGAATAAATATCACTAATGTCAGATTGGTGAGATATTAACAAAATATTGTCATTGGGTTTAGAAAAATATACATGGTATTTTACATATTTCAGATAATCATGAAGGTGGTAAACATTTTTATTATACTGATTTTTCAAAAATATTAAAAGTTTCATATTTTGCAATTATTAATATCATAGTTAATGGCCAATGTGGCCTATTAAACTGAACACAGACTTACAATGTTAATTATTGATCATTTATATACAAATTTCCCGTCAACATTGTTAGAATAACTTGTGATAAAGTTTGCATTGGACATTTGAGTAGGACTTATGTAACAAAAGTAAAATAGAACAGTATACAAGTTAAATGGAGTGTGTTCATAAGTCCTTGCTGAGATAATTATTTCTATTGGGCTTTATATTAAATTATGAACCTCTTGGCAGTCATGGTTAAAATGTCAATAGTTAACATTAATTCGATATGTAATGTTTGCAGGGCACTGAGAGAAACTCTCTGTTTGCATTTTTTCATTTATTAATCACAACAAACCTGTAAGGCATGAACTATCATGATCTCTATTTTACTGATTAATAACAGCATTTACAGAGATTAACTAATTTGTTCAAAGTCATACAGCTAAGAAATGTCAGAAGCAGTTTCACATTCAAGATGTTCTTACTTCCTATCCTGAGTTATTAACCATTGTATTATGATATCTGAAGGTATGAGTTTTTTCCTCCTGGTGATAAGTTAAATGTGCTCTCTTTTTAATGGCCTTTATATATAAATTGGGAATGAATTAACAGTGTTATTACTACTCCTTTCATTTTGGATTAGGGAGTTTCCTAAAAGAATGTTATACATTTCAAGTTTCTAATTCTTGCATTGCCTGAAAGCATAGAGTATCAGTAAAACAGTTTTGTATATGTAACACTAAGTAATCATTTCCAAATATCTGCAATGAGGATTAAAACATAATTATATATTTCTTTCAAGTATATATACAAATTTCCTGGTTTAGTGAATGACTCATTGTAAGACTGAATGAATATTCATCTTTTCCTAACTTCCTCCTGTTCTATATGGGAAAAGATACACCTATACAAAAACTTACCGATTATGTATTATAGACCTGGAAAATATAGTGTTTTCATTATCACTAATCCCTAATAAAGTGAAGCCAAGTAAGACTAAATTTAGTGTTTTGTGAGTATTTTCCATGTTTTTTCAGTCAATTTGTTGTTCTACTCAATTTCATAAATATAGTATTACTTAAATTACAAGTATTCATTTTCCAGCATTTTTGTTTTAATTTAATTGCTGTTTTACTGTTATTTCTACCATGAACACTAAAAAAAACCAGCCTTTGGTTCCATGCAAACGAAGACACAGTAGATTACACAAGCAGCTGAAAAAGAACCAAGTGTGAAAGTATTGGTTTCTTTTTCCTGTGTATTTTTGACAGTTAGTTTTTACTGTGTAAAAACCACCCAAAATCACACATAATGACTTAAAAAATGCACACACACAACAGCTTATTTTGGTGTTATTCTGTAGGACAGCTGTTTGGGTTTAGCTTAGCTAGGATAGTTCATCTATAATACATGTGTTGACAGGGTTACTCATGCCCTTGGGATCCATTCACGTGTTAACTCCATTCATATGTCTGGTAGTCTGTAGTTACAGGTAACTGAGCCATGTGTCACCATCCTGCAGGCTAGTTTGAACTTGGTTACTTCAGGATTATTATAGGATTCCTATAAATATGAATAGTTTGCTCCCATTGGCAAGCACTTTTCAAGTCTGCCATAGTTGCTAATATTTCATGGCCAAAACAAGTTACATAGTTGATTCTAGAATCAATGCTTAAAAGAACTAGTCAAGAACATGAATATAAGGAGGAAACTTATTGTGACACTCTTTACAAACAATTATTCACAGATGACCATTTAAAATGTCTGGTGGAGACAAGTAGGCACTTATAAATAAAACAAAGTTAATTCATTAAAATAAAAAACAGATTCTTAAGGAAGTGTAATAAAATTATCAATAAAAATATATTTTAAAGCAAAGGCAATAAAATTTTAGAGCTAGTTTCTGATAATAATTTTAAGTTAAACCTGCTTAAACTGGTGAAAGGAAAGTCAGAGGACTTGTGACTAAGGCTTAGAATGCTTGAGAGTGATTTCTCCATGGTCTAAAGTCATGGGGATTAGATGACATTTTTTACAGATAATTTGTTTGGAAACAGGCAGGATATCTTACAGCTTATAGCAGAGAAATTTTCTTGAGAAAGTCTTGACTTAAATCTGCTGCCCAACTCAACTATTAATATCACCACTTTCCATTCCCATGGAACACTGAAAATACTAGATGACAATGTGGTGGCAGGAAAAAGGTAAACCTGCTGCGTATATCTCCTCTGTTCAGTGATATTCTCCCATAAGATTCCACGTAAAAATACAAGTTCAAAGTCAAAATAAGAATTTTAAGGTAGTAACAGCAGAACATTAGACAAAGCACAGAACCCTTTTACCTGTGGGACTCTGTGACTCTTTAGGTCTCATGCCCATAAAACAGATCGTGCTTCTCAATTGGAACACCAAAGTTGGAATCTCCTCAAGTTTGTCTATAGGTGTGTTTGATCCTATTAGGATACTATATTGCAGTTCTGTAGAGGGACAATACTAATAGGATATATGTATATATGAAAGAGAGTTTATTAAGAGTTGACTCACATGATCACAAGGTGAAGTCACGTGATGAGTGGTCTGCAAGCTGAGGAGCAAGGAAGCCAGTAGTGGATCAATCCAAGTTCAAAAACCTCAAAAGTAGGGAAGCTGAGAGTGCAGCCTTCAGTCTGTGGCTGAAGGCCGGAGAGTCCCTGGCAAAACACCGGTGTGAGTCCAAAAGCCAAAGATCCTGGAGTCTGAAGTTCAAGGGCAGAAAGCATCCAGCATGAGAGAAAGATGAAGGCCGAAAGACTCAGCAAGTCAGCTTCTTCCACCTTCTTCTGCCTGCTTTTTCTAGCCATGCTGGCTTCCGATTGGAGGGTACCCACCCACATTGATGATGGTTCTTTCTCTCCCATTCCACTGACTCAAATGTTAATTTTCTCTGGCAACACCCTCACATCCAGAAACAATACTTTGCATCCTTCAATCCAGTTAAGTTGACACTTAATATTAACCATCATAGACACTTAGACTGTTTGTTCATGAGTTATCCACTCAACTGTGGTCATGGCACAGCATCTTGGTTGTTAGAGCCTTTCCCCTGACAGATAAATTCTCATATAAAGAATTTCATTGTGAGCTGTGAAGACAGTGTAATGTGTGCATTGCCACATTGTGTTAGGTGGGTTACGTATATTATCCTAACCAATCCTCTTGGTTACATTGCATATTAATCCATTTAGGGAGCTGAAGCAGAAAGTTTATGTACTTTGCCCAATTTCACAAAGTTGACTGTGGCACAGCAAAAATTTGAATCTAATCTTCCCCAGTTTCAAAGCCCAATCCATCATTTAGAGCTCTGATAAAATAGACATAAGAGAAAAGCAAATAAACAAGACAAAAATAAATAAATAAAGGGAAGAACCAAAAGAAAAGAAATATACTATGGGTAAGTGGGTCATTTATCAAATAGCTAAACTCATGAAAGATCTGAAGCTTCCCTATTAGATCTTGGATTTAGAAAGACAGTTCCCAAATTTCAGTTTCAAGAAGAGAGGAAAATGTTCAACCAAGGATCATGTCTGCCTTTTCTTTATTTTGGAAATTCAGTTTTATAAAATTGAGTGTGCATAAAAAGAACCACAGAGAGTAGTGGTGGCTGTGCTCTGGAGGGTAGAGTTACTAATAAGTGTACTCTTCAAATGACACATTTAGACATTCAGGCACCACATTACCTATATAGTGTTAGTGTAAAATGTAACCTGACTGGCTAAGACACAAAAAGGTGTTTAATAACTAGAAAGAGTGGTTTGGCGGAGAGGAACATGTCCACGAGTCTGTTTCACTGTTTATCAGTTGCATAAATAACCACTCCCATTCTGCAGTTTTAAGTCCCTGACTTTGACTCATCCCAAAATATGTTTTACCTGAAATTTGTGACGTACAGCCAAAACAAAAAAATAACTTTTCTATGAAGTACATGATTCCTACCTAGTGATCTCTCCTCCCTCAACCTAGATAGAATATTAAGCTAAAGTCAACTTTAAATGAAAGGTGTTATATGTAAGCATTCAAGAATAGGTGATGATGTTAGGAATATAAACGTTTCTGGCTCTAAGTCCTGAAATATATAGTTAATTTAAATAGCTATACAGGTTAAAAAATAATACAGCTGTAATCTTTAAAAGGACAGAAGGTTTAATGCCTTAAAAAGACTAGCTTTGACCTTAGATCACTAATAACTAAAATTCAATAAAAATAAATTTTAATCAGCGTATTCGCAAAAAATATTGAAAACTCAATAGAGCAAATATGAATTTCTCATGTAGTTTAGAAAGCTAGGAATTTTAGTTAATGCTACTATATTTAGCAATAAATATATATATATGTATATATAATTTTGTTTCATGTAGCATTTGGGACTAAAATAAGTATTGGTTGTTTATCTCAAATTCTAATTTTACCTGGTATTCTGCATTTTATCTGACAATCATACTCTCAGTATAAGATACATTTTGATTTACCAGCTCACCTGGAGGAGCAAATATAGCCAGAGGAAAAAAAGAAGTATTTTTTTCAGAAATTCATTTTCTCTTAAGAGATCAATTGGCATTTTGCTCCTACCTCAGGGATCCCACAAAACCCTGGGATAGCTTGCACTGTTGGCTTCATAACAGTAAATTAGTGAAGCACACTCAAAAGAAGACCTTTGCCATTCATAGATAGAGCCTGAGACTGAGTTAGCAGCTTAGTGTTGGGACATTCTGCAATAAAAATGAGGGAGTAGAACATGGCTAAGAAGATATTAAAGTGCAAGGTCTGTGGAAAATTGTAGAAATGGAGAACATGTGAATAAATAATGAGACAAGTTGTTATTATCCATGAAGGCTAAGGGGAGTACAGATAGGAAAATACCAAACAGCCTGGAGACTTGGGAAAGGAGGCCTTGTCTCTTTTCCCAGGGGCGTAAGGCTTGATTTTTTTCTCCCATTTCCACTCATACTTCCAAGATCTATATATGAATAGCTACATCATCTTATGTACCCCTTTACAAAAGGAAGCATAAACCTTTGTGACGGTCTATTATTAAATATATATTTGCTTTAGGAAAAAAGTGTGAGGAGTTGTCCAGATCAACTTATCACCCTACTCCATGGTCACTGATGTACAAGTTTTAACTACTGCGTAACACAGAATATCTGGCAGGTAAAAGCTTAGTAGGACTAACAGGAAGCTTCATATTAAGCTTAGAATAGATCCCACATTAAACTATAAATATGATATAAAACATATCAAAGATTACATAGAATTCATTTTGAAGGATTATTATATCAGCAGGGCCTGTGGCACATAGTGGTGATTGAATATATTTTATCTTTTTTATTGTATGCAAAGACAGTGAAGCATAGGATATCGTGATAAAAAGAACATTTAAATTTCATGGAAATTTATATAAAATAACACAAGTTTACAACAAGTAAAGAGTATGTGGCAAGTTTATTTTGTCACGTATTGTGGATACAAAGGTATATACACAGTTATTCAACACTAAACAAAATGTATAGGGCTTTGCAAAAAAGTATGAGAGACAAAAAACCACTAAGTTTATACTGAAATACTAAAAGAGCCTTTCAGAGAAAATAACATTTAAAATTTGACCTGAATAATGAATGACTATTATCAGAAGAGAGTAAGAGAAAGCCAAATGAAACACAGTGTTACAGAGAGTAGAGACTATATGTGCAAATACTCTGTGTTAGTAATAATGCTTATTCAAGAAACTGAGGAGTAAAACCAGAATGTTTAGAAGAGAGTGTGGAAGTGGGGAATGGTGTGAAGTTGCAGGTGTAGGAACAGCCGAGATTAAGAAGGGCAGTTATTGCATATGAAAAGATTCTCTTCCTCTATTAACGTTGAGTGATATTCCACTGTATGTATGTATGTGTATATTTTCTTTCTTTGTTCATCCGTCTATGAAAGTTAAGATTGTTTCCACAATTTAGCTATTGTGAATAATGCTGCAGTGAACATGGGAGAGCAAATAGCTCTTTCAGATAATGATTTCTATTGTGGGAGGTAAATAGACCTCATAAATAGTCTTCATTTGCCCATATTTCTATGAGCATTCTGTCCATGATCACTTATATAATCTCCAAGGTTGAGACTTTCCCTACTGCTCATCTCTTATTGTGAACCCTCACAGGAATTGCCCTGGATGGTCTGCTCTTAGTAATCTAAGCTTTTCTAGCACGAACTTCAAAATCGTTCCAGTCTCTACCCATTATCCAGTTCCAAAGCCTTTTCCACATCTTGATGTACTTGTTATAGCAACACTGCATTCCTCAGTACCAATTTCTTCCTTAGTCCATTTTCTCTACTATAACAGAATACCACAGACTGGATAATTTATAAGCCACATAAATTTATTCCTTACAGTCCTGGAGAATGAGAAGTCCAAGAACAAGGTACTGGCAGGTTGTGTACCTGGCGAGGGCCTTTTTGCTATATTACATGGTGGATGATCGGAAGACCTCCAGTACAGTCCTTTAAGCCCCTTTAGAAAGATGTAATTCCATCCATAAGGGCTGTGCCCTCATGATTTAATCACCTCTTAAAGTCTCCACCTCTTAATGCTATCACATTGGTGATAAAGTTTCAATACATGAATTTGGGGGAAAACATTTAGACTATAGAAGCCATTCTAACATGGATGAAGTTTGAGGACATTATGCCAAATAAAATAAGAAAGACACTGAAGGGCAAATAGACACTGAAAGGCAAACACTAAATGATGTCTCTTATATGATGTATCTAAAGTAAACAAACTCATAGAAGTAAAAAGTAGAATGATGGCTGCTGGGGCTGGGCAGAGGAAGCAGTGGGGAGTTGCTGCTCAATCTGTATGAAGTTTCCGTTATGCAAAATGAGAAAGTTCTAGAGTTCTACTGAACAACACTGTGTTTATAGTTATAAATACTGTATTGTACACTAAAGCATTTAAGAGTATAAATTTCATCTTATATGTATTTTATCACACACACACAGAAGGACATTAAAGATAAAGAGAATTATAAAGAAGAAAACTGAGCCCATGTAGAGGATCAGATGGTCAAATCAGATTCACACGAACCAGAGATATCACCCAGTTTTAAGCTTTACTAAGGCTTCATGGATACAGGCTCAGACAAGGCAGAGTGAGATCTGGGACTCATGGGGTGCTTCCCAGGTTCTTCTTTCACTCATGACACACACACCTCTGGTGTAGAGTAACAGAGGCTTTTCTAAGTGAGGTTTGCTGGGCTACCTTATACAGCAACGAACCTCAAACTATGAAACATCTGCATTATTTGTTACCCTAAAGGAGTTGTGTATCTTAAAAGATATTTTCCTGAGAGTAATGCTTCATAGATTCAGGCTTATTAACTTTAAGTAATCCTTAACCAAAGTCTATTTACTTTGGTATTCAGTTGAAAAGGAGAACAGAGAAGGTTTTACATATATATTTATTTATATATATTTTTATATATTTATATATACATGCACACACATATATACACACACGTGTATATACACACATACATACATAAGTATATACATATGTATATATTCATGTATATGTATTTTATATATATACATATTTTACTTTCTCCCTAGAAGTCTATCTGCTCTACCCTTTGGGAAAGGGAGTAAATCTATCTTGAGTTACCTGTATTAACTACTTTATTTCAGGAGAATTCTAAATCAAGAGTATGTAAAAAAGATAAAAGCAAGTAAAATATAGATGTACTTACCTGGGTGAGTAATATCATATGCTTGTCAGATATTTTTGAGTGTTGCCCTCAGGGGAAAAAATGCACGTGCACACACACACACACACACAATGGGTAGTTTGGCCGGTATGGGGTCACAGATTGCAGAACAATTTTTTTTTGCAAGTTTTTTATGTCATGCTATGGCAGTGCTTTTACAGTAATGTTAGTTACAAATTCCATTTCTTGACTAAGAATTGTTGGAGATTCTTCAATTCTAACATTCCCCCAAAATACTAACGATTGAGTAGGCAATGAGTACATAGACATTTTTTGAAGAGGAGAGTGACATCACCCAAACTATGCTTTAGGAATCCTTTGGCTATATTTAGAACAGTCTAGAATGGGAGAAATAAGAAACAGGGTGGCCATTTAGAATATCATGTGTATAGTTAAGGCACAAATTATATTGACCTGAAGTAGAACAGCTATAATGGAAATAGTGCACTGGTACTATGTGGTTTGATAATTGAATTAGTGTAAAAGATAAGTAAGAATAGGCAACGCAACAAAAGATTTAATTTTTTAAACGCTTGAGTTGTTTTCTTGATTCTAAGTTTTACTAGGTGTGTGACCATTGATATGGTTTGACTGTGTCCCCATCCGATTCTCATCTTGAACTGTAGCTCCCATAATCCTCACGTGTCTTGGGAGGGACCCAGTAGGAGGTAAATGAATAATAGGGGCGGTTTTTTCTCATGGTGTTCTTGTGTTAGTGAATAAGTCTCACAAGATCTGATGGTTTTATAAAGAGCACTTCCCCTGCATACGCTCTCTTGCCTGCCACCATGTAAGAAGTGCCATTGCTTTTTCTTCACCTTTTGCCATGATTGTGAGGCCTTCCCGGCCATGTGGAGCTGTGAGTCCATTAAAACTCTTTTCTTTATAAATTATCCAAACTTGGGTATATCTTTATTAGTAGCATGGAAATGAACTAATACAAAGATAAATAAGTTATATGCTTCATTTCCTCTTCAATAATAAAGAGACAAACTTCTAGGTTTATTATAAAGTTTAAATGCATCACAAAGAAGTCCTAGTAAATGCTCGTGCATGGGTATGTGTGTGTGCTCTGCTGTATTTTATAACTATCAATATTTCAATGGGATTACTAATTGCAGTACAGTGCACTCCCCTTTTGCACTAGCAGTTCTCAAGAATAACTATAAAATGTGTTAAGAATGAAATATTCTGAGCTAGGAGATATAACATCTTAGGTTAGAAAATAACTGCTCTGATCAAGGCAGGCTTTGTTTCTCTCTGGCGTGAAGCAGGATGTCCTTCGAAGCTTTAGCCCATTGGTTCACATGGCCCCTAAGGCTTGTAACCAGGGTGGGCTGCTTTACAGAGTCCCTCCAGCTGTGGTGCAATAGGGCTACACACAGCTGAAACTTCTGCCTCAGGCAGCTTTCTTGAGCCTTGAGGGGCCATTTCACAGTGGACCCTAGGCTTTTTTTTTTTTTTTTTTTTGGTCTCTGCTGCCTGTCTGTAATTAATAAGTACACCCAATGTAATTGATTGCCTATGAGTAGTTCTGTCTCACCAGACTCTGACAAGTGGGTAACCAATGTACAGTTAACCTGCTTTACACTGATCATATTTATTTTAAAAATGTGATTAATTCTAGAATCCTGAGTTTCTGCACAATGCAAAAAAAAAAAAAAAAAAAAAAAAAACTATAAAACAATGGATCGTGAGAGAAAATCTGCAACTCTTGAAATTCCATGCATTGTACATTCTGTTCCAAATCACAAATACTGAGATTTAGATTTTCAGGCTGTTGACAAGCTAGATTACACTTGTTAACTTATTACCACATAATTCTTGGCATTTAAGTGTATACCTTATGGTTACGAAAGCATTCTGGCAAATCGAGACCTCAATTCTTCAATACTTGGCTTCTTGAAGATGAAAATAACCAATTATAGATGAAGATCTAAAAATGCAGATGCATTCAAAATAAACGTTGGACATTGCATGCACCAAAAAATGGCATTTGAAATTATCTTGTCCATTAACGTGTCCTTGTATTAAGAAAATTGGTCTCTACAGAGGCCGTGGATTTTATATTGATCAGCAGCCCTGTGGGAGATCCAATTATGTAAGTTAATCATAAATAATCATGGTATAGAAATATGACATTAATTTTCACGATTGCTACTGAGAATATAATGTCTTCAAAATACGATTTTTACTGAGAGCCCTGCCTTCTTGGTAAAAATGCTATCCTACATGGGTAGCAAAGCACAATCAACATCAACAACGTTGCTGATGTTCCCTAGTCTTCAGTTTCTGCATTCAGTGTCCCAGGTATAATTTAAATATAATCTTAAACCTTTATTCATACTACTGCACAAATTACTGTTAATAACTCCATATTCCTCTTGTTAGTTTACTATTGTGATTATATAATAGTTGATTTTGAGGATGAGGAGTTGATAAAGACACAGATGAATCAGGAATGGCATAAGGCTGATAACTATTGAAGGTAATGGATATTGTATTGACTTTGATATATAGTGACTATATAGATACGTGCGTGTGTGTGTGCGCGCGTGTGTATTCCTGACACACAGCAAGAGGGTGTCTTGGGAGAGGAAATCTTTTATAAGTCATATAATAACACCATATTGGAGAATGGTGGTTCTGAACTATGCTTAGATAGTGAAATACATTACACATTTTGTCTTTATAGCACTGCTTTATAAAGAAATATTATTTTCATTTTATAGGCACAGGAATTGAGAGTTAAACAGATTGAAATGTATCCAAGATCACAAGCTAGTCACTGACAAATCAAGGAAGTCGTATTCATTCTACCTCCTTTTAGGGCCAATACTTTTTTTTCAAACTTTTTTCCCAGAAATTTTGTATATATATACAAAGTCAATACAATATGCATCACCTTCAGTAGCTAACTTCATGCCATTCCTCTTTTATCTGTGTCTGTATCCATTCGTCATCTTGAAAATCAACTATTTTGGCCGGGCGCGGTGGCTCAAGCCTATAATCCCAGCACTTTGGGAGGCCGAGACGGGCGGATCACGAGGTCAGGAGATCGAGACCATCCTGGCTAACAGGGTGAAACCCCGTCTCTACTAAAAAATACAAAAAACTAGCCAGGCGAGGTGGCGGGTGCCTATAGTCCCAGCTATTCGTGAGGCTGAGGCAGGAGAATGGCATGAACGCGAGAGGAGGAGCTTGCAGTGAGCTGAGATCCGGCCACTGCACTCCAGCCTGGGTGACAGAGCAAGACTCCATCTCAAAAAAAAAAAAAAAAAGAAAATCAACTCTTTTATAATCATAATCCTAAACTAACAAGAGGAATCACAATTCTAAACTAACAAGTGTCGTCTCTCTCTATATATGTACATATATACGTATATATGCATATATACGTATATGTGCATATATATGCGTATATATGTGCATATATATATTACATGACTAAAAGACGAATAGTGCACCTAGTGTTGTGCAGTACACACTCACACAGTTATATGTATTGACACTAGGTTTTTAAAAACACTAAACATTAAATAGTCAGTTGTTATACTTCCCCATCACTAAAGCCATAGAATAATGATAGGAAGTTATAAGCTTGGAATTCCAGATGACCCAGGATATGGGATAGAAGATTAAATCTCATCAGGGCTCAATAAATCTCTATCCCCTACACTGACCTGATTATTGTTTTACATTTTCATGAATTGTATGTCTTTAATCAAACCACTTTTAAGGAGATTGGACAGTATACTAAAGTTTTACCTGTTTTATCTTAAACTGCCAGGAAATAGTGAGGTAGATTCTCAGTGTTGAATATGTGATCATAGTCTGTCCCAGGGAAGGGGTCGGGCAGCATGGCTTTCCATTAGACTTTTGTTCCTAACAGTCATTCCTATCTTGCATTATTTCTGCTTTGTAAGCTGCTTCAAATGGTTTTGACTTACAGAAAATGGGGTATAAATTCATAATAAGTGCATTCATAAATATTAATTCTATTTGAAAGGGGAAATGGGCAAGCCTTCACACTTTCTGGAATTGTTGAGCAAGACTCTGAATTATGGGACTGTGTTAAGAGGAATGCTAATGAGGAATGAAGACTCAAGAAGTTTTAGTCCGTGTTACTTGTGTACTTTCTGCAGTGGAATTCAATGAGAATAGATGTATTTTCCATTTAATTTTATGAAATAAATGAAAATATCCTTTTTATGCTCATATATGTGCTTTGCAACTGCACCAACTAAAGGCACCACTGTTAACAACAAAAAATTCAGAGCCAATAACAGAAGTTTTCTGTGTCCTTTATGTTGAATTTGATACATTTAGAAAGTTGATTATTAAATTAACTATTTTCTTAGCAAAAATTTAGATATAGTAATTAATCTCCATGCAAAAATTTAGATGTAGTAATTAATCTCCATGCATACATAATTATTGTATTAATATTTTTATGTTTGATGCTCCTTACTAAAATTAATTTTGATTAATTACTGATTCATTGTTTCACATTTTACTACCAAGTGTTTAATATTAACATGGAATTTCTGCGTGCTCTGTAATCAATGTGAATTGAAATCATTAATCAGTCTGGCCTTAATGTCACTGACAAAACTGTAATTAGATGCACCAATTATGTTGCTAAATAGCCTATAAGTTTATTTTTGTAACACCATCTAGTACCAAAAAATAAATCTATTTTACTTCATACATGTTTAATAATATAAAAGTATTAGAACTATTATGTATATAAAACAATCACTATGTGATGAACAATTTCCATCCGTTTTTCTCATTTAAGCCTAGTAACATTGTTATGAGGTAGGGATCATTACCTCAATTTACAGTCGAGATAACCAAGGTAAAAAATAGAAAAGTAGATCCTCCAATGGCCCCACGCTAGAAAGTGTGAGAGCCAGGATTCTGAACCTAGTCTCTGGCTCATAACACCACGCTGTGTCACCCAGTAGGTAACATCCATTAACATTAAAATAGAAACCAACCACAGGCTTATTTTAAAGAAGCAAGAACCTCTGGGACATTAAGGTTTTTCTATGTTTCATGGCAGAGCACTATTTAACTTTAATAATAATATTATTCTTTTCCTATAAATGAGAGAAAGAGAAAATGTTTTCAGGAAAACAAATATAACCCAAATCTTTTCTCCGTGACTGAATTGTTGAATTTAGTCTCATATTAGAATAATAATGGATGAGTGTGGGAGCAAGACTTAGAGATTTGTTTAATCTACAGTTCTTCACGTAGACAACTTGGATTTTTACAATAGTTCCATCTAGTCTCCAACCCCTGGGGGTGAGGTCAGGTGTCTGAACCTCGGGGAGGAGGAATGGAGAAGAGAAGACATGTACAGATTTAGAAGTCTCAGAGGTGACTGAGATGCACTTTTTTAACAAGCCAGTTCAGTGTCACTGTTCTTACCCTTATTTGTTGGACCTTGTAACAAAAGGCAAAGCCAAAGTGGAAAAAAGTAAATATCACAACAGTCTTCAATGAGTGCAAGTGTTGTTTGGTCACTGTGGGCACCAGAATGCTGACAAATGGGTGGACAGCAATTTAGATCTCTATAGCTTTCAAATACCAAAGACATTGTTTATGTTATTTAAAAGTGCTATATAAGAAAAACTGAATCACACTGTAAAACGACAGTCAGTGCAGACTCTTATGTATGCACCTCAGGAGGGAATTGGAACAGCTTGCCTTCTCACTTGTCAGTTGATGAAACTGATATGAGACTATGGCAAAGGCAAATAGCTAAGAAATGTTATTGTGGTTTCTTTCTTCTAAAACTTGTGATCTTCTGATTCTTCCCTCACTTTTCTTTGAAGTGAGTATTTGATGTTTTGGAGCTTTAACTCACTATGAATAGATGTTAATCTCTTTGTTTACGAGAGCTCATCAGGTATGTATATTGTTTTACTTTGGGTCATATCAGAGAGTGTATAGCTTTACGTGGAGCTGAAATTTAGGAGTTCTCTCCAAAAATTCCTACAGAAGCTGTCTGGAGTGCCTTGTCTGAAATTCCTCAGGGTTAGTCATTAAAACAAAAAACTTTTAGCAGGAATTTATCAGGACCTCAAACTGTGCAGAAATAATTGTTTCTATTACTTTATATAAGTGCCATTCCTCTTGCTGCAACAGTCAAGGATTCTGTTACATGATACTTTCTTGTACACTCACGTGCGTAATAGTAACTGTAACTTAAAATGATGTTATTGGTTGTTACACTTTCTCCAATTTGTTTTAAAACATTTTTTTGTATAAGGAGTGTAATATATACATGTATGTTACTTCCAGTCTGCTCTTTGGGCAGCGAGTTAATATTTGAAGCTACTTAATAAGTTATGCTTTCTCCAGGATGGCATAGTAAAAGTGCTTTGACTAGAAATATGTGGCCATGATTTTACTTTTTAACTGCTCTGTGATGTTAGTAAGTTTTCCTCAGGGAAGTATCTGATAATCAAGGTTTGTGGACTGTTTCCTTTGTTTTAATAAATATCTAGAGGGCTTAGCAGACTGTAGCCTCTAATATACAATTATGTATTTGTTTATTAATATATACAAATATATGTTAGTATACTACATGTGGATATACACATATATGACTTATTAATACTCTTAATTTGTGGACAATTAACCCTAGTGATATGCTAGTAAGCTAGAATTTAATATAGCCAAGCCCAGTCTAGGAACAAACATTAAAATCAGAAGGAAATTTCCTTATTAGACTACATTAAATAAAAGTAAATTCCTTCTTTAATCTGAATAAATTGAATAAAAATCTTCATATCCCTTTGACATTTCCACAGTTAAAAATATTAGAAATAGTACTATTCTCTGCTCGATATTTGCCAAACTAAAATATCTGTATACTGCGAATAACACAGTAAACAGAACCAAACTTTCACAAATCTCTATTTGGAATCTATTAAGTCTCTAGTTTTGAATGACGTGACAAAGTTGAACAAGGTTTAACAAACAACAAACAAACAAAAACAACAGGTCACAGTCTCTATTGATTAGCACCATAGTAAATACATTAAATATATATAATGAAGGTCAAGATGGTTCGGCTTACTAGGAAGTGATTTGGAACAAGAAACTAGTCGTTTATACTCTTAACTTTAAACATTTTTTTTTGTGATATAATCAGATGATAGCTCAGAGATAATATCAGGAAAGAAACATAAGGTTTCCTATGTTCTTATATTGAGGCTCTTGTGAATAAATTTAGTGTTTTCGCTTTTATGTTTTAGGAAATGATATATGATTATCTAGGAATATAAATACAAATCTAATCAATATAATAATTAAAGACACAAATGAACAGCAATATTTTGGTATACTCAAGTATTACCTTCTGATATCTTCATGAAACAAAGAAAATTGTGTTAATTTTTGTATGTGTTATGCACACACATAGTATTCACTAACATTGAAAGAAGGAAAAACACATCAATACGTGTATACATGCACTTATACACACAAGCATCTATCTGTATATCTATGTCTATATATGTGTATGTGTGTATTATACCTATATACTTGTATGTACAAATATATAGAGAGTCATGAGTCTTCACTGTCACTTGTTCTAAAAGTCACCAAATTGTCACATGTATGTTAAGATTCTCTGGTTGCAATCTATGAGATAATAATAAAAATAATTGAAAAACACATACATAAATTTCACAGATTGCAGTATTATAATATATTCATAGATTTTTCTGTAAGAAAATTTCCCTCTGTTTATATCTTTTTGTGTGCACAACTGCCTTCTGAAAATCTACTTCATTACAGAAGTTGTATATCAATAGATTATTTTGTTATTTATCTAATTGTTTCACTTTTCACAGTTGAAAAACCACATTTACAGAATGTGACTGAACTGTCTGTCTAAAATACTGCATTATGTTTAAGTTAGTTAAATCTCCTTTTACTCAAACAACTTAATATCAAGAAAACAGCCCAATTAAAAAATAACAAAGGACCTGAATAGATATTTCTCTCAAAAGAATATACAGAAATGTCAAATAGGTAAATGTAAACGTGCTCAACATCATTAATCATCAGGGAAATGCAAATTAAAACCACAATGAGATACCACCTCATATCTGTTAGAATGGTTATTATCAAAAAGTCAAAAAGACAAAAATATAACAAATGCTGAAGAGGATGTTGAGAACAGGAAACCTTTTTTAATTGTCAATGGAAACGTAGATTAGCACAGCCATTATGGGAAACAGATTGGAGGTTCTTGAAAAAATTAAAAATAGAACCACCATAAGTTCCAGCAATCCCGTGTCTGAGTATATATCCAAAGGAAATGAAATCAGCATGTAGAAGAGTTTCTACACTCTCATGTTCGTTGCAGCATTTCTCACGTTCATTGCAGTGAAGATGTGAAATCAACTTATGTGTCCATCAGTGGATGAATATATAAGGAAAATATGGTATGTATACACAATGGAATACAATTCAGCCTTTAAAAAGAAGGAAATTCTGTCATTTGCAACTACATGGAGGAACATGGAGGATATTGG
Source organism: Macaca mulatta (assembly GCF_049350105.2). Taxonomy (NCBI): domain Eukaryota; kingdom Metazoa; phylum Chordata; class Mammalia; order Primates; family Cercopithecidae; genus Macaca; species Macaca mulatta. Next base: position 39,416,142 of record NC_133419.1, read on the forward strand.
GCTAAGTGAAATAAGCCTAGCATAGAAAGACAAATACTGCACGATCTCATTTGTATGTGGCATCTAACAAAGTCAAACTCACAGAAGCAGTGGAATGATCATTGCCTAGGGCTGGGGGAGAACGGATCGATGAGGAGATATTTGTCAAAGGCTACAAAATCTTAGGATAGGCAATTTGTGGTGATCTATTGTATAACATGGTGACTAGATAATAATAACATATTGTGTGCTTGAAAATTACTAAGAGAATAGGCCTTAATTGTTCTCACCACAAAAATATGCTAAGTATTTGAGGTGATGTATATGTTTACTAGTTTGATTTAATCATTCATTCTACAATGTACACATATATTAGAACATGTACATTGTAAAAATATGATTTTTAAAATTAAAATAAAATACATTAAAAAATAAAATGTTGGGCTGGGCCCAGTGGCTCACCCCTGGAATCTCAGTACTTCGGGAGGCCGAGGTGGGCGGATCACCCGAGGTCAGGAGATTGAGACGAGCCTGGCCAACAAGGTGAAACCCCATCTCTACTAAAAAAAAAAAAAAAAAAAAAAAAAAAAAATTGCCAGACGTCGTGGCACATACCTGTAGTCCCAGCTACTCAGGGAGCTGAGGCAGGAGAATGGCTCAAACCTAGGAGACGGAGGTTATAGTGAGCCTTGATCATGCTACCACACTTCAGCCTGGGCAACAAGAGCAAGACTCTGTCTCAAATAATAATAATAAAATGTTAAGCAACAAAGAGTAGAAAAAATAAATTAGAACAGAGGCAGGCACAGAGTAAAGACCATGTGAAGACATGGGGGAAAGACAGTCATCTGCAAGCCAAGGAGAGAGGCCTCAGAAGAAACCTAACCTGCTGACAGCTTGCTCATGAATATCTAGCCTCCAAAGTTGTGAGAAAAATAATTTGTGTTGTTTACCTTCTTCCCTCCACCTCAAAATTTTATTTTAACTGTGTGTGTTTTAGTTAAATTTCTCCTTTATATCTAAAATAGGAAAGAAACAGTAATATACACATTAATCACAGTTATGCTAATATTTATTTTGTAAAAATGTATTATACTTCAGTCTTTACACTGTTTTTTCCTAATTAGTCTATAAATTATTTTATCTTACATTCAAATATTTCACAACAGTTAGAAATAATTTTCCTACAACTAATTTATGTTTAACATTTAAAGCAACCAAATATATTTCAGGCCATTTATCCCAGATACCATTATTTTTTTCTTTTCCTCTCAAATTTTAAGGTATGTGAGGAATTAAATCTATATATCTCTGTTGTATTTTTAATTTTTGTATGATTTTATATTTTTATACTTTCTAATATTTTATATGCAATATATGTGCATTAAGTGTTGCCCCATTCTATCCATAATAAATGGATATTTATTTTTAAATTTTCACCATGAAAAATGTAAAGTGATATTTCATTTCCTAATAATTCGTGTTTACTATTATTTAATTTCAACATCATTTGTTAACCATACTGGCTGTTTCTGTTTCTCTCTATAATCAGGTTATATTCTTTGTTTATTTTTCTATCAACATACATATTGTTTTCTTTTTGCAATTTGAAGTGCTCTTTTATGTTACTGCAATTAACCATGTTCTCTGTAATAAAATTTGAGACATCTAGATCTAGCAAAATCACCACCAATCCTTTTGTGTGTAGATCTTTATTCTTCACAGGGAAAATAATTTAATTCATTTTACATTTACAGAAGATTTACAATATATATACCCTATTATTGTATACTACAAAGATTATTAAGGTAATTTCTGCACCCAATTTCAAAACTCAAGATGTGAAGATTACGTCTGCATGAAGAAGATAAATCGAAACATTAAACTTTCTCGCAAATGAACGACATGGAAGAAACAAACAAACAAAAACCAGAAATATCAGAAAAATAAGACACAGAGCTTAATTTTTCTGTATTTTCTACTTTGTTTACTCTTACATTATATGACACTTAAAAATGTATTTTGAATGAATGAAAAATTCATTATGAATTTATTCATTAATAAATTGATGAATTAATACAATCTAGGAGTAAAAGCTTGTGTTTCAAAGTGAAAATATACATCTTATCAAGCTCAATGTATTGTAAAATGGTGTACCATAAGCCACACAATTATAAACTTGTGGGAAATTAGTAATAAACAGAAGTACCTAAGAAGACTGATTTACATACAGAAATTGGAAATTTGAATGGCACTGAATTTTGTAACAGCAATATGGAAACCTGAACTACAATAAAGAAGTGTCTTGAACATTTTAGAAAAAAAAAGTATTTTGAAACTACAGGCTTATTCTCACCTAAGAAGGATAAATGTAAAATTTTAAAAAGTGCTTTTAGACATGAAAAGTTTTATTCACTTTCTTATAGATATTATTTAAAATACTTTTTTTTTCTTTTTGAAAAGAGGGACCTACTAGAGGAAAAATGACAGGAAATATTTCCAATTTAGCTTACAGCATGTCTAGTGAGCAGCCAATTACATGGGTGAAGAATTCCGGAAGAATTTCTCTATAGGCTTGAGTAATTAATGAGAACATCGCGAAGAAAATGATGAATCATTTTACTTGAGAAAGTACAATTTTTTTAAAAAAGGCAGTTTAATTGTAGCACACCACATGCCTCAGCTGTGAATATAATTTAAGAAATCACAGGCCGGGTACAGTGGCTAACGCCTGTAATCCGAGCACTTTAGGAGGCCGAGGCGGATGGATCACCTGAGGTCAGGAGTTCAAGACCATCTTGGCCAACATGATGAAACCCTGTCTCTACTAAAAATACAAAAATTAGCTGGGCGTGGTGGCAGGTGTCTGTAGTCCCAGCTACTCAGGAGGCTGAGGCAGGAGAATCACTTGAACCTGGGAGGCGGAGGTTGCAGTGAGATGATGTTGCCGGACTGCATGACAGCCTGGATGACAGAGCGACACTCTATCTAAAAAAAAAAAAAAAAAAAGGAGATGAAAGAAATCACAATAGCATAAATACCAAATAATGATTTATCCAAAATATGCTAAGCAAAAAGGGTAGAAAATGGTGTATGAAGTAAAATTTTAAGAGAATTAAAATTGTGACCTTTATATAAGCAATTTAATAGACATTATCAAAATTTAAAAATCAAAACATGTCCTTAAATCATTTCATTCAGAAATTTAAAGTTATTTACCAGGTTAAAACGAGAAGAGTTGAAAGTGATTGCTTCTGCCAAATGGAGTGGGAAGAAGATTGATAATTATAGTGATAAGCCATGATCTTTTAATATGTATATACTTATTTAGTTAAAACAACAACAAAACATTTAAAAATTCTTTTGGTTTATTTAGTTATTACCTCAGAGGAGGGTGGTTGACCAGAGAGAAGGGGTTTGGGATTCTGGCATTTGTAAATTCTTGATCTGAGTGTTAGTTTTACAGGAATTTATTTCATAGTTATTTATTAAATCAAAATTGTCTTATAAAGTTTTCTGTATGATTATGTTTTGCAATAAATTGCTTTAGGAGTAAAAAAAAATTATTTAGTTGGCCAACACTCAGAAGAAGATGAGTTCCAATTATAGGCCATGTTGGCATTTGTGTTAAAAGGTCATCACATCGCTTCCTCTCCACATCATGTTTCCTGCTCCTCCCTTATTTCTTCCCTGTTCCCGTTGTGTCTGAGTTTTTTTTTTTTTTTTTTTGAGATGGCTGGTCTCTGTGTAGATTGTAGGTATGCTTTTTAGTTTTTAATTTAATTTTTGGGAAGAGGATGGCACTAGAACTTACCCTGCTTTCTGCCGTCACTTATGACTCATTTCAAGAAAAGCAGTTGCTTGTACCTTTAGCCCTTCCAGAAATACAACCTTCCTATCACTTCCAAATGAGATATTATACTCTCATTTTCCTCTAAACTTTTTGCATCCTAATAGGTAGCCATAGAAATTTGAAAATTGTAGAATATAGCTGAGGCATAAAGGAACATCCTTCTCTGTGACATGCCACATTCTTCTTATCATTTTTTGGGTTGCAATTTATTACTGTTAATCTTCCACTTTCAGAGATCTCTAGTGGAAGAGTAAGTCCCAGTCTTTATGTATAATAATAACAATATAACTTGCACACACATCAGGTTCTCCTGAGACCTCTGTCACCATGATCCACTCTGCTTTTGATGCCATTACTAGTATGATTCTACAGGTTAACTCATGAAACAACCAACTAGGGAGTAATCTGACAGCATCTCCTTCTTGCAGACTGTATTAGCTAGTGTGGTTGTAACAAAAGACCGCATAATCTGGGGTCACACTCAGTCGGGGTTATAACAAAGGGCCACATTCAGTTGGAGTGAGTGATTTAAACAACAGACATTTATTTTCTCACAGATATGGAGGCTACCAGAATGAGACTGAGGTGTCAGCATGCAGGGTTAGTTTTTCTGAGGCCTCTCTCCTTGACTTGTAAATGATAGCCTTCCCCCTGAATCTTCACATTGTCTTCCCTCTGTAGGTGTCTATGTCTACATGTTTTCTTCTGACAAGGATACTTGTCATATTTTATTAGGGGCCGCCCAAAAGACATCATGTTTGCTTAATTATCCCTTTAAAGACTTTATCTCAAAATAGAGTTGCATTCTGAGGTACTAGGATTTAGGGCTTCAAAATATAAATTTGGGTGGGGTATGATTCAGCCCAAAACACAAACACTTAATCTCTATGATGAGTTCACTTTGAGTACATCTTTACCCAAAGGCTTATGGAGTTGAGGGAACCACAGGAAAAGATCTCTCTGACAGACCTTGATCTCTGCACGGACCAAAGACATTGTGAAGTTTTGTTCTTTCATCTCCAGCTTTCTGAAAAAGTCCTGTAAGCCATAAGTGCTGAAATTGAATTGAACGTAGGATAGGTCATCTATTATGTAAACCTGAAAGGAGATGTGTAATGCCAAACGTTGGCACTAAAACATTTTGGGATTCTTATGAACTCTTTCTCTTCAGATTTTTGTCTTGGTTGTCAATGCTAGGGTAACAAAAAAATCTCCCCAAATTCTCTTATCACACCAGACGGAAACAAACTCTTGGCAAAACAACTTGTGCACAAATGGCTTTACTAGAAGAGTGTGGAGGCCTAAACATATCAGCAGAAACACTGGACAAATGACCTTAAGAAAAATCAGTTTCAGAAACCTACGAAGTGGCAATTACAAAAATGGTTTCACAAAAGAAATTGACTATGCGGCAGAAGCCTGTAATCCCAGCTACTCAGGGAGCTGAGGCAGGAGAATCGCTTGAACTTTGGAGGCAGAGGTTGCAGTGAGCTGAGGTCGTGCCACTGCACTCCAGCCTGGGCAACAGAGACTCTGCCTAAAAAAAAAAAAAAAAAAAGAAAAAATGTATTCCAAATATTTCTTTTATCTTTGCATGTTTCTGCTGCAAGACTTAAATTTCAGGAAAGAAGTACATGATTGTACATGATTCTGCATGATTAGGCAAGAGTTAATCCCTTTTCTCTATCAAGATAATAAGATGAAGAAATGGAATCCTTGGCTTATGCAGTGACTAGCATACCTGCTACATATCCAACCAAAAAACTATACAACATGGGTGGGGAGGCAACAATTTCTCCAAATAAAGATAGTAGCAAATGGCTGTGTCAAAAATAGAGGGTACTAAGTATCTACTACAGATGGATTGGATGAGGGAACAGTATTTTATGCATTGTTCATATTGAAATCATCCTTCCAATCATGAGTCTTATAGAAAGCCATAGTGATATAATTGGCTGGGACAGCAATCCTCAACATGTTTAAATTTCCTTTAGCTGGTGTGCTTCTATTTACTTACATTGCTTTTAGTCTTCCAGTTTCTGAAGTAGTTGTTATAGAAGTCATAGGTCTTATTAAAAAGATATGATCTTCATTAATATCACAGCAAGGCGAGATAAAGCAATTAAAAACATCTATCAAAAGGTGAAAATGCATTTTCTGTTTGAATCACCAAAATATACATTCAAATAAAAAATACCTTTTTAAATAATACGTGCCTATTTTACTATTATAAAACTATTTTTGTTGGTAAAGTTGATAGTCATAGAATTAGATTTTAAAAACTTGGACTGGACCAGGCACAGTGGCTCATGCCTGTAATCCCAGCACTTTGGGAGGCCGAGGTAGGCGGATCACCTGAAGTCAGGAGTTCAAGACCAGCCTGGCCAACATAGTGAAACCCCATCTTTACAAAAATACAAAAATTAGCCAAGTGTGACAGTGGGCACCTGTAATCCCAGCTACCTGAGAGGCTGAGGCAGGAGAATTGTATGAACCCGGGAGGCGGAGGTTGCAGTGAGCTGAGATCACGCCCCTTCACTTCAGCCTGGGTGACAGAGTGAGACTCTGTCTCAAAAAAAAAAAAAAAAAAAAAAAAAAAAAACCAAAAAATTGGACTGACAGATTGGGGAAGAACAAAGACATGCTTAGCCTATTAAATTTGAAAAAAAAACATAAAATCTCTTGAAGTCTGGAGTCACGTGAACTACACTGGAAAAATGTGTTACATTATTTCGCTCTGCTTTAGAGAATATTTCAACATTGCTACAGGGTTTTATTTAAATTAAAATGCAAAAGTTTATTTTGTATTAAGATTTTTTTGGGCATATTTTGTTATTGTGATGGTGACGATTTAAATAATTGGTCATTCTCACTACCATGTGTATGGGTTCCCAGTAGCTGTTGCCATATATAAATCGTGATTATTCTCACTGGGTTTGCATGGCCAACTGCTACAGACTTTTGCAGACACGATAAATTATAGTGCTAATAAAACCATGAGCTGCAATTAGTTTCAAGAAAAAAATAACATCTCAAATCATCCTCAAATTTTGGAAGTTATTTCCTACCAGTTTTAGACTGAGAATGTAAAGTGTTCTTTCAACAAAATAAAAAATAATTATGCCAGGAAAACATTAAGTGGAAACATTTCTGAGGGAGAAAAACTTCTCTGCTCATTAGCATCTCCACAATGAATTGCCTCCCTTCAGCTTGGAGGGGATGCCACAATGCTTTTGCAGTGTGGAATAGAAAGGTCAGAGTTAAAATCGATCTGTGATTTGTGTGAGAACTAATTGGTTGTCATTCAAAGAGTAATCACTCCTGAACATTTCATTCAGTCGTCGCCTCTCGTCCAACATATACTGGAACACCGCCACCATTTCAGATTATAGGGGTTGAATTGCATAATTATTAGTGTCCAGTCCTAATTGGCTTGTTAATGGATATTTCAGTAAACAAATATTAGGTTGATAAAGGAGTAATTTTGTAAACTTATAATGACCTTGATTTTTAAGTGCATAACCTGCAGAACCATTGAGAACAGATAGACTTCAGCAAACAATTACTTACTTTCTAACTAATGTGACAGAAAAAGGAACTAATTGAGAGCACATTGTGATTGATGATCTCTGCTGCTTAATACACTACTGATGTGAGGGCGAGAGCGAGACTCCATCTCAAAATAAATAAATAAATAAATAATAAGAGAAATCTGTCTGTGCAGTTCATGCTATGGAACTACACCATAACAATCTGGAAATGGGGAGAAGAGCTATAATTGACATAAAGTGAAGGGGATGATAGTATCACTTTTAAAATGAAAAATAAAAAAAATCAGCATAAATAGCACCTCTCTTTTATAATCATTAAATTGTCACATGATGTAAAACATGCCAAATATTGTAACGATTGAATTGTAAAATCAGTTGTCTTTTATTTTTTTAAACTTTTAGATGCATGTGCAGGTTCCTTATGTAGGTAAACTCATGTCATAGGGGTTTATGGTACAGATTATTTTGTCACCTAGGTACTAAGTGTGGTATCCGGTAGGTAGTTTTTCTGCTCGTCTCACTCCTCCTACCCTCTACCCTCAAATAGGCCTTAGGGTCTGTTGCTACCTTCTTTATGTCCAAGAGTTCTCATCATTTAGCTCCCAATTGTAAGTGAGAATATGCAGTATTTGTTTTTCCTTTCCTGCAGTAGTTTGCTAAGGATAATGGCCTTCAGCTCCATCCATGTTCCCACAAAAGACGTGATCTGATTCTTTTTAATGGCTGCATAGTATTCCATGGTGTATATGTACCACATTAAAAAAAAAATACAATCTATCACTGATGGGCATTTAGATATCTTTGTTATTATGAATAGCACTGTAATGAACATTTACGTACATGTGTCTTTATTGTAGAATTATGTATATTTCTCTAGGTATATACCCAGTAATAGGGTTGCTGGGTCAAATGATAGTTCTGTTTTTAGCTCTTTGATGAATCAACACACTGCTTTCCATAATGGTTGAACTAATTTACACTCTCACCTACAGTGTATAATTGTTCCCCTTTCCCCACAACACCGGCAGCATCTGCTATTTTTTGACTTTTTAATCATAGCCGTCTTACTGGTGTCAGATGATATCTCATTGTGGTTTTGATTTGCAGTTTTCTATTGATCAGTGATATTGAGCTTTTGCTCATATGATTGTTGGCCACATGTATGTCTTCTGTTGAAAAGTACCTGTTCATGTCTTTTGTCTGCTTTTTACTGTTTTTGTTGCTGTTGTTGTTGTTTCTTGTAAATTTGTTTAAGTTAAATGTAGTTGCTAAACCAGTTGTCTTTGCTTGGGGACTCACATTGATGGATTTGATTCATACATTTGACTGTTACGATTCTTTATGCGTGAAGACTTTAAATGATGCTATTCATTGCTTAGAACATGACTCATGACTCATTTTAGAATCCTCATCAGGTTCATGACATGATTTTGATAAATAGTTCATGAACTGAGATGTGTTATTTTCAAAAGGCCAAGGAATTAATAGGCAAAAGAGGTACAAGTTTCCTGGAGTGAGCCAGAATAAAATGTATCAGCTTGCTTGGTTAACTCTTATCTCCAGTGGCTATTTCTCAGTGGACAACATAAGGTAATGTTTTTTCAGCAGGTGCTGTAAATCTTCAATTAGTCTAGTTTAATGAGATCTGTTAAAATCAAATAAGGTTTTCTTTTCAAACGAAAGTTTTCTTTTTACTGGCAAAATCTTTGGCTCTGGTGTGTTTCTTAATATTTTAAACTTAGAAATTTCAGGAGTAAGATAAAATTCTCATTTTTCTATAACAGAGAACCTTCGATTCCCATGTTTTCAAGATTCTACTTAAATTGAGTTTTGATATATTGTTTCCTAAAATGCCTGATTTCATTAGTTTGTGGATATGGTAAGTGAAGGTTAAAGTACTATATAAAGGGATTGTACCCACAATTGAACTAGAAACCTAAGTGCCATTTTATTTATTTATAAAAAATAACCAGTTTTATTTCTTTGCCAGCATATCTATGTTTGCTTGGTTAGCTTATGCCTTTTTTAAAGAACAAATCATTAATAATAATAGGTACCTCTTCTGGGTCCTCTTGAACCACTGTATTATAATAACCAGTTTACATAGGTAATTATTCACAAGTTTAGAGAATATATTACTAATATCCTCATTACACAGATAAATCAAACACAGGAGCTAGGAGAGCAATTTTCTTAAGCTTAGGTGGCAAGTGTAAAATAGATGGCACCAGGTTTGTCTTTATAAAGATCTATTACTAGGCAACACCACATAAAATCAGTCATCACCAATGGTTTCAGGAAATCGCAAGTCAATTAGCTAGATATATATATACTTTTTATTTTTTCCTATCCAGAGTAGATGTTTCCCTAGGACATGAAATCTGGTTCATTGTGCAAAGCCAAGAGATAGGCAACTGGATGCTCAGAGATGCCATATTTTACATTTTTAAGAGACCATTTGATAATTTTAAAGTTCAGTAATTATAATGTGAGAATTCTGTGGGATTTGGGGAAGGAGTGGTGTTTCAAGTCTATTTATTGATATATTATGATTTTGAAAGTCTTTATTATTTTTATGGCAAAATTTTATGCCCAAATCATTATTAAAATATATATAGCAAAGAAAAATCTCTTGTGGTCCTGTCATGAGCATTCGTTACATTTTCTTCTTATGTTTTCTACTTTTCCATGCATGAGCCAAACTTCCTTGTGATTACATAATGTTTTATTAGTAATATTTATATATTCAAATATAATAGATAACGAAAGGGTACTACTGTTCTGTTAGATATCCCCCTCATTCAAATGACATTAGATGCCAAAACTCGAACTCTTTATATGTTGATTTTTAAGCAATCTGTACTTCGTCTCTTACAAGCATTTAAATCTGACAATATCCTGATTTTTCTTTCTTTCTTTTTTTTTTTTTTGAGATGGAGTCTCGCTCTGTCGCTCAGGCTGGAGTGCGGTGGCCGGATCTCAGCTCACTGCAAGCTCCGCCTCCCGGGTTTCCGCCATTCTCCTGCCTCAGTCTCCTGAGTAGCTGGGACTCCAGGCGCCCGCCACCTCGCCCGGCTAGTTTTTTTGTATTTTTTAGTAGAGACGGGGTTTCACCGTGTTAGCCAGGATGGTCTCCATCTCCTGACCTCGTGATCTGCCCGTCTCTGGCTTCCAAAGTGCTGGGATTACAGGCTTGAGCCACCGCGCCCGGCCTAAAATCTGACAATATCCTGATAAATTTTCCAACATTTTACAATAGAAGCAGAAAGATCTTCACTGTAAGTGTCTGACTGTCCTCCCAACTATAGTGCTCTAGATATTTCTAGAAATATATATATATATTATATATATAATATAGACATATATATAATATATAGATATATAGATATATAATACACATACACATATACACATATATATTCATATATGTATATATTCATATACGTGTATATGTGTATGTGTGTATATATGACTAATCTCAGTATATATTTGCATCTTATCCACTTTAGAAAATCAGTTTAAGAAAACATAACTTCCTGTGAACTCTCAGATATTAGGTCTTATGAAGTCTTCTTAAGGTAAGATGAAAGAGAAATTTGATAACTTTAAACTAAAATGAATACATCATGAAAATTAATAAAGTGAGAAGTACACTTACTTATATTCATAAAAGCTGAGTTTCCTAGAATATTTTAATCACATTTGGGGCATAAAATTTGGCAGTGGAAAATGAAAAATGAAGACTTTCAAATCACAACATATTAAATAGATATGAAGTACTACTCTGCTTACAATCCCATTTGAACATCCTTGCTTTATAAATACATGAACCTTAAAATTCTCAAATTGTTATTTAAAGGTCTAAAATATTTCATCAATAGGAAAGTTATATTGTAAAACACCAACATAATGGAACATTTCATATAACTAATTTGGAAGAATTATGTAGACATAAGAGTTATGACAAGGAAATTTGTCTTAATACATATTTTTAATTTTAAAATACAAGTTTTTAGTTGGATGTGGTGGCACATGCCTGTAGTCCCCACTATTTGGGAGGCTGAGGTGGGAGGATCGCTTGAGCCTAGGAGGCAGAAGTTTCAGTGAGCCAAGACTGTGCCATTGCACTCCAGCCTAGGCCACAGACGGATACCCTGACTCAAAAAAAAAAAAGAAAAAATAATTAAAAATACAACTTTAACATTGCATATAGCATTTTTTGAACCCCTTATGAATTAGTAAATAAGAAGCAATGAAATCAGAAGGGTACAAAGTGAATTGTTCAAAGTTATTATCTCTGAGGAGGTAAGGCAAAGGCTCTTAGCTCTTCATCAAAATTATCTTTCAATTTTTGGGCACACAGCTAGAAAATATCTCACAGACCTCTACCAATTAAGGGTGGTGATAAATTTCTCTTCAGTTATATGAGAGCAGAAGTCATGTTAGCTGCTTTTAGGTCTGGCCCATACATCCTCCCTTTCACATCCCTGCATGTTCGTTTCTCTTCCTTTAGCTGAATTCAGATGGCAGGACCTCAGTGGTAGAAACACAAGATGGCACTGCCTATTTAGCTAGATCACCACATGGAGGAGGGCAGTCTATTGAACAGAAGCACCATGCTCATACTGGCATATGCACAAAAATTATTTACGTGTTTATTTTTACTTTTACATTACATATATGATAGATACATTTGAGACAGGGTCTAGCTCTGTAGCTCAAGCTGGAGTTCAGTGGCATGATCATAGCTCACTGTAGCCTTGACCTCCTGTGCTCAAGTGATTCTCTCACCTCAGGCTCCCAAGTAGTGGGGACTACAAGTGTGTGCCACCATGCCTGGCTAATTTTTTAATTATTGATAGAGATGGGGTTTTGCCATGTTGCCCAGGCTAGTCTCAAACTCCTATCCTCAAGGGATTCTCTCACCTCAGCCTCTCAACATGTTGGGATTATGGGCCTGAGCCAACACACCAAGCCAAAATTATATTTTTATAGCTAAGCCATTATATATTTTGATATTTATTTTTTATAACAGCATTTACAATACTCTTGAGAAAGTGGTAGGTGGAGAAGAGGTAATACTCAAGCAATAGCTCAAATCGTAAAAGTATAATTTATATAAATATGCACATAATATATAAATGGCAATTTATTTCTGGGTTGATATTGTCAAATTTACACATAGTAGTAGAATTTTCCTTGTATGTCACGGAAACAGCCATGTAAACATATTTAGACTAATGTGTTGGTAGTCTGCCATTGTAGAAGGAGGCACAGAGTATTCTGATACAAGAGTTAATCAAAATGTTGAGGTAGTAAAACATTAAATATCAAAAGAATAATTATAAGTAGCATAGGGCAACATTTCTTGAAAAACTAGATGTCATTTATATTGAATTTTTAATGTGATTTTTTTCAATGTTTGGAACATGTGGACAACACAGAGGACCCCAGTGCACTCTTGTTGGAATGTGAGAAAGTTTGAATCTCTCTCCATCTTCCATCAACTTCTACAAACAAGTAAAAAAGAATGTATAAGAGTAGATACGTGTGGAAATCTCAAAGACAGTTTTATTTTCTCAAAGAGGACAAAATCCTTGTAATAAAGAAGGCAGGCTAATATTTAAGCAATTCAATTGAATTCTATGTAACTTGACAGGGATCACCACAAGTGAAACTAGGTAGAAGGAAGAAAGTAGAATTAGATCAAGTGGGCAAAGTCTAAAATAGAAAGTTCTCTGATTTAAAGTGATAATCAATGACAATATTTTAAAAATGCATTTCTGTTCATGCTGGGGCTTTGAGTAGAAGGTGATTTCTATCTGTAAAGGGAATTGTGTTATTTGTGAAGCAGAGCCTTGCTCTTGGAAACTTTCATTTCAGTATCCATCCTAAGGGAAAGAAAGTCTAGGATGTTTGCATCATTTTAATGATGCTTACATCTTTCCTAGAGAAGCCTATGACTTCCAAGGGAGGAGATGAGGATTAAGGCTGAAACGCATCTGTATTCATTGTCAAGTAGATCTAGGGAAACTGTAAGCAATATGTTTACCACAGGGGACTAGCTGCAGCCGAAGTGTAGTTTAGCAGGCAGTTTTTACTTAGGAAATCATGTTACAATGATCTCTTACTGTATTATGTTTGAGGAAAAACAAAAACAGTAATCTGAAATAGTATAGAAGTATAGTAAGAGGTGATAAATTGCATACTTATGACTTTAGAAAGTTTCGTTTTATGCATGTATAAAGCAGAGACAGTATCTGCCATATTAGAAATCTCATCTCTCTCCACTGTATTAACATCTTCCCATAATTTGGTCATAATAACAATTGATCTTGATAGAGTGCTTATACTGTGTTACGAAGCATTTTTTGGTATTTTACACGTATTAAGTTTTTAAATCTTTATAACAATTTTATGAGGCTAATACTATAATAATCCAGATTTTACAGATTAAGAAATCAAGACACAGATAATTAGTAGCTTGCTCAAATTTATACAACTAATAAGTATCAAAAGCTGTTCCATGAACACAGACTGTCTGGTTCTAGATTAGTACTCATAAATCTCATGATGCCCAGATTCATGGGATATTTCTGATCCCTGTCACCAAGCCTGTCTTCTTAAATTTGTATAGCTTTGTGCTTGGACCTAGGTCTGCCTGGAATGTCTTTAGTCACATCTCAAGGTTCTCCACAGAAAAGAGTATTTCCCTGATTTCTCCCACTCCAAGCTTCTCTGTGCTGCTAGGGAAATTGGTGTTAACAACCTAAATTATTCTAGAATTCAATTCCTTTTTCCTACTTTCCTATTTTTCCAGCAAATTTGAAAATCTCAAGGGCAGAGACATTGTAATTCCTCATTAAATATTTTCTGCTGAGATCACACCATTGCATTCCAGCCTGGGCAACAAGAGTGAAACTATCTCACAAAAAAAAAAAAAAAAAAGAAAAAAGAAAAAGAAATATTTTCTTCATCTAAATAGTAATATGCAGGGATATGAGAAAATCTGCTAAAACTGTCTTTTGAACCACAAAGTACCCTGCCAATGTTCTATATTATGACTATGCATCAATAAGGCACACAGAATGTTCTCTATATGGAAAAGGAAATAGTGAAAGCATGCAAAGGAAGTGGTATAACACTGCAAGCACTGCCAATTTATACATGCCTGATAAAACAGAAACATTAATTTTACTGAATGACATATTAAGTGGAGGGGTCTTCTGTTAGTGAATATCATGATGTGGCAGCAGAGGGTGACAAAGAAGAGTGATCATACATCCAATATTTGTTTGGCAAATTCTGCTTCCAAGGACAGGTGAATTAATCACTAACATCTTTGTTTGAAATGGCAATAACGTAGAAAGACTCTGAAAGTCAGCTTAGAAGAGAATGTAATTGGTTGCCAGAATTAGAGTCACTCTTCGTACTATTTGTTTTCCTCTTTAAGAAGGTTATGATAGCCTTCCAATATGCATAGTAATGTTTACCTCATTGAATTTTTGTGATCCAAAGGTAACTATACATGTTAAGTTGCACATCAATACCTATGTTATAGGTACTTAATAAATTTAAATTTTATCTAACCTCCAACCCCTGTTTTCTTTATATCTGTAGTCGTCTATACTAGTAGATCCATTTTAACACTTTGGTTTTAAGTGACTACAAATTGTAGACCTAGATTAAATTAGAATTTCCTTTAAAAGTCTTCTTAATCCTATTTCTATAGATATACTAAATGTAATACATTATGATAGTTACCTAAGTTAAAGGTGCAGTTACTCTCAGTAAGTGTCTAAATCTATGGTGGTTTAATCTGTTAGTAATCAATGTACGATAGCATTGTCCAAGAACAATAGAAATTAACTATTCATTGTTAGATACAAGGACAAATTTTCCATGACTGCAAATCAGACAAAAGATAGCAATGAAAAAATAAAATAGACTGGGGAAGACAGAGACTATTTTAGAACAATTTTTACTTCCAATTTTAGTAGTATATTGGAATTTTTATATAGTATAAACACTATACTTAAATCTAATTTAGCACTTATGTTGAATACAGTCCAGGTTACTCATTGAAATGTGGATTAGATAACATGCCTGGAGTGATTCATATTATGGTTTAATCAAGACTCAGAGACAAGGAGTGGAGAGAGAGAAAGTTGAGAATTATAAAACAAGGATTTTAATATTTATTCACCTTTATATGCATCTTCACAGGTAGCAGCATATATATTAATTTTTCCCATATTTGTACATGAGGAAATAGGTTTAGAGAAGAATTAACAACTTAGGCCAAGTCACATAGAGATAAGGAAAGTTTAATAAAACTTTTGAGACAGTGAAATGTTCATAATGATAACATTTAGCATCTATTAAATATCAGAACTGTCCTAGAATCTCAGAATATAAAAGTTAGGCAAATAAAGTTCTTCATTTCATAGAATTCAAATTCATCCAGTGATGAGTGGCAATAAAGAAGTCAGCAAATAATGACTCCTGTGCCTTTCAGAATAATGAGTAGGGGCATAAATAAAACTGGAAAAGGTATAGATCATGATGAGAAAAGCACTTATATTTTAGATAGTTGTTATAAAAAGCCTTTCTGAGATGTGAAGTTTGAATATTATCCAACGGATGTGCAAGGAGAAAGTTAAGAGGAGCCCTAGGTATAGGCGTTCTAGGTTGAGGCCCTTGGCAGAAATGAACTTGGCAAGTTCCAAAATTTGCAAGACCTGTTTAGTGGGACCAGAGTGAGCAAGTGGAGGAATGGTAAAATCTGAGCTCATAGAAGGCAACAGTGAAATCATACTGGCAGAGGATGGACAATTTGCAGGAACTTTGTGCAATTTGCACCACGAATTGAAATAATCTCATTTTTGTTTTTAAAAATGAAAGAAGTATCAGATATCACAATCATTTGATATACCTTAAATTTCAGTAATTCTTAGATTGGTCATTATCTAATTCCTGCTCCTATAAGAATGGGATGACACACCCTTAAACAGATTTTCGATGAATGGAATGTTTACGGGGTGTGAATAGGGTTATGAGAAAAAAGGTGTGAGAAATCTTCATTTTTTCTTAATATTAGTACTTGGTGGGTCTGTCTTCATTTGTGTCACCACAGATTTCTATTAACTATTGCTATTGTCATTAAAATATGAAAAATCTCCCCAGTGTATTGAATAGGGTTCAGATATTTATTTGCTCTCATATTTCAGTTTCTGTTATGCAATTAGTAGCAAGCATTTGGACCAATCCAGTAAGCCTGTTCTCTGTCTCTTAGTTTAATGGCATGAGGAGCCCCACATGAACATGATAACGTCCCATGGCCATATTCTCAGATTGAGGTATTTTTCCATTTGGGTGCAAGGTTTCTAAATTTACTGAACCAAATGATGAAGAGGGAGGGAGCAAAATTTTCTCAACAGCATTATTAGGTGGAATAATGCCAAGAGTCACTTCCATTTCCACATTTTAACTCCTGGACGCACATATTCTAGCTGCAGTGGAGACTTCACTTTATATTATTCACTTGACTAGGGCATATACTATATCATATAATGAAAAACCACACCTTTGTAGAACTTTTTTCCAGCCGTTACTCTAAGTTTTCAACAGGTGATCGCATGGTTCTATCAAAGAGTGCTTCAATGGTGATGGAGTTGAGATGGGAAAAATAAGCCAACGCTTCAAATCTCAAGTGACTGCATCAGTGTTGACAATTAAAAGCATACAATTTCACCCATAGGCTCATGATTTTTCTGACGCAAATTGGCATAATCATATAATTTTTTTTGTTGTGGTTATGCAGGTTAACTCCTATAAACCAGGCCTTATTTTTCTGTGCCTGCTCTGCTAGCATCTAGCTTTCTATATGAGCTCAGAGGTCATAAAGGGAGGTAGCAGTATGTTTTCTTTAGCAAGGAAATTCAATTACATTTAGATATTTAAAGTCCTTTTCCTTGTCTGTATTGGCGCAAAAGTCCTCATTCCTATATTTCAGAGTATCAGTCCTGCCCTTACCCTACACGAATACTGGAGGGATTGAACACTTAATTGATTCTGCAGTTCTATAACCCTTATATTCAGACCCAATGATCCACAACCGTTAAAATTGGCCAATACCTTTCCTTCCTATCCTAAATTAAGCATTAAAAGTTTTCACTTTGTCTGTTACTCTATATAGCCTCTAACTTTGTCAGAAACATCAGGCCAAATCACAATTTCTCTTTCACCACCATTGTCATCATATTAAGTTGCCAAAGGTACTCTAACTCCTACAATTTCTCCTCCATTCACTTTACTTTCCATACCACTATAACTGTAAATTTTATAATCATGATGTTGTTCTAAGTCATATATTGCCAGGATCCTGTTTGCTCTGACCGGAAGGATATCTATGCATTTTTGAAACAGATGAACAACCCATTTCCATATTTAAATTATAAAAATATATTTCTTGATTCTACTCCTGGTACCAATGTATCAGAACTCCAGCAAAAAAAGAAAAAAAATAGTGCAAGCTCAAAAGGTGTGATTAAATCTAATTTAATAAAAGGACAATTATGAGAATGTGGGCAAAGTGAGAGAAAATCAGTAAGGGTTGGTGAAGCACCCTGTGGCAAGCAGCAGAGTTAAGGAACTACCTACCTTTGTTTTTAATGGGACAGAGGAGAGAGCAGTCACTAGAACCTGAGAGGATGCCTATTCTATAAATTAGAATCACCAGTCAAGAGAGATGATCTTTAATAGAAGAACTCATTGACTGTACTCTTACAGCCCAAAAGGGTGGGAACCTCTCGTTTTATCCCACTTTCCAGTTTCCTGCTGATGCTTACCATTTATCAAAATCAAACAGCAATCAGAGAACAAGGAAACCACGAAAGCAGCACTTTTTGGACAATCTTGGGATGCAGAGGAAGGTGGAGAGTATGATACATAGATCTAGAAGAACTAACAAAATATAGAGAGTACAATCATTTTCCCCTTCTGTGCATAATACTTGGCAATGTCTATGAAAAGCATATGATGCTATAGTAGGTGAAGCTTCAGTTAGTGAGAACCAGGGTAAATCATTCTCATTTGCTCTCAAACTCAAAACTTAATGTTTAGGTATTTCTGTCTAGGAACCGTATAGCACCAGCCCCAGTTTCACATGCATCCCATGAGAGCTGTTCTGCAGTAAGATAAGGAAGATTTAGAGACATTTGTCAGGGACAGGATTGTGTTATTGATTTCTCAGAAAACAATCAGGCAAGATGGGCATTAAAATTACATTATTTCACTGAAATTGCTCTGGCTTCGATAACTCCTATATAGGCTGCAATTTGAAATGAACTGTCTGAGACAAAGCTCCATAGAATCCCTTATTTTGCCAGTCTCTTTTCTTTGCTGTCTGTAACATAACAGAGTAAAGATAAAAAGAACAAGCTTGGGTGTAATTCACTTTAGGAAACAATTTTTTATCTATTATGGATCATTATTGCCTGGTTAGAAAATTAAGCATGATTCTCAAAGACATTCTCAAGCAACTTTCTATAGTATACTAAGGGAATAAAAAAATCCAAAATCATTTATTCTATATCTATCATATAGCTAGCACTGTTGAAGGCTGACTTAAAAAAAACACACACAAAAAACTATTATATATTTCCCTTTCAATGATAATTAACTGATACCATCACACACAGAATGCAGATACAGCAGCTCTAATTGCTGATGTGGGACATTGGATATCAAAATTGAACCAATGTTGTTTTTTTCCTAACAAAATACTCTATCTCTTCCAATTCAATATTGTTTCAAAGGTGTGGCATTTACATTTCTGTGTAACAGAAATCAGTATGTGTTGATATACAGAGAGTAACTATAAGACTTTAAGTCATATATGTATCTTAAATACATATTAAGGAATCATATTTAGATAAGTTATACATTTGAAACAAATTTAGAGAAAAACTCAAATAGTAGCACAGACAGTGTGCAGATAACTTTATGGATAAGTCATGTAAATGACTAAACTTTGGAAAATATTACCTGTGAAAAGCTGCTTTCTAGGGAAAATGTGGATTACAATTCTATATATATGGTGGGACCAATTAGAAAAAATTGGTTTCTGTCTATTTCAGCATCTAACTTTATTAGGCACAAATGTGATGTCAATAATAACTTACTAAATGATGGACAATTATTAGATGTTAAGTCTACTTTTCAGTGGAATGGAATTATAATTTCATAATCATATACAAATAAAATATGATATATCATTATTCTAGATTGTGGAGAATAATATTCTTTGAATTACCAAAGAGATTACTTCTTTCTAATTCTATTAAAGTACACACTAGCATTCAGACGTGACAGACAGTAAAAATAGAAAGTAATATGAAACAGATGTGAGCAAAAGCAACAAAACTGGGCATTGATTGATCAGCCAGTTTATTATTTAGAAGTTACTTGGTTTGATTGTGGTGGAAAACCAAACTAAACATAGATCATATAAAAAAGTGAGTATTTTCAATTACATGTGAAAATCCAGGGCAGCGTGATCCAGGGTAGTAAACAATGGCATTCCCAGACCTAGGTACTGTGTTGTCTTTACTTTCAGGCCCCATAAAAGTGACCTCCAGCATCTTCAGTTTATGTCATTCTTACTGTCATTAGTTTCACAGGAAAATAAAATCTTTATGCATGATAACTCCTTTTTAAATCTTGGAGTTCACTTTGATCAAATCAACTTGGGTAAAGGAACATATGTGAAACAATTTCTGTGGTTTGGGATCCCGGATTATGCTGGATATCCACAAGTTGGTCACATTGTTTCCCCTTCCCTCCACGCTCACTGTGATTTATGGACAGACTCTTACTGAACCAGATGAAATTAGAGTCAGGGGCAGGGTCGCACCCTGTAAGAAATATACTATTGCTTTGACAACGTGGGATGGATTCAAGTTTATAAAACAAAAGTAAAAGGTCTCACACAACCATAGGCATGACGAGCAACATATTCCTGAGTTACTTCCCAGTGGTACCTGCTGTGAGATGGTTTTCCTGCATGTTTTAAAGTACTGACTAAGCAATTTACATTTTCTATTCAATGAGTTTATTTTTAGATTGCACTGTAAGTGGACATAATTTTTTCCCCCAAAAGTTCGCAAACTGCATGCCTCCATCACCTTGCTGTCAGTATTCTACGATTTTAGATAACAGCTGGCCAGGAGAATGCAAAAACAGAGATTGCTGACCCAGAGCAAACACGGTGCACGGTATTTCAAGAGAAGAATTGGCTTTCAAAACAATCAAAGAATAATGACTCAGGAAGTAAACTATTTACTTTGAACAAGGGCAGAAGCGTTGTACAATAGTTAGTTATGCGACCTAAGCAAAAACCAAGATATTCAATGAAAACAGCAGAAAAAACAAAACAAACAAATAAACAAAACATGAGGCAGAAACAGGAAGATCCAATCTGGCTCATAACTATCCTCAGCTACCCAGGTTCAGGGTCATTGCCTTTTCTAAAGGGAGGAGAAACAAGAGTAATATTAAAATTCATTGCAAAGCTTATATTTATTAAATTGTACATAATGATGTAGGTGAATATAATTAGTTTGTGTTAACACAGTATGGACTCAATAGGCCCAGAAAACAATGAAAAAGTGTGGCCCTTATTCAAAAATGCTTGTACATTTCAAGATCATTAAAGCAAGTATGGTATCCTGTAAGTACAGAACCTTGTGCAACTGTGTATGAAGCTGTATCTGAGGCTTAATCATTATTAAAATTTATTTGCCATTCTCATGTAGTCCAAAGTGAAAAAATCTAAACAGATACCTGCATTTGATTCCCAGAGCCTAATCACTTACATAACATTTCTTTTTCTGGACAAATTACCCTATATAGGACCACCAGTATTATGTTGAATAAAAGTGTCAACAATGGGCATTTTTGCATTGTTTCTGAATATAGAGAAAAAGCTTTCAGTCCTTCTCCATTGACTATAGTGTCAGCTGCAGATTTTTCATATGTGACAATTATTGTGTTGTGTTATATGCTGTTGGTGAGAATGTAAATTGGTGCAGCCACTATGGAAAACAGTATGAAGTTTCCTCAAAAAAGTAAAAATAGAAACACCACATGATCCAACAAACCCACTTCTGGACATATAGCCAAAGGAATTGAAATCAGGATTGTAAAGCAATCTGCACTCCTACGTTTATTGCAGCATTACTCACAATAGCTAAGATGTGGAGCAACCTAAATGTTAATTGACACATGAATGCAAAAGGAAAATGTGGCATATACATAGTATAGTTTTCAGCCTTAAAAATAGGAGGAAATCCTTTCATTTATGACAATGTGGATGAACTTGGAGGGCATTTTGCTAAATAAAATAAACATAGAAGAACAAATAATAATTCCACTTATGTGAGGATTTTAAGGCAGTCAAATTCATAGAAGCAGAGGGTAAAAAGGGCTGGGAGGAGGGAGAATCCTGGAGATGTTTGTCAAGAGGCATAAAGTTTCAGTTATGCAAGATGAAAAGGTCTTAAAGATCTGCAGTAAAGTGTAGTGCCTGTAGTTAACAATATCACATTGTATATTTAAAAATGTACTAATAGGGTAGACCTTATGTTACATGTTCTCATCACAAAGCTAAAATAAACAGGGCAAGAGAAAACTTGTAGGTGATGTATATGATTATAAGATTGATTTTAATGATGGTTTTGCAAGTGTATACTTATCTCCAAACTGTACACATTAAGTATACACAGTGTTTTGTCTGTCAATCACACTTCAATACAGTAGTTTAAAAAAAGAATGTTTATTGAACAACTGGAATTTTGTTGTATAGTAATAGGCAATAAGATTAGAATATCAAATTATTCAAAGTTAATATTTACATAAGAAGCAATTGAACACTAAATATTCACAATAGGAGGTACTACTATCCTTTGGCATTTCAATTATTTTACAGCTATCATTTATTGAAGCCATATATAGCCTCATAATTTTTTTCTTTTTATTTTTCGAGACAGAGTTTCACTCTGTTGCCCAGGCTGGAGTGCAATGGTGTGATCATGGCTCACTGCAGCCTCAATCTCCCGGGCTCAAGCGATCCTCCACCTCAGCCTCCTGAGCAGCTGGGACTACAGGCTTGCACCATCATTTCTGGCTAATTTTAAAAAATATTTTGTAGAGACAGGGTCTCCCTATGTTAGCCAGTCTAGTCTCACACTCCTGAGCTCAGGCAGTCCTCCTGCCTCAGCCTCCCAAAGAGCTAAGATTACAGGTGTGAGCCACTGTGTCCAGCCTAAAGTTTAAAATACACATTCACATGCCACAAATAAATTTTATTTTCCTGATTATATGGTGAGGAACATGAATCAATGATAATTTAGGTAATTCACTTTTGGCCACAGAGATAGTACATTAGACTTTATAACCAGGACTATGTATCTCTAAAACCCTTGCTCTTATTTCATTATTCCTGTTGCCTGCTTGACTCTTTCAAGACAGGAAAAAAGAAAGCTGTGTTAGTTACAAAAAGTTTATGGGGTCTTCCATGTTTGAGATGGGGGTACAGAGATGAGAGAGAACACGTGGATTTCTCACAGATTCATCATTCTTTGTGCATTATTTGAGTGGAGCATTTTTCATTTTACACAGCAGCCACTTTCTCAAAACCATTCAGATTCTGGTTGATAATTGATTCCTATCAAAAATATCATGGAATGGCTCAGGGATTAATGGGATAAAATCAGATTTGCAAAAACAAAACATAAGAATAATAGCTAACATTCATTGGGCTCTTACAGAACGGTTCCAGAACTTTCCAAGGAGTGTCAAAATAGCCTTATAAATTGGTTCTATTATTATCTGCATATTATATATAAAGGAGAAAACAGTGCCATAGAGAGGATACATGATCTTCCAATATCATTTACCAAAGCTATGATTCAACTTAGGTTTTACAGATTATGTATACTTAAATGATACTCTATTAAAGATATATATATATATATGTTTATATATGTATATGTATGTATGTTTATGTGTATATGTATATATGTGTGTATATATATGTTTCTCTCTCTATCACAGAAATATCATTGTATTTCAGATATTTAATATTCCTCTTTTCAAAAGGCTTCTGTCCAAAAATCTGTGTGTGATTTTTCAAGCCCAACTTTAGGTAACTCGAAAGGCTTTTCCTGGCAGGTGCAATGGGAGAAAGTTGCTGCTCCCACACCAGATTTGGTGCAGAGGTCTAAGGAAAGCCATAGGCAAGTACTCAGGCCCCCTCTGTCTCTTCAGCGTTTAGCTATATTTGCATTCCTACCCCAGGTGCCTTCCTTCCTAAGTCCTTTTACTCGGAGTGTTTAGCTGAAATCTCCTTCGGCTATCTCTGCCAAAGCCTCTTTATGTGGGGAAGGGGAGAGAAAAACCTTGAAGACATATTTTCCACTCTTTCTCAGAACCTAGTACATTTGCAGTCCTAGCCCTTCCCCCTTGCCCCTCTCCCCTAGCCCTCAGGTCCATAAAATTGAAGAGCCCCTTGTTTGGGGATCCCTTGTCACTGGGATGAACCCACATCTCTGCTGGTCCACCTGACTCTTGAAATGCACTGGTTCCATGGAAAGAAATGACACAGAGTGGGGCTGGCACTTTCTCCAAGTTTCTCTTGTTTACATTATGACAGTAAGTGATGAGAGATTTCTGTTATTTTTATTTTGGTTTATTATTCCTCGGATGCCTAACAACTCGGTTCTTGTTCCACCTCAGCTGAGTTCCTAACAAGAGTGATTTGTTCGTATTTTCTAACTTTTTGAAATATATTTTAAAATTGGATGAAATAGACTTTCCCTTCTGATTAGGATATAGAAACCCACTAGTGACTTTCATCTTGTTCTTACGATCAAAACAAAGCATAAAAGCTAAAAATGTTTCATAGTTAAAACAAGTCTGAGAGCTGAGGTGGTTGGACCCTCCCCTGAGTGCAAACTTTGCCACCCTCCGAAGTCAGAAAGCAGAGCAGGGGAGATGACTCCAACAGAGGTCCCTGGGATTTCAGATATCATAAACGTTTACAGAAACTTTCCTTCTCTAATTTCATTTATATAAATATACAATTAAGAAAATAAATGGGCAAAGATACAAAGGACAAAACCTGTTTTCACAACATACGTTTGTCAAGGAACTTATATTAAAAATATATAAAAAAAAAACCTCTTAAAAATGAGCAAGGAAGAGACAACCCACCAAAAGAAAAAAGAAAGCAGGGAAAAGACTTGAATAATAGATATTTCATAAATGAAGACATACCTGTATCATGTATGCACATATAAAAGGTACTCAACTGGTTGGATGTGGTGGCTCACGCCTGTAATCCCAGCACTTTGGGAGGCTGAGGTGGGTGCATCATGTGGGGTCATGAGTCCGAGACCAGCCTGGCCAATATGGTGAAACCCCATCTCTACTAAAAATACAAATAATGGTAATAATAATAATAAGCCGGGTATGGTGGCATGTACCTGTAATCCCAGCTACTCAGGAGGCTGAGGTAAGATAATCGCTTGAACCTGGGAGGTGGAGGCTGCAGTGAGCCGAGATCACGCCACTGTACTCCAGCCTGGGTGACAAAGCAAGACTCCATCTCAAAATATAAATAAATAAAACAAAACAAAATAAATAAATAAAATAAAAGTGCTCCACCTAAACAAGTCACCACGGAAATCCAAGTTAAAACAACTAGAGTATATCACTTTAAAATTAATATACTAGCGAAAAAGATAAAATACTGATCCTGTTAAGCATGAATGTGATGTAGAATGACTGGAAGTTTCATGGCTTGGTCAGGTGAAGTGATAAAAGTAAACCGTGGAACTACTTGGCAGTTTCTTGTAAAGTTAGTCATAAATCTACCTGAAGACGACAGGGTAGTAAAAAGAATTCTTGATAAGACAGAAAATGTGGCTATCTTCCTCCAGTTGATTACGATTTGTATTGTGGAAAAATTATTTACTCTTTTTCAATATTAATACCTTCATTTTAATGTTTGAGAGAAGTACCTTTAAAGATTTATACAAGCTTTAAAATATGCATATAATTCTATATAATAGAGAAACAGAATGATTATGCAGATCACAGACTGCATCCTGAAGACTACAAACAGCCAAGACAGAGTGAGAACAAAAAAGGCAAATCCAATGACAAATTCTGTAGCCAAAGTTGGAAACAATATTTACATAATAGAGTAGGCGGGTTTAACATCAATCTGTACTATTTTAATAGGCTACTAATTAAAACATTGGAAGCTTGCTATGAACCCCCTCACTGGCCCTTTTTGCCTTGGTTATCGTGATTTCAGGCTTTCTAGTTCACAAGCAGGTGTCTAAAATGTGAGACTGAGACAAAAGGAGTTCTTATTTCTTTATGTTTTTTCCAAGACAGAAAGGGGAGTCCACAGTGAAAGTGTGAAGTATTTGTTGGTTTTGAACAAGATCAGAAGAGAGGTGGAAGAAAAATTTGAGAAAAGGGGGAATGCTCCTATTTCTGAGTTATTTCCTGTTGACTTTAAGATGTATGCCTTACTACAGCACACAATAGAAGCTACGAATCATTTCAAAGGAAAGAGGAAGGCGGAACTCTTCAAAATTAAATGATCTAAAGTTCTCTGGAGACTCTTTGCTTCTAATTTTGTTTAAGACTCATGTATGTTCAACATTTCATTGGGTTTCAAAATTATTTTATTATATGTTATCTGTTGGATGGAGACCCTTGGGGATCAGGGCCACCTTAAACCTTAATATTCTCTACTGCAAGGCTGATACAGCTTCATTGATTGGCTTAAATTTTTGTTGTTGTTGTTGTTTTTGAGACCGTCTCACTCTGTTGCCCATGCTGGATTGCAGTGGAGTGATCTCGGCTCACTACAACCTCCATTGCCCGGTTTCACGTGATTCTCCTGCCTCAGCATCTCGAGTAGCTGGGATTACAGGCAGGTGCACAATGCCCGGCTTTTTGTTTGTGTGTATGCGTGTGTGTGTGTGTGTATTTTTAGTTGAGATGTAGTTTTGCCATGTTGACCAGGCTGGTCTCCAACTCCTGACCTCAAATGATATGCCCACTTTGGCCTCCTAAAGTGCGGGGATTACAGGCATGAGCCACCATGCCTGGCCTGGTTTAATATTTCTTAAGGCTGTTAAAAATAGTTATTTTCTGATTTTTTAAAATAGATGTGTATCTTGGTTCTTTTATAAATTACCAAGTACCTAAAATTGGGTAATTTATAAGGAAAAGAAAATTTTTTTGTAGAGTTATGGAGGCTGAAAAGATCAAGGGGCCATATCTCGTGAGGGTCTCCCTGCTGGCTGGGACTCTGCAGAGTCCAGAGATGGCACATGGCATCACATGGTGAGGGGAGCTGAGCTTGTACTAACATTCTTGCTTCAGTTTTATAAATTATATTAATGTATCTTTAAGTTCACTGATTTTTATTTCTGCCATATCTAAACTTTTATAAATCCTATATTATATATAAGGGAGATTGAATTTTTATTTCAGTGACTGTATTTTCTCTCTCTCTCTTTTTTTTTTTTTTTTTTTTTGAGAGAGGGTCTTGCTCTGTTGCCCAGGTTGACGTGCGGTGGTGTGGCATGATCATGGCTCACTGAAGCCTCCACCTCCCAGGCTCAAGCAACCATCCCAGACTCCCAAGTAGCTGGAAATAGAGGAATGTGCCACCACACCCACTGAATCTGAATCTTTTTTTTTTTTTTTTTTTTCCAGAGAAGAGGTCTCTCTATGTGGCCCAGGCTAGCTATTGCATTTTCATCTCTGGATATCCCTTTTATTTTAAAAAATATGTCCTATCTCCCACCTCCATATGTCTGTGCTGTCTTTTAAGCTCTACAAAAGCTTATGATAGCTATTGTAGTGCCTTCATTTCTGATTCCTAAATTTTTGCTCTTTCTTTTTCCCCCTGTTGATTTACTTCAGTCCTGATGAAGGATTCTATTTTTCTGTTTCTTAGAATGGGTAGTAATTATATATTAGATGCTTAATCTTATGATATCTAGAATTTATCTTCCATTAAATAATAGGTGTTCTGTCCTTACATAGTGTTTTTTTTTTTTTTTAATTCCGTTTTGCTCTTTTGACGTCTATTTTTATGCATTACAAAAAAGGGTTCAGAGAAGTGTTCCTCTAGGGGTAGTGTGTTCCTACTACAGAAGTATGCTGCATTTGATGACTCCATGAAATGCTATGGGAATTTTCCAAATGCTCTCTATTCTGGCTGATCAGAGCAAGAACATCTCCCTACTGTGAATAAGCTCTTAGAGTTGTTTAGCCCGGCTTTGTAAAGATTCACTTAATGTTTGCAGAGCCTCATACTTACCTGTGGTAACAGGTCAGACCTCTTCAAAGATCTGCCTAAAAATTCTCAGCCGTTTATTCTTCCTAAACTCCGGTTGCCCACTCTTCAAGTCAGAAAGACCACCAAGCCCTGTGGGTTACTCACCTTGTGCCTGTGGTGAGAAAATTGACGCCAGACAGAAAGCTTTTGGTACGGTTTCTGTCCTATTTGTAGTTGTTCACAGCATGAGGGTAATCTGATGCTTATTATTCCACTATGTCCAGAAGCGCAAGGCCCTCAATCATAACATTTTTAATGTCTCCTCTTTTTCACACACACACACACACACACTCACATACATATACTGTCAAAAATCTGAGAAAGTTGAAATTGCATTATTATAAGCATTGCCACCATTTTTTCTTGGCCATTTTTGTTTCAGGAAAGAATTTAAAATATTTTTAGCTTAATTTTCATTATAAAAGTGTTACTTGTTTCATTAAATTTAAAATATAATTTCTTTAGTAGTAATTGCAATTAATTTCATGAAGCCTTTAGGTCTCTAACACATTTAAAGTATGA
Organism: Macaca mulatta; assembly: GCF_049350105.2. NCBI lineage: Eukaryota > Metazoa > Chordata > Mammalia > Primates > Cercopithecidae > Macaca > Macaca mulatta. The sequence goes on from NC_133419.1 coordinate 39,444,478, forward strand.
TGGTAAAAAATGGAATGTTTTCTGCCTGATGATATCTGTTTGTACTCCCCCCCCACCAATTATCTGTGGTCCTTAAGTCTTTTGAGAATGCCATAGCTTTTATTGTAATCCAGCTTCACAGAAACTATAAGCAGAGATGTAGGCATTGAAAAGAAATATGGCCTTGTTTTCCTCCCTTTTCTCCCTCTCTCTCTCTTTAATATTCTTTTCTACTCTTTTGTTAATACGATTTTCTATTCCAAAAAAAGCAAAATTCATTCCTGTAAACCCTTCAGAAGTACAAGGTGGATTTCACACTGGACTTTAGGTATGTACAGAGTGTGACAGCAAATTACTGCAAGCTACTTATTTATCATTGTCACATATAATTTTTAAAAAGTGCTCCATACTGAAAGTATCTCTGAGCAACATCTTGTGTTTTCTTGGGTAACAAAAGCCCAAATATGTCAGCAAGGACTTCCTCTACAATGATTGGCTTCTGATATTGGCAGCCTGGGAAGTAATCTTCTAGTGATCTCAGACTATCAGTACTACTTTTAACAACCATGAATAAGGGAGATGATATTTTAGTGAATAACAGTAAAAATACTAAAATCTAAAATAATTATGTTCACTTTACTTCAAAAAGGAACCTTCCTATCTTATATAAAATTAGACCTCTCTCTCTATTTTTTTCTTTAAAGTTCTTACATTGCCAAATCTCATGTTCTTTTTTGCAAATTGACTTCAGGAGTTTCTGGAAGAATGAAACTGAACTGGAATTGGAGAGAAGAAAATTATCCTTCATTTAGAATTGAATATTGTTATTTGTTTTTATCTTTTAAGAATAAATTGAAAGAATTTTCTCATCCCAGAAGAAAATTGCTTTGATAATTTATTACTGCAGAACACATCTGTCATATTTATCCAAGTCTTTGTATTTCAATTGCCAAAGGCCTACTTTGGCCCCAGTCATCAATTATTTGGCCTAGTGCCATAGGCCCCACCTCTTCACTCGGCTTCTGATCTCCTGCCTCATTTGGCCCCAATCATCAATTATTAGGCCTGGTACCATAGCCCCCACCTCTTCACTCTGCTTCTGATCTCCTGCCTCAGCCTAGTATCTCCTACCACATTGCTGGCTACCTCCTTTCTTAGTCACTGACTTAAATCCTGAAATTTATCAATTGGGAGGCCTGCTTAGTTACTCAGCATTTACAGGATTAAGTCCGAATATGGCCGTTTTATAGTCCGGCCCATCTGCCCTCCAGCTTTTAATCAATCCCATATATCCTATGTCCTATTCACAATTGAGTATTAGTGAATGACCTTCTTTACTTCCATGTTTCAGCCCTTAATTCAATTCTCTCAGCTTAGAGTGTCCAAAGCAGAGTAAATTAAATTTCTAGAAGATACCCAAATGCAAAGCAAGCAAGTAAAATTGTTCTTTCCTCTATAAGTAGTACTCTTTCTCAATCACTTACTTCAATTTTCCAGGACATATTACTGTGACATCTTGATTGGCTGAGGCAAATTATCTACAAAGTTTATATTTACAGTCCGCATTTCTTTTCGTATTTGTGAACCAATGCTTATGCATTTAAAATGCAGTGTGTTTTGCGTTTATTTTCATTTTATTTACTTTTTATTTATTTTTTTTACAAATGCCTTATAAATGCTGTGTAACTACTTTCATCAACAACACTGTATGTTTTCACATTTTCTCTTGAAAGCAGAAGCACAATGCAATCTCTGCCATCATTAACTTATTATTATGTCTAAGACATCTCGTGCACTTGAGAACTCATTTAAAATGTTAACATTATGAGGTGAATTTTTTTTTATTGTATTTTATAAATGAGAAAACCAAAGCATAGGAACTCCAGGTTTGCTCAACAACACTGGTAAGTAATGAATTCAGGATTTGAACCCATGCTACGCTGCCCCAGTATGTTGAGTTTACATGTTCGTATTGTCTAAGGAGGCAGGGCAGTAGCTGTTATACTCCTTCATGTGAAATGTCCAAACTTAATCTTTCATATATAAATCATTGTGTATGTTTGTATTATACAGGTGTACATATATGCTATAAGTTGGTATAACTTCCATTAACTAGGAATTATTTTAATTCACTCTTTTTCATTGAGTTGTGAGTAGGGATAGTTTCTGTCAAATATTCAATATCTGATTTAGTGCCTTCTACCTCATAGGCCTTCCATATATGTTTAATAACATATAAAAATGAATAAACAAAAGTGTATAAAGCTATAAAATGTCCTTATGCAAATATTCAGAAAGATTGAGACAAATTTTAGTTTTCAAGAATGTGTACATTCTAAAGTGTGCATGTGTGAATGTAGTTTGTGTATAGGGGAATGAAGTCACCAACGTTAATTAAGACATATTCCTGCCCCCAAGAAGTTTGTGGTTCTGAATGAACTCATTATCTATATGTCTACCTATATATATAATTATATCACCTATAATGTGTCTATATAACATATTGATAAATTCTCAGAGGTTTCAGTTAAACTAAGTATCACATGGAACAGGAGTATAGTTTAAAACAGTTTGCTATTATTATCTAGCTATGAACCCCTGGCATTTATTAAGTGTTTCCTATATGTTAAGACCTCTATATCCGTTATCTCATTTGGTTAGTCCTATAAACAAATGAGGTTATACATACGCATTTTAGAGACAAATTCTGTTGCTTACTAGAAATCCAGCATACAGGAATTTGTTGAAGCAGTCCATACCATCTGAGATGACACTCTTCTTTCCAAACTTCTCATGCCATTGCAAATCATGCTTAAGCTTGCTGTGCCCATTAGACACTGTAAACATCAAAACTCCCCAGATCCCTTCTATATAAGTGGAATGGTGTTCCTATGCTCCATAAACTTTCATTTATTTCTTAGGCACCCTGCCTACTGCTGAGGTCCCATCAATGGATCATTAAAAAGCCTAATTTTTTTACAGCATTAATAAAACAGGTAGACTCGTGACCTTCTTGCCATTATTTTGAAACCTATTGAAAATCAAATGTTCCCAGTTTATTCACACCACTAACATTTTATTGGTACCAAATAGAGAATATATTCTGATTTTTGGCTGAAAAATCTGTGGGAAAACACTCAATGCTAATATACTACTTTCCTACAGTTATATTTAAGTCCACAGTTTCCTTATTAAATTGATGTTTGGATAACTTATCCATTGTTGAAAGTGGGGTTTGAAGTCCCCTAATATTTTTATTTTGTGATTTCTCCTTTCATTGCTATTTGATATTTGCTTAATATATTTAGGTGCTCCAATGTTGGATGCATATATGTTTATAATTGTTATATCTTCTTGATGAATTGGCCTCTTTATAACTATATAATAACTTTATTTCTTCTTATTTACTTAAGTCTATTTTGTCTGACATAAATGTAGCTACTCTGTGTTTGTTTTGGTTTTCATTTTCATGGAGTTTCTTTTTTCTTCCCTTCGCTTTCAGCCTATGTGTATCTTTAAGCTAAAAAGAGTCTCTCTTAAGGACAAATTGTTGGTTCTTTGTTTTTAATTCATTCAGACACTCTATGTACTTTAATGGGATAATTTAATTCATATAATTTAACATAATTGTTGCTGTGAAAGGACTTACTATCACCACTTTGTTAATTGTCTTCAGACAGTTTTGTAGCTCGTTTCTTTCAGTCTTGTTGTCTTCCTTTGTGATTTAATATTTTTTTGTAGTGGTATGCTTTGATTTTATTAAATTTATCTTTTGTGTGTCTACTAGAGGTTTTTCTTTATGGTTACTGTTAGACTCACAAACACAATCTTATATCAGTCTAGTTAAAGCTGATAATGACAGAAATCCTACACATTTACTTTGCTCCTTCCCCTCACATTTTCCATTATTGATGTCCCAATAGCATCATTTTACATTGTATGTCCCTAACACTTTTGTACTTATGACTGCTTTTTATCACATTTATATTTTAAATTTTATATTAGAGTTAAAAGTAATTTTTACATTCTTATTTTAGTTTTAGAGTATTCCAAATAAGACAATATATTTACTTTTACCATTGAGCTTTATATTTTTGACTATTTTCATATTACTGATTAGAGTCTTTTCATTTCAATTTGAAGAACTTCCTTTAGCATTTCTTGTGAGGGAAGTCTGGGTTATTTCCCTCAGATAAATACTTTGAGAAAGTATATATCTCCCCTTCATTCTTAAAAGATTACTTTGCCAGGGATAGTATTCTTGGCTAGAAGTTATTTGATTTTTTTTAAGAACAATGAATATATCATTCTACTGGCCTTCATGGTTTTTGCAAATATAGCCTTACTGGGGGTGAGGGTTCTTTGTATGTAAGTTGTTTTTCTCTTGTTCCTTTCAAAATTCTTTCTTTGTCTTTGACATTTGACAATTTGATGAAAATATGTCTCGGTGTAATCTTCTTTGGGTTGAACTTAGTTGAGAACTGTAGAACTTCCTGAAGCTGGATGTTCATATCCCTCCTAAGATTTGGGAGGAATATTTCAGATATTTTTTTAAAATTAAGCTTTCCATTTCTTTCGCTCTCTTCTTCTTCTAGGATTCCCATGATTTGCATACTGTTTTGGTTGATGGTGTTTTATAAATTTCATAGGCATTATTCATTCTTTTTTATCTCATTTTTTTCTCCTTTGACTGACTAATTTTAAAGGACCTGACTTTGAGTTCACCATTTCTTCTGTTTGATCAAGTGCGCTGTTGAAAATCTCTGTTTCATTTTTTCATTTCATTCATTGTATTCTGTTCCAGAACTTCTGTTTTGTTCTTTTTGTGACCTCTATCTCTTTCTTGAACTTACCGTTTTCCTCATGTATTGTTTCTTATACCATGGTAAGCTTCCTTAAAACGACTATTTTGAATCCTCTGTTAGCTAATTCATATATTCCAATTTCATTGGGATCTGTTACTGAAAAATTATTGTATTCTTTTTGTGATGCATTTGGGTTCTCTGAAGTCTTGCATTTCTGTCTTCACATTTGAAGAAGTTACTTCCTCCTCCAGTTTTCACTGAATACCTTCAAGAGATAAAGACCTTCACTAATCAGTCTCGCTAAGGATTCTTGGGGCATCTCAGACATTTTATATCAATGTAACTCCTGCGTGCTGTTTGCTCCTGTTGGCAGTAGTAAGCCTTAAGATTGTATACTTGCTCTTGATCCCAAAAAGCCAAGTCAGATTTTAAGAGCATTGAGTTTATTTTCCCTAGGGTAGTGCCTTGACATGCTCAAGGTTAAGCACCTTCTCCTAATCCAACAGTGTTGAGTTTCCTGTCTCTGTGACCTAATGTACAATCTGCAAAGTTTTACAGTGCCGTTAGTGGAGGCACAAGTGGAGCACAGGCCACAGGGAAGGTAAGGATGTGCATCATGTTGGGAGCATGCATGGGCTAAGTAATGGGCATCTACAGGTTATGCATCCTACTCGGCTCAGGCATGGACCTCTTGGTGGAGTCTGAGAAGCAGTTAGTAGAAACTGTGGAATTTTATTGAGTTCCATGCCCCTGTTGCTGTGAGCTACTGTCGTGGTTTCCTGCTCCTACCTGCCTGAACACTGTTCAGCCACACAGATCTCCTCAATGTTCTGCATGGGGTGGGAAAGTAGTGGGACACTTGGGCAGTGTCTTAACTGCTGGGGAGACAAGTGCCCCTGCACTCTTGTTTTCTGCCATGGGAAAAATCAAGTGCCCAGGGGGATTTCTCCACCTTGAGGTAATGATAATGTGAGTAAAGTGAAAGTTATTATATTCTTTAACGTGTGTATTCTCAGATGTTTTGATCCAGTGGTATGCTGGGACCTTACCACTGGCCTCCTAGCCTCCCAAAAAGTGCTCTCATCTATGGGTGGTTGTCAAAATTGGTATTTTGTTCTGGGAAAGAGCAAGGGAATGAGGGTTGAAAAATCATATTCTATCATCTTACTTATGTCATCTCCACTACTTGACTTATTCACTGAAATATTTTATGTGTCTCTTAAGCCAAACATGACAAACCCAAATTTATGAGTTTCTGAACTTCAAATGAAAAAATTAAATAGCAATAAAAAATAAATATACCTCTTCTTCAATTGTCTACTCATGATTCTATTCAAAAATGAAACCTGATCATTTTTCTGTTTCTCAAGCCAAAAATCTTAGGATGTTTCCTGATTATTTATTTCCCTTACACACCACATCCAAATCATAATAAAAGAGAATTATTGTTGTGGTTTTAAATACTTTCTGGAATATAACCAGCATTCCCTCATCTCCACTACTGCCACTTTGGTCTCAGCAACCATCACCTCTACCCAAGACAATTTTAATAGTTTTTCTAATATTCTCCCTGTTTTCATCCTTGCTCCTTTACAGATATTTTTTTTTTTTTTAGGCAGCAGTTAGATCCTTCATAATAAGAAGCAGATTATGTTACACTTCTGAGAAAATTCTCTTCACTTCCTGTAGGATAAAATATAAAGTCTTGGCCGGGCGCGGTGGCTCAAGCCTGTAATCCCAGCACTTTGGGAGGCCGAGACGGGCGGATCACGAGGTCAGGAGATCGAGACCATCGTGGCTAACACGGTGAAACCCCGTCTCTACTATAAAATACAAAAAACTAGCCGGGCGAGGTGGCGGGCGCCTGTAATCCCAGCTACCCGGGAGGCTGAGGCAGGAGAATGGCGTAAACCCGGGAGGCGGAGCTTGCAGTGAGCTGAGATCTGGCCACTGCACTCCAGCCTGGGCGACAGAGCAAGACTCCATCTCAAAAAAAAAAAAAAAATATATATATATATATATATATATATATATATATATATATATATATAAAGTCTTTAGTAGGGCCTACAAGACATTGTAATCTTTCAGTTTACTATTTCTCTGGCCTCATTGTCTGCTGCACTCTACCTAACTAATTTTGCTTCAGCATACCTGGACGCATTGTTATTGCTTGGAATCATCAATGTCCAGTAGAATTTTCTGCAATAATGGAAATGCACTACACAGTGCAACTGATACTAATGACATGTAGCTATTTTGTACATAAAATGTGTATACTGTCAGTAAGGAACTAAATTTTAATTTTAATTAATTTAACTGTAAATAGTCACATGTAGCTAGGGACCCTTTACTAGAGAGTTTAATTCTAAAACAGCATCCACCTTCCTGCCTTTCAGCAGCAGAAGGGGTATTCATCCCCATACATTTGCTAGCCTAGCTCCTTCAGGTCTCCGTTTAAATACCACATTATTAGAGATGCCTTCTTTGACCAGCCTAGAGAAAATAGCAGTAACATGTATAAAGATTCACTCCATATTTTTCTTACATAATTTAGACTTTGTATCATTAATTCCATGTGACAAAACTGTGATTTTGTTGTTCTATCTTCCTTTACAATCTAGGATAACATTTCCATGGGGATAGCAATTTTGTGTAATTCTTTCCACTGCTTTATCCCAACACCTAGTATCTGGCTTATGGTAGGCATTTGATACAGATTTGTTAAATAATGATACAAGTAAATAGATCTCATTGGCTATTATTTGTGTGGCACTCCTTTTTCTCAAAATCTTTCTCCTTCCAGCTCTAGCTACAGGTTTCTAATCTAATGTTTGTAAACTCATGGCTCACAAGTTGTATCCAGAAGCAGATGTGCTGTTTACAAACATCACAATGGTGATAATCAACAATTGACCTTATAAAATGAGGAAATAAGGATGTTGTGGTCGCTAGAAAATTAAGATTTCAGGGCAAGGGTAACAGTTGGCCTGTAGAATCAGGACATTGGGCCAGTGAAGAATCCGAGAGTCAATTAGAAGGCAGCCTGGAGCAAGGGTGGTGGGATGAGGGGCACTAAGGTCAGAGAAAAAAAAGCAAGAGCAAAATTGCAGAGGCAGAAGGGCATGACAAACTGATGCTATGAGTGAAAACAGAAAAATTAGTAGGGGTTGGGGGACTGAATTTAAGAGAACATTTTGTCTTTCATAAACTTAAGGCAGTAGCTTATTGTCTAGTTAAGGGAACCAGTAGGCTAACAGGACACTGAAGGAAACTGTCTCAAGTATTCGTTGAGCCCTTTTGTTGTGGAATGAAATCTTAGGACATTGAGTTCAGTGAAACTGTGTCTGGAGGTTGAGATTTTAGGTATGTCTACCTAGATATAACAAACATCTGTGAGTAGATGAGCTAAGAGAAGGAAATAAGTTAACTTATGGAAAAAGAAAAAAAAGAGTCCTGGAAATACAGAGAAGTTCAGAGCAAGAACTGAACAGTGAGATCACTTGGACTCGGGAAGGGGAACATCACACACCAGGGCCTATCATGGGGAGGGGGGAGGGGGGAGGGATTGCACTGGGAGTTATACCTGATGTAAATGACGAGTTGATGGGTGCAGCACACCAACATGGCACAAGTATACATATGTAACAAACCTGCACGTTATGCACATGTACCCTAGAACTTAAAGTATAAAAAAAAAAAAAGTATAAAAGTTAGGGAGTCTTGATGCAAAATGCCTATATTTGAATGCTAGTTCTGGCACTGGCTAGGGAGGTGTCTATGTTCAATAACCTACCCTTTCTATGATATATCCATTTGTGAAAGGAGGACTGTAATAATATCTACTTCCAGGGTTAAGAGACCACACAAATTTGTAGAAAGCTTGGGGCAAGGGTCATTTACAGAAAGTGGTGAATAGATAATGCTGGGGGAATTAGGATAGTAAAATACTTGTTAGTGAGTCAGTTGGAAGTACAAAGGTCAGCAGTATCAGTGAAGCACATATAGGAGAACGTTGCAAAGAAAATTAGGTCAGGATAACAAAAAGTGGTTGGAACAGTTGATCTGCATCATCCCAGCAAATTTTCACAGTACTATTGAGCACTTGATGTACACATCTCAGTTAATTCTCACAATTCTGTGTGAGATGAAAGTTACCATCCTTATCTAAATGAGGAGACAAAGGCTTATAAATGTTAAATGTGGAAATGAAATTTCAGTTCAGGTCTATACAAATCTAGAGTCCATGCTCTTAACCTCCATCCCACATTTCCTGGAGGGGAAGACGATGCTCAAGGAGATTCAAGAGGAGGATGGAGACTGTGGAAATATCATTCGGTTTGACAAGTTTATGTTAAGTTCAGGACTACAGAGCAGGTTGCTAAGAATTTGATTATGAGTAAATAGGCCAGGCACAATGGCTCATGTCTTTAATCCTAACATTTTGGGAGGCCAATGTGGGTGGATCATGAGGTCAGGAGTTTGAGACCAGCCTAACCAACATGGTGAAACCCTGTCTCTACTAAAAAAAATACAAAAATTAGCTGGGCGTGGTGGCACACATCTGTAATACCAGCTACTCAGGAGCCTGAGGCAGGAGTATCGCTTGAACCCAGGAGGCGGAGGTTGCAGTGAGCCAAGATCTGTCCACTGCACTCCAACCTGGGTAACAGAGCGAGACTCCATCTCAAAAAAAAAAAAAAAAAAAAAGCAAACAGTGAGGAAATAAAAGGAATAATTTAGGCAATTCCTCTGGGAACTTTTTTTAGGAATAAAAGGCAAAATAAATAATAACTGGGGACACCAAAATGTCAAGTACAGCTTACTTAGAGGAGGCAAATAAGAACATGATTTTAAACTAACAGTAGGAAAAAATGAGAAAGAGCTCTTGGAAATGGAGGTATAAGCAAAGGGAAAAATTGTTAAATAGCAGCTATAAAAGTAAGAGGAGAGAAAACTGGACAGAGAAACTTGAGTGAAGGAGGGTAGGTTTGGGGGAGAAAGGCAGTACTGAGGCTTTGTTGGATTTTGAGGCTATTACTCCGTATTAGTCCATAAGACCGAAGAATAAAAGATTGTTTCTGTCTACAGCAGACAGATGATTTTTGCAAGTCAATGAATGGAGGGAAATTGGGTTATCACTGAGTATTTGCAAAGGGAGACCACAAGACAAGAGAAAGAGAGTGGTAGAAAGTACAGACAAGTTTCCAGAAATGATGTGACAGCCCTGACACATCCCTGTACTTGGTGCAGTGTAGCCACAGAGAATTTAGACTGTGCCCACCGGGTACATGTTTTTTTGTTTCCTATTGGTGCTGTAAAAAAATTATTACAAACTTAATGACTTAAAACAACAGTCTTACAATTCTGTAAGTCATAAATTCAAAATCAGTATCAGTGAACTAAATCAAAGTGTTGTCAGGGCTGGTCCTTTCTAGTAACACCAATGAAAAATCTATTCCTTGCCTCCTCTAGCTTGTAAAATCATGCTGGCATTTCTTGGCTCCTGAATCACTCCAGTCTCTGCTTCTGTCATCTTCTCTTTCTTTCTCTCTCTTTCTCTTTCCTCTGATTCTCCTGCCTCCTGTTTTTAAGGACATTTGTGATTACACTGGGTCCATTCAGGTAATCTAGCATAATCTCCCACCTAAATATCTTTAACTTAATCACATATGCCAAGTTCTACTTACCATGTGTATCAGTCTGTTCTCATGCTGCAAATAAAGACATACCCTAGGGAGGCCGAGGCGGGCAGATCACGAGGTCAGGAGATCGAGACCATCCTGGTGAACATGGTGAAACCCCATCTCTACCGAAAATACAAAAAAAAAAAGTTAGCCAGGCATGGTGGCGGGCACCTGAAGTCCCAGCTTCTAGGGAGGCTGAGGCAGGAGAATGGCGTGAACCCAGGAGGCAGTGGAGCTTGCAGTGAGTGGAGATCGCGCCACTGCACTCCAGCCTGGGCGACAGAGCGAGACTCCGTCTCAAAAACAAACAAACAAAAAAAGACATACCCAAGGCTGGGTAATTTATAAATGAAAGAGGTTTAATTGACTCACAGTTCCACATGGCTGGGGAAGCCTCACAATCATGGCAGAAGGCAAAGGAGGAGCAAAGTCACATCTTACATGGTGGCAGACAAGAGGACATGTGCAGGGAAACTTCCTTTTATAGAATCATCAGAGCTCATGAGACTTATTCACTATCATGAGAACAGCAAGGGAAAAACCTGTCCCCATGATTCAATTACCTCTCACTGGGGCCCTCCCATGACACTTGGGAATTATTACAATTCAAGGTGAGATTTAGGTGAGGACACAAAGACAAGTCATATCACTATGTCAAGCAACTTATTCTATTATTCCAGAGATTAGGGCATGGATGCCTTTGTGGGTGGCTGTAATTTAGCCTATTCTAGTACATCTTTTCAAATTCTTGTGATGGCACAATTCTGGTTGTTTATAGGGCACTAGAGAGGCTACTGCTGAGAACTGCTGAGGGAAGCTAAAACCAGCCAAGTCTCAAAACTGGTCTTTGGACTCTAAGAGCACTGAAAAGATCCTGGAGGAATTCTAGTTTACATCACAGTGTTTTATGCAAGAAGGATTTATTTTTGAGTACATATGAGACAGCTCATGTGTGTAGGCATGGGATGAGGAGGCACCAGGTGATCTGACAAGTGGAGAGGGGTCAGGGAGATTTGAGAAACTGCAGACATAAAGTTCTTCTTTGGACCCACTAGCTGGTTATACCTGAAGAAAATTCTCATACATGTACCAACTTCAGTTAATCTCCCACATTCCCAAATGAAATCCACTATTTCCTGAAGTTCATATACTTTTAAAATACCTGCACAGAAAGTACCTCATTTAATACTCACAGCCACTCTAGTAAAGCAAGATTCTTTTTCATTGATGTTTGAAAAATAAAGAAACAGAAGGAAGATTCAAGGTACCACATGATTTTTCCAAGGTTACACAGCTAGCATGTGGTAAAATCCAATCATAATAATATATGTCCTTATATCTCCTGATTCTATCTCTGATTAAATCTCTTGATCCTCTATTATCAATGCCCTATGTACACTCACAAGTCCCTTCTTTTTGCTTACTTGGGAAATACCAATTCTTGTAAAAATCAACTCTCAGCTTATTCCCACCTCATTAGCATAACTGGACTTGATTAAGGAAAAACTCATCAAATGGAGGAAGGATCTCATCAAATTCATGACATTTGACCTCAAATATGTCATTGGTGCTGTCCAGAAATCCTGCTTTTCTAATATCACACATTCTTTTTTTCCAGCCTACTGGGTGACTATTTCATGACTCTGACCTCAAACTTTAAAAACTCCTTCTCTTTCAGATTATTAGGTTCCATAAGAAGTGAGACAGACCTTTCTCAACCAAAGTTATTCTTATTTTCACAACATCCTTGTGATTCTGGCCTAATAGAATTTTCATTTCTATTTGGCCATGTGAGAATAACTGGCAAAGCAATATGTTTTAGAGTCAAACAGGCTTATACTATAGTTTTGAATCCCCCACTTATTAGGCATGTGATCTTGGAAAGGTTTTTAGCTTCATTGACACTTAGCTTTCTCAGTTGTATAACCAACTGGGCTGTGAACTGGGCTGTGAATTGTCCAGTGTTTGTTAGGAGTATGTCTAAATAAATTGTTCTCAAGTTTGATAGTAGGCGTCTCCGGGGCAGGGCATCTGAAATTGCTGAGACACCACTTAGGGGAGCTGAAGTAAGAACAAAAAAATTAGCCGAATTACCTTCTGTGTGTTAGATAAGGACTTGAAATGGATGCAGGCTGTGATAACCCACACTGGCACTCACATACAAATGCATGCTGTTGAAAAAGAAGATCACTGGATTAGGAGAGGGCCTGTCAAACTTTGGCCTGCAGTACAAATAGGCCTGCCACCTGTTTTAGAAAAGAAAGTTTTCTTAGAATACAGTCACATCCATTTACTCCCATTAATGTCTTGAGCTGATTTCTCTTCACAATGGCAGAGTTGAACAGCTGTGACAGAGACTGGATGGCCTGTGAAGTATAAGATACCTACTACCTGGCCCTTTATGAACAACAAAATTTGCCACACCATGGACTAGGAGATAGATAGATGCAAGTTCTTGTCTCTGCTTTGCAAGTTATTAGCTCTTACCAAGAAAAGTCCTCTTTTTGCATATTTCTTTCCTTTAAAAAAATGAGTTCAGTCTTTTCAGACTATGATAGGCAACATGGTAGACAGAATTCTAAAATGGTCTCTATGATCACCAACCACTAGTGCTATGCTCTGTTATTATTTCCTCCCCTTGGGTGTAGGTGAAGCCTATGCTTTGTATCTAATAAGTTGAACATGACAAAGATAATGAAATGTCACTTTCTTGATTGGCATTATATGCCAAAGGCAATTGGATGCTACTTTCATGATGATGTGACACTGTATAAGATCCCATCTTAGCAGACGGAAGAGAAGGGTTCTCTGACTAGCTTTAAAGAAACAAACAGCCATGATATAAACTACCAATGGACAGGGCCATGTGGCAGGAAACTGGAGGCTGAGGAACTGAGGACCTCAGTCTTACAACCACAAGAAAATGAATTCTGCCAATGATCTGAATGAGCTTGGAGCAGATTTTTCTTTTCTCATTTCTAGTTTCATAGCTTGGCTAACACCTGGCGTATGACATGTTGAGATAGTTATAGAACATCTAGCTAAATTACCCAGATTTCTGACCCACAGAGACTGTGAGATAATAAATGTATATTGCTTTAATCCACTAATTTTGGAGTAATTTTCTATGCAGCAATAGAATGCTAACCCAGACGCCATTTCACAAAATATGTTTGGGTTTGGACACTACTGCTTTTCTGTCTCTCATAGTGTCCTGGAATACCAACACCATGAAAAGGAACAGTTTTCTGCTGTGGGGAATGTCACTGAGGTGGGCATATTGCATGCCTTTTATCACACGTACAATTTTGGCACTGTGCTATCTGGACAATCAGAGTAACTGGATTCTCATTAAAAGAAGAGCTAAAAGAGATGCCACACTATAAAGCCTCTCTACAGATATCCTAAGACACATACAAAATTGTATAGTGTTGGTCATACACACTCTAAAATAGAAGGCATAGGGATGTTTACAGTAACTCAATATCTCTGGTAACACGTATAGAGAAAGCAAACTTTAAAGAAAGTAAGATTTAAAGAAATGGGAGTTTTTATAACTGATGTTTTGCTTCTCATAAGATGCTGTTGTGAACTCTGAAACAAATACGGCAAAATACCAACTTGAGCTAAATTACTTCAACTGTCATATTATTTTTTCTTGATTCTCTGAAATAGTCCGTTGATTTAAAGAAAACAATGAAAATTATAGTGAAGTGAAAGACAATTTCCCACATGCCTTAAAGTTGGCTTTATTTAAGTTTCATTTAAGAATCATCCCAAGGTCCCACAGAGATGAAGATGTTGTGATACATGGCATATGGTGGGAAATCTAGTAATCAGATCCACCCCTGACTGTTAGAGAAAGAAGACTGAGGGCTCAATCTCTGGGCGCTTTGCCAGAGCCTGTGCTTCAGACACCAGCTACTCCATTTGTATCAGGAGCATATTAGAAGATGATAATAACTCATGCACTTTATGCTCCCTGACCTGTTAATATGGAAAAAGTAATTATCAGCATCTCCAGAACTTTTAGGAACAGTTATATTACTAAAACTCACAGATATTAACATGCTACTTGGATTCTGAGATGACCCTAACAGAGATTTTATTGGTAATGCCTATCTCCTTGAATACACAAGTTTATAGAAACTATGAAATGCACAGGCTGCTAATGTGTCCTCTTCACAAATATACCAGTGGTGCTGCTTCTCATGATTATCTGCCTCCTCCTGTTAGGGAAAAATGACTATAAAAGGCTACAAATGTTCAGCAAAACTACTCATGTCCCTCAGGGTGAGGATATCTCTGACACTCAGGGAGATTCTCTGAAAATTCAGTCTAACCTGGGATTATCTAACCTCTCCACAACACCTGGCATCAGAGATGTGTCGAGTTAAGTGGCTATATTCTCTTGTGCACAATTTACGTGTGTTCTCAATGTTCCCAGAGAGGACATGGGATAGGGAGGAGCTGATGAGCTGGTCTTGTGAATAAAGAGAACAGGATCTGTCCTATATTGCATTTATCTGGATAATGGATGAAGTTTTTAACTAGATGCCTGATTATTAATACTGATTTGGCTGTGTAATTTTGCATGTGATTCAGTCGTCTCCATACTAATAAAGAGTATGTAACACCTCATATGGTTATTGAGTGGCTTAAATGAGATAATTCATATAAAATGCTCAGAAGAGTGCCACAAAAAGGGTATATCAAGTGTTAGCTGTAATATTTACCATTCACTTGCCCCTGTGATCTTAAGCAAGATCACTTTTCTGAACCTCTACCTTTTCCATGTCAAAAATCTGCAAAGTTTAAATATACTCCAGACTTCCCCGGGATCGGAGAGGGAGGTTATTTTACTACTCAAATTGTTCATTAGAATGATTTAGGGAGCTCTTCAAAACATAATAGAAAAACTATTATCTAAAAGCATTACATTTGTAATAATTCTCAAATGACATACTTGTCAAAAGACTGCTAGAGGTAATAAAAAGATAAAGTTAAGCAATTCCCTGGTCAGTTAAAAGTTGAAGTGTTCTTCATTTGTGATAAATACTGCCTATAAATCTCAAAAATAAACCAGAAAAGTGAGCCTGCTTACTCATAAACTCCGTGATGACGTGTTTTATATTTCAGGTAAATATCAGATTTGAGTCCCTTTATGATAAGATACAAGAAAGTTGTATCAAAGTTGAAGTGACAGATGTTTATAAAATCCCTGGGGTAGAGAAAGTGATCCAAATGTACTGGTTTAGCTTGGCATTCTTCTAGCAGGGTATTAGACTGAGCGTTTTTTGGAAGTCTGTGTGTCTTTGGCAGGAGGCACCGGTAGGGCATTAATCACACAGAACAGATGAGACTGCTTTCATTCATTGGTCAAGTTGCCTCGGGGCTCCATTTCGAAGTATATTTCATAGTGGTCATATTTTATAATATCCAGGAACCAGACTGAGACCATAAAACTATACAAGATCAATTTTAGACCCTTCCATTTACCAGAAGTGGAAGATGTCCTAGTTCAGTATTTTCATTAAGGAATATGGAGTACTTGACCTATTTCAGGAATGGGGCAAAAACCACCGGTAGCCTGGAGCAGGGGTCCCTAAACCCCGTGCCACAGACACGTACCAGTCCATGGTCTGTGAGAAACCAGGCTGCATAGCAGGAGGCGAGCAGTACAGTGGACCATCAAGTGAAGCTGTGCTCCACCTCCTGTCAGATCAGCAGCAGTATTAGATTATTTCAGGAGCACGAATCCTCCTGTGAACTGTGCATGTGAGGGATCTAGGTTGCATACTCCTTATGAGAATCTAATGATCAAGGTAATGTGCTTGAGTCATCTCAAAACCATTACTGTCTCCCCAACCTTGTCTGTGGATAACTTGTCTTCCTTGAAACTGGTCCCTGGTGCCAAAAAGTAGGGGACCAATGGCCTTGAGGACCTGTTTCTAGAAGGTCTTGGTAATTCCATCTTCCTGGAGTTGGTTGTAAAGACACTAATTTCTGAAACAGTACCAGCTTCTGTTTGTCTTGTCTTAGTACCCAACAGAGGTTTTTCACTCACATTAATCTCCTGTCAGCCCTCGTTCTGTAGCGTGACCAGGTGGAGAGGGTGCAGATATCTATTATTAAGAAGAGACTACTAGGGTTTACAGCCTTCCTCTGCTTTCCAGAAACAAAATCACATCCTTTCAGATTATCTTCAGTTATTTAAACCAAGTATTAAAAATAAAATTGAAGATATTACAGATATCCTAGAGGAAAACCTAGGTAGTACCATTCAGGACATAGGCATGGGCAAAGACTTCATGTCTAAAACACCAAAAGCAACGGCAGCAAAAGCCAAAATTGACAAATGGGATCTCATTAAACTAAAGAGCTTCTGCACAGCAAAAGAAACTACCTTCAGAGTGAACAGGCAACCTACAGAATGGGGGAAAATTTTTGCAATCTACTCATCTGACAAAGGGCTAATATCCAGAACCTACAAAGAACTCAAACAAATTTACAAGAAAAAAACAACCCCATCAAAAAGTGGGTCATGTTTTAAAAGAAACTATTCTTAATGACTTGCTTTTAAAATTTGGTAGAAAGAAAAAAGTTTAACTTTACAGTAGAAAAACATGACAAGCACTAGCTCACCCAGGTGAGCAAGATTGACATCACTAATGGCAAGTCATGTTGATAGCACAAACCTTTGATATGATATGTTGAGACTGGCTGTTCACCTCTGTGGTCTTCCTCCTAAAACCATGTAACCCTGACCTAATCATGAAGAAATACATCAGACAAATTACAATTGAGGGGCATATAGTAGATATAAAATGTTTCCATTAAGGCAAAAATCTCCTTAATGTGTTGTTGAAGTCAGATTCCCATTCTTAGCTCCAGACAATAACTTATCTGCCATAACTATAGAATGATCATAATTTCCCCAGAAAATTATATAAATGGAATCTATGTGTATATATGACATATATATGTGAATATATAGTATCTTTCAATAGCTCAGCAAAATGTATTTGACCTTCATATGCACAATATCAGTAGTACATAAATTTTTATTGCTGAGTAGTATTCTCCTGTAAACAAATACCACAATTTGTTGACTACAACTACAATTTATTTGACCATTCAGTATTTCATGGACATCTGCGCTGTTTCTACTTTTCCACTATTGCAAATAAATATGCAATGGAAAGTTATGGAATGGCTTTTTATATTTTTATGTTAGTTTACGTGAATAATTGCTTACAAGTAGAATTTCTGGGATACATGCTTAGTGCCTGAAAACATTTAGGAGAAACTGACAAAATTGTTTTCACAAATGGTTGTCCGATTTTTAATTATCATCAGGAAAACAGGAAAGTTTGGGGTTCGAATCAATGTTGCCACTGTATTTTCTGTTCCATCAGTCTATCTTTCTATTTTTATGCCAATTCCACACTGTCTTGATTAATGCAGATTTATGGTGAATATTGAGTTCAAATAGAATAAGGCCATTAATATTCCTTTTCAATTTTGCTTTGCTATTTAATTTTAGGTATAGTTCCATTAAATTCTGGAATGAATATATCAATTTCTACAAAAGTTCCCCAAATATTGTTACAGTTTGAAATAAGATTTATCAACTTGAAGAGAAAGGGCATCTACTATCATTTGAATGTGTTTCCCTCAAATGCATAGTTTGGAAACTTAATTCCCAGTGCAACAGTGTTGGAAGGTGGGACATAATGGTAGGTGTTTAGATCATGAGGACTCTACCCTCATGAATAGATTAATGCAAATTATAAAAGGATTTGTGGCTGTGAGTTTAATCTCTTGCTCCTTCTCATGCTTGCCCTTTTGCTGTTCTGCCCTTCTACCTTGTGACAATACAGCTAGAAGGCCCTTCCAGGATCAGCCCCTTGGTCTTACACTTCCCAGACTCCGGAACCATGAGTCAAATACATTTCTGTTCATTATAAATTACTCATGTATTCTGTTATGAGCACAACATACACACACACATAGACACACACACAAATGGGTACCAGGAAGTGGGATGCCATAAAAAAAGTCTGAAAATGTGCAAGTAGTTCTGGAACTGGGTAATGGATAAAGGCTGGGAGAATTTGAAGGGCAGGCTAGAAGAAACCCAGATTTTCATAAATGAGGAGTATTAAGGGCAATTCTGGTGAGAGCTCAGAGGAAAATAAGAGCTGCAGGGGGAGCCTAAATCTTGTTAGGAACTACTCAGTGGTTGTAATCAGAATGTCAGTAGAAATATGGACAGTCAAGGCCATTCTAATTAGATTTGAGAGGAAAATTAGAACCAAGGTATTGGAAACTGGAGGAAAGGCCATACTTGTTATACAGTTACAAAGAACCTGGTGGAATTGTTTCTATGTCCTTGGATTGTGTAGGGCAAAAATTAGGAACGATTAACTTGGATATCTGGCAGAAGAAATATCTAAGTAGCAGAACATTCAAGGTGCTGCATGGCTTCTTTTGGCTGCTTGCAGTAAAATAAGAGAAGACAAGAATTATTTGAAGACAGAATTTATAACTAAAAGTTAAGCAGAATGAAAACTTGGAAAAACTCTTAGTATAGCCATATAAAGAATAAAGAAAGCACGTTTAATAAAGAATGCTAAGGGTTTGGTCAAGCAACTATTTGCTAAAAAGATTGATAGTAATAGAATAAAGCTAGGTTCTATTTATAAAGACAATGAGAAAATGAACCTGAGGCATTTCAGTGGTCTTCCAGGCAAGCCAAGGACCTTAAGGGAAAGCTTTCCAGACAGGGCTGTGCCCTCCATACTCTGACACAGCATGCCTTAACTGGCCCACTGTGGCTTGATTGGGTCCAGGTGCAGCTGAACCCATCGCTCCTGAAGGTGCACACTGTAAAGGGGTGGCATTCACAATTTTGTAGGCACGCAGAATGCAAGAGCTGTGGAAGCATGGCTTTCTCCACCTAGATTTCAAAGGATGTCAAGGATACCCTGGGTGCCCAGGCAGAGACTATCATAGACTATTACAGGGGCATGGCTACTGCAGAGATCCCCCCTCAAAACAATGCCCAGTGGGGTTGTGGGGTTGAAACCCCAACAGAGAGTCCTCACTAGGGAAATTTCTGGTGGTAGAGTTGTCCTTGAGGCCCCAGAATTGTAGAGTTACGAGATTGCAACACATGGGAGAACCGCAAAAAAAGACTTTAATCCAGGAGAGTTGCTATGTGGCCTGAGTCCAGCAAAGCCATGGGGGTGAGCCCTCCAGAGCTTTGAAAGCCCAACTCCCACCGCAGTATATCCAGAAGGTGGGATATGGAGTCAAGGAAGATTGTTGACTCCTAGGAAACTTAAGGCAAGGAAACAAGATTTGACATTGATTGCATTCTTGGGTTTGGACTTATCTGGATCTAGCTATCCTTTGTTTTCTTGCCTTTTAATCCCCTTTGCAATGAAAATGTCTATCCTACTACTATATTTGGGAAGTAGATAATGTCTTTAATTTTATAGGCTCATGGTGCAGGAAAATTTGACTCAGGGTGAATTGTGCCTTGACTCTTTCCTGTATCTGATTTAGATATGACTCTGAATTTTGGACTTCTGAAAGGGCACTGAAAACTGTTAAGACTTTCAGGATATTGAGATGAAATGATGAGATGAATGTATTTTGAATTTGAGAAGGACATACATTTTGTTAGCCATGGGCAGAATACTATGGTATGATGTGTCTCCCAAAAATCTAGTTTTAGGACTTAATCCCCAATGCCTGCAACAGTGTTGAGAGGTGAAACCTAATAGAAATTGTCTAGGTCATGAGGACTCCTTCCTCATGAATAAGATTAATGCCATTATAAAAGGGTCTTTTATAATAGTTTATAAAAGAGGGTGAGTTCAATCTCTTGCTCTCGCTGATGCTCTTTTGCCTTTCTATCCTTCCACCAGAAGATGACATAGCAAGAGGGCCCTTACCAGATGTTGTACCTAGATCTTGAACCTCCCAGCTTTCAGGCCCATGAGCCAAATACATTTCCACTCATTATGTTATCCAGTAGCAAGTATTCTGTTATAGCAGCACAAAATGGACTATGACAGCATTTAAACTTTTAATTTAGTCTTTCAATAAGTAAACATTGTATCTCTCTATATATTTAGATCTTTTTTAAAAAAGTCTTCCAATATGTTCCACAGCTGTTACAATTTTTTCTCCAATTTACATGAAAGTATTTCAACTTTGGATTATATTATAAACGACAATTTCTCAAATTTCAATTTCGGATTTGTCATTGCTACTCTACAGAAACAAAATTAATATTTTTATTTATCCTGATCTTACCCTTTTGATTTTGAGGAAGGTTTTGTCATTTGTATTACTAATTTTTCAATGTAATTTATATTTTTAATTAATGAGCATGAAGTTACTAATAGTTAATTACTATGGTTTTAATATCTGGAGAGTCAGTAGTAATGTGCCTTTTTATATCTATTTCTTTCTTTTTCTTTTTTTTTTTTTTGAGACGGAGTCTGGCTCTGTCGCCCAGGCTGGAGTGCAGTGGCGCGATCTCGGCTCACTGCAAGCTCTGCCTCCTGGGTTCACACCATTCTCCTGCTTCAGCCTCCCGAGTAGCTGGGACTACAGTTGCCCGCCACCACGCCCGGCTAGTTTTTTGTACTTTTTAGTAGAGACGGGGTTTCACTCTGTTAGCCAGGATGGTCTTGATCTCCTGACCTCATGATCCATCCGCCTCGGCCTCCCAAAGTGCTGGGATTACAGGCGTGAGCCACCATGCTGGCCCACCTTCTAGTATTTCTTAATGTTGGTAATTTGAGCCTCTTCTCCTTTTGTCTACATTTTTCTGTCTAGGAAATTATTAACCTTATTGATGTGTATAAACAGCAGTTTATAATTTCATTGTTTTCTTCCTAATATTTTTCTGATTTCTATCTTGTTAATTTCTGCTTTTACCTTTATTATTTCTTATATATGCTTCATTTGGGTTTTCTGTGCTCTTCTTTTTTAAGATTTTTAAGTGAAATTTTATTTATTTATTTATCTACTTATTTGAGACCGGGTCTCACTCTATACCCCAGGCTGGAGTGCAATGACATGAACATGGCCCACTACAATCTCAGTCTCCTAAGCTCAAGCAATCCTCCCACCCCCGACTCCTGAGTAGCTGGGAACACAGGCTTATGCCACTATACATGCCTAATTTTTAAACTTTCTGTAGAGTTGTGATCTTGCAATGTTGCCCAGGAACATCTCCAACTCCTGAGCTTAGGTGATTCTCCTACCTTGGCCTCCCAGAATGCTGGGATTAGAAGTATGAGCCACCACACCTGGCTTAGTTGAACTTTTAGATGATTGATCTACTACACTTCTTATATAACAATGTGTTGCTGCAAATTTCCTTTGAGGTATTGCATTAGATGTACCACACAAATTTAATGTGCTGTGCTTTTATTTCTATTGAGATTAAAATATTTTGTAAGTCTCCTTATGACTTCTTTGACCGTGGTTTATTTGAAAGTATGCTAATTTGTGATTTTCCGTTTAATTTTAATATATTAGAATGCATTTTTAAATTACAAATATTTGTTTTATAGTCAAGAAACTTGTCGATTTAGATAAATATTCCATGTGTATTTGAAATAAGTAGTGTATTCTAGTATTGTATGTAATATCCTATAAAAGTCCATTAGGCCAATTTTGTTGATATATGGTTTCAGGCTTCTACATCCTTATTGACAATCAGATTGTTCTTTCTGTCAGTTACAGAAAGAGAATATTAGAATTCTCCACTTGTGATTGTGAGTTTCACTAGCTCTTTCAGCTCTATCATCTTTTACTTTACCTATGTTAAAGTTTCATTATTAGATATATGTATTTTATTATTCTGTAAATGTTCTTTATTTCTAGTTATATTTCTAATATATGTTCATATCTATCTATGTATCTATCCATGCATATATGAAACCAATTTAGCCCCATTTTTCTGTTGGCTGTCAAAGAATATAAAAAAGATGAATAATTCAACAATCTTGCTTTCATTCTTAGGGATTGAGGGAATTTGCAAAAATAATACAAAGTAGGATGTGTGCTCTCCACATGTTCAGTAGAAGAAGTGATTTACTTCCATAAGCGAAAGAATAGTAGGTAAGAAAGGCTTCTGGCAAGAAAAACTGTGTCTGCTGTAATTTTAAAAAAATGGTTAGGTCTTTGATTACATGACCAAATGTACAGAAGCAGGAGATTTTAGAACATGTAGGTACAATTCTTTCAAAGCAGTATGAGTAAATCGTGTGAGAGGGTATAATGCTGAAGAGTCACAAGGTAGTTTTGAAAAGAAGGGGAAAAATAACATTTATTCTATGTCCTCCTATCCAGGCATTTTGGTGAGTATTTCATGACAGCCTAGAAATATAATCATGTTTTATTCTTTTACAATGTATAATTAAACTCCTATCAGTGGCTAAGCAGTGTGCCCAAGGTCGCATATCTGGGATTAACAATAATAATGGAATCACTATATGTTGAGACATAGTGTTCCTCAGCATGTTAGTAGACCGGGGTGCCACATTATCTATTAATTTGAGTCACCTGAGGATCTTGTTCAATCTCTAAAGCCCAGACTAACTACACTAGACTGGTTAAGCCATGGTAATTGGTGGTGAATACAGCTGTAAGTAATTTTTGAAGCTCCTCATGTGATTCCAATATGCAAGCACGTTTACAAACAAGTGTACTAGATCATCTCCTTTGAGCCTCACAATGTGCAGGATGTAATTTTTACCATTATCCCTATCTTACAGATGAGGAAATAAATGCTTAGATTATAGCAGAAATAGTGGAGCCAGGACTTAAATACTGGTGTTTTATCTCCAGGGTGACTTCAGTACCTTTCTGTGGTAGTCACAAAGCAGGATTTTCACTTCTCTACAAAGCAAGACATGTTTAGCTTTATTTTCTTGCCATTTGCAGGGGTGTGAATTTCTGTGCAGTAGAAGAAAACAAGTCTTGCTGAATAGATTCATTTTTTAAGAACTAAAATGTCTGCTCATGCATAAATTTCAGTGTTGTCTCAATAGTTTATTTTAATCTGTCATCTTCCTGACACCCATTTCCACTATTTCTGGATTTTTCTTATGAGAAATGCTTTTGTTAGAGAATACCTAGGGAATCTTACCTCAAGCATTAGCTCAAAATTCTAATTAGTTCTGACTGAGGCTGTATCATAATCCAGTCATTTCTTTTTTTTTTTTTTTTTTAACTGAAGACGATATCTTTTTTTTTTAAATTTATTTATTATTATTATACTTTAAGTTCTAGGGTACATGTGCATAACGTGCAGGTTTGTTACATATGTATACTTGTGCCATGTTGGTGTGCTGCACCCATCAACTCGTCAGCACCCATCAACTCGTCATTTACATCAGGTATAACTCCCAATCCAGTCATTTCTAAAGTGCCAATAGATTTTGTTTCTTTAAAAGTTTCACTGCTATAAAAAATTCTGAGCAACAGCATAGGATAATTAATGGTAGAAGTCACAGAGAAACATTAGTAGTTAGACTCTACAATGAAAATATACTAATCTCTTTTCATTCTTACCCAGCACATCACAGAATTAGAATGGTATAGTAAAAGATAATGGGCTCAGGAGTCAGACTAGCCTGGGTTCAAATCTCACTTTTTGCTGGATGACCAAACCTCAGTCTTAATATATTTTAGAGTGAATAGTCTTTGCAATAGACCATTCAGATAGTGAACTAAAACAGGCATACATAGCATCTGTCACATGAAAGGCACTTGATAAATGTTACAGTTAATATTTGGTTATTACTATTACACAATTTTAGACTACTACATTACATTGTTATTCTCCTTACTGATCTTTTTGGTGCATCCGAGGATGTAGAGAGGAGCAATAATAAGAATCAACATAGGCCGGGCACGGTGGCTCAAGCCTATAATCCCAGCACTTTGGGAGGCCGAGACGGGCAGATCACGAGGTCAGGAGATCGAGACCATCCTGGCTAACACGGTGAAACCCCGTGTCTACTAAAAAATTACAAAAAAACTAGCCGGGCGTGGTGGCGGGAGGCTGAGGCAGGAGAATGGCGTAAACCCCGGAGGCGGAGCTTGCAGTGAGCTGAGATCCGGCCACTGCACTCCAGCCTGGGTGACAGAGCGAGAGTCCGTCTCAAAAAAAAAAAAAAAAAAAATTCAACATAATTATCATTTTACAACATATTTTATCTCAGTGAGTTTTTTTTCTAGAATTAGTATTTGCATATTGGCTCCTGGATAAATGTATTCCCCTGATTTACAATACAGTCTCAAAATCTGAACATGTTACTAAGATATCAAATGTTGACTGTAATCCATATATTGAAAAAAATGTCCTGAATGCTTGGAGAAAGCTTTTTGTAAATTATAAAATTTATCTACGTCCCAGAGGTGTTATGCACTGAAAAGATTGCAAGGACCAAAGCTACAGTTGTCTGTGGACACAAAGTCCTAATGTGAGATCTCAGATCAGTCAGACTGAATCTTGGGGTTCCTCTTTGTACACTGGCTAGTAATGTTGTGTCTTTGTGGTATACAGTGCCCTACCTGAGCATTTTGCATGTGTGTCATGGAGACAAAGTGATAAACAAAAGAGTCAACATAATGTATATATTTTGGGGGATAGTGGAAGTAGATTCTCAATGCCTCCACCGTTTCCAAAGACTATATCAATATGGCAAAACTTTATAAGGTCCTTGTTATTTTGTGACTAGAAGCACTGTGTGAAGTAATGCTTATCAGTGGACTGCCATGCATTAATTCAATGCAATTAGTTAGGTATCATGTGTGGTAACAATGCCAAATGCTGGAGATTCAATGCACTGGTGGAGAACTTAAATGTTAAGATCAGTTTAAATAAAGTAGGGGATATAGTTGTTGTTTCAGGACTATATGTGAAACACTTTCAGGAAAATAGCAACAGAGAGGATATTTCAATGAAATATAAAACAGAAAAAAATAGAGAAAGAAACTTGTGGAGGTAGTAAATTATACTACTGAATAATAAAAAATATTCACTCATGGATGTAGTTATTGGGACTGTGGGGTTAGGGGCTAGACAATGAATGTAGAATGTCTTTCAACTCCAGGACTCAATGACCATGAGAGTATTCAGTGAAAATGTGTAGGAACACAGCTGATATTTGGTGAACAAATGACAAACAGAAGGCATTTGGTAAATAGACTCGGATTTAGATCCTGACATTGCTTGTCCTTTGGACAAGTGACCATTTTATTCTGAGTGTGGGCTTCCTCAGGCATATAATGTTGATTGAGGCTCTCAGATTTTAGGGTAAATTATAAATATATTGTGAACTTGTAAAAATGTCATTTGCACATCTGTTGTTTACATTTTTTATTTCACACATTGAAAAAATAGATGTTAATATTTTGTAGATTAATGGAGATGGTCATTTATAATTAATATTACACTAACAATATTTAACATATCATCAGTCTTCTTTGAAGTAATTTCTCCAGAAGCTGTTCTGCAGTTGTAATATTCTAGATTTCTGGATCTTCAGTTGCCAAGGTTTGTCTCAGAGATCCTGCTTATTCTCAGATATCTTTTTGGTTTCTGTATTAACTGTTCTCACTTTGCTATAAAGAAATACCTAAGACTGAGTAATTTATAAAGAAAAGAGGCTTAATTGGCTCACAGTTCTATAGGTTGTACAGGAAGCACAATGCTGGAATCTGCTTGATTTCTAGGGAGGCTTCATGAAGTTTACAATCATGGCAGAAGGCAAATTGGGGGCAAACATCTTACACGACAGGAGCAAGAGCAAGAGAGTGGGGAGGTGCCCCACACTTTTACATGACCAGATGTCATAAGAAATCACTCCCTATCATGAGGACAGTACCAAGAGGGATGCTGCTAAACCATTCATGAGAAATTAGCTCCCATTATTCAGTCACCTCCCACCAGGCCCCACCTTCAACATTGGAGATTACAATTCAGCATGATATTTTGTGGGGGCACAGATCCAAACCATATCATCCTGCCCTGGACCACCAAATCTCATGTCCTTCTTAATTGCAAAATACAATCCTGCCTTCCCAACAGTCCTCCAAAGTCTTAACACATTCTAGCACTATCTCAGAAGTCCAAAGTCGATAATCTCATCTGAAAAAAACCTAGCCCCTTCAACCTATGAGTTTGTGAAATAAAAAGTGAGTTAGCTACTTCTAAGTTACAATGGGTATAGAGACATTGGTAAATGTCCCCATTCCAAAAGGGAATTGGCCATAAGAAAGGGGCTATAGATCCCAGGCAAGATTGAAACTCAGGGCAGTCATTAAACCTTAAAGCTCCAAAATAACCTATTTTGACTGCATATCCTACATCCAGGAAACATAGGAGTGAGAGCTGGACTCACAAGGTCTTGGGCAGCTCTGCCCCTATGGCTTTGCAGGGTGCATCACCCAAGGCTGTTCTCATGGGCTGGCATTGAGTACCTGAAGCTTTTCCAGGTGCAGGGTGCAAGCTGCTGATGGATCTACAGTTCTGGGGTTTGGGAGATGGTGGTCCTCTTTCCACAGCTCCACTAGGCAGTGCTCCAGTGGGGACTCTATGTGGGGGTTCCACATTTCCCCTCCCCACTGCCTTAGTAAAGATTCTCTGTGAGGGCACCCAGACATCCTGGCTTTTCTGTATATCCTCTGAAATCTAGGGAGAGGCTCCAAAACCTCAACTCTTGTGTTCTGTGCACCTGCAGGCTTAACACCATGTGGAAGCCACTGAGGCTTACAGCTTGCATCCTCTGAAGCAGTGGGCCATGCTGCACCTCATCTCTTTTGAGCCACGGCTGGAGCTGGAGCAGCCAGGATGCAGGGAACAGTGTCCTGAGGCTGCAATGGGCAGTGGGGCCCTGGGCCTGGCCTCCTGGAATTCTTCCTCTGAAAAATGGGCCTTTCTTTTACACCACATAGCCAGGCTGCAAACTTTTCAAAGTTTTATGCTCTGCTTCCCCTTTAAATATAAGTTCCAACTTAAGGTCATTTTTTGTTCATGCATGTGAGTATAAGTTGTCAGGAGCAGCTAGGTGACTTCCTGAATGCTTTAATGCTTAGAAATGTCTTCTGCAAGATATCCTAAATCATCATTCTCAAGTTCAAAGTTCCACAGATACCTAGGGCAGGGGCATAATGCAGCCAAGTTCTTTGCTAAGGCATAACAAAAGTAACCTTTGCTCCAGTTCCCAATAAGTTTCTCATTTCCATCTGAGACCCCATCAGTCTGGACATCACTATCTGCATCACTATTATCATTTTTGTCAGAATCATTTAACCAGTCTCTGGGAAGTTCCATACTCTCTCATCTTCCTTTCTTCTTCCAAGCCCTCTCCACTCTTCCAATTTCTATCTGTTACTCAATTCCAAAGCTGCTTCCACATTTTCAGGTATTGTTATAGCAATATCCCACTTCTGGTACTAATTTTCTGTATTAGTCATTCTTGCATTGGTATAAAGATATACCTGAGACTGGATAATTTAATAAGAAAAGAAGAAGCTTAATTGGCTCACAGTTCTGAAGTATTTACAGGAAGCATGATGCTGGAATCTGTTTAGCTTCTGGAGTAGCTAACATTCAAGGCAGAAGGCAAATGAGAAGCAAATGTCTTACATTGTAGGAGCAGGAGCAAGGCAGAGAGCAGGGAGGTATCTTACACAACTTTTAAATAAGCAAATCTCTACAAGAACTCACTATCACAAAGAAAGTACCAAGAGAGATGTTGCTAAATCATTCATGAAAAATCAGCACCCATGATCCAATCACTTCCCACTGGGCCCCACCTCCAACATTAAGGATTACAATTCAGCATGAGATTTGGTGGGGACATAGCTCTAAACTATACCAGATTCCTTACGTAGGTTGAATATATTCTCTATAAGTGGGGTTGGTTTATTTAGTAAATGGTGTTTGAATTCTTTGGTAGTTTTGTTCTTAAAAAAATAGATTTAGAAAACTTGAAATAGATTATGGAGAGTTTAGAGGCGTATTGAATTGTCAGCCTGGGTATGTTTAAATTATTTCAAAATGACTAGTTATTTTCAGCAGCTTTTCCTAAGGGATAATATTGAAGTCACATAGAGAAAGCAAAGGATATACCTGTTCTGTTCCATTTTTGTGCAGGTTGAAATTGTGCCTCATATTGTTTAATGGTATGGCAAAAATTAAAGAAATTGTGCATTTTATTTTAATCTTCACTTAGGAATTAAGACTTCATGGTCAATGTAAATGTGTTTTCAAATGTCTTCAACTTCTAAGTGTAGCAATATTCATTTTTTTTCTTAATGAGTTGAGGGAATGGAAAGCAAAAATGGCACGTACTGGGATGTCTTGCTAAGTTTCTTGCTGTTCCTCTCACATGCACATCCCTTACCAGGGAGAGTTATTCAACAGTAAATCATTGTCTGGGGACAATAAGAAAGGGAAATGTATAAAAACTGAGCTCTGGAGAAGAGGAGAGATAATCATGTCAGGATTTTCAAGTTAAGTATGTTTTTGTTTGTTCTTTTGGTTTTAGAAATTTGGGCAAAATTCACTTGTCCTTAATCCTAGTGGTTATCATATGTGTGACATTTGCAGGCTTTGATAAGCTTTTGACATAAGCTTGATTAATTTTATTTTCTAGGTTAATTGTGGTTTGCTCTAATTTGAACCACAGAGCACATGTCCAGAAATATCACTGTGGCTGCACTACGTCAAACACTCTGGGAAGTTTGGCTTCATACAAAAGTTTCTCATTACTATAGTATTTTTCAAAAAGAAGCATTTGTGCCAGTAGATATTACAAACCAGGTGAATAGTTTTCACACTTTATTCAGACTAAATGACTGCTTTCCTTATTAGATAGCTTTCCTATACAATATCTGATGTAAGAACATGTGATAATGTGAAATATTTTCTTACCATAAAATTTATGGAGATCTAAAGAAATATTGGGGCCAATTTGTTAATTCTGAAGAAAGTAAAGAGAAGCTATGTTAGCAGAGGAGGTCACAAAATCAATAATGTACAAATATAGATATCCATAATTATGTCACCTTCCCCAGAAAATTATTAGCTCTTGCCTCCGTGATCCCCATCCTATTTGGTTTATACATATATTTTAGTCTGTATCACAGACTAATAGGCATTTCTATTACTTGCATAAAGTTTATTTTTCTAATAGATTTTAAGCAATCTGAGGAAAAGGACAATAAGAAAATCTTTATATTAAGCGCCTCTACAAATACAGGTTAGCAGCAGCTTAATGATAATTGTCAAATGAAAACATACAATTTTTAAGAAAGATGGGACTGTATATATCAACAAATTGGACATTTTCACTTTATAGGTGAAGTTATTAAATTTCAGAAAGGGCGTGTGACTTGCCCAGAATTGCAATCAGTTAGAAATAATATCAATTTTGAAAGTATATGTCTAGTGTAACATATACTGATTTACCATCAGCTACATCAACTGCAATGAGAGGCATTGCCATGACTAGTCATCATTTTTTATCTTTGAACTTTTTTCTCTTTTGTTTTTTGAATTTATGATTAAAAAAATTCAAAACAGTGCTAAATCAGCTTTTTTAAAAAAACATGTGAGATACCCATTTGGTACACACTGGTATTATTTCAGAAACATGGGCTCAAAATATACCTTTTCAAGCAAATTTTTCTTAATTGCATATTTGATATTTTTTCTTTTTGTGTAAATAGCAATTGTATGCTAGTCTCCAACTTCTGCTAAATAAATAAATGTTATTATTTACTATATTTGTCAGTTCTCGTGCTGCTAATAAAGACATACCTGAGACTGGTAATTTATAAAGAAAAGAGGTTTAATTGACCACAGTTCAGCATGACTGGGGAGGGTTCATGAAACTTACAATCATGGTGGAAGGGGAAGAGGAAGCAAAGGTCCTTCTTCACACAGTGGCAAGGAGAAGAGGAATGAGAGCCCAGCAAAGGGGGAAGCCCCTTATAAAACCAAACAGATCTTGTGAAAATTAACTCACTACCACGAGAGTAGGATGGGGAAACTGCACTCCTGATACAATTATCTCCACCTGGTCCCTCCTATAACACGTGCGGACTACGGGAACTACAATTAATGATGAGATTTGGGTGGGGGCACAGCCAAACCACATTATTTACTTATGTGCCTTATTTTATTCTGCTATTATTATTTATTCTGCTTATTTTTCTCACAAAAAGAATATTCAGGTCTCTTTTGTGAAAATATATTCAAATTGGATGCTTTATATAAATACTTTTACTTTTATTATTCAGAAGACCTCTGTGAATGCTAGTTTATTAATAATAATTACATCAGTTTGTTGTTCTTCAACAAGATGCTAGATCTTCTAAAAGTCTCTGCCCTGTTGCTCATATCCCATAAACTATTAAATATCAAATGGAGTGAAGAAAAGCTCTGATGAAAGGCAGCCCTGACATTAGCTAGGGACCATTGATGATATCCAAATTGAATATTTTCCCATCAAATTGAAGTGAAAATGATATCTTGTATTTCAAACAATAACATTTATATGTCTAACAAATATATTAATGATACATGTTTTTCCAACAAGCAAATGATATGTGTTTTATTTAAATCAGAATCAGAAGATTTGTTTTTATTCGCTCAAAAATTTTAACTAAGTGAATGCAACAACTTATTTCCAAGTGATAAAAAGAATAATGCATAACTAAAATATATTTATAGATTTTAAGGCAGATACAGTTTGTATAATTTCCTTCCTAATCCCTTTTTAGAATTTCTGTAGAGATAAGTCCCCTTTAATGGGAAAGTACATATTATACAGAATTTTGTGTTTTAAAAATGAACAGATTTTCTGTTTATTTAGATCACAGGTATTTGCTGAGATTGAAGCAAGTGAAATAGTATCTTCTTTGTACAAATGAAATATGAAGTGTTTATAGAGAATAGTGGGTAAATATGTGTAGAGATGAGAACTTAGAGATGAATGTGGAATAGAAACTCAAGACTTTATCATGGGCTGAACTTGTCATGTAAAACAAGTGTATTCGGAAAAATCCCTATGTTAGCCTTTTCTCTATCTTCACCACAGAGGGTTTTTGTTGTTGTTGTTTTTGTTTGTTTGTTTGTTTTGTTTTTTGCACTAGGAAGCTGGTCTGTACAGTTTTAAAATCTGTGGGTCTTTACTGATATTTCAGGCGATCAAATAGGTTATCAGTAACATACATGCTTCTTATATTCAATTTTACCCTACAAATAAACATTCTTGATTGCACTGGTTTATATAAAGTTATTGATTTTTCCTATATTTAGACAAACAAGGCCATAATTGTATGGACTTAAAGTTCAGTTATACTAGGCTGCATAGTGTTTGTATGTTTGGATTGTTTGTATCTCAAAGGATAAATACTTGAGGGAATGAATACCTCATTCTCTATAATGTGCTTATTTCACATTGCATATACGTATGAAAACATGTCATGTACCCTGTAAATATATACACCTATGTACCCACAAAAATTAAAAATTAAAAAATTAAAAATAAACTCTATATACAATGGAACTCATGAAAAAAGTGCTTACTGCAGTTTTGGAAGATCAGTAGTTTAGAGAAATAAATTATCTACTCCTTCTCCACACACACAGGATCTTTCTCTCTTTTCCTTCCCTTTCTCCGCATGTTTAAATGCAAAGTGAGCTGATCTCTGCAATTAAGGCTTCATTTTGCCTAGCGACTGACTTGTTTTGTTTCGAATTGAGGTACATATTATTAATTATTATTATTACTATAGATAAAGTGATTGAGTCAGAACTACAGACATTTATAAATTCCCTTGGAGCAAATGGGCATTCTTAGTCTACTCTAGAAATTTCCGTATTGTAAAGAAGTTTTTGTTTTAATCCATACTTGATTTATAATTTTCTTTATATATCATTATCCTTCTTCTGGTGCTGTTGGTTTTACTCAAAAAATTCTATTCTTCTGGTGTGTACTCTTGATAGAAAACAAAGTCAAATCTTAGCTTTATCATTAATTAGCAGTAAAATTTTTGAGAAGTAAATTAACATTTCTGGATTTCAATACCCTCATCTATATCAAGTAGGACATTGACCCAAAAGTTTCTTTTAGGTCTAAATTTTATTCTATAGCTACATAAATGTAAATAATAATTACCTGCCTGTTTTATTTAGAATAAATTGACACTGAAGTAAAATACTATTTCTTACCTGCTTTTGACATTATGAAGAAGTGTGGTTTAAGAGACTGGACCACTTTTTGCATTCTGCTGTTGATACCCATGTTAACATCATTGAATGTTAATGACAATTTGAGTTCATTTTAAGGCAGTTTCTTAGTTTACTTTGTGAAACTAGTGCAATGACAAAAACTTTACAGGAAGAAACATTTTGTAAATGAAGGTGTCATGTATTTGACATAAATTCTAAAAAAATCTTCCCCACTCTAAAAGGGAGTGACAATTCTCTTGAAAGTTAGAGAAGTGTATTTTAAAGGTGATTACGTTTATTTGATCTCCAGGAATTGAAAAATGTATGACTTGAACAGAGGTCTGTGTGGTGGCATATTCTTCTTCCCTGTTTTATACTTCTTATTTATTTAGAAACAGGATTAATCATCCATTTTTCTGGCCCTATCAGGTAGTTAGGTTTTGGGCACCCTTCTATTCTATTCTACCTAGTTCTCGCCCCACCTCCAAACTCTCTTCCCTTCTTTTTGCTATGAGGCAATGTTTGCATTTCACCAGATACTTGTTACTTACCTTACAATATCTTATACATGAGAGGCATGCAAGAATAGATTTGTACCATTTAGAGCAGTTACACATGGCATAACATGGGGAGAACTGTACAGATTCTGGAAACATGCAACCTGTGTCGAACTGCAGCATTTACTATTTATTGCATAAGTTATTTAACTTCTTTGTGTCTCATTTTACTTCCCTTTTCAAAGAAATAAATTATATGATCACAGTATAATTAAAGAATTTTTGATATATAAAATGAGTTCAATTTATGAGAAGAGAATATTAGGTACAGAAATTTTGCTAATGTTCCCAGTTATTTTTTGTTTATCACTGGCACTTAAGGCTGATATATTACTTTTCTTGCTGCTTTTCATTATTTATTGCAACCTTGAGCTTCCTTAAACCACTCAACACTAATCCCCAGCGAACAGACATCATTCCCTTTCTGTGGTCACTGCTTTACTCAAGGCTCTGCTTATGGCAGCTCGAATTTTATCTAGTAATCAGACACAGGCTCAAAAATCTAATTTTGCTTTATAGTGTGTGTCTGAAGCTTTGATGGCTATACTGTACCTGATTAACAACATCTGATTAATCTGGCCATGATTGCTCCAGATGAAATCCTATATTTCTTTTTCTGTCCTAGGTAGATATACCCTTTTGGCTTCATTTATAATTAGAGAGCAGAGCTCCAAGAACCTGGAACATGGCATCCATGAGAACATAGGTGTGGATGAGAGGGAGATAGAAATAAAGATTAGGACACAGATTATTCCATAACGGGGGTATCAAGAACCATTTGTTAGGAGTTGGAAGAGGGAAAGCACAATCTATTATGATAAAGTTAATTGTGTCCATCAGGTGGTACATATTGCTTACTTTTGCAATGTCCTTCATTTTGAAAAAAAAATTGGAGAGGTTTATATTTTCAGGGGAGAAATAAAACAATTATTTGTGTTTCACAGCTTCTATGGGTCTTGTTATTTAATGCCACTTTTTTTTTCTTTTTTCTTTTTTCTTATTTTTTTTTTTTTTGAAATAATCTGTCACCCAGGCTGGAGTGTAATGGCTCAATCTTGGCTCACTGCAAACTCTGCTTTCTGGATTCAAGTGATTCTCCTACCTCGACCTCCTGGGTGGCTGAGGCACATGCCACCAGGGCCAGCTAATCTTTGTGTTTTTAGTCCAGATTGGGTTTTACCATGTTGGCCAGACTGGTCTCGAACTCTTTACCTCAAGTGATCCATCCACCTCAGCCTCAGCCTCCCAAAGTGTTGGGATTACAAGTGTGAGCAACTTTAATGCCATATTTCTTGTCTTTTTTTTTTTTCTTATTTGATGCACCATTGGATTTTCTGTCCTTTTGAAATTTAGGAAATTTACTCTATTTGTGTTTTAATATGAGCACATGACTAATGCTGCCCTTTTCTTTATCATCTCGGTTTTGCATTAAATATTTTCCTAATAGTTAAGGACAACTGAAAGACATACATACTGGTTTAGAGAAGGCAGAGAAATAACTAATTAAATGTGAGTTATAGGGACTTCTCTTTCTGCTAGGGAATGTGACCTTACATGAAGCTCAAGAATGATTTCAAACTTAATGCTAATTTGTGACTAAACATCCCTTGTATGGTAAAAAGAACCAGTTCTTGCTCATTCACTATATGTTAGTGTCTTTGGTAGTCACCAATGGTGATATTTATTTCCAGGTAACACATTGAAAAAAATGTGTTGAAAAAAAATGTTTTTGACAGAAATTGGTATGAAAATGGTAGTTATTATGGAAAAACTTTATATAAAGTGATACGAGCTCATCCTGGAAAGGATACTTGAGCACAAAGAAGCTTACACAAGTGAGGACAGTAGTTTCAACTGAATCTTAAAAGTTGAATTAGGCTTATCAGGCAGAGAAGGATCATGAACTATTTTAGAAGATGTAAAGCAGTATATGGCAAGACATAAGTGAATAGAGTTATTCTGTAGAATTATATTGGCTTCAGACATAGAGAAGGCTAATTTTCCTCATGGCAATGCTAGGCCATGTATCTAATTTTTTACTCTTTTATATCTATATGTACGCAATTATTTGTACTAAAAAAGATGATTTGGACTATAAAGTTAAGACTTTCAAAAATGTAGTCATGCAGATAAAGTTCAAACTAGAAACACATCTACAGTTGCATACTAAAATTAGAAATCATAGACTTTTTAACCTAATTCCTTACTGCAGTGAATCTCAAACTTAAATATGCAACCAAATCCCCTGAGATGGCTTGTTAATAAAATTCAAAGCACATTCAGGAGCTTTAATATCAGAGATTCTGCTTTAGTAGATCTAGGATGGTGCCAAAGAGTCAGCTCTTAATATCTCCTTTAGTGTTCCCAACATATTTATGATGTGAATTTTTCTTTAAAATATACAAACATGATGATACATTTCTATTAATTTGTTAGTAAAATAGCAAAATTATAAAAACACTGTAAGAAAATTTACAGCAAAGCTAGCATATATTTGTTTTTTCAATGAATATGATGCAAAGGATTGACGCGGTACAGACCCAGCGTAGTTAATATTAAGTGGTCCTTACTTCATTGTAAAATCTTCATCTTTTAAGACATCATGTATTTTTTAACACTCAAAAAATAAAACAAACAAATGAACAAACAAAAATACTCCAAATAACCAATATAGATTCTTTTAGCTGTTGTGCACTAATACACACAATTTACCAATGAGCTCTATTCCATCTCTAACTCAAATAAACCAAGCATTCTAAGCTAATAATGTACATGCTAAAATATCTATGGGGTTGTGTGCTCATTGATTAAAAATAAATTGGCCATTCCTAAAAATAACTATGCCACTTGTGCTTATTATAATAGCATAATTCAATTAAGTCAATATATAAGTAAACATTCCTTTAAATGTGTGCGTAATTATAAGAGAAGGAAATTTATTTCTATGAAGGCTAAAAGGATAGGTGAAAGTAAATTAGTAAAAATAATTGCTTCTGATTTGTTATGGGGAGTAACCATATGAAATTGGGGAAAAATTATTACAGTCTAGTAATAATTCACACTCTAATCTCTTCTTAAATGTTTTAAAATTCTTGTCCATGTTAAAGAAATTTGATGTATAATATATGTAGTTTGTGCAATAAAAGATGAAATGGGCCTTCAATTTGTTAACCTAAGAAAAGTTATTATCTGAATTTAAATAAGCATCACATAAAAGTTTATTTGTATAGTTTAAATTAAAACGTGTACAAGATATTTGTATTATGTTTAGTGGTCCTTCGTTTTAAGTAACTTTACCTGTTAACTGACTCACTACTTATCCTAATCACATTGGATATAAAGGCTCCTGTGGTCCATCTAATAAAGAGTATACTAAATGATAGAAGTTCACTATTACACTTAAATAGCTCACTGCTAAACTGTAAAAATCAGAAAAGAGAAAAATTAACTTGGTATTATTTGGTTTATAATGCATTGATTTATTTCCTAACTTCTCACATAGATAAAATTGATATATTTGAACTCACTAATGTATTAGAAAAAAATATCATTTTTTGTGAGTTTATTCTGTCTAAAGACAACCGTAAGATAATTATTTGAATGTTACAGACTGTGCTTTCCTTTTGGAAATGTTTTATTGCCAACGAAATCAGAGATAACAATTTATATCTCAATGTAGAATAAATCATAAAATAGATCCATGGTTAATAGAACTATTACATAAATCTAGTATTTTAAAAAGGAGTTTAAAGATCAGCACATCCTTCTTTTACTAATAGGACCCAGCAAAACTAGTAAATTAGAGGAAAAGGTCTATTCTATACAGCCTATTAAAAATTAAGTTGCCATGAATGATCATTTGGATTCATATCTCAGAGGAAGTTTTGAGATCTTCTGATACATAGATACTCTCCCTCTCCTTTTTTTGATATTTCTAATTGTCTTCTAGAATTGCAATTTTTCCAGTGAATTAATATTTTAGCTGATACCTAAAACAACATTTCAGAATAAAAGTCTAACATTTCACAGCTGATTCTGTAGATTTTCACATAGCCTTACTAAATAAAACACTTATATGCTTAAACACATCTCATTCCATTGAATAAGTGTGATGTAGGTTTTCCATGCATTAAAATTTATATATCCACAAAATCTTCTCAGCCTTTGATGTCTATCATTTTACTCTGTATTTCCTTGAGATCAACTTTTTAGCTCCCACATATTAGGGAGAATATGGAATATTTTACTTTCTGTGCCTCGGTATTTCACTTAACATAATGACCTCCAGTTCCATTCATGTTGCGGCAAGTGTCATAATTTCATATTTTATGGCTAAGTAGTATTCTATTTTTTATACATATATGCCACATTTTCTTTATCCATTTATCAATGAATGGACATTTAAGTTGAATGCATATCTTTGACATTGTGAATAGTGTTGCAATAAACACGTGAATGCAGGTATCTATTTAATGTACTGATTAATTTTCCTTTGAGAATGAGATAGAGGTTGGTCCATGGGTATAAACACACAGTTAGATAAAAGGCATAAGTTCTAACGTCCCATAGCATAGTAAGGTGACTATAGTTAATAACAATATATTGTATATTTAAAAGTAGGTAGAAAAGAGACCTTGAAGTGTTCCCAACAAATAAAAACAATGAATACTCAAGGTGAGGGATGGATAGCCCAAATACTCTGGTGTGATCATTACTCATTCTATGGAACAAATACTCACATGTACTTCATAAAGATGTAAAATATTATGTGTCAATAAAGACATTATATATCCGACATAAAGAATGAGTTAATAAAGTATCAAATATATTGCTTAGTTCAAGTTACATGTTTAAAATGAATATTTCTCTCTCTTTCACTCACCTATCCCTGTAAAGTAAAAGCCTTTGAGCTGTAATATTTCTCTGTATAGCATGTGTGTGGTTTAATGATGGGTGTGATGAAATGCAGTGTCTCTAGCTTTTTGCTGTCCTGCCAGAAACAGCCTGTCACCCAGCAAGAGTTTGATGACTGACTTCTTGATTTTTAAGTCAGAAATTAATTTCCAAAGTTGTTTCTGCATTTAACTAATTGGGTCATTAACATTTTGTGCACAATTAATTGCTGTGTGGTGGTTTTGCTCTTTGGCTTCCTTCTGTGTTAAAGTCCCAACCAAATATTTTTAGAGGTGTATGCTTTCTGAATGTCTCACTTCAAAATTTATTTTGTGGTCAATTGCCTAGATCTT
Source organism: Macaca mulatta (assembly GCF_049350105.2). Lineage (NCBI taxonomy): Eukaryota > Metazoa > Chordata > Mammalia > Primates > Cercopithecidae > Macaca > Macaca mulatta. The sequence goes on from NC_133419.1 coordinate 39,483,037, forward strand.
CAGTGATTGTGGTTGTTTTCTCTACAATTATTTAGTAATAATTATTTATATTTGTTGGCCATGTTGAGGCTTTTCTAAAATAAAATTATATATAACTGACATTTCAAGAGTTCCATAACTTTTTTTAATCTCCAATACACAAAGCATCAATGCAAAGCAAAATTGTAAAAGCCTAGTTTAGCTATCCAGACATTTTCAGTAAACTGAAAAATATCTTTCTCTGTTAAGGAGTAGGCATTGATGAATTACGGTGTAAAATCTATACTATTGCATTTTTTCTCACTCTGATTTAAAGTTCTAATGTAAATAGCTGAGGGGAGTTTGATGTAAGTACATTTAATATTTCAAAGACGTTTCCTTTGAGGGTTGGATAGAGTTGAATGTATTTTCAGAGTCTTGGTCAATTTTGATTTACCCACCGCTAGGCATATTGACAAAATTTGAAAGACTGTGAGACAGACTCTCAAATGCAGTGAACTCAGTGCAGTGAAGCCTCTCAAAAGAGAGCAATTATCTTCTCCAAGTTTAGCTTTAATATTTAATCTCTAGAGTTCATATTTTGGTTATTTCTTTATATCCTTCTAAGCCAGAACAGAGCTGTGCTCATAGCAACTTACTTTGTTGTATGTGGAACTATCACTTGGACCAATTTTGGCAGTTTACATTGAGTGAAAAATGTCATCTTATTTTAAAATGTATCCACCTAATGAGTCTTTGCAGATTGAAGAGATGCTGTGACTTTCCCTTAGGGAGCAAGGCAGAGTGGGAGGACCATGGACTGTGGAATTGGAAGATCAAAATTTTAATCATGCACCAGGGTGGTTGGAAGCAAGTTGGTTTAGTTTTCCTGAACTTGTTGTTCCTCATCTATAAAATCAAGTTGATACTTCTTATCTCACAGGATTAAGAGAGAGAGGGGGAGAGAATAAGAGAGAGAGAGTGTTCGTGTAGTCACAGCTAATATATACTTATTAAAGTATATTTAAAGTATATTAGTCACAGCTAATATATACTTTTTGTTAATATATACTTTTTATTAATTATATTATTGGGGCTATTCCAAAATCGCTCAAAGTCCAACAGTCAATGTAGTGCTTTGTATCTTCTAGGACTCAGTATTTAATCATCTTACATTGCTCAAGCTGTTACTGATTTGGAAAGCAAGCTCACAAAATAGAACTGTCTCCTGCAAGATGTAGTATATTTATTTTTATCACTTATTTTATGATTTAAATGAGGTTATTGAAGTTCTGATAATAAAAAAGATAGTTTAAATTTCCATTTTACCTGAGTATAAAAATACTATTTTCTTATTATTGTGTTTTCCAGAGAGAAGAATAGTAATAGTATTTTAATATGAATTGGCTTTTTAATCATCATTCAAAAATGCTAGGAGTTATGTCAGTAACGCGGCATGATAATGCATGATTCAAAAAAATTGGTAAAAATTACAGATAAGTGTTTTCTAATTATTTTTTTTATTTTTTACTTCCTTAATGTTGAATATATTACCTCTATAAATAAGTGATATGTTTTCCTAAGATTTTAATTAAAACTATTTTTGATTGAAGGAAGTACTCATCACCTTGACAATATTGTAAGGACATATAAAAAGGTGTAGATTCCAAAAATGGAAAAATGTTCCAGGGGGAGGTATTCTGGCAGATGCTTACTGCCTGTGTCACAGTGGGTCAGGTAAAAGCAATTCAACCCAGTGTGTTCTAGCAGAGACAGCATTAGAAGTCAGAAGTTATTCCAGCTAATGAAACAAGGAGTGTGCAGTGCTGGTACAGAACTCTTACAGTGTTGTGTAGGCTGCCTCACAGGGGTGTGCTACGTGCTGTCCAGCTGTGGGAGGTGCTGACTGACAGCAGAAACAGAAGGTCTCCTATATCAAATTCTAGCACAGATAATTTACCTTCTGTGAAAGCCCACATTTAATATTCACATATAAGCTCATTTGCGCTTTTTAAACATTTTAGTAAAACATATACAATATAAAATTTACAATTTTAACCAGTTTTTAAGTGTACCATTTGGTGGCATTAAGCACATTCACACTGCAGTGAATCATCCCCATCCATCTCCAGAACTGTTTTCATCTTGCAAATCTGAAGCTCTGTATCTATGAAACACTAACTCCCCACTCCCATCTCCCCCTTCCTCTGCTGACCGACATTTAAACTTCTGTCTCTATGAATATGACTCCTCTAGGTACCCCATATATGTTATATGTGGAATAATACAGTATTTGTCCATTTGTGACTGGCTTATTTCACTTAATATAATGGCCGCAAGATTCATCTGTCTTTTAGGATGTGTCAGAATTTTCTTCCCTTTTAAGGATAAATAGTCCATTATGTATATACCATTTCTTATTCTATTCATTCATCTCTCAATGGATACTTAAGTTACTTCCCCCGACCCTTGGCTATTGTAAAGAATGCTCCTATGATGATGGGTATACAATGTCTTTAGGTCCCTGGTTTCGATTCTTTCTGGGTATATATCCAGAAGTGGAATCACTGGGGCATAAAGTAATTCTATTTTAAATTTTTTTATGGAAGTACCATACTGTTTTTCATAGTGGCGACACCATTTTGCATTCCCACCAACTATGTACAAAGTTTCCAATTTCTCGACATTCTTGCCAACGCTTGTTATTTTCTGTGGTTTGCATAGTTGCCATCCCACCAGATGTGAGGTGGTATACTGTAATGGTCTGGATCTGCATTTTCTTAATCATTAGTGATGTTGAGGATCTTTTCATGTGCCTATTTGCCATATATACACTATCTTTGGGAAATGTCTATTCAAGATATATTTTTTTTAAATCAGGTTGTATTTTTGTGATTGAATTCTGCGTTAATTTTCTTTTATTTGTTTCGAAACGGAGTTTCGTTCTTTTAGCCAAGACTAGAGTGCAGAGGCATGATCTCCACTCACTGCAACCTCTGCTTCCCGGGTTCAAGTGATTCTCCTGCCTCAGCCTACCGAGTAGCTGGGATTACAGGTGCCTGCCACCATGCCTGGCTAATTTTTTGCATTTCTAGTAGAGCTAGGGTTTCACCATGTTGGCCAAGCTGGTCTTGAACTCCTGACCTCAGGTGATTCACCCGCCTCGGCCTCCCAAAGTGCTGGGATTACAGGCGTGAGCCACTGCGCCCAGCCTGCCTTTATTTAATCTTAATATTTTTCTTAATTATATTGTTGAGATTATAATGTATGTATATGTAACAAATAAAAGGAAAAGTATAAAGAATGGTTGACAATTGAAATAAATTCTTGCATTTTTCCTGCATTTAAAAATTGATTAAAATGGTAACTTTTTGTTATGTGCATCTTACCACAATTTTAAAATTATGTAAGTTAACTGAAATGCAATACCTTTTAATTCTTTTCTCAGTATAATTTTTTAATGTGTAGTGTGGATGGAGAATTGTCTTATCTGAAATCCTCTTTGTGAGTCCAGACTTTGGTATTTCTTTTCTTTCTTTATATGTTTATTCTTTCATATTCTGTTGAAATAGGGCTTTCCTGGAGTCTGCATGTTCTCAGGAACCTATAAGTATCTTATTCTTCATTCTCTGTAAATATAATAGGTTTCTATGATAGTTCTATATTTCTCTCCAGTACATTCTTTTTTTTTTTTTTTTTTTTTTTTTTTTTGAGACCGAATCTCACTCTGTCGCCCAGGCTGCAGTGCAGTGGCGCGATCTCCACTCAATGCAAGCTCTGTCTCCCGGGTTCACCCCATTCTCTTGCCTCAGTCTCCCGAGTAGCTGGGACTACAGGCACCCGCCACCATGCCTGGCTAATTTTTTGTATTTTTAGTAGAGACGGGGTTTCACCGTGTTAGTCGGAATGGTCTCAATCTCCTGAACTTGTGATCCGCCCGCCTCGGCCTCCCAAAGTGCTGGGATTACAGGTGTGAGCCACCGCGCCCGGCCTCTCCAGTACACTTTAATAAATTCAGGCTAATTGCTCTCTTTAGCTGTTTACTTGATGCTAAGGTGCATTCTTAAACTGTACATTCTATTCTCTGCATTGAATTACAACATTGCTATACATTGTGGCAAGAGGTTTTTAAAATAATTCTTGACATAAAAATAACTTTCTAAATGAATTTTGACCTGTAAATACAAGCCACTGTCCACCCCGACACCCTAAACTAAGAGTTTACTTGGATGCTATGCATTCTCTGAAAGTGGACCCCTTTGTGTTCTATAATATGAGCATTGTTTTCCAGGCTATAGTATTTCTGAACAGAGTTACTTACCCAGTGTCCTTCAAAATGTGTTTTCCTAAATACTTCTTTTGTTCAATATTTGCTTTTATAGGGGTTCTTTGACAGATTAAGTTTGTGAAACACTGTATGAAACAAACACACAAAACAAACAAAACATTTTAAATGTTGTCCCAACCATGTTTTCCCAGGGTTAATTTAATAGGGTACATTTTGAATCTATCATGAAGTACATCTCAATTGTTTTCAGTGAAAACAATTGGAAACTTTAGGAAATGCACATAATGACACATTTTCTATAAGAAATTTGACATATTTTGCTGCTTGTCATTTATATTTTTCAAATTAGACAGTTTTAATAATTTTATTTTGATTTCAGAGAAGTTATGTTTTTGCTTATTTCTTGTTACTGGAATTTATTCTTTGATACAAATATTTCACAATAGTGGTAGTGTTTATCTTCCTGAAAATATATGTATACAAAAAAGCCCTGGTTAATTTTAGTTCCTAACTCTCCATCTGTGTCAGATAAAGGATTATTGTATTTTCTTAAAATAACTCAGAAAGGTCGTGTGAAGATGATATCGGAAGTAGAGAACAGAAAGTCTGGTGCAATTTTAGTGAAGCAAGAAATGAAAGGCTATGTGTATTTAAAATCTAGTCATGCCGAGGATCCTTTAGTAATTGTTCTTATCATATGAATGGCCAGACACTTAATATTTTCATTCAAATAATACCTAAAGATTGATATGCTGGGATATTAATTCCAAAAAAGAGCACCTATAGTACTAGGCTTCACAAAGCTTACAGTCTAATTTGAGCATTTTCAAACAAATGTCAACATACAGCGATACATACTTTTAACCGCTGAAGTTAAAGGCATAAGTGTAAATGTACTAATTTCCAATATATTGCTTCCAAATTCACCATTTTAGGTTGTATGTGACATGTGTGGGTCAATTAAATATAAATTGCTTCCTTAGATAGCAATTAATACCCTAACGTATGTTAGAACAAGACAAGCACACAACTCTATGTAATATTATGGGACTAATATTTATTCATCATTTATTTTGGAATAACATTTATATACTTTCTTATTGAATCCTCATACCAGCTCTACAAAGTCTATAAAGAAGTGACACATACCTCTACTAACTTGTGCATTTTTTCCTTCTTCCAATATGCCCAATTTTCTGATGGTTTATGATTGGTCAAAGCCAATCAAGACAGTCATGTTCTGGGATGTCTGCACCTTCCTTAAAGCCGGAGGTTTACCACATGTCTAAATCCTGGGCAGTGTTAACTGAGAGGGAATCTTCGGGGTAGTGGGGAGAATCTGAAAATGCTTCTGCTTTCCTAAGAAATGGAAACATAAAGAGACTCCTCTGCTCTTTACCATGAGCCCTGTAATAATAAATGTGGACTGGCAGAAGCCATTTGGTGACTTTGAAATAACAAATACTGGGGCCGGGCGCTGTGGGTCACGCCTCTAATTCCAGAACTTTGGGAGGCCGAGACCGGCGGATCACGAGGTCGGGAGATCGAGACCATCCTGGCTAACACGGTGAAACCCCGTCTCTACTAAAAATGCAAAAAAATTAGCCAGGGGTAGTGGCAGGCACCTGTAGTCCCAGCTACTAAGGAGGCTGAGGCAGGAGAATGGCGGGAACCTGGGAGGCGGAGCTCGCAGTGAGCCGAGATCGCCCCACTGCACTCCAGCCTGGGTGAGAGCGAGACTCCGTCTCAAAAAAAAAAAAAAAAAAAGAAATAACAAATATCGCACTGTAAGAATATGGTAGGAACACAAAAACAGTTTGGGTTTATGCTTTTGTCAAAAAGAAGTTCAATCAACAACGGTGAGGCATGGCTTCAGGATTTTTAGTCAAAAATTGACCCATGTTTAAATCAGTCATTGTGGTCATTGTTGTTACATGTAGTTAAGTACATTTCTAATAAATGTATTACTATTACATATATGTGTGAATTATACTAGGGGAACTGAGGACTAGAGAGACTAAATGACTCAAGGTTACACCAAAGTAAGTGAAGGAGCTGAGACTTGAGCTAACTCATTCCATTACATATTGTGTGTTGTTAAGAGGACACTACAACAATTTATTCAGGGGATCAAAGGGGATGTTGTAGAAGTGGAGTAGCAAGATCTTCCTATGGGAAAGTTACACTGCTGATATTGAGACAATCATTGTTATCGGAAGACGCTTAATGAAGTCTAATCTTGTCCAGAGGAAAAAAAAAAAAACCTAATATACACACACGTGTGTGTGTGTGTGTGTGTGTGTGTGTGTATAAAACTAAAGACTAGGGAAGAAGTAAAGAAGTGCGGGAGCTTGGTGTAAATTTCTCTGTTTCCATTTATTTTGCCAAAATTAAAAATTTCCCTTGGCTTAGCAAACATTCTTTTCTAGGCTTTTTAAAAATCATGGGTAGGTTGGGTGCAGTGGCTCACACCTGTAATTCCAGAGCTTTGGGAGACTGAGGTGGGTGGACTATTTGAGGTCAGGAGTTCAAGACCAGCCTGGCCAACATGGTGAAACCCCATCTCTACTAAAAATACAAAAAATTAGCCAGGTGTGGTGGTGGGTGCCTGTAATCCCAGCTACTCATGAGGCTCAGGCAGGATAATCACCTGAAACCAGGAGGCAGAGGTTGCAGTGAGTGGAGACTGCACCACTGCACTCCAGCCTGGGCAACAGGAGTGAAACTCAAAAAAAAAAAAAAAAAAAAAATCACGAGTAAAAAATTTGTTCTTATTTATGAAGTCAATGGGACGTCTCTGATCACACTGTCTGTCTGTGACTTTTCTACAAGCAATCAATGATTTGTTGACAATTTATATGGGTTCTTTAGAGAGTCAGTCTTAGTGGGGCTAAGCCAAGTATTTTGCTCTCTGAAGGCCATTCTTTTCTGTCTATTTGTGCCACCTAAAATGGTAAACCAGAAGGGTAAAATAAATTGTGGAACAAAGCAGACCACAGTCTTCAGTAGCTAAAGTATGGACAGTGTGACCTCAGAGGCCATTCTCGTCATGAATGTGCATGGATCTGTGACTTTTTCTTTGAGCTTAAATGGGCTCTGTTGATGTAATTGCTGAAAACCTTAATTTGTTTGAGTGAGTTTTCTACAATTTTCAGCAAACTTTTCAAGATGTACTACTGCTATTTCCTTCCATTAAAGTATTTGTTGTCTTTATTTTTTGTTACCTTATGAATACATGGGGTTCCTTTCCTTTCTTTCTTTCTTTTTTTTTTTTTTTTTTTTTTTGAGATGGAGTCTTGCTGCCGCCAGGTTGGAGTGCAGTGGCACCATCTCTGCTCACTGCAACCTCCGCCTCCTGGGTTCAAGTGATTCTCCTGCTTCAGCCCCCTGATTAGCTGGGATTACAGGAACATGCCACCCTACCCAGCTAATCTTTGTATTTTTAGTAGAGACAGGGTTTCACCATGTTGTCCAGTATGGTCTCAATCTCCTGACCTCATGTTCCACCTGCCTCAGCCTCTCAAAGTGCTGGGATTACAAGCGTGAGCCACCCTGCCCGGCTAAGATTACTTTTCATATATTTTCACTTAAAAATTTTTTCAAGCAGTTGAATCAGTTCACTTTTCCTCTAATAAAGAGTTGTGTGTGTATTTTCTTCATGCAGTACAAAGTTAAAGGCAGCTTTCAATTCAATAAAATAGGCTAACATAGAACTTCTTAAAAGTGTAATATTAATTGCTTAAAAATGTAAATTAGAAGGGAAAGACTTGTGGGTAGATAGAACATAAATCTGTAAGTCACTTAATTTACATAGTTATAAAAGTGAGCCTCAAATGTTTTCCATTGCTACCGTTTATCAAGTACCTACCCTATGTCACACAATATGTTGTCCTCTGAACCATCTGCCAAAACCACTACTCACACGTAAGAGACCCAGCTACAGTTAGCCAGTTGCTGCTTAAACATAGTTGAGGTTAGGGAAGTCACCATATCACAATTCAACTGACTCTCAAAGAATTTGTTTCAAACTAATAATTTGGGTTGAACTTAGATTTCCTTTTTTACATTAGTCAAGTTAGTTGAATTCAATTTAAATTAGTTAAAAATACAAGGTGCCTGTTTGATACATTAATTTGGGGGCAGATACATACAATCTATACGGGTAGAAGGCTGTAATTTATTTCTTTTTTGTTAGAAATTAATACATTTTTAGCCAGCGCTTTTACCTTTTCTAAAGTCCTCTCCTTTCAATGTGTGTGGATGCTTTGGTAGATCTCTCGCTATTCTTGGCCCATATCAACTGTGAAGGGTTATCGGCATTGTTATTTATATTTGTTTTTGCAAATTGCTCTACATCTGACATTTTCAAGTGCTCCAAATTAACTTTCAGATATGATTAAGTATCTTGATAAATTATCTGTTTCTCTGTAATAGATTTAATAAAATGCTAGCTATTCTGTTCACCTAGGAATGACTGTGATGGTTAATACTGGGTATCAACATGATTGGATTGAAGGATGCAAAGTATTGTTCCTGGGTGTGTCTGTGAGGGTGTTGCCAAAGTAGGTTAACATTTGAGTCAGTGGACTGGAAAAATAGACCCACCCTCAACCCTGGTGGGCACCATCTAAGTAGCTGCCAGTACAGCCAGAATAAAGCAGGCAGGAGAACGTGGGAAGACTTGATTCGCTGAGTCTTCCAGCCTTTAGCTGTCTCCCATGCTGGATGCTTCCTGCCCTTGAACATTAGACTCCAACTTCTTCAGCTTTTGGACTCTTGGACTTACACCACTGGTTTACCAGGGGCTCTTGGGCCTTCGGTCACAGACTAAAGGCTGCGTAGCTGGCTTCCCTACTTTTGAGATTTGGGGACTTGGGCTGGCTTCCCTGCTCCTCAGCTTGCAGATGGCCTATTGTGGGACTTCACTTTGTGATCGTGTGAGTCAATACTCCTTAATAAACTCCCTTTCATATTTACATCTATCCTATTACTTCTATCCCTCTAGAGAACCCTAATACAATGACTTTTTAAAATCTTCCTGACATAGACACTCTGGGTCTCTGTTCTCTGCTGCAGTCTCCTGTTTTAATAGTGAGACATTTTGATGGAAAAGTGGGCCATCTACTGTTGCATGTGAAAGACTCATATCTGGATAGCTGCTCAATTAAGAAATAAATGTTTTGCTTCTATTTGCCTATTGTTCTTCCTCACTCTATGTAACACCGTTCCATACCTCCTTATTAGCCAAAACACAGCATTGCTACTTTCAACCATTCATAGCAAACCTTTAAGCTTCGACTTTCACATTGAGGACAAGTTCTGTTTAATAGATATATTAATCCGTTTTCACACTGCTATAAAGAACTGCCTGAGATTGGGTAATTTATAAATGAAAGAGGTATAACTGAGTCACAGTTTAGCATATCTAGGGAGGCCTCAGAAAACTTACGGTCATAGCAGAAGGTGAAGGGGAAGGAAGGCACCTTCTTCACAAGATGGCGGGAAGGAGAAGGAACACAGGAGGAACTACCACACACTTATAAAATCATCAGGTCTCGTGAGAGCTCACTCACTATCATGACAACACAGGGGGAAACAACCTCCATGATTTAATTACCTCCACCTGGCTTCCCACTTGACATGTGGGGATTATGGGAATGATGGGGACTACAACTCAAGATGAGATTTTGGATGGGGAAACAGCCAAACCATATCAATAGATATTTGTTAAATGGTGTGGAAAAAGTGGTATGTGAGGTAGACAGCTGTTAACAAGCAAGAGGCAGAATTTTAACAACAGTAATGCCAAGGAACAGAGTAAAGAATTTTGAGTGCTCACTATTTCTTAAAAGGTGTACTGAATATATGAACATTTATATAATTTGATTTCTAATACTCATTGACTATTCAGAAAAACTTTCACGTGTCTTGGAAGGTTTTCAAATGGCTTCTTTATTTCATTAGAAAAATAACAGTAAGTTAACATTAGTTTACTACAACATAGCAACATGATTTACATTATCCTCATGTCCGTCTTGAGCAATGCTTCAATATTTCCAAAGGCTTTGTAAGAGCTACGCCAACAAATTGGAAGAACAAATCACACAAGCACCTGAAAAAGACACTGTGGGAGATGAAACAAGACAGGTTATTTTTGATAGCTGTCTATTCATGCAGAACTTTCCTAAGTCAAACATAAGTTGATTTGTGGCAATCCAACTCTGTTTGTCTGCTTTTATAATTATGATATTTTTTCTTGGATATTTCAAAGCCTTTTGAATCAAGAGAACATAAAAATGAGAGAACAAAAGAGTCAAGGTATTTCTTCTTTAGTAACTAAAATCCTTGGGTTCCTTGAAAAGACTTTTTTCTTTTTTTTTTTTTGCTTAGTATTTAGCAACCTGGAAAGCCTGCTGGCAATCAGAATATTATTTTTAAATACAGCACAAGAATGTGGAATATTTTCTTTATTCTACTTCACCTAGGTTCTGAGAAAGCTCTGTTAGCTATTTCTACTCCACAGAAAACTATATGTTTTTTTGGATTTCTCTACCCCAACTCTAGGGGTTATTTGCTTTGGTTGCAAGTTTTATTAGATCCCTCTTTTGATGAAAATCATAGTACATAAAATATGACACACAGCTTATTTGGTCATATCTTGGACCCAGATATTAACAGTGGTTAGGATCAAGCTACAGATACTGTTTTAAAAAAATAGTTTAATTGTATTGCAGCTTCATACACACACACACACACACACACACACACACACACACACAAGTTTAATCTTGTTTTTCTTTTTCTTTTTCTTTTTTTTTTTTTTGAGACAGAGTCTCACTCCGTCACCAGGTTGGAGTGCAGTGGTGCGATCTCGGGTCACTGCAACCTCCGTCTCCCTGGATCAAGCAATTACCTTGACTCGGCTTCCTGAGTAGCTGGGACTACAGGCACATGCCACCACACCTGGCTTTTTTTTTTTTTTTGTATTTCAGTAGAGATGGGGTTTCACCATGTTGGCCAGGATGGTCCCGATCTCTGGACCTCGTGATCCACCTGCCTTGGCCTTCCAAATTGCTGGGATTACAATTGTGAGCCACCACGCCCAGCCTAATCCTGTTTTTCTTAGTGTACAGTCAATTAAATGCATTTTGGTATTGTTCTATCTTTTCACTATTTTGTTAGGTCAATTTTCATTGACATATGTTCACATCTATTCTAAGCAGTCAATTTTCATTGACATATGTTCACATCTATTCTAAGCTTCAGCAACAAAGTGTATAACTCAGTTGTGACTTGGAATCACCTAGCCACTATGATAGTAATTTTATCTGTCAACTTGACTGGGATACAAGGTGGTCAGATATTTCATCAAACAGTTTATTCTTCATGCGTCTGTCAGTGTGTTTTTATTTGAGATTAACATTTAAGTTGATAGACTGAGTAATCACACTTCTCTCCCAATGCAAGTGGGCCTCATCTCATTAGTTGAAGTCCTGAATAAAACAAAATGATTTATTCTCTCCGGATTAAGAGAGACTTGTTCTTCATGCCTGACTGCTTTTGAACTGAGACATCAGCTTCTTTCCTACCTTTGGAGTCATATTTCAACATTAGCTATTTCTGGGTCTTGAGCCTGCTGACCTTCAGACTCGAACTACACCATTGGCTTTCCTGATTCTCAGACTCTCAGATGTGGACTGGAACTACACCGTCAGCTCTCCACAGTCTCCAGCTTGCCCACTCATCCTGAAGATCTTGAGATTTGCCAGTGCCCATAACTGTGTAAGCTCATTCATTGTAGGAAATACACACACACACACACACACACACAAACACTCACACACACCATTGGTTCTGTTCCTCTGGAGAACCCTGTCTAATACAGCCACCATAAGCTAACACAAGTGTATGTGTGACTTTAATCAATGACCTCCTTGGGGACAATTCTCCCTCTATATGTCTAAGTCGATTATGGAGCTCACACCCTAAGCTACAGAAGAGAAGTAAGATAGTGTTACTTGATAGTGTGTATTCAATATATAAGATACCTCAAGAAGCTTATGTTAAGGAAATATAAAAGTATGTATAAGACTTTGATAGGGGAGTGACTTTGACTGATACAGATCAGACAGCAAGAGGGTTTCATATGTTACTAAAAAATGTGGCCTTTGCCCTGGAAGTAAGAGTCTATTAAAGCATTTTGACATACTTGTGCGTTAGAAAGGTCACATAGCAGAAATACAGAGTGAAATTTGGAAGTGATAGAAAGCAGTAGAAAGAAAAAGACTATTAGAAGTTTGGAAATAATCCTGAAATGGAGTGTGATTTTGCCAGAAGACACAGTAAAAATCCTATTAACCTACAAGTTATGTGTAAAATACAGGAACTTAGGGATCCATGTGTCCAGAGACAAACAGTCTATACGAAATGTCATAATTTTGACAAGGATTACTGATCAAGAGGACAAGATAGGGCTGTTCGACAAAGCATATGGAGAGGAATATGATTGACAACTAGATGTTACACTTGGGAGCCTCTTTCCCAGATATGATGGTAGTGCCACAGCCCTGGTCTAAGAATAGCATAGTAAACAGGTATCTGGATGTCTCAGAAATGAGAAACTGGTCATATCACCTGTTAAGTCACTGAAACCAGAAGAGATTGTAGCTGAGGACAAGGGGGATTTAGAATGGATAAAAGAGGAAACAAATGAGTGTAGGTTTCAGCTCAGAGACCAGCTGCAGTGGTAGGGGCTGTAGATCATCACCGTAATCACAGTAACTTTCCTCTTCTATGTCACCCAAGGAGAAAATCTCTCTGGAATTTCGGAGGAGCCATTGCCCAAACAGATATGAAAAACTGGATGTGAATAGCACAATGGATGAAATAGGGTGGGCATGGAGAGTGTGCGCCCAATCATCATTAAGAATAGACTTGTGGTGCCAGCAATCTGCAGAGAGCTGCCAGATGACAGATCCATCATGGTTTGTCTCAGCTGCAAACAGCTACCTTCCCTGTAAGGCCTATACCCAGTTGCTTGAGTGGGCTTAAATGTTGGCACAACATAAAGCTTTGATAAAACATATATGCTATATGGGTGACTGAGGCATTTTTGTGACTGTGTTACATTCCATCTCTCCTTCTTCTGAAGACTTTAAGACTAAAGTCTTATGGGAATTTCATTAATCTTCTTAAGAATTATAAATTTAGTGAATGTATGACTGCTGATTGCAGTAACATACAATCACAGTATTGTGCAGTTTGGCTGTTTGTAGTATTTTGGTTTTCTTTTTAATGAGACTGGGCATTTTACTTTGTCTCTGTGAGTTACATTCTGAATACGTTTCCTAGGGCCATCTTACTAGGTCAAACTATGTAAATGTCTTTGTAGCTATTGCTTCACATTACCTCATTGCTTTTTGAAGTGTTTCTATCAATTTATGATGCCAGGAGTACTTTCATTAAAACTTTGATAGCAGTAGGCATTACAATTATTATTTTGGTTGTTTAGTTAATATAAAATATTGCCTTGTTAGTTTTCATGTGTATTTTTTATCTGTCAAATTAGTAAACATTTCAGACAGTGTTTACTATTTGTATTTTATTTTTATTAATTGCCTCTCATATGTATAACTCTTCAAAATTTAGCACCAAATAAAGAAGAATAGGCATTTCCCCTATTTGGTATTCTTCAATTACTTTTAATAATAAAAGAAAAACAAAACATCTCTTTTGGGGGCATTTCTATTAGGAGAGATACTAAATATATTAAGATAAATGATACCTCTTAAGGTAATGATGTGGTGTATGATTGATGACTGAAAAAAATGAAGGAAAAACTCTATAGAATGTATTTAGGATTTCTTCATATTAGAGGCTCTTTGGCTAAAGTAACTCTATTGATTATTAAATGCCTAAAGGGGAAAATCAAATTGAAAGAATAAATATGATAAAACAGCATTTGAAATTCTAAGAAAAGGAATAAAATGTTACATGTTGAAATGACACTTAAAAAACAGATTATAATTATTCAGAAATTCATAATGAAAATAACATGACATTAATTTTAAAGTATAATTCATTGCACTGTGTTTAGGAAAACATAAATCAAGAGAACAAAACAAGGAAGAAAAATAGAAAAATAATTAGAGATACTGACAGGAGAATAATAAAAAAGTACTTGGTTGTTAGAAATTACTTAAAATTTCTTATTGTTTTCTATAATCAATGAAGTCTAAAGTCATTAGACATTAGTACTGAGATTGACAAATATCATAACTACTGCTCTCCCCTTCCATCACTCCCTCCTGAGTCAAGCTATTCTTCTGTATTTCCTTCAACACACCAGGTGCACTCCTGATTTAGGGTTATACTTTAGATTTTAAGATAGGTTACACATGGCTAACTAGACATGTCAGTTCTCCCTGGAAAGAAGCAGCAATTTTATGAATATTGCTATTCATATAGTATAATACCTCAAATAGAATATGAAGTAGAGAACATTAGAACCTAATAGAAAAACCCATGAAAAAAACCTGCGAAACAGAAAAAGGGAGAAGCATGACCCCCAACTCTGGTGAGATCCCTAGGACCTTGTATTGCAGGGAAAGGCTGAGAGTGTTTTGGTGGCCCTCATCCCTTTCATCCCTGCTGCAGCCTGCCAGGATTCTAACTAGGAGAGAACTCCTGTCTTCCCAAACCCTGACAGTAGTGTGGGTGGTGACCTGGAGAACCCTTGAGGGCGTTGCCCCAGATCGTGAACTCATGCTGGATCATTCACTCACTCTCCCTGCAAGACTCTAGTGGCTGTGTGGCACAAAGCCTTCAGGGGACTGAATCTTGCCCTTGGAACACCAACCTTTGTATGTCCATGTTCTGGGAGCTTCCGCTGACATTCCTCACTACCTGCACAGAAGGCTGCAGCAACACAGTGTGAGCTGGACCCAAAGGAGCTACAGGGTCCCCAGTAATCTACCCCTCAGGAAGTGCCACTCCTAGGGGATAGGAGAGGGCAGCACACCAAAAAGACAGCTCTTGGGACAAACAAAATCATACCCAAGAGCTCCCTGGTTGGGTCTGTGAAAAGTGGTCCTGCTTCCAACATGGGCACAAACTCCCTGCCCATGCTGCCGTAAGTGAAGAGTGAAATCCTCTCCAACCGGCTGAGTAGCTTCTGTGCTCCAGTGCAGGCCTAGAGAAGGCGATTCCTCCTCCCCTTCTGCACATTGCTGCAGGAACAGCCTCTATTACTGCCATAGGAACTTGACTTGGTCAAGCTAGAGAGCTACCTCTCTCTGGCAAGAGTGGCAACTGGGACCCCACTGATGGCATAGCCTCCAGATCTGCACTTAAAAGAAAGCTGGGACCCTCTCCCACTCTCTGCAGCCCTGTTGCACTGCTGCCATAGAGAGCAAGAGAGCCTAAGAGCTCCTGTTCTGGGCTGTGCAAAGTGACTTTGACTTCAGTAGCAGCACGAACTGTGTGCGGGGCTTTACAGGTGAAGGGTTAAATTCCCTTCTACTGGGCAAGCAGACCATGCTCGCTGGGACTTAGGAGTAGAGAACAAGAACCCTCTCCAGCTTTCACACACCCCCGAAGGCATGGTCCCTGCTGCTGCACTAGAAGGCTGGGGCAAGCAAGCTAGCAGGTGGCCTATCGGGCTATGAGGGGTGACTGCAACTCTACTGGCAGCATGACCTCCTGGCCTGGGCTTGCACCCTTCCCTCTTGGCATGGAGCTGCAGTGCTGGTATCACAGAGAGCAGGAGAGCCCAAGGTCTGGGTGTTTAGGTCTATGAACAGAGATTCTACATTGCACCCATATCCAGGTGCCGCAGAAGTTTAGTGTTGAGACAATGGGCTGGCGTCTCCTACAGCCCTGAGCCACATTGCAGTCTAGAAGCAAACTGCAGTGTCTAACCTAACCAAATATCCGGAACACTGGGACAAGAGCACAAGAGGGGAACAGATCAGATTCCTGCCTGCTGAGAAAGTGGTGCTGGGACGACCCTTGCTCCCTGAGCAGAGACCTCAGTGACCACACATCACCTCCCAGCTATTTCTCCAGGGGCCTGAGACTCCCCTGTGACCCACACAGGAGCTGCTGCTTGCACCTACCATTGGGCGACCCAAGTTCAGGCTTCCCTAGTCCGGCTCTGCCCAGTTTTACCATCCTTCTCCTAGAGGAAAGGCAGAACCCAAGCCTTTGAGCACTCCAGGGCCCAACCCACAATCTAGGACACTGGAGCATTTCTCCAAGATAACAAATGCCAAACATAAACTTTAGTTATCACACATGGCTCTTATGTGCAAGCATCACCTACTGGCCTGGAGATCAAACCGCAGGGTCCATTACAATATCTCAACCTTAAATAGGTTAAACATGGCTAACTAGACATGTCAGTTCTCCCTGGAAAGAAGCAACAATTATATGAATATTGCTATTCATATAGTACAATACCTCAAATAGAATATGAAGTAGAGAACATTAGAACCTAATAGAAAAACCTATGAAAAAACCTGCGAAACAGAAAAAGGGAGAAGCATGACCCCCAACTCTGGTGAGATCCCTAGGACCTTGTATTGCAGGGAAAGGGTGAGAGTGTTTTGGTGGCCCTCATCCCTTTCATCCCTGCTGCAGCCTGCCAGGATTCTAACTAGGAGAGAACTCCTCTGCCTTCCCAAACCCTGACAGTAGTGTGGGTGGTGACCTGGAGAACCCTTGAGGGCATTGCCCCAGACTGTGAACTCATGCTGGGTCACTCACTCACTCTCCCTGCAAGACTCTAGTGGCTGTGTGGCACAAAGCCTTCAGGGGACTGAATCTTGCCCTTGGAACTCCAACCTTTGTATGTCCATGTTCTGGGAGCTTCTGCTGACATTCCTCACTGCCTGCACAGAAGGCTGCAGCAACACAGTGTGAGCTGGACCCAAAGGAGCCACAGGGTCCCCAGTAATCTACCCCTCAGGAAGTGCCACTCCTAGGGGGTAGGAGAGGCCAGCACTCCAAAAAGACAGCTCCTTTTGCAGACACAAGTTCACAGCACTCAGGAACAAGACATGTTTCTTTCCACCTCTGCTACCACCATCTCCACACCATCGTTGCTACCCAGAATGCAAAGCAATTAACCCACTGATACACCACCGCTGCAACTGGCATTCAAGAAAACCATCACACTAAGGCTATTTATAACAAAATAAATCATACAGAGTCTTCATCACTGAATGCATTCAGAAGCAAAGCCAAACAGCCTTACTCAACATACGTCATAGTCATTTTCTCAAGGAAAACAACAACAACAATTCTCACCGCAAATAAAGTAAATTCAAAAATAAGGAGCAACTGTTTCTCCAGATACAAAGAAATCAGAATAATAGTACTGTGAATATGAAAAAGCAGGATGTTATGACACCACAAAAGAAACACAGTAATTCTCTGGAAATAAATCCTGCCCAAAAACAAGTTTACAAAATGTCAAATAAATAATTCAAAATATTGATGTTTAAAGAAGCTCAATGAGACGCAAGATAAATCTTAAAACCATTGCAAAGAAATCAGAAATCAATTCCAGACATAAACTAAAAATTTACCAAGGAGATAGGCACCTTAAGAAAAACAGTAAGAACTTCTCAAAAGGAAAACAATTATTGAAGGAATTACAAAATACATTGAAAGTTTCAACAATAGATTAGACCAAGCAGAACAGAGCATCTCAGGACGTGAAGACAGCTCTTTATAATTAATCCAGCCACAAGAATAAATAACAATTTAAAAAATGAACTGAGCCTTTGAGAAGTATGGGACCACATAAAACGACTGGATTTATGACTCATCGGTTCTCAAAGGAGAAGAAAATGTAAAAAGTTTAGTAAAACTATTTAAAGAAATAATTGATGAAAACTTTCCTAGCCTAGTGTGAGATTTAGATATCCAGATATAGGAGGCCCAACAAACAGTAGTAAAATACATTGCAAGATGGACTTAACTAGAAACATAGTCATCAGACTGTTTAAGTGAGTGGTCCCCATGGGATGGGCTTTGAGGAAGATAACTTTTCCAGGGACTATGGTAGGGTGGGGATGGTTTTGGGATGAAACTGTTTCAACTATGATCATCAGGCATTAGATTCTCACAAGGAGCATCAAACCTAGATCCCTCACATACACCGTTCACAATAGGGTCTGTGCTCCTATTAGAAACTAATGACGTTGCTGATCTGACAGGAGGTAGAACTCAGGCAGTAATGTGAATGACAGGGAGTGGCTGTATATACAGATGAAGCTTCACTTGTCCACCTAGCACTCACTTCCTGCTGTGCAGCCTGGTTCCCAACAGACCACATACTGGTACCAGTCTATAGCCCAGGGGTTGGGGAACCATGGTCTAAGATCAACATGAAGGAAATAATGCTAAAATTAGCAGGGGAAAATCATGTACATCTATCTTATTAAGAATACCCTATCAGAATTACTGACACTCCTTATGTGCAGAGTCTGTCTGGAACACACTGTGTTATGTTAAGGGGAAAGTGGACATCTTTCAGAGGTCCAAGGGCATCAGAGGCAGACACTTCATGTTGACAGTCAGAAAAATAAATTAATACAGGTATTATGTATTAAAATTTTTCCTGTCTTTCTCCTTGGCTCCTAGGAAGTAACCTCCAAACTAAAGGAATTTTCTCAAGTGAGAGGAGTGTTTTTGTTTATATGTAAATTGAATAAAGCATAATTATTATGCTTCCAGGATTTGTCCATTCAGTATAATATTGGCTGTGGGTTTGTCGTAAATAGCTCTTATTATTTTGAGATACATTCCATCAATACTTAGTTTATTGAGAGTTTTTAGCATGCAGTGGTGTTGAATTTTATCAAAGGTCTTTTCTGCATCTATTGAGATTATCATGTGTTTTTGTCATTGATTCTGTCTATGTGATGAATTACATTTACTGATTTACATATGTTGAATCAGCCTTGCATCCCAGGGATGAAGCTGACTTGATTGTGATGGATAAGCTTTTTGATGTACTGCTGGATTCGGTTTGCTAGTATTTTATTGAGGATTTTCACATCGATGTTCATCAGGAATACTGACCTAAAATTTTCTTTTTTGTGTGTGTGTCTCTGCCAGGTTTTGGTATCAGGATGATACTGGCATTGTAAAAAGGGTTAGGGAGGTGTCTATCTTTTTATATTATTTGGAATAATTTCAGAAGGAATGGT